>NC_135963.1:38426461-39626461 GCF_053455715.1 Rhinoraja longicauda | reverse complement strand
CTTTGGCTCCTATTTAAATTTAAACACTCGAACAACACTCAATGTGAAGTGCCACTACGGTAGATGTTTAAATTAGGTTTTCAAACATAAAGATTCAGAGTGGAGAAAAAAGAGACTCCTGGAAGCTTGAGCAAAAAACGAACTGTTAGCCAGGCAGCATCAATACGGGGAAATGGACATACAACATTTTGGGTGGGACATTTTTTCAGAATAATGGTGTCGAGGGAAGATACCTGGTAGAAAGAGTTGAAGGGGGAGGGATGGGGAAAGAGCTGGCAAGTGACAGGTGGATGCTGGTATGGGGGGGGGGGTGTGATTGGCAGATGAGTTGGGTGGAGGAGAGAAGGGTGGAGATGGTCATAAACGGTTGGATGTGAGAGGTGAAAGTCAAAGGGCTGCAGATGGTGGAATTGAATAAGAAAGATCAAGAGTGAAATGTAGTATCAGAGGGAGGGATGGTATGTAGATAAAAATAGGGGGGATGGGTGGGTGATATAGAGACCTGGAGAGGGTAGCGGTGGAGGAGGGAAAAATAACTGGTGAGTTGAGAGAAAGGTTTGCATGGAAAGACCTGTGTAAATTAAGAGAGGAAGCATGTCAGGGGGGAATGGGGATGTTATCTGAAATTGGAGATGTAAGCTACCCAAGCAGAATACAAGGAGACAATCAGCCATGACCTTGAATGGTAGAGTTGCTTGATGGACCAGGTCATTCACTCCAGCCTCTAATATTCTTAAAGTGATTGAGACAGAAGATTCAGTGTAGAATCCTTTGTCAAGTACCAACCATGAACGTATGAAGGCAATGAATTTCATCTTTGCAAGCCAGTAGTTAGTGAACCAGGTACAGGTACAATCACTTAGTTTCTCCCCATGTTGAAATCTATGGACTGGGCCCGAGGTGATTAATTGATGGACAGGAAGAAACCAGGGTGAGTGAGTTCTCAGCAACTTGTTCTGTGATCTGCTCTGCCGATGTCAACAACTTCTACCCGAGAGCCTTGTGCTCCAGAGTTTTAAGCAAGCGCAGAATGAGGAACTTTCTGAAGCTGAGAATAGTGCAGCAAATCTGAATATAGAGAATATTTGTTTAGATTGATTGGATAGAATGATGTTTACTAGACTTTAATTACCACAAGTGCAAAATTATTGTTGGGGCTCTTGGAAAGTCTCTTCAGACCGTTGGGGGTCGTTGTGAGTTGAAAATGATCAGACATGTTTGCACCATTTGATCTTGCCACTCTGTTGCATTGCATCGCATTGAATGGATGTTAAATGACTGTTTTATATGACCTGTTTTGCAGGTGTTAATTGTGAGATTAACTATGATGACTGTGCCAGCAACCCATGTGACTATGGGAGCTGTCAAGATGGTATAAATCGTTATGACTGCGTCTGCAGTCCCGGATATACAGGTAAGACCAGATATTGCTGTTGTTCCAGGGGCCTGTTTTCTAATTTGTGCTCAGTCGACAACAGATTTTCTATCATTTTTTTAATTTAGGAAAAATATGTTGGTATTGCAGGATGCAGTTGGTATTCAATTCAGAAATTGAAGGAGTTAAAACAAGCATTATTTACTGACCAGGTGCTATTCTTGTAAACAGAGTATCAGATTATAAAATTATGAGAGGCAGTTTGGGTAAGGACGTTGATCCTTTTCCCAGGGTAGAAACGCCAAATACTTGAGGGCGTAGATTTAAGGTGAGAGGGGCAAAGTTTAAAGATTTGTGACTTTTTTACGCAGAAATTGATAGGTGCCTGGATTTTTAAGAGGCATTTGGTCAGACATGTGAAAGTGCATGGAATGGAGAGATATGGATCATGTGCAGGCAGAGTCGAATCGATTTATCATGTGCACAAGTCGGGTGAGGTATAGGTAGTAGACTTGGACAATACACAAACAAATTATATATAAATGATTCATTCATAAAGATGGAGTTACTTTAACTTGGCATCATGGTCAGCACAGAGATCGTGGGCCAAACGGCCTGTTCCGATTTTGTATATTCTACGTTCTATATCATCATGGCCCGGTGAACCTGATGGCATAGCACAAGAATATAAGGGATGTATTGGCCAAAACATGAGCAGGAGCCCTGCTGGTTTTTGAAGTAGTCTGCAGGCTTCCTTATGCCCACTGAGAAGGCCAGACACATCTTGGTTTTCTCTACTGAATATAATTTTATTTTTAGATTTCCTTCAGTGCTATTCCTTTGGAGCCATTCTATTCAATTTGTCATAGCCACTTTGCAACATGTTTATAGGTGTGGCATTCACCACAATTCAGCCTGCTTTCAAAGGGTGACCTTTTTATTGAGCAAAAGTGACGAAACAATGTTCATTCCAATGGGATGTCTTTTTTTGGTGCTTTCTTTTGATTTTGAATTTTGGAATTTGAATTTAGCCTTTACTTTAGAGATAGAGCTTGGAAACGAGCCCTTTGGCCCACCGAATCCACTGCGCCGACCAGCGATCACCCTATACACTTGCACTATCCTACACACGAGGGACAATTTACAATTTTTTACCGAAGCCAATTAACCTACAAACATGTACATCTTTGGAATGTGGGAGGAAACCCATGTGGCCACAGGGAGAAGGTGCAGACTCCGTCCAGGCAGCCCCCTTAGTCTTGATAGATCCCAGGTCTCTGGTCCACTGTGCCACCCACCATGAGAATAATTCATGGAATTCTTTGTGCATTCAATTTCTGTAGAGCATGATCACTTGGCCAGTTTTGTGACAGCAAACAGTTGTGTGTATTGGTGAGGGGTAAATATTGACCATATCTTCAGGACTCTGGCTTTTTGAAGCAATGTTGGATCTATTCAGTGCATCTTATTTGGGAGCCAAAACTGCAGAGTTCCTTGCTTCTCTTCCAGAATTGGGGGCTGGACTCTTAACATTGTAACTTGGGTGAGAGTGCCATAACTGCGCCAAGAGGGAAGGGAAAAGATTGAGAATGAAATAATATTATATGGTATTTGATGCCCAGATCTTTCAACAGAATGAGAATTGGACCTCGTGCAAGAGAGGAAAATGTGCACCGCATCATTTTTTTAACTTTCAGATTTAAATTATTCCGTTTTCAGATAGCAATTCCAACAGTCCCTTTCCCCCTCTTTATTTCCCTGTACGCCTGCAACTTGCTATCTCACATGTGCGTGTCAATACCCCTTTGATTCGTTTACCACTTTAACTACACTGGAGATATTTTACAGTGGCCAATTAACCAGCACATCTGCTGGAAGTGGTAGAAAACCAGAGCACTCGGGGGAAACCTACATGGTGTCAGGGGGAACATGCAAACTCCATAGGCAGTACCGGAGATCAGGTCTGCAGCCGGGTTGTTGGAGCAGTGAGGCAGCAGCTCTTCCAGTTGCGATGTGGTCACATGGAGCATTTGACACAAATTCAACAAAAGAAATGCAGTTTAAAGTCATGGGGAAGGTGACGTACACGGACCGGATTGTAAAGCAATAGGTTTCACTGACCTCATTCCCTCCCCCGATGATTTGAAAGGTGATTTTGTTTGGGTTCCATTATCCCTTTGCTTTCTTTCATTCCATGATCCTTCCATGAATTTCGGGACTGCTTCTACACTCTACGAATGTTGCACAGTTGAGATTTTAATTTATTCCCTAGCCAGTGACGTAGGCGGGATGACGGATTGGTCTTGGAAAGCCCATCTGATGTCCTCCTATGGTCCATGCATCTTTTGGCCCGCTCTCTCAACTATTTGTGACTGGGAACCTGAGTTGTTGAAATTTGGCATTGTGCAAAGGGAATTCCGTGATCGTAATGATTTTATCCATTAAATATAGAATCGTGTGCTTCCACTTCCAGCAATGACTAATATCTTACAAATCACACTGTCTACTTGTCATTACTTTTTGTTCTTTGTTGGTGACGGATACCTGGGCTGCAATCAATGGGCTCATTGTTTAAAGAGATAGTGAGGGTGCGGCTGGAACGACAGTTCCTCTGTGCAGTGAAATTATAAACCCCTTTATAAAGAGTAGGTTTGCAATTTCATTGCTCACAGGATTCTTCCCCGACTGTCTTTAAGCCTGGATGGAGCCAACAGGTGGTGAGACAATGCTCTTTGACAAGCGGAGCCAAAGTCCTGTCTATCAAGCTTACAAAAAATCATGGCTCTGCCGGTTTAGTTTAGAGATTCAGCGTGGAAACAGGCCCTTCAGTCCACTGTCCACGCCGACCAGTGATCCCCGTACACTAGCGCTATCTTGTACACGAGGAACAATTTACAATTTTTAGCGACGCCAATTAATCTACAAACCTGTATGTCTTTGGAGTATGGGAGGAAACTGGAGCACCCGGGAGAAACCCACGCTGTAATGGGGAGAATGTATCAACTTCATACAGACAGCACCCGTAGTCAGGATCGAACCAGGGTCTCTGGCGCTGTAAGGTTGCAACTCTACTGCTGCACCACCGTGTAACCCCATTTACCTAGAGGCTAGTGGAAGGGTATGCTCTTGCCAGATCTCTTGAGGATGCATTAGCTTTATTACAATAATGGAGTCTCTCACCAGTTGGTTTGCTTTATTAAAAATGTTCACTATCAGCTGATAGGCTCACCTTTCTAAGTATTGTGAAATATTTACTCTTGAATTGGTTCCTTCTGAGCAATCTTCAGTTCCTTTTCCTCCTCATTCCAGCTCCGATAACCTAGGTGCAACTTGAAAGCTTTTTTGTGTTCTTGATTCAGGAGGGAAGAAGTAGCTGCAATGGAGTAAGTGCAGATGGTGGTATGATGATATGGGTACAGGGGGAAAATTGATCGAGGACCTAAGAGTGGAGTCTGACAATGAAGCAAAATAATTTTGAATTGTGGGTGCTTGGCTTCACATTTAAGTGTTTTTGTGTTCTCGTTCGCAGGACCCATGTGCAATGTTGACATAGATGAATGTGCCTCCAACCCATGTCATAATGGAGGTACATGTGTCGATAAAATAAACCACTTTGTTTGTCGCTGCCCTGAAGGATATCATGATCCCCATTGTATATCAGAGGTGGACGAATGCAAGAGCAGTCCCTGTATTCATGGACGATGTGTGGATGACGTCAACAGGTCTGTTCCAGTCGCTGCCTTTCTTTGCTCCTTCTATCTCTTAGAACGTCTGCATTTAACTTGCAAAATATGTGTTAGAAATTCTCACTGCTAATGAATGTGTGTAAATACGTAAATGTGGTGGGTGGGGCGCAGGGGCAATGGAGGCATAAGGAAAACTCCAGGAGTACAGTTAAACTCCAGGAGCATAGTTAATTCTTGCCTTAAAAAATGATCGTTTTCATTTTTGCAGTTACCAGTATGAATGTGAGACCAACTGGGCAGGAGTCACCTGAGGGAATCTGAATGCCACCTGCAGTTAGTTTGCTGCTTATCCTACGTGGGTATGGGATACGGGCAGAGTTTGGTTTGCCTATGCCGTTGGCTTGCTGGGTGAGACCGACTTGCCTGATTGTGGCCTCTTGAAAGTGTGTTCCAGTTTGATTCATTGCATTGAGAGATGCATGGAAAATTCAACAGTGTGAAACCAATTAAAAATTTGCGTGAGGACATAAATTAAAATTGTTCTTCTCTGAGGAGTAACTATATTATACCTAAGAATAGGCGCAAGAAGGTTGGGTACTAAAGTCTGGGTTTTCATTGGATTTGACAAACCTGATATTTTCTGTTTGTTGCCTGCATGTGTGGTCTTGAATTGAATGTGGAATTGGTATTTTTTAATGCATTAAACAATGCTTGATGCATGCTATGTGTTTTTTATGTTACATCATCCATTGAAAGTAATGGGGAAGGGTTTACACGGTCAACAAAGGTGAATTCGCTTAAACAAACATGATGTGGCTACCAGATAATCATCTTCAAGGCTTTGGTTGAGGATCATTGTTACCCAAGAGAAACCCCCACCCTTCTTGCAAGCTTCACATCCCAAAGGTGGCATATCCATCAGTGGGTTGTCCCTAAGCACTGTACTGGAGTGTCATTTTTGACTCGCATGTTCAGTCCAAATACATTTTTTTATGATATCCTTGGATTTACAGGCCCCCTCTGCATTTTTGGACGTGACTTTTCCAAGCAGGCGACGCTTCCGGTTAATCTTTTCCTTGAATTTCCCATTTTTCATTCCCGCAGTTACCAATGCGAATGTGATGCTGGCTGGGCTGGAGTAAACTGCGACGTGGACAAAGATGAGTGCGAGTCAAATCCTTGTCAGCAGGGTGGAACTTGTGCGAACCTCGTCAATGGTTACAAGTGTACTTGCGTGAAAGGATTCAAAGGTGAAGAAAAATCTGTGAAGCTCATATCATCCAAATAGTTACATTGAGTGGGGTGTCCTAATGGGTGGAAATGAGCCCATGTCTAAAAATGCATTCAGGCATTTGGATTGGAGCCTGCAAGTTAGAAATGCTGTCTCAGAAGTCTATGGCAACTTGGTGCAGTGCACCTTACAAACGATGCATGATTCAACTCGTACGGTAATGGGACGAATGCTTAACTGAATGGGTTGGGTGTTGATCAGTGCTGCTGGGGAGGATTATTGCGGTTTGTGCTGGCAGTGAGTCTTCTTTGTGGGCAAGGCAGACCTCCCAACCCTTCCGAATTTGGTGGAAAGTTTCCGCTTTCTCATTTTATTTCCGTCATTCCGATTTTGCCTCACATTTTTCTGCAAAACACACGCCTTGCCCCTCCCCCTGTCCCTGCCCCTCCCCCCGCCCAGCCGCTCGCCCCGCTTCGCCGAGTAGAGTGAGGCCCATTGATGTTATTGGGGCTGGGGTGGGGGAAGGAGGGGTGTGGGCTGGAGGAGGGGGTGTGAGGGAGGCAAGAGGGTGGAAGTGGGGGGAAAGGGGGGGGAGGGGGATGGGAGGGACATGGACCGTTGTGATTTCCTGTTGAAGACCACGGGAGCAAGTATGTCTTCAATGAAATTAGGTATGTGCATTGTAAAATGAAACTCTTTCTTCAAAACTTAGTCATTCATTTTATGACCATTGTTCGTTTATTCAATACCAAGAGAATTGGGATGTGTGAGGAAAAAACAAAATAGAAAAAACAAAACAATTTTTTTCTTTGTGTTATAAAAAGTATTTCTGTTCAATAACCTTTCTATAAATAGCAGAACATATTCATGATAAGACGGACATTGTACATGTAGTCCAAGAACTATGTTGGAAATAATAGTCGTTTTTCACACATGAATGTAGCGCAACGCATACGCGCATTTGGTGTGCATACTTTTTTTTTGCTGAACAGTTGCATTACGCGCCATATTCTGAATTTTGATGTAAAATTCTGAATTTTGGACATCAAAATTATGAATTTGTAAAATCAAATGTTGGGAGGTCTGGCAAGGGTATACAGTGCAAAAACTGTCCTAACTTTACCACCAGATGACAATTATATTCATCTCAACCTGCAGAGTTGGTGTGGCATTGAAGGGGACAGTGTCATAGTGTCATAGGCTTGTATACACTGGAATTTAGAAGAATGAGAGGGGATCTTATCGAAACATATAAAATTATTAAGGGGTTGGACACGTTGGAGGCAGGAAACATGTTCCCATGTTGGGGGAGTCCAGAACCACAGGGGCCACAGTTTAAGAATAAGGGGTAGGCCATTTAGAACGGAGATGAGGAAAAACTTTTTCAGTCTGAGAGTTGTGAATCTGTGGAATTCTCTGCCTCAGAAGGCAGTGGAGGCTAATTCTCTGAATGCATTCAAGAGAGAGTTAGATAGAGCTCTTAAGGATAGCGAAATCAGGGGGTATGGGGAGAAGGCAGGAACGGGGTACTGATTGAGAATGATCAGCCATGATCACATTGAATGGTGGTGCTGGCTCGAAGGGCCGAATGGCCTACTCCTGCACCTATTGTCTATAAAGGCATGTTATCGCAGCAAAGCCTTCACCTTTACTGCTGTCAAAACCGATTGATTGTTCTTTATCTGAATATCTGCAATGGCAAGAGCGTTCATCATCTTATAAGCAGGCAAAAAAAAGCAGGAGGAAATAATCCTTTCTTTTCCCGCTCTTCTGAATCTTAAGGTTCCGACTGTCAAATCAACATAAATGAATGTGCATCCAACCCATGCCTAAACAAAGGAGCCTGCGTGGATGAAGTGAACGCCTACCACTGTGTGTGCTCTCTCCCGTATACTGGTAAGGATTTTTAAAGCAAAGTTACTGTGTGCAGTGTTTTCCTTGTGTGGCCTTTTGGTAGATAATGAAGTTGGGTTGCTGGGTTTCTCCCATGCTATGTTGGAGTCATAGAGTCTTATATCGTGGAAACAGGCCCGTCGGCCTAACTTGCCCACACCAACCAACATGCCCCATCTACACTAGTCTCACCTACCTGTGTTTGGCCCAAATCCCTAAATCTGTCTTATCCATGTATCTGTCTAAATGTTTCTTAATTGTTGCGATAGTACCTGTTTCAAGTACCTCCTTCGGCAGCTCGTTCCATGCACCCACCACCCTTTGTGTGAAAAAGTGACCCCTCCGGTTCCTATTAATTCTTTCCCCCCTCATCTTAAATGTATGTCCTCTGGTTCTCGATTCCCTTACTCTGGGCAAGGGACTGTGCATCCGCCCGATCTTTTCCTCATGATTTTGTACACCTCTAAGATCACCCCTCATCCTCCTGCGCTCCAAGGAATAGAGTCCCAGCCTGCTCAACCTCTCCCCATAGCTCAAGCCCTTGAGACCTGGTAACGTCCTTGTAAATCTTCTCTGAATTCTTTCCAGCTTGACAACATCTTTCCCAAAACATGGTGCCCAAAACTGAACTCAATCCTCTAAAGTGTGGACCGTGAGTTTAAAACTGGTCTTGACCCAAGTAAATTTATCTTTCGCAAGTAATGGGCCGATCCCACACCTTAAAAGAGAATTATAAAATCAGATTTATCTGTTTCAAAAATCATTCCCACCCTCCAGAATGTTGCCGTGCTCATGTTATTGCCCGATTAAAAGGGAAACCCCATAAGTATAAAATTTCCATATCACATGTTATTCAACTGGAGCATTCTTATTAATTTTGCTTGTGTGAACCAAAACCGGTTCTTTCAAACTGCAATACATTTACCCCAGTGTAAGCGTGAGAAAATTCCTGCTGCACTGGTTCTGGATGTCCTCTGGGGAGGGCAGGACCAAGGCCAGAGTTCCAGGGCTGGATCTTTTACCTGAGCATAAGCGGCCACGAAAGGCAAAGTCGTCCACCACAAGGTTTTCAGATCACCTCTATTTACTAAATCAAAGGTTGGTGTTGTTTAGTTCACTGACTTCCAGGTGAGGGGTGATGAAATTGCATGTATGGAGGGAGGAGTAGAAGAATGTTGGGGAGTGGTTGCGAAATCTGCCCAATTTTTGCAGTGGTGTGCAAGGCAGGATTGTAAGATGAAGCTTGGTGATGCATTACTGTGCGAGAGAGCTGGAGGTGGTATACATACATCTCTTTACTCCCCTGCTACTGTAGGACTGGTGCTACTGCGGTTCCAGCTCTACTGCTCTCGTGTCTCAGCTGACATCAGATACCCCAGCCCAAGCTGTGAGCATTTGGTCTATCAGTTTAAATCTCAAAGCCTCCCCCACCCTAAGACTATTTACTCTACAGCTATCTCATCGACAGAGAATGGTATAGCAGAGGAATAGCCCCTTTGGCCCACCAGGTTTGTGGCAAACATGTCAAGATAAACTAATCTCATCCGCCTGATCCATATCCCTCAATTCTCTCCGCTTCCATGTGCCCAACTGCATGCCTTTAAAATGCCACGATTATATCTGCCTCCACCACCATCCATGGCAGCACATACCAGGCACCCACTGCCCTATTTAGTTTAGACTTACAGCGCGGAAACAGGCTCTTTGGCCCACCGAGTCCGTGCTGACCAGCGATCCCCGCACACCAAAACTATCCCACGCACACTAGGGACAATTTACAATTTTACCGAAGCCAATTAACCTACAAACTTGAACGTTCTTGGATTGTGACAGGAAACCGGAGCACCCGGAGAAAACCTAGGCAGGTCACGGGGAGAATGTACAAACTCCGTACTGATAGCACCCGTAGTCGGGATTGAACCCGGATCTCTGGCGCTGTAAGGCAGCATCTCCACCGCTGCGCCACCATGCCGACTAAACCCGTACATCTCCTTTAAACTTTGGCCCTCTCATCATAAAACAATGATCTCCAGGGCATCCCAGACTTTTGTAATATTGCTGAAAGTGTCCTCAGCAATGTGATAATAACAAGTTATTCATACAATGGGATCTTTGCTTTAATGTCACAATCTATTGTACCTACAGTATCGCACTCTCTCAGGAGTGGATTGACTGCCGGAGTTGGGTATGGCATTTGAATCCACTCACTGAGATGAGACTCTGGTCATCTGGTTAAATTGTGGCTGGCACTGTCTTACAAGGATTTAGACATGTTATTCTTAAAATTTTCAGTCGCACTTTTCATGCATCAAGTCCGCATCTGTGCTTTAATCCATGCAAGCCGCCCAAACTAATGCTCACTTCACATACTCTCTAATCTCCCTCTTCAAGCAGCTAGCTAAGTCCCTTGTAAAAATATTTCTTTATTGTGTTTCTATTATTGAAGGAGATCACACTAGCGGTGACGGGTTTTAGTCTGGCTCAACTGATGGGAATGGTGATGAAGGCTGTTCCCAAGCATTCTGAAAATACAGATTACATTTTAAAATTACATGCTGTGCTGTTATATTGTACTGATATGGCTGAATTATCTCTTGTTTTCAAATTTTGCAATTGTACAGACCTCCAGAGTTTCTGATTGTATTGTGTCTTTGTTGGGTATAACTGTTACTTTACTGGTTTGGTGTTTTTTTCGGGCCCAGGTGAGATGAAAGCGTGGCAATTGTTGAACATGATCTTTCAAGGTCTTTGCTTCTTTCTCCTAGCTTGCTTTTTTCACTATCAACAGTACTCAATCTCTTCCCATGTCCCTGCCCTATCCCAGGACTGTAATTGTAATCTGAACTTCATCAGTCCTACACCAGAAGCCAGATGTAGAGATCTGGGCCATTTGCTGATGCTTAGAAGGCGCCATCCAATTAACGTATACATGAACTAATTAAGCCATTCAAGCTTCAAGCCACTTATTAATATTGTGCTGATCTCACTGTGACCTCAACTCTGCATTCATTTCTGTAACTTCTATCATCTTTTATCCCCTTGCTTATCCATAGTCAAAAGTGGGGGAGTCCAGATCCAGGGGTCACAGTTTAAGAATAAGGGGTACACCATTTAGGACTGAGATGAGGAAAAACTTTTTCACCCAGAGAGTTGTGAATCTGTGGAATTCTCTGCCACTGAAGTCAGTGGAGGCTAATTCATTGGATGTATTCAAGAGAGAGTTGGTTATAGCTCTTCTGGTTAACCGAATTAAGGGATATGGGGAGAAAGCAGGAGCAGGGTACTGATTTTAGATGATCAGCCATGATCATATTGAATGGCGGTGCTGGCTCAAAGGGCCAAATGGCCTACTCCTGCACCTATTTTCTATGTCTATGTTTCTATATCTGCCTAACTCTGGTGGAAAAATAGTCAAAGATGGCATCCACAGCATTTGGGTTCAGTCCCACTCCCCTTTCCTTCCCCATGGACTGCAATGTTTCCATTAATTTTCCGTGTCATCCATTGCTCTGTAGAAAATGTCCACATCAGGAAGTGAACACTCAACACACTATTTTCCGAGCAGGAAATGTCATCTCCCTTTCGGTTTTCTTGCCAAGGATTTTAAGTCTCTGTCCACTGGTTACCACTCTTTCCTGGGGGGAGCACTTTTTCCTAATTCCATCAAAACCCCTCATCCTTTTTAGGAACTGCTGTAAAATTTCTCTTTGCCCTTCTCCGTGCTAAGGTAAACTGTCCCAGCAAAAGGGCAGCACGGTGGCGCAGCTGGTGGGGCTGCTGCCTCACAGCACCAGAGACCCAGGTTCAATCCTGACCTCGGGTGGTGTTTGAGTGGAGTTTGCACCTTCTCCCTGTGACTGCATGGGTTTCCTCTGGGTCCTCCGGTTTCCTCCCACATCCCAAAAACGTGCAGGTTTGTAGGTTAATTGGCCGCTGTAAAATTGTCCTAATATGTAGGGAGTGGATGAGAAAGTGGGATAAGATAGAACAAACCTGAATTGGGTGATCGATGGCTGGTGTGGACTTGGTGGTCCGAAGGGCCTGTTTCTGGGTCCATACCTCCAAACAGCACTTAAAGCTGAGGTGCAATGACACTTGTTTTCAATGGGCCTCCCTGCCAACAGCAGTATGTGGATGCCAGTATTGCAACCCGTTGTACCTTGCTTTGTTCTAATGGATTTTCTTCACCTTCCTTTCCATTTCTTCAGGCAAGGACTGTGAATTCATTCTCGCCCCATGCTCCTCCCAGCCATGTAAAAATGGTGGTATGTGCAGTGAAACTGAAGACTATGAGAATTTTGTGTGCACATGCACAGTGGGATGGCAAGGTGAGATTTTATACGTTGTTAGATTACGAGCAAACCTGGACTTATCAATAGCTGTATGATTAAATTAAATCAAGAGTGACTGGTACCTCAATTCATCTTAACCTCAAAGTCATAGCAGCCAAAGAGAGTGCAGCAAAGCTTTATGGGACTTAATTCCTGGGACTCCAAAGATGTACAGGTTTGTAGGTTAATTAGTCTGGTAAAATTGTAAATTGACCCTAGTGTGTAGGATAGTGTTAGTGTGCAGGGATTGCTGGTCAGACTCGGTGGGCCGAAAGGCCTGTTTCCGTGCTGTATCTCTAAACTAAACTAAAAGCAGTGAGGAGAGATTGTGTCACTGGATTGCAATCGCCAATGATGGAAAGAGTAAGAAGGGATCCGATAGAAGACCGTCTTCTTAAAGGGCTAGACAGGTAGGATGTGAGGACAATCCATTCTTGGCTGGATGTCGAGAACAAAGAGTCTTGGTCGGATCACAGGACAAGGGATTTATGCCTCAGATGTGTAGAAATGTCTTCAGTTTGTGGGTGGTGAAGCTATGAAGTTAACTACCACACAGGGCTGTGAAGGTCAAGACGCTCCTGAAGAAGCCGCAAAAGGCATCATAAGCACTGGGAGAGAATGAGAACACACTGAGGTAGATAATCAGCTATGATTGTATTGAGTGGCAGAACAGACTAGATGGGCTGAATGGCTTACTCCTGCCTATTTTCTGTGTGTTTATCCACCCATAGCTTATTACACCTTCAGACCTGGCATCGCAGCCTCAGCAATGGGCAAATTATTTTTAAACTATTTTATTTTGTTTAAACTTTTATTTCAGAGTGTTTTAAATGTATTTAAATAATTAATTTTACAAACTAATGATTTTCTTTAACTATTTACATCCATTTTATAGTTATTAAAAAGCCAGAGGCATTTAAAATTAGGGCTTTTATAGAGGCAGAAGCACTGTGGAACTAAGGCATTGGCAAGGGTCATGTGGCCTCATGATCTCTTGATAAACAAGGATACTGAGGGATGTGGCAATAATCAGGAAGGATGGAGATAAAGTAGGTCAACCTGGCTTTAATTGACTGGTTGAGCAGATGCAAAGTCTGAATGGCCTTTACTCCCATTTCCCATGTACTTGTTCTTTTGTGCTCTAAATTCTGGGAAATTCCGTTAACACCATTTTCTTTTATTTCTGCACATTAAAGAATTCAATTATTATGTAGTCATTCGACCCTTGGGCTTTACCTTCCCACAGAATGGATTGTTTTAGTTGGTGTGGAATTTGGAAAGTCCCCACTCACGGCAGTATGTGGTTCTAATGAATGTTTTGCCTTGTAGGTGGGAGATGTTTGGTGGATATTGATGAGTGTGTTGCTGATCCCTGCAAAAATGGTGCTGCTTGTCAAAATGTTCCTGGGAGCTACAAATGTCAGTGCCTCCCTGGCTACACGGGAGTGAACTGTAAGACAAACATCAATGACTGCAGCCCCAGTAAGTGCTTTAAACGTGCAATGAAATTCATTTGTTGCTCTTTGGAAGAAAAAGCTTGCTGTTCTGTTAATTTTGCATCTCAGCTCTAAATGCTTTCTGTGCGGGGGCCGACTCCATGAGGTACAGTCACTGTTATAAGGTAGAAAGCCTAACTACTTGACGACAACGACCTACAAAGACGCCATGATGGTAACCATATTGCTTCAGTGATGGCGACTGAGGATACTGTGCAGGATACTGAGTGAGGTCCTTTTGAAATGGTGTCATAGGATCATTGATTCCACATCCATGTGCAAATGAGGCTTTAGGTAAACAATAAATCCAAAATTTGGCACCTCGGCCACTGAAGTGACAATTCACTGGAATTTAGAAGGATGAGAGGGGATCTTATAGAAACATATAAAATTCTTAAAGGATTGGACAGGCTAGATGCAGGAAAAATGTTCCCGATGTTGAGGGAGTCCAGAACCAGGGGTCACAGTTTAAGAATAAGGGATAGGCCATTTAGGACTGAGATGAGGAAAATTATATCTTCACCCAGAGAGTTGTGAATCTGTGGAATTCTCTGCCACAGAAGGCAGTGGATGTTTTGAAGAGTGATTTAGATTTAGCTCTTGGGGCTAATGGAATCAAGGGATATGGGGAAAAAGCAAGAATGGGGTACTGATTTTAGATAATCAACCATGATCATATTGAATGGTGGTGGTGGCTCAAAGGGCTAATTGGCCTACTCCTGCACCTATTTTTCTGTTCCTATGTTTCTAATTTACAGATTAATCTCTTCCCCCCCTTACTGCCAGGGAGGCCAGGTGGATTATGTACTCTGGTCTCGAGTGGAACGTAAATCCTTAACCTTCTGTGTTAAAGGCATGTGTTGTGATTAAGCCACATTTGAAAACTTTTTATTTTTGTAAATTCTTGTTCGCTTGCTAAAACTTGGTTAAATACTGCACCATTGGTACTTGGTTAATAATTTGAAACGTGCTGCTGTCATTGCATAGATCCATGCCAGAATGGAGGCTCCTGTATTGATGGTGTCAACACGTTCTCGTGCAACTGTTTGTTGGGATTCACTGGCGACAAGTGCCAGCAAGAGATAAACGAGTGCTTCAGTAACCCTTGTCTGAACGGCGGGAACTGCTCCGATTATGTCAACAGTTATGTCTGCAAGTGCCCGCAAGGTTTCAATGGGATTCACTGTGAAAACAACATGCCCGACTGCACAGAGAGGTAAGGGAAAGAAAAACATTGCTTTATGTAACAACTTTTATTAACCACAGCCAACAACATATCTTTTAAAGTGTGGTCATTGCAATATTGCAACAGACTGTGCAGTCTCAATGATCCAATAGTTTAGATGGGAGCAGTTTAATATCAAGAGGAGGAGGCTCGTTTAGTTTGTTATTACTGTCATGTCTACCGAGGTACATTGAAAAGCTTTTTTGTTGTGTGCTATGAAGTCAGCAAAAAGACTATACATGACTAACCTGACTGATCCTGGATTGTCTCTAATGATCAAACACAATGACTGTAGGGTGGCCCTAAATTTTATTTGAGAGTATTTACTTTTTCATTTAAAGTTTTTTTTTTCATTTTAAAGCACTCGTCACCTTGGGATAATTCAGAGCAGTGTAATACCTGTTTCTTTGCCATAGGAACCTATAGTATGACTAGGACCATTAAGTCTGCTGAAGCTTTATCATATCATATCATATCATATCATATACAGCCGGAAACAGGCCTTTTCGGCCCTCCAAGTCCGTGCCGCCCAGCGATCCCCGTACATTAACACTATCCTACACCCACTAGGGACAATTTTTTTTTTTACATTTACCCAGCCAATTAACCTACATACCTATACGTCTTTGGAGTGTGGGAGGAAACCGAAGATCTAGGAGAAAACCCACGCAGGTCACGGGGAGAACGTACAAACTCCTTACAGTGCAGCACCCGTAGTCAGGATCGAACCTGAGTCTCCGGCGCTGCATTCGCTGTAAAGCAGCAACTCTACCGCTGCGCTACCGTGCCGTGCAGGCAGTACGGCTAATCACTAATTCAGTCGGAAGAAGAGTCCCGACCCAAAACATCCCCTATCCATGTTCTCCAGAGATGCTGTGTGACCTGCTGAGTTACTCCAGCAGTGGGGTTGAGAGGGAAAGATAGATCAGCCATTACAGCGGGGTAGACTCGATGGGCCAAATGGCCTTATTCTGCTCCTGTGGCTTATTTATCTTTTTCTGAGACTAGGGGCATTGGTTTACATTGTTAATGTTAGGTGTAGTTTACTAAGGGGAGAAAGGAGACTGTTGATCAGCCCAACGAACTTTCTGTAAAAGAATGGATGAGCTATCTTTGATTTATATTCTTCTACAAGGCTCCATTTCTTCTACAAGGCACCACTGGTGGCACAGTAGCACAACGGTACAGTTGCTGCCTTTCAGTGCCAGAGACCTGAGTTCAATCCTGACTACGGGTGCTGTAGTTTGTACATTCTCCTTGTGATCGTGTGGGTTTTCTCTGGGTGCTCCGGTTTTCTCCCACACTCCAAAGACGTACTGGTTTGTGGGTTAATTTGCTGCGGTAAAAATTATCCCTAGTGTGAGTAGGACAGTGCTAGTGGACGGGGATCGCTGGTGAGCGTGGACTCGTTGGGCTGAAGGGCCTGTTACGACACTGTATCTCTAAACTAAACTAAACCCACAGTCTTTTGTGACAAGAGTTCCAAATTGTTGCTATCCCACGGTGTGAACATAAGGCGAGCATCAAATTGTAATAAAAAGATGATCCATGAGGAGTTGTCACTTAATTTCCTCAATATTTGACAAGCTCTTAAATTGTTAGCCAAGGATGAGATGGGCTCAGCCTACAGTGCAGGATGGGGGGGGGGGGGGGGAGGGTGGCAGATGAGGATTTGAGGTAAGCAGTGAAAAGAATGCTTGGAGGATGAAGTGAATCAGTGGGGGTGGGTTAGTCTGAGGGAAGGGATTCCCACACATTGTTGCTGCATTCCTTTTCGCCATTAATCTCCATTAGCTCGCAGTAAGTCAGCTGAGGCTTGCTGCAGGCAGTACGGCCAAACGCTAATCCTCAAAGGCAGCTTGGAGAGGTTGGGAAAGGGAGAAACAGAACTCCATTGTCTTTAAAGAGCATGCTTTCGCTTGCTTTCTGTGTTAGCAGCGAGCTCCCGGGCAATCCTTGTATGCCTAGGTGCTGACAAATGGGGTGCAGGGGGAGCGTGGTCCTGTTGTTCCCTTTACCTGGGCTGAGCGAGTTGACTGGCCCCTCACACCCCCCCCCCCCACCCTCCTTAACGAGTGCCTCTCTGACCTCCCCTTGACAGTTACAGAGCAGGTAATTGTGCAGAAATCTATCTGAGAGATGGATGATTCCCTCCGGTGACATTTCAGCAGCAACAGTCTCTCATTTTCCTTGTTATTCCCTCCCACTACCAACCCTCACAAACATCCTCTCGCACAAAGTAAGAGACTTGAGACATCGGAGTTTGAGACTTCATTTTCGAACTGAGTGGATTGAAAATGAGGAATTCAGAGTTTTCTGTATTTGCAGTAGTTGCCGCACATACCTCTGTGCTCACACATTGTCTCGTGTCTCCACGTTGTGTATTGCTCCAGAAACCTATGGGGAGGAGAGGGGGAAATTAAATACCATCTGTCAGCCTCTTTTGCGTACAACCTGTGTGTCATGTGAATTGTAAACCAAATTTGCAAAGCTTGGGGCTGCAGCGATTGTCTCCTACCTCATCCGGTAATCCTCACAGAGACTTGGTCAGTGGTAGCATGGTGGCTAAGTCAGGAATGCACCAGCTGGCTCGTCTGAGGGCATTCATTATCTGTGTAGGTTGTAGTCATCTGGACTGCAAGACATAGGTTTTCTCGAGCACTTTCTTAAAAATATAGAAATAGAAAAGGATAAGACAGGGAACAGGCTCTTAAGCCCATAATGTCTGTGCCGAACACGATGCCATGATAAACTAATCTTATCTGTCTGCACATGATTCATATCCCTCCATTCCCTGTCTATCTGAAAGTCTCTTAAATGCCACTATCGTATCTCCTTCCACAACCACTCCTGGCAGTGTGTTCCAGGCCCTGTGTTGGGGGGAAATGTGCTTGCACTGCACTTCTCCTTTAAACTTTGCCTCTTTCATTTTAAAGTTATACCCTCTCGTCTTTGGCTTTTCCACTCTGGGAAAAAGGTTCTGTCTATTCTGTTTATGCCTCACAATTTAATATATTTATTCTCCCCTCAACCACTGGTGTTGTGAAAACAATCCAAGAGTATCCAATCTCTCCTTGGAGCTAATACCCTCTAATGGAGGTAGCATCCTGATATACCTTCTACATCCTCTCCAAAGCTTCATTAATCTTCCTGTAATGGGGTGACCAGAACTTGCACAATACTCCAAATGGAGCCTAAGTAAAGTCTTGTAGAGCTACATCATGACTTCCCAACTCTTATACTCAATGCCTGACCAACAAAGGCGAGCATACCATATGCCATCTTCACCATTCTATCTACTTGTCAGCTAAACTGAGTGGACTGATTTTTTTATTGATAGCTCTTGCTTCAACGATGGTACCTGCGTCGACGGTATCAACTCGTACACTTGCCGTTGCCAGCCTGGCTTCACTGGTGCCAATTGCCAGTTCGACATCAATGAGTGTGACTCCAAACCGTGTAAGAACGGTGGCACCTGCATCGATGGGCTGGGCAGTTACCGTTGCACCTGTCCCTCTGGCTACTCGGGTACCAACTGTCAGGTGAGGGCTCTCCATGTGCGGCTAACAGAGTGACTAGACTTTGGAACCGTTTCCACCATAACATTGCCAAACTCCAAAAGCAGCTGTATCAGTTTCTGTTCCAGCGAGGGTGAGACCTTGTTGCGTAAAGCAGTTTTACTGGCTGCCCCACTGGTCCCCACCACTCCAGTGAGCCAGGATCATCCTGACCTCTGCTGTTGTGTGGAGTTTGCACATTCTCCTTGTGACAACATGGGTTTCCTCTGGGTGCTCAGATGTTCTCTCACACACCAAAGACGAGGAGGTTGGCAAGTCAATTGTCCACTATAAATTGCTCCTCCTGTGTAAGTGAAAGGTTAAAATCTGGAAGTGGTTAAAGGGAATGTGGGGTGAATAAAATGGGAGTGGGATACAAGGATGGTGGATGGTCTTCAAGGGCTTGGTGGACTGAAGGGCCTGTTTCCTTGCTGCAATGCTCCAGAAGCCCCACTCTGTTTATCCTGATGTTATTAATTGAACACGACCTGCATGTACATTGTATCTTTTCATAGCCATAGAGTGTCGAAAAGCATTTACAAGCAACTGAGTGCTCTTTGAATATTGTCACAGTCATAGCGACGGAAAGGCAGTACCCAGTTTGTGCACAGCAACATCCCACAAGCCAGAACTGTGTCCATGACCGGATACTCTGTGATGTTAGCTGATGGACTAATCTAGGCTAGGGTATCTCTTGTACATTTTAAAGGGGAACATGATTA
The DNA here is from genome assembly GCF_053455715.1 of Rhinoraja longicauda. Taxonomy (NCBI): domain Eukaryota; kingdom Metazoa; phylum Chordata; class Chondrichthyes; order Rajiformes; family Arhynchobatidae; genus Rhinoraja; species Rhinoraja longicauda. The sequence goes on along the minus strand of NC_135963.1, from coordinate 39,606,945 downwards.
GATGTGATGGGGGTTTGTCTGTAACATTGCAAACCCATTTGTGCTGTGTTATGGATGATGTGCCTTCAGCATTGGTTTGTTTTCCTATTAATTCCTTCTCGAGATGTGAGTATGTTCCCCAGGGAAGTTGCTGAGCCCGTTGCTTGATAAGTCCATGTGTCTCACTGGGCCACATTCAAGAGAACTGAATCTGTTGCCATGAGGCTGGGAACATTTTTTAAAGATGTTTCTTGACTAAGCCTACAGTTTTTTACTCTGAGTTAACCCAAACCCATCTGCTTTTTAATAGCAGATCAGTTTTTGCTGAATTGAAATGCTGAAACTTGCTGTTGTGGGATTTGGATCTGCGTTCACGTGATGATCAGCTTGGGGCTCCGTATTGCTAGTGCTCTAATGTGACCATTCAGCTGCTGTACTTGTTGATGGCGATGAGTGCCTTGCATAGTGGGTGGGTGAGCCCTGGGAGTGGCTGGGTCTTCACCAAAGATACTAGAGGAGCAAGATAGACCACTCGACCCTAAAAACCGTAGTACATCATGGCGCCATTTTAGTAGGCAGAAACTTGCAGAAACATTTTAAAAGAAGAATAACAAAAATCTGTGAATTGATAGATGAGATATATTCTGCATTTTAATGATATCATCACACATACTGTTCCCCCAAAATACCGCGAGAGGCATAGCGGTGGGTTTTGCCACTAAAATGGCGGACGTTACGCTCCTTTGCGTGCTACACTTCAGTATAGGTGATTTCAACGGAGTGGTCCATCTTGTTCCTCTAGTATCTTTGGTCTTCACTGTGCTGGTTCCATAGGGTCATAGTGTTATACAGCATGGAAACAAGCCCTTTTGCCCACACTGACCAACATGTCCCATCTACACTAATCCCGTTTGGCCCATATCCCTCTAAACCTGTCCTATCTATGTACATGTCTAAATGTTCTTAAATGTTGCAATCGTGCGTGCAACTACCTCCTCCGGCAGCTCATTCCATACACTCACCACCCTTTGTGTGAAAAAGTTACCCCTTAGCTGATTATTAAATCTTTTCCCCGCACCCTTGCCTTAAACCTATGTCCTCTGATTGTCGATACCACTACTCAGGTACATCTACCTGATCTATTCCTTTCATGAGTGAGTGAATGAATGAATAATGCTGCCTTGTTCTGTGCTGTAGATCCTGGTGAACCTGTGTAATGGCTCGCCCTGTAAGAACAGAGGCAAGTGCATACAACGAGTTGCCACATACCACTGCCTCTGCCAGAGTGGCTGGACCGGCCTGTACTGTGACGTACCAGATGTGTCGTGTGAGGTGGCGGCTTTGCATAGAGGTGGGTGAACGTCAGCATAATACTTGAAGATAATGTTCTCACTGGCATTGGTGTGTGACTTGGCTTGCGTTTTGTTCCCCACAAACCTTTCCACGGGGAGGACGTTGCCCCTGAATTTGTTTCATTTCAGTTCCATTCCAGGCAGATGTTCTGTTAACTGTTTTCCCTTCACCTCCACCTTACCAGGCTTGACTGTGCCGCAACTTTGTCAACATTCAGGGATTTGCATCAACACTGGCAACAGCCATCGATGCCAATGCATGGCCGGATACACGGGCAGCTATTGCCAGCAGGATGTGGATGACTGTGCGTCAAACCCATGCCACAATGGTGGCACCTGCAGGGATTACCTGGGCAGCTATGCATGCGAGGTGAGTGTTTCACCAACTCTTCTCATGCACTGATCAGTCCAGTGCTTTAGGTCTGTTATAATGGGAAGGGAACTGAGATGGGGAGCTGGAGAAACTCACTTTGCATGCACAGATAGCACGTTCAAACCACATTCAAAGTGCTGGAGCAACTCAGCAGGTCAGGCAGCATATCTGGAGAATGTGGATAGGTGTCGTTTCAGGTCGGGACCCTTCTTCAGAAATGCAGCACCTTCAAGAGACCCGACTCTTCATTTGGATAAAGATTAGAGTCATAGATAGAGTCATAGAGTGATACAGTGTGGAAACAAGTCCTTCGGCCCAACTTGCCCACACTGGCCAACATGTCCCAGCAACACTAGTCCCACCTGCCTGCTCTTTGTCCATAACCCTCCAAACTTGTCCTATCCATGTACCTGTCCAACTGTTTCTTATATGTTGGGATAGTCCCATCCTCAACTACCTCATCTGGCAGCTTGTTCGATACACCCACCACCCTTTGTGTGAAAAAGATACCCCTCAGATTTCTATTACATCGTTTTCCCTTCACCTTGAACCTATGTCATCTGGTCCTCAATTCCCCTACTCTGGGCAAGAGACTCTGTGCATCTACCCAATCTATTCCTCCCATGATTTTGTACACCTCTATAAGATCACCCCTCATCCTTCTGCACTCCAAGAAAATAGAAACCCAGCCTACTTGTTCGACCTCCCAAAATGCAACATCTCACACTTCTCTGTATTAAATTCCATCAATCATTCTTCAGCCACCTGGCCAATCAAGCCAGATCCTGCTGCAATCTTTCACAGCCATCTTCACGTTCTGCAAAACCACTCACTCTTGTATCATCAGCAAACTTGCTAATCTTGCCCTGTATGTTCTCATCCAAATCATTGATGTAGATGACAAACAGTAACGAACCCTGAGGCACACCACTAGTCACAGGCCTCCAGTCCGAGAAGCAACCTTCCACCATCACCCTCTGTTTCCTTCCATGGCCAATTTGCTATCCATTCAGCTATCTCTCCTTGGATCCCTGCTGTCTCTCCTTGATAGGCTGCTCAGCTCTCACCTTCCAGAGCAGCCAACCATGCGGAACCTTGTCAGTTGCTCGAACAGTTGGAGCAAAGGGGCTGATGATGACGGGCAGGGGGCACAGCTGTGCTTCAGAAACAACAGGAATTAGCTTCAGCTTATGCAAAACACTTGAACTAAAACATTTTAAAATACCTATTGAAATATAATTACCAGTGTGCTGCAGTAACCGCTGAGGCCAACCTGTGCACACCAGTCCCACATAATCCTGAGAAAAGGTCCCGACACACAACATTGTCTGTCCATTCCTTCCACAGATGCTGCCTGACCTGCTGAGTTCCTCGGACACTTTGTTCTTTGATCTCACATCGTCGCTTGGTCCAGTCATGTTGAGCAGGGGACCAATGCTGCCCTTGCTTAAATGCAGTGACTTTGCTTTCATGCCGGTATCTCTCTCTGGATGCAGTATGTGCACCCAGTGCAAGGGAGGAAGCTATTTCTTAGGATACTGCCGATAACTCCCTCGCTCTTCAAATGTCAAATTTCAGGTAGCTCCCCTGGAGATAGCAGACAGGACCTTTGTACGTTCCCATCCAGAAGCTTGAAGATTGCATACGCACGTGGAAAAGATGATCAGGGTGACACAGAGGCACCTCCGAGTCAGTCATGCTTAACTTCACCCATTGTCGCTGCTTTTACATGGATGATTCTGCCATGGGCTTCTGTGTACATTGCTATTGTGGGCTGTTGAAGTCAGAAAATCCTAAGAATGCATCACAGGAGCTGTGAGAACCGATGCACGGCCATCTCCTATAGGCAGTGAAGCCAAGCATATAAATCGTTGCCGCTTTTGGTTAAAACTTTGACCAGGAGCTCCCCCTTGTGGCTCAGATGGTAAGAAACAACGCAAAACAGCGGAATTGCAGCAAAAACTGAATTGGAGTTTTGTCATCTTGGGCACATTGGTGTGGTCATCGACTGTCGAGAATGAGCTTTGGAGACTCCAGGAATTCAAGATTAATTTGCTGTACATTTCCAGAAACATCCCAGCAGAAAGAAAATCTTTATAATGGTTTGAAAGGGAGAACAATGACGTACCTACATAATTCCCCACAGCCCCTAATGACCATGTGATCTTGGTCTCTCAGGCTGACGTAAGAGCATCCTTCAAGTGTTCGACCCAGCCAGCGTGACTAGGTGAGCAATAAAGATCTGTGCAGACCAACTGGCTGGAGTATTTGAGGAGGTCTTTAACCTCTTGCTTCTACAGGATCTCATCCATTTCAAAAGGACAATTATCATACCAGTGCTCAAGAAAAACATGGTGAACTTTTTCAATGACCAACATCCCAAAACACTTGCACCTATCGTCATTAACTGCCTCGAGAGGTTGATCATGGCACGTATCAACTTGTGGGAGGAAACCAAACCACTCTGGAAGACCCTAAATGAGCGTGAAGAGAACATTCAGACTTTAAGAGCTTAGAATGGAACCTAGGTGCCTGCCTGGCAGTGGTAACTGGCTCCAGGCCGCCTTTGTTTGATAATCGAATTAATGCACTAACTTGCTGTGACATCCAGAAGCAATGTTTAGTTTAGTTTAGAAATACAGCACAGAAACAGGCCCTTCGGTCCACTGAGTCTGCGCCGACCAGCAATGCCCACACACTAACGCTATCCTACACACAAAGGAACAATTTACAATTATACCAAGTCAATTAACCTACAACCCTGTCGTGTCTTTGAAGTGTGGGAGGAAACCGTAGATCCCAGAGAAAACTCACGCTGGTGACGGGGAGAACGTGCAAACTTCTTACAGATAAGCACCTGTCGTCGGGATGGAACCCGGGTTTATGGCGCTGTAAGGCAGCAACTCTACCGCTGCGACACTGTGCCACCCTTGGCAGATGCAATAACTTAAATTTATGATCCTACTAATGGTGGTTCCCATGACTTCAGTGTGTTCCAGGGTACAAGGGACTCAGCTGTGAATATGAGGTGAATGAATGCCGGCTCTCACGCTGTCAGAATGGAGGGACTTGCATTGACCTGGTGAATGATTACAAGTGTTCCTGTCCCCCAGGGACTGCAGGTAATGAATGAACTCCGCCTTTAGATTGTACCCACGCTTCGGGACAATGTCATCTTTGTTTTGCATTGGAGGTTTTAATTCCCAGGTTACTGGCTGGCATGTGTCTCTTGGTAATTGTCACGTCCAATGGGCCTGGGCTGCAGTGAAATGGTTTTAAGGGAGGAAAGAGTTTAGTTACTCCCTTTCAGTGGTTGGGGGATTGAGTGGTCCAACATGGGCTGCCATTCTCGAGACAAGAGACTGCAGATGCAGGAAATTTGAGCAAAATCAAGCTGCTAGAGGAACTGTGTATGTCAGTATGCATCTGTGGAGGGAAATAGACAGATGCATTTTTTGCTCAGGCCCCTTCTTCAATCTGATTCTGAAGAATGGTCCTGAATGTCATCTGTCCATTTGCCTCAACAGATGCTGCCTGGACCGCTGAGTTCCTTTGGCAGAGTGTTTTTTGCTGCCATTTTAGAGCCATCCCTGCAACTTGATTCTATTTGTATTTCTCATTTGCTTCGTCTTTCATGACCCTGGAGGTATACACGGGGGTGCCCTTAATCTCGGGTACCTCACTGATGAATTAGTCCTCATTCAGACTTTTGAACATAAGTACAATAATGGCTTCCATTAAAGGTGCACGTTGGTTATGTGAATTCTTATGTGGCTCCTCAATGTGTTGGACAACAAATCTGACTGCATTGTTCCTTTGCTGATTATTTTTCTACAACAAATGGTTATTTCTTCTTGGTAACAGAGTTGGGAAAGATAATCTGTGGTGCAGGTTGCAGGACAACCTTTTAGATGCCTGGGATAATCGCTTGACCAAACTTAATTGCTATATATAATTAATTTTAGACCAGGAAGTGAGAAGGGAAAGTGGGTCATATACAAACACTACAATCATAAGTAGTATGGTAGGTTGTAACATAACTATTTTCTGTTCACAGGAATTCAGTGTGAAATAAACAACGATGATTGCGAACCTGATTTTGATCCCCGCACTGCTCAGTACAAGTGTCTAAATGGCGGCCAGTGTATCGACAAAATTGGCGGCTACAGCTGCATCTGTCCGCCTGGTTTTATTGGCGAACGTTGTGAAGGGGATGTCAATGAATGTCTGTCAAACCCATGTAATCACAAGGGTATGCTTGACTGCGTACAGTTAAACAACGATTACCAGTGTAGGTGTCGACCTGACTTTACTGGTGAGTTACAGAACAGTTCCTTTGTTGTGAGAGAAAATATTCTCCTTTTCCCTGTCATTTCCCTCATGAACAACCGGTTTCCCGTGTGTTTGAGCGCCAGCAATAGTTAATTAGGATGCTTCACCACATGAATGCATGTTCTTCCCTCCACTGTTCTCTTCCAAATACCATTGTGTAATAAAGCAAGTGTTTGATTAAAAGCTCATCGTGCTGCATAATACAACGGATGCTGTGGTTCAGCTGCTGACATGAGCCTTTCTGTTGCAGGCCGCCACTGTGAGACTGTCATCGACCTGTGCCTTTCCCGGCCATGCCAGAATGGAGGGACGTGCATGTTCGCTGTTAACACTCCTCTGGGATACACCTGCCAGTGCAGACCTGTAGGTGGAACTATCTTCTTCCCTTGCTGCTAGTGAATCAGTTTTTCTCAATTGTCTGAATTGCAATAATTTTTCTGATACTTCATGCAGACGTCAATAGTGACAAGATTCAAATTCTTCAGTATTTATTTTCAGCTGTGTGAATATCATGCTGGCATTTTATTCACCTGCTCTGTGCTGCTGTAGTTCCACTTGAATGACCTGGCTGGAAGGCTACCAGGTTATCCCTTTTGCCACCTATCAAGGACTGTGACTTGTTCGCCAGCACCTCAAAGAATCGCAATCACTTTGCTTTCCCCTTGCATCTGTGATTGATGCAAATTATATAAATATACACATTAAGAGCAGGAGTAGATCATTTGACCCCTTACAGCTTCCCCACTGAGAGGCCGACTTTTCCTGATTTGTATGTTTATACCTCCAGTTGAAGGTACTGTCATGGGGTAGACTGATTCCCCTCTCCCCAATCTTTGCATATCCTCCATCCTGGTCTTTTCACTCATCACTTTAATTTCATGTTTCATGTATCTTGTGCTTTATGACTGTTGGCAGACCAATTTCTCTCCTGGGATAAATAAAGTTCTATCATATCGTATCGTATCGTGAAGTTCTCTCTTTAGAGTGTGGAGCAGGTTCAAACTCTACAAGATTTGGTTTATCATAATATAGTAATATAAAGAAAGGTTCTGAACTGAAATGTCACTTATCCATGTTCTTCACAATGCTTAGGATGTGTAGAAAGGAACTGCAGATGCTGGTTTATACTGAAGATAAACACAAATTGCTGGAATAACTCAGCAGGCCAGGCAGCATCTCTGGAGAAAAAGGAAGTTTCGGGTCCAAAGAAGGGTCTTGACCCCGAAATGTCACCCATCCTTTTTCTCCAAAGATGCTGCCTGACCCGTTGAGTTATTCCAGCACTTTGTGTCTTTCTTCAGAATGATGCCTGATCCGCTGAGTTACTCCATTTGTGTCTATCTTTGGTTTGTCATAACTTGCCAAATCTACCCTAGTTCCTCTTTTCAGCACTACCCCAAGGTTTCCTTGCTGCTAACCTATTGCAAAGGCCAACAAGCCCACGATTTGGTTGTCCAACCTAGTGGGACTTCTGAGAGATCAGCGTATGTGCCCCAGCTGGACAATCTCCCTCTCCCAGCCCCTTAATCTCACTTCCCTTACAATTAACATAATCTTAAGAAGAGTCCCAACATGAAACATCACAGCCCATTCCAGCCCAGCCCACAGTTCCCTGACCCGCTTTGTTCCTCCAGCAGTTTGTATTTTGCTCCCTGTAAACCCATCAAAACTAAACATGATACAGGAAATGTGGCCACCAATTTTCTATGGCAGTGACCTACAGACAGCAAACTATCTAGCCAATGGCTTGAGATACAGGAGCTGCAAATGTTGAAATCTTGAGCACAACACAAAGTGCTGGAGTAAATCAACCGTCTGAGAGGGGTCAGAAGCCTAATTTTCACCGCCCATTTTTTTTGACTCCCTGCCCTTGAATGACTGAACAGCTTACTTTTTTTTAGAGATACAGTATGGAAGCAGGCCCTTTGGCCCACCAAGTCTGCATTGACCAATGATCACCCATATGCTAGTTCCATCCTACACACTAGGGACAATTTACAGAAGCCAATTAACCTACAACCCTGCAGGTTTTTGGAATGTGGGAGGACACCAGAGCACCTGGAGAAAACCCACGCAGCCACAGGGAGAACGAGCATACTCCATACAGGCAGCACCCGAGGTCAGGATCGAAACCGGGCCTCTGATGCTGTAAGGTAGTAACTACCACTGTGCCACCCGTTGATTCGTGGGATGGGGAAGAGTGACATTACCCGTCTGACCAGTGAACTCCCCCGCTCAGCAGACACATTGATGGAGGAATAACCTCAATCAGTTTGAACCTGATTTTTTATTTTATTTCCTTCCTCCACAGGGTGTGATGGGCTCGAGTTGTGAATACACCAACTACACCTGCGGCCAGGTGTTGTGCCGGAACGGCGGGTCGTGTTCGATGACCCACCAGGGCCCCAAGTGCACGTGTTTGAAGGGGTTTGGAGGCTCCGAGTGCCAGCTGCCCACTTGTGCTGCCAGATCGTGCCACAACGGCGGCACCTGCCTCCCCACGTCCTCTCCGCCATTCTTCAGCTGCCGCTGTCCCTCCCCGTACCGCGGTCTAACCTGCGCCCAGCTGGAGCGGCAGAGCTGCCACTTGTCGCAGTGCAAGGGGAAGGCAGGCGACCGTATCTGCGACCAGGAGTGCAACAGCCACGAGTGCGAGTGGGATGGCGGCGACTGTTCGCTGAACTTGAACCCCTGGGAGAACTGCACAGAGACCCTGCAGTGCTGGAAGTTCTTCAACAACAACCAGTGCGACGAAGCCTGTAACACGCCCGAGTGCCTGTTTGACAACTTTGCCTGTCGCTACAGTCAGAGGTCCTGCAAGTACGTTTCACCCACGCTGTCACGGTTTGGAGCTCTCACTTTTTGCCAAAGGTTAAGTCGGAGTGTGCGGAAAGGAGGAAAGGAAGGAATTACACTTAGCTTTTGTCTCATGGCATCACAAAGCACTTTAAGGTCACTTATGATATATGATATGAATAGCTATAATATCAGATACATACATAGATACATAGACAATAGTTGCAGGAGTAGGCCATTCGTCCCTTCGAGCCAGCACCGCCATTCAATGTGATCATGGCTGATCATCCACAATCAGTACTCCGTTCCTGCCTTCTCCCCACAACCCTTGATTCCGCTAGCCCTAAGAGCTCTATCTAACTCTCTTTTGAATATTATGATATGATATGAATAGCCAACCTAAAAACGTCCCACGCCGGTCATCCCTCCTCCTCCCTGCTCCCGTCAGGCAGCAGATACAGAAGCCTGAAACCACATACCACCAGGCTCGGGAACAGCTTCTGTTATCAGACTTCTGAACAGTTCTTCTATTAGCGAAGGTAATAGCCAACTCATCTTTTCCCCTTTGCAGACAAGGAACTTTAATCTATGGACTCACCTTAAATCTGTGACTTCTAATTCTTGATTCCCCTACCCTGGTAAAAAGGATTGTGGGCGTTCATCCTATTAAAGCCCTTTCTGATTTAGACACATATAAAATTACCTCTCAGTCTCCTGTATGCCAAGGAATAAAGACCCAGCCGGCCCAACCTATCCCTATGACTCAGTCCCTAAATTCCTAGCAACATCTTCGTAAATCTTCTCTGGGACCCATAAATCTCTGATCAAGAGATAGATATTTTAAAAGTTGAGTAGTTGGGATATCTATTCTAGCTACGACAGCAGTGGTAAGTATCAGCAGGTGAGGGTGTTGTAAAGCTTGAGCTGCAGAAAATTGATTTTAAAAGATGACTATTGCCTGTCTAATTTGCCCTTTTTGATGCAGCCCGTTGTACGAGAAGTACTGTGCTGATCATTATCGCGATGGACGGTGTGACCAAGGCTGCAATACTGAGGAGTGTGGCTGGGATGGGCTGGACTGCGTGGAAGATGCCCCTGAGAAGCTGGCCGACGGGGTGCTGGTGTTGATAGTGCTCCTGCCCCCAGAGGAACTCCTGAAGGATTCTGTCAACTTCCTTCGGAAGCTGGGGTCCCTCCTGCATACCACCCTGCGGTTCAAGGTGGACTCCAGCGGGGCACCAATGATCAAGCCTTACTACGGCCATGGGTCGAGAATGAAGCGTTTCGTTAGGATAGTGAGAGAGCTCGGACAAGAAGTTATTGGGTAAGAACCTCCAACCCCCTGATGGGAGACGTGCTTTTGAACTGCTGCTTCGATTATTCGCTGAACCGATTATTTCCATCTCTGGAAATGCAAATGGTTCTTCCACGGTTCCTCAAGAAAGGAAATCTGCCCTCTTTATCCGGTCTAGTCTGTGGGATTCAAGGCCTGTCCCATGGTGGTCAGATAAGAATGAGTGCTGGCCTTGCCAGTGATATCGATATTGTAAGAGTGAAAAAATAAAGGCAACAGATGGAGTATTGAATGTCTTGACTTACTTAGCGACTAAAACACACAGACGACGATACAAGACTGGGAGAATCAGGATAGGACCCTTGAGAACAAATCTGGCTGGATTTTTGACGGTTCAGATCGGGACCCTTCTTCAGACTGATCCTTCTCAGCCTGAAGATGGGTCCAAACCCGAAACGTCACCCTTCCTTTTCCACCAGAGGTGCTGAGTTACTCCAGCATTTTGTGTCTGTCTTTGGTGTAAACCATCATCTGCAGTTCCTTGTTTCTACACGCTGGCTGGATTTATATTGTCGTCCCCCCTCCCCCCACACACAATAACCTTGAATGTCTTTTATTGTTATTCATACAGTTCTGAAGTCTACTTGGAGATTGACAATAGGCAGTGCTTGCAAACATCTGAGGATTGTTTTCCATCGACGGACACTGCCGCTGCTTTTATTGCTGCCCAGTCCAGCGAGGGCAATCTGCCGTATCCAATCGAGTCTGTTAAAAGTAAGTGGTGTCTGAAACCTGGCAAGTTCCTACCTCGCACTAAACAGTGAGGCCGTGGCTCCAGAAATCCATTGGCACTGTTCCATTGCTGGGGAACATCACTGAATTTGCATTTTCCAAAATGGAAATTAAAATGAGCTCATTTGTATCTTCTTTAAAATTGCACATATGCACAAGATCACTCAGTTTGTGGAAGGAGATGGGTTCATTAGTTTTCGAATGAAGCTTGTTGATATTAACCACAGATGCTGGAGTCTTCGCATAAACCAAAATAGTACCACTCCTCAGCTGACCATCACCAAGCAACTTGCCAGAACACCTGGCAAGTGAACATCACTGGGCTTCGTGGCAAAGTGGACTAACCCATAACCATCATTGATCTGCCTCCAAACTTCCATTGGAAGAAAGAAAGCATGGACATGGGCTGGACTGTGAAAAATGGTGATCAAGAATTGGATGAAATCAAATGCCATAAGGAAAACATAGATAGTTTAGTTTATTGTCACGTGTGCCGAAGTACAGTGAAAAACCTTATTGGTATTTAAATCAATTAAGTTGTATACGGTTATCATTGGGTGGATTCTAAATCTAAAACATTTTTTTTTCTTTGCCATTCCCACTGTCAAATGTGAGATTTGAACTAGTGTTTGTTTTTTCACCTCAGGTGAACGTGATGTACAAGGCAGCCAGAGACAGCTCAGTCTCCTATACCTGTTGATGGTTGCAATAGGGATCATCGTCCTCATTCTCATCCTGGGTGTCGTAGCAGCCAAGCGCAAACGCAAACTGGGCCCGCTCTGGTTCCCCGAGGGCTTTACACTGAAGAAGGTCGGCAATCGGAAGCGGAGAGAACCTGTTGGGCAGGATGCAGTGGGAATGAAGTAAGTGTTAATGTTGTTAACAATGTTGTTGTTAGTGGTGCTCAGCGTGAGACTGTTTATGTTGCATTGATGGATTTATTTGATTCTATTGATCATGGCATGGATTTGCCCTTACTGTTGGAAAGGCTGGCACTTGTACAAGTGCCAACTAATTCAGGGAGCCCACATGAACATAGAAATCTCAAAAGTACAAACCGAACTCTTCTGGCTGTCGCCCAGCAAAGGCCCCACCACCAGAGATCTACACAGAATCCCTCCTTCAACCCCACCTCCAATAACACTAGGGCTTGGGCGAATAAACGTTTACAAGGAATATATTTTATTAGATAAGAACACAAAGGAATTGAAAACAAAAAGAGTTGAAGTATAGATCGCCGGTAATGTCATGGGTGGGCCGGACTGGCTGTGCAGGGCTTGGCAGTATTGTTGACTGACTAAGTTCCTGATGTGTTCTGATCCTGTTCAGATCTGAGGTGTAGCAGTTCCTGTTAAACCACCCTGACTTGATAGCTTTTTATAAGAGTATATTATTTGTGCACATTGCAGGGTAGTAGCTATGAAAGCTTAACAAAACTGCAGACGGGTTTGCTGATAACATTAAGTTGTGTGTCTGGCCAGCCTCTGTCAGGAGTGTAGGAAACTTAACCAGCCTGATCTCCCGGTGGCTGAGCACTTCAACTCCCACTCCCACTCCCAGTCTGACCTTTCTGTCATGGGCCTCCTCTAGTGCCATAGTGAGGCCCACCGGAAATTGGAGGAACAGCACCTCATATTTCGCTTGGGTAGCTTGCAGCCCAGCGGTATGAACATTGACTTCTCCAACTTTAGATAGTTCCTCTGTCCCTCTCTTCCCCTCCCCTTCCCAGTTCTCCCTCTGTCTTCCTGTCTCCACCTATATCCTTTCTTTGTCCCGCCCCCCTGACATCAGTCTGAAGAAGGGTCTCGACCCGAAACGTCACCCATTCCATCTCTCCTGAGATGCTGCCTGACCTGCTGAGGTACTCCAGCATTTTGTGATACCTTCAGCCTCTGTCAGGACGTCATTTGACTTGCTTGAAAACCTGTCATTCGAGCCCACCTGGTCTTGGCAGTCAATTTATGACTCTGTGGACGACTGTGTTCTCCCTCGTTCAGGAGAGGGTTTAATTCATTGGCCACCAGTCAGAATAAGCTCAAACAGAACATGAATGTTGTTGGAGATGGACTTGACTAACCATGACTACTGCTCCCCTAATCTACCCCTATCATCATATCAAATCTAATGCAAGAAGTTTTTGTTTTTGCTTAGGAATCTATCAAGGCAAGTGCCTGATGTCACCATTGGTGATGACAGCCAGAATGAGCAGTGGATGGAGGAAGGCGGGCCAGACGCAAAGAAACCGAAGGTGGGTTTGCAAAGTCAATGTATACACTGACTATCATTCGGGAACCCAATGGTTTAGGCACCTTGGTGGATGGGAATAATAGAGGCGTGGAAGTATCCGTGCCAGACATGAGAAGTTGGGCCACTTTTGTTGGAGTTTTGACATCCATTAAAGACTATCCAAGTCCATTGCTTCCTTCTCCACACATTTTCACATACCAGTGGGATTATTTGAATGTTAGTTTAGTTTATTGCCTCGTGTAGCAGTGTACAGTGAAAGGCTTTTGTTGCGTGCTAACCAGTCGGTGGAAAGACAATACATGATTACAATCGAACCATCCACAGTGTGTAGATTTGTGATAAAGGGAATAACATGAATAACGTTTAGTGCAAGATGAAGTCCAGTAAAGTCTGATCAAAGATAATCCGAGGGTCACCAATGAAGTAGATAGTAGCTCAGAACTGCTCTCTTTTTGGTAGGATAGTTCAGTTGCCTGATAACAGCTGGGGAGAAACTGTCCCTAAATCTGGAGGTACGGAATGGAAGTAGTGATAATCCAAAACTAATGATCATGTAATGTGTGCCATGTGGTACTTGCCACAAGAACAGTCACTTGAGGTCTGACTCGTGATTAAATCACACATGGTCTTATGTCTGTTGTATGATAATCACCACTCAACATGTAATCTAACGTACAGTATCCAGTGCAGTCCCCATCTGCCATTAACCAGGCGCAGTGTCGCAACTCTTTGATTGCAAAAATGTCTCCATTCTCCAAAAAAGGTTGAAATTGCCAACTGGATTCAATTGTTTTCACCGAGTCCGCGCCAACCAATGAACACTAGTTCTATCCTACACAATAAGGACAATTTTCAGAAGTCAATTAACCTACAAACCTGCAAATCTCTGCAATGCTGGAGGAAACCGGAGCACCAGGCGAAAACCCAAGCGATCACAGAGCAAGCGTACAAACTCCATACAGACAGCACCCATAGTCAGGATTAAACCTGGGTCTCTGGCATTGTAAGGCACTAACCTCACTGTTGCACCACTGTGCCATTCCACTGTTGCTTTGCTTTACCTCTCTCCCCTTGATCAAATGAATTTATGGTTTGCCATTTACATGGAATTTTCAAACCAATTACCTGATTTTTGGCCCAATGTTTGACCTGTTCAGAATGTTACACAGGAGTATCAGCCACCATTTCCCATACCAGCTTGTGCTATTTCTTTGCACCTTCTGAACTTCTTCCACTTTATCTCAACTGGGTGATATGCTGCAGATGTTCTTCATGGATAATACTCTGCATCTGCAATCTCCCCGCCATAGTGCTCCTGGTTATACGGAGGGGTCTGTTTGTGTGTTGATAGGGGTGGGTCTGCTCCTGTTTGTGCCAGAGGTTGAGAGAGGGGGGATGTTGGGTCAGAGATCTGCTATTGCGTTGATGGCAACCTCGCTCTGCTCTCCACAGACTGAAGATCAAGCTCTGCTCTCGGAGAATAAAGACCAGGTTGACCATCGGCCATGGACACAGCAGCATCTGGTGGCTGCCGATATCCGTTTAACACCATCCCTGGCCCTGACGCCACCCCAAGGAGAACAGGATGCCCACTGCATGGACGTTAATGTGAGAGGTCCAGGTATGAATAGAAATACTCATAAACACTGTGGCAATGATTTGCATTTGTGCTTCAAGATTTATGGTTTGAATTCTAATATTTCCCTTTTTGCTAATGCAAGGAAATTGATAATTAACTTTGTGGATGAGCATTTGCCTCTGACTGGGTTCCAAACAAATTAGGAATGAGCAACGTGGAGAGTCAAAATCTGTAGACCTCAGACTTTCCGCAACATTATGCTCTGAGATTTCCAGTGAGCTGTACGTTTGTAATTATCAGTCTGAGATGTCAGAAACCAAACTAAATCTTTATGCTGTCCCTGGGTTTAGAAATAAAAATAAGACATGCTATTTATTCCAAGAAGAAGAGGACTTGCAAGCTGAGAGCGTGTAGGAATTGTGGAACAAAATGGATACAGGCATCAGGAAAGGTTGACTAGGTTGGGCTCTGAAAAAGATGACCTGATGCCATTAAAATTATGAGGAATCTTCATAAAATTGATGGAGAGATGATTTTTCTGCTTATAGAAGAGTCAAAAAGCAGGAAGCCTTGAATATCAGATGTTCACTCATATCTGAAACATCCTTAGGATGTGGGACTTAATACCGCATGTTTTATGTGAACTGAATCTAAGAGAAGAACATGAGGGGAAACTGGGTAGGTCACTATTGAAGACAAGGGTGAATAATGTGATGTTAGGTTTGGATGAAGAAGATAGGAGATCAGCTCATATGGAAAATAAACTCCGACAGACCACTTGAATTAAATGACCTGTTTTTTGCCTTTGTGTTGTGGTTATCCTTTTGAATGTCCATCAGTCCTCCAGTTGATATTGGCTGCTGTTGTGGTTGCAGATGGCTTTACACCTCTTATGTTGGCATCGTTACGGGGTGGCGGTCTAGACACGGGAATCGAGTTGGAGGAAGAAGCCGAGGACTCGTCGGCCAATGCCATCACTGACCTCATCTATCAGGGTGCCAGCCTCCATTCCCAGACTGACCGGACCGGGGAGACATCACTCCACCTGGCCGCACGCTATGCTCGGGCGGATGCGGCCAAGTGCCTCCTTGATGCAGGCGCGGATGCCAATGCCCAGGACAACATGGGTCGGTCACCTCTCCACGCAGCCGTTGCAGCGGACGCTCAAGGGGTGTTTCAGGTGAAGATAGACACAAAAAGCTGAAGTAACTCAGCGGGACAGGCAGCATCCCTGGAGGGAAGGAATGGGTGATGTTTCGGGTCGAGCCCCTCTTCAGTCTGGTTGGGGATAAGGGAAACGAGATATAGACAATGATATAGGGAGATAAAGAACGATGAATGAAAGATGTGCAAAAAAGTAACGATGATAAAGGAAACAGGCTGTTTGTTGGGTGAAAAGGTGAAGCTATTGAGACTTTGGTGTAGGAGGCATAGAGAGAGAGGGAATGCCGATGCTACCTGAAGTTAGAGAAATCAATATTCATACCACGGTGCTGTAAGCTGCCCAAGTGAAATATGTGATGCTGTTCATGGGCATTCCAATAGTGCATGGATATGGGCACTCCAATAGTAAAGGCCTGGATAAAGTGTGGAGAGGATGTTTCCACTAGTGGGAGAGTCCAGGACCAGAGGCCATCGCCTCAGAATAAAAGGACGTACCATTAGAAAGGACGTGGGGAGGAATTTCTTTAGCAGAGGCTGGTGAATCTGTGGAATTCATTGCCATAGAAGGCTGTGGAGGCCGTCAATGGATATTTTTATGGTGATTTACAGATTCCTGATTAGTACAGGTGTCGGGGGTAATGGAGTGAAGGCAGGAGAATGGGATTGAGAGGGCAAGATAGATCAGCCATGATTGAATGGTGGAGTATACTTGATGGGCCAAATGGCCTAATTCTGCTCCTAGAACTTATGAACTATGAACTTGTTAAACTGTTGTTAAGGAGAGACAGTTAAACTGTTGTTAAGGAGAGAAAGTCCTGTTTCTGAATAATGTAAAGGTGAAACCTCTGATCAGAATTTGATTACATTTGTTATTCTGTTTCCCCTCATTGTTGCGAATATTCCAGTTGCTGAATGTTCCAGTTATTCTGCTCACAGCCAAATATTTCTTGGTTTGCTTTGTAAAATTTGCACCAGTCTTGACTTCAGATTTCCTGTGAATTGCAGAAGCACAATTGGGAATGTTAAGGCCAATATTAAATCCAAGTAAATGATGAAGACATAGAAAAGTGCACCATTCGTGTTGCCCAACTTAACATCTAACTTCGATTTTGATAAATTGTTACGTTTTTATTTGTACAAACTATACATCTTTGCGAGAAAGCAACTACGGAAATGTTTTTGCATTGTAATATGATTTTTTTTTTAATCATAAAAAATGCGGTGTCACACTATGCAGATTTTATTTAAATACTTACATGAATAAATATAGCAGCATAATTAGTGATTTAGACAATAGACAATAGACAATAGGTGCAGGAGTAGGCCATTCAGCCCTTCGAGCCAGCACCGCCATTCAATGCGATCATGGCTGATCACTCTCAATCAGTACCCCGTTCCTGCCTTCTCCCCATACCCCCTCACTCCGCTATCAGATGTTGCTAGAGTTTACTTTTTGAGAGTAAATTTAAAATCGATATTAATGAAACAAATTGGTCCTTGTTGATCTTCTCCATAGTGGTGAGATGGGTTGATAGTTAGATGAGAGAAGAGTATGTGATGGGACCGGAGCGAGAGAAGGGTTCATGAGCTGTTGAAATGATGAGCTGCTCTCTCTCTTGATCCAGATTCTTATTCGGAATAGAGCCACGGACCTGGATTGCCGAATGAACGACGGGACCACTCCTCTGATCCTCGCTGCACGCCTTGCTGTTGAGGGCATGGTGGTTGAGCTGATCAATTGCCATGCCGATGTTAATGCTGTGGATGATCATGGTAAGAGGAACATGGGGTTTAAAGAGAGAGATTTAGGCAGCACCTTAGGCAGCTCAGTTTGTGCTAAACCACAATTTACATCGAAACATAGAAAATGGGTGCAGGAGTAGGCCATTCGGCTCTCCGAGCCAGCACCGCCATTCAATATGATTATGGCTGATCATCTAAATTCAGTACCCCATTCTTGCTTTCTCCCCATATCCCTTGATTCCGTTGGCCCTAAGAGCTATATCTAACTCTCTCTCAAACTGCTTCTTGAAGGGTACTATACACACCAGCCATCTTGTGTACTGGGATGAAGTAAATAACCAATTAATGGTTACTAATACTAATTATGGGTACAATAGCTAGGGGGGAAATCAACAACATAGAAACAAAGAACTGCAGATGCTGGTTTACTGAAAAAAAGACACACTATGCTAGAATACCCCAGCGGGTCAGGCAACATCGCTGGAGAACATGGATAGGTGACATTTGGAGTCAACTCTACTTGGAATGGAATGGAATACTTTATTGTCACATGTGACTAGGCACAGTGAAATTCTTTGCTTGCATACCTAACGTATACAAATAGCAGCCACCTACATCTCTAACAAAGTTACAAAGCACGCCGTCTCCTCCTTTTGTTTCCCCTCCCCCCCAAAGTGGTTCCCCATGCCGGGTCCCCATCTTCCTTTGTTCTCCCCCACTCACCATTGTCCATTGTTCACCTCCCTCACGGCGGTCCTCCATGCTCTCATCGACCGTCGACCCGCAAGGCATCACTGCTCAGATGACACAAACGTCCTGTACACCCTCTTGGTTTTGTGTGGAAGGTCCCCTGGTTCCTTTGGTGTCACTAGGATCATTGGTAGTCGACATTTCATGCCTCCAGGGGTTCTTTGGTGCACGCAGCATGCAGGTATGGGCTTAGAAATTGTATTTAACATTTCTACCACCCAAGATTCAGGCAAAGACAATGTGTAATAAGAACAAGTCTAACTCCAATCCCTTTAGCTTCAAACAGAATTGTAATTACAAAATCTGCATTATCATTTTTCCGGGTGAATGCATACTAGGGCATGCATCAAACTGGTCATGAATTCACAGGATCACCAAGTTAAGTGTTTAATTGTCACATGCATCAAGAACGGAACAATCCTGTTGTTAGTTGCAGCTGCTTTACAGGCTCATTCATGCAATATTACAGCAAATAAATATACAATAAATAATAAATTATCAATTATATTATTAAACCAGACCATAATAGCTGAAGGGCAGAATGCAAACTTATACACAGCCTATAGTTGAAACAGAAGAAGGGTCTCATCCCAAAATGTCACCTATCCATGTTGCCCTGGGATTTTGCCCGAATTGCTTAAGTTACTCCAGCACTTTGTGTCCAGTTCCAAAGCCTATAGTAGTTTGGCGCTGAAGTACAGTTGTGCCGAGTGGTTTAAGAACCTGATGGCTGATGGGCAGAAGCTGTTCTTGAACCTGGAGTTAACAGTTCTCAGGCTGCTCTATCTTTTTCCCAATGGTAGCAACAAGATAATAGAACGGCCAGAGTTGTTTGGGTCTTTGATATTAGCTGCCTTCTTGTGGCAGCTCTTCCAAAAGATCTTTTTGATGATGTGGAGGTCCACATAGATACCGTATAACAACATTTACAAAACTCTCTTCCACCTAAACTCTTAGCTCCCCCCCCCCCCCCCCACTCACAATCAGCAAAGTATGTTGACTGGAGGAGCGAGAATGTATTAATGCTGGCCACTGAAAATCTAATAAATGTGCTAGATGCAATTGGCGTGAAGGAACACACAATAGAAACTTTTCTTGTGGAGTAGAGTGATAGTGGACCCCACAGGAAAATGTTCTAATCCAGGTTAATAAAATATCTGACTCCTGTTCCACAGTGCAAGCGTAAGGTAGGTTCAAATTTGGCACTATTCTCTGGATGGAATGATTATGTTTAACACATGCTTTGTTGCCCTACCAGGTAAATCGGCACTTCACTGGGCAGCAGCTGTTAACAATGTGGATGCAACCCGGGCCCTGCTGAAGAATGGAGCCAACAAGGACATGCAGGACAATAAGGTAAAGTGTCTCGCAGTATGGACAACACATCCCCATGCTGGAGTGCTGCAGGTTCCTGATGTGTCATTCACTGTCAGTGAATCCCACACACTCCGTTATTGTTACCTATCTTTCTTCGATGACTGAAACTCTATTTTGCGATTTCCCATCAGTCTGAAGCTTTGCCCGTCCAACCCCCACCCCATTATCATGGTATTTTTCTTTTGCGTTATCCCCCAATATATCTCTCATTACTTCCCTGGCTCTGTTTCCCCCCCCCCCCCCCCCCCAACTCCCAACCCACCAAGCCATACCTTGCTACGAAAGCAATGTTGGCAGGGTTTTGAATATGAAGTAGAAAGCTGAGAGAAAGGAAGTCACAGCTCTCCCTCCCCACATTCTTTCTAATGAAATGAAGTCTAGAATATCACCATAACTTTCCAATTGTTGTGAGGGTGATGGAAGCCTCTAGGCATCCTCCAGTCTTACCTAGACCTTTGGATAGGGCTCCACTGAAGACTCGAGAAATGAAAATAATTGATTTTGTTTTGAGCTAAGGATGTTAAAAGATTTAAGACACAGGTAAGTAGATGGAGAAAAAAGTCACAAACTAAAGTGAGTGAGCAACTACATGGCACAGGGGGAACGTGACAATGAGATTCTCCATCTTGATATTAAAAAATAGGAAAATCTGAGAGATTGAGTAATGTTAATGTTCAAAGGGACATGGGAGTCCTTTACACACAAATCACCAAAAGCTAACACATACAGTGCCCTCCAAAATGTTATGGGACAACGACCCATCATTTATTTATTTCCCTCTGTACTCCACATTTTGAGATTTGTAATAGAAAAAATCACATGTGGTTAAAGTGCATATTGTCAGATTTTAATAAAGGCCATTTCTGTACAATTTGGTTTCACCATGTAGAAATTACAGCAGTGTTTATACATAGTCCCCCCCCATTTCAAGGCACCATAATGTTTGGGACACAGCAATGTCATGTAAATGAAAGAAGTCATGTTTAGTATTTTGTTGCATATCCTTTGCATGCAATGACTGCTTGAAGTCTGCGATTCATGGACATCACCAGTTGCTGAGTATCCTCTGGTGATGCTCTGCCAGGCTTGTATTGCAGCCATCTTCAGCTTCTGCTTGTTTTGGGGGATAGTCCCCTTCAGTTTTCTCTTTAGCATATAAAAGGCATGTTCAATTGGGTTCAGATCGGGTGATTGACTTGGCCACTCAAGAATTGACCCTTTTTTTAGCTTTGAAAAACTCCTTTGTTGCTTTAGCAGTATGTTTGGGATCATTGTCTTGCTGTAGAATGAACCGCCGGTCAATGAGTTTTGAGGCATTTGTTTGAACTTGAGAAGATTGGATGTGTCTATACACTTCAGAATTCATTATGCTACTACCATCAGCAGTTGTATCATCAATGAAGATAAGTGAGCCAGTACCTTCAACAGCCATGCATGCCCAGGCCACAACACCCTCACCACTGTGTTTCACAGATGAGGTGGTATGCTTTGGATCTTGGGCAGTTCCTTCTCTCCTCCATACTTTGCTCTTGCCATCACCCTGATATAAGTTAATCTTCGTCTCCTCTGTCCACAAGGCCTTTTTCCAGAACTGTGGTTGCTCTTTTAAGTACTTCTTGGCAAACTGTAACCTGGCCATCCTATTTTTGCGGCTAACCAGTGGTTTGCATCTTGCAGTGTAGCCTCTATATTTCTGTTTGTGAAGTCTTCTGCGGACAGTGATCATTGACAAATTCACACCTGATTCCCGAAGAGTGTTTCTGATCTGTCGGACAGGTGTTTGGGGATTTTTCTTTATTATAGAGAGAATTCTTCTGTCATCAGCTGTGGAGGTCTTCCTTGGCCTGCAGGTCCCTTTGCGATTCGTAAGCTCACCAGTGCTCTCTTTCTTCTTCATGATGTTCCAAACAGTTGATTTTGGTAAGCCTATGGTTTGGCTGATATCTCTAACAATTTTACTCTTGTTTCTCATAATGGCTTCTTTGACTTTCATCGGCACAACTTTGGTCCTCATGTTGATAAACAGCAATAAAAGTTTCCAAATGTGATGGAAAGACTGGAGGAAAGAGTAGGTGCTGAGAGCTCTCTTATACCTGCATTAATGAGGCAATTAAACACACCTGAACAATTACAAACACCTATGAAGGCATGTGGCTCAAACATTATGGTGCCCTGAAATATATGCATAAACACAGCTGTAATTTCTACATGGTGAAACCAAAATGTATAAAAATGGCCTTTAATAAAATCTGACAATGTGCACTTTAACCACATGTGATTTTTTTCTATTACAAATCTCAAATTGTGGCGTACAGAGGCAAATAAATAAATGATGAGTTTTTGTCCCAAACATTATGGAGGGCACTGTAGGTGTAGCAGGCAGTGAGGAAGGCCATGGACACATTGGTCTATATTGTAAGAGGATTTGAGAGATGACATTCTACAATTATATGGGACTCTGGTGACAGGAGTAGTGTGCAGTTTTGGTCTCCTTGCTTGTTGAAGGACATACCTCCGACAGACAGAGGATGTTCCACCCCGCTTACATAAGACAAGACTGGTTAAAAATTAGGCTTTACTTGTATCATTACTCTATCTATAAACTCTTGTTCTTTCTGCAGGAGGAGACAGCCTTGTTTCTTGCTGCACGGGAAGGCAGCTTCGAAGCCACCAAGATTCTACTGGACCACTATTCCAACCGTGATATCACTGACCACATGGACAGACTCCCCCGGGACATCGCTCAAGAGCGAATGCACCATGACATTGTGCAGCTGTTGGATGAGTACAACCTGGTTCGGAGTCCACAGGGCCTGGGGGGACCCATGATGGGACCCACCATGTCCCCCGCTACCTGCCTGACAGGCAGCTCCTGCTCCAGCCTCAAGCTCACCCCCATGGGCAAGAGGGCAAGAAAGCCCAGCACAAAGAGCCTGGCTCCAGGCAGTGCTAAAGACTCCAAGGAGGCAAAAGCCAGGCGGCGGAAAAGATCCATCAGCAGTGGTAAAGAGACCCTTGTGGAGAGCTCAGTGGCTTTGTCGCCGGTCGAATCACTGGAATCTCCACACACCTACTTGTCCACCACATCTCCACCTCTACTAACTTCAGGGGTGCTCCAGCAAACACCAGTGGCATCTCTGCACCCTTCCATGCCAGTGCAGGGTCAACTGGCAATGTCCTTCTCAAACCTCAGTGAAATGAAAGGTATCAACGTGGGCTCCAACTCGGTCCTGAGTCAAGTCCTCCCCTCCATGTCGCATCCGTCCATTACTGGACAAAGCTCCAACTTGGGGTTGTCTTTAGGCCGGGTCGGTCACATGAACATGCAACAAGACTGGATGAATCGAATGGGAATCGCCACCTCCCAGTATAGTCCATTGCTGGGTATCCTGCACCAAGTCTCCAGTTCATACCCCACAATCCATCAACAGAACGGCGTGCTGCAGCCAAACGTTCCTGCCATGCACATGACCATGGTCAGGGAGCAGCTGCCCCAGTTGCTGGCCTACCAGTCGATGAATAGTGGCACGTCGCAGCCGGCAAGGCAGCAGAACTCGCAAGTAACACAGCAGCAGGGGCAAACCTACTGCAGCTCCATGACACAAGTCCCTGTTGGCAACATGCACCAAATGTCAGACATCATCCGGCTGCCGAATGGCCAAATGAACAACTCCATGCTGCCCGCGAGCCAAGAGGGTCAGGCCTCACAGGCCACCCTGCCAGCTTATCACAAGCTACCAAGTTCAGTGCAGATCGACAAGTACCCCACCCCTCCATCTCAGCACAGCTATGTCTCGGCGACGGATAATACCCCGAACCACAACATCCACCTCCAGAGTGAGCACCCGTACCTAACGCCCTCCCCTGAGTCGCCCGATCAGTGGTCCAGCTCCTCTCCGCATTCTACGTCCGACTGGTCCGACATTACGCCCAGCCCAGCCCCGATCGGGCAGCGCCAACAGGTCTCGCACATGCCAGAGCAGCAAAGGAGCAACATGCAAGTGTTTGCCTGAGCACAGTGGAACCGAGCTGAGGAGGAGAGATGTCTGACTGCCTGAAGTGAAGGAAGAAGAATTCCTTGAACGTCTGCTGAGAGATTTCCCGTCACTGTTGCGGTGGGAGGATGGGGTGGGTGGCAGAAGACTGAAATGGAGAAACTGTTCCTATTAACTGCAAGATCAGCTCCCTTGGACTTCAGAGACCTGACATGATGTTGTGCTTTTGGGTGTTTTATTTATTTTAATCACTGCCTGTTTCAATGTCTGTGTGGCTCAAGTTTTTTTTTAAACTCCCTTTCAGCAACATGACCCAGTGAAAACAAGCTTGGCTCGCATGGTTGCCAGTATTTCCCTCTATGGACCCTTCTCTGATATAGAGGGCACACCATGCTGAAGTTGGCACTTGTGTTTGCAGACTATTTGACAGCAACAGCAGGTCTTGGTAACACGCCTTGGGAATCAAGTAATTGAAGCAAATGCAATGCTGCCACATTTTTTTGTTTTGTTTCGGGGCTGGGGGTGGGAAGAGGGAGGGTAGATGCTGTAATCCAATAGTTCAGACTCTCCTCCATTGCTAGTTGTTGCTTATTTGTGGCACGGTATTGTGGATATAGTGTCTTCACATGAACTTGTACCAATGACTTATTTAACCAGCAACAGTCTAGCAAAGGAGTGGGCACGTGGGA
Organism: Rhinoraja longicauda; assembly: GCF_053455715.1. Classification (NCBI taxonomy): domain Eukaryota; kingdom Metazoa; phylum Chordata; class Chondrichthyes; order Rajiformes; family Arhynchobatidae; genus Rhinoraja; species Rhinoraja longicauda. The sequence goes on along the minus strand of NC_135963.1, from coordinate 39,582,483 downwards.
TAGCCAAGCATTGTTACTATACTTTTATATTAATTTTTAAAGTCAGTTGAGCATAAATTTTTTAATCATTCCTTTGTCATGCATGTCTTGTAAAGTATAACATTTCCAGGGAATCAATTACTCGGATTCACCAACAGATTTTTTTTAGTTTCATTTGAAGAAGCAAACTTAAAACTTTATGTTTTCTCTGATACCTGCTACAATTTAGCCTCGGGAGCACTTCCTCAGAAAACATTATTTAAAAAAACTCTTCCACCCATGTATTTGTCTTCAGCTGCCCTTGATTGTGCAGTAATTTGCAAACAAGAATGTAATGACAAGAACTCATGGTGAAATAAGCTTCTTTGAATATTTCGAGCGTCCTTGTGCAATGATATGGTATTGAAGATTTTTCCTGATTTGATCATTGTTCTCTAGACAGTCATCTGCAAGACCTGGTACTTAGCAAGAGTATGGGCATCAGATCTGTCGATCTCCTACAGTCCAGTGAAAGCTCTATGAAAAATAGAATGTCTGGGGCAATTAATTCCTTTAATGTGAATATGATCCAATCTAGATTATTGTATCTCTGTTACGATATATCAGGGATAGTTTGAATGCAATTATCGATTTGGAAGCTTGAGTGAAGTGACAAATAGTGTATGACATTTTCGCTGCAGCAATAAGAAATGATGTCACTGGCAATCCACTGTGTCCACCGTCTAAACGTTGATGATTCAGACCTTTTAATGGGGTCAATCTATCTCAGTTTGGCCACCCAGTCTGCGTAAGGAACTTGCCTCAGTTTAATTTGTGAGACTGAGTCCATGCAGGAAGATTTTCCCAGCTGCTGACATTGTGTCAAGTTCATCTCCGGTCAGGCGGGCGGGGTTGCACAACTGCCAGTCAGCCTGATGTTACGCTTATTCCAAAAGTGCATAAACGTGCCAAGAGGTTTGAGCAAAGCCACGGTTTGCAGAAGGGCAGAGACTGAACTGAACATTCTCCTCCACGTTTTGCCCTGAGCTGGGCCTTGAGTGACATGGATTCAGTTCATATATCCATCGCCTTTTCTTCCTGAAGCTCTTCGTTGCACAAATATTGACAATTTCTGAGTCTGAAATAATTTCTTTTTGTGTTTGAACCACTTCTAACTTTTTCCTCAAAAAATTGTACTTTATGCTATGATGAAGAAACACAGTGTTAAATTGAAAGTCCCCACGTGAAGAATTCAGTCTTGGGAGTTACAACTTTTCACTGTTCTTATGAAACACAAAGAAATATTTAAAAGCCGTTAATTTTACAGGTACTTGGATTGTTCTGTTGGTGATCGAAGGATTTAAAGTAGGGATCTTGTCTCATAGGCTTGTTCTTCCACTGCGTAAGATGTTCAGAGACTGCTTTATTGTTGGTTAAGTTCCAGCTGTACCTTGGAGTTTTAGATTTCTTTCTTGATTTATATCCACAATGTATATTATTTTTGAGAAAAAAAGTTAGGGTTCTGTATTTCCTGTGAAATGTATTTAGAGGAAACCATTTAAATTTAGCCAAAAACAAATCATTGAAAGGTTCTTTGAAAGAAAGCAGACGATATCTGTCAAGTATGTCTCACCCATTGGTCTGAGTTGTTTGTGATAGATCATAACTGGATCAAAGGGTGTATACTGTTGATAAGAGAATAGTAAATGCAGCTCTTCAACCTTTGGGACTTACCTCCCAAACACAGCACCTGAAACAGATCATGAAAGCATTTGTTGAACAACATGAAAATTAGCACGGCAACTTTCTGATTCCATTCAAATAATGTTTTAGCACAAATAGACATTTCTATTTTTAGCTTATTTACCTGGATTGTAAATTCTCAAAATTACCAGCTCGTTATCCTCGTCCTTTTCCACCATAACCCATCCCAACACAGCATTTTGATGTTTTGGTGCCAACTCAGCCAGATGTTTGTGAATAAAGTGGCCAATATAACTCCCCGACGGTCACCCCCTACTCTAATTGCAAAAAAAGACAATTGTTGATCCTGGAATGGAGTGTTTGGAATAGTGTTATAATTTGGGATTTTTAATTCGTGTCTTTAATAGCACTTTCCAAAAGTGATTTGTAAGTCTGAAAAATCAGCATTTTTCACTTAGTTTTTGCAAATATATCAATGCCCATATCAAGAAATGAATCTAGCTTGCAGCAACTTTAATGGATTTTATAATTGATCAATTGAACAGTTTGTGATACCATACCAAGCCAACCTTGTGACATGCTTGACATGTTTTTTAAGTACAACTTTGCCTAAGTAATTTATAATGAATCTTTAAAGTTTATTTAAAGGTCATTCATACTCTCCATCCCTCTAGTACAGATGTTTTCACCCCTCAATGCAATATTGCACTTTAAATCCGTGAGCTAAACTCTGAGCTCTTCGATCTGAACAATCTTCAGAAGCCTAATGAGGAAACAACTGAGAAAGATTCCCTCCTGATTTCTATCATCCAATCCTTCAAAAATGCCAATCAAAGGATTCACATTGCTTTATTTTGCAATTGTCTTCCCAACTGATTTTGTTTTTCAAGATTAGACAAATTCCAAGTTAATGTAAAGAGAAAACTCATTAAAAAAGAAACATTTCACCAGGCCATTTTCAATCTTGACTGAGTTTGTGTGGTTGTAGTCACAGTGAATAATCCTCTTTTTTTTTTGTCCAGTGCATTTCTAACTTGCCCAAATGTCCCGCCCTTCAGCACAAATGTTTCTTCCCATCATTAAGTGTGAAATAACGCACCAAAATCTCAAACTCCTGGTCTTTTCCCAAAGCAAGCTAGAAATGTGGATGCCTGGGTGCTAGGATGTATGTCATGCAGACAATCACATGACAATAACCTGTGTGTGCAACACACACTCAACTACAGTGAAACTACAGAACCAATGGCCTAGGAATCACAAGCCTGATGAATTAATGTAAATAAGCTAACTTTGTATGACATTGTATCTTTTACTTTTAAATGTATATGTACTAAAAAAAATGCTTATTCATATTAGATGAACTATTGAATGCATTGAACTAGTGGATGAAATACTATTTTTTAACTTTTACACTTAAAAGCTTTTCAAGAAAAAGTTGTCTCAAATGGATTTTTACATAAGTATTTTTGAAGATTGTGATTTATACATGAAGTGCAAAATGTAACATGATAAATGTTTAAAATGTATATTCATCTGTCTTTGTGTGGAAATTAACCTGCCCATTTGTCTGCATACAGAAGTACACATTGAAACCATGGATTGGTATTAAAGAACAAAGCTGGTTCGCTGTCCTTTGAAGAATTTAATAATGAAACATAACTATATTGTGTAGGAAGGTACTGCAGATGCTGGTCTAAACCGAAGATAGACACAAAATGCTGGAGTAACTGCGGGACAGGCAGCATCTGTGGAGAGAAGGAATGGGTGACGTTTTGGGTCAAGACCCCTCTGAAGAAGGGTCTCGACCCGAAACGTCACCCATTCCTTCTCTCCAGAGATGCTGCCTGTCCTGCTGAGTTACTCCAGCATTTTGTGTCCAGCCTAGCTCTATTGTTGAGGCAGCTTCCCAAGTACTCCTAGTTTGGCTTACAGAGTGAGTTTTCAGTGTCATAGGCCTGGGAATACGCCATCCATCCTCTTGAAACTACTTCATCCCAAATTGGACCATGATGAATTTGCACTTTGATCTGATGTTGCTGCCTTTTGATTTTTATTCATTCATAATAAAAACCTTAAGCTTGTTTGGAAAACACCCAGATGGCTCCTCAGCATCAGGCAAACCACTTTCCTTCTCTTCATCTACACTCTGCCACCTTCTGCCCAATTTCCAATCCCAATCTAAAGGCCTCCTCTGACAGTGTGTGCTGATGATTTTCTGCGCAGATAAAGGCACTTATTTTCCTGTATACCTTAGTGGTCTCTTCAAAAACTAGATTCATCATAAATTACTTCCCTAATCACTTGGCTCTCCAAACAGCTCCTTGCTCCATTGCCAGTCAATTCTTGACATGAGCTCTCAGAAGGAGCAGCAACCTATCATGTTAACTTTCTCTCTTTGGATATGCTGCCTAACCTCCTGGAAAGTTCTGTTTTTATTTCAGGTTTCCAGTGTTCATGATATTTTGCTTTAATGAGGTTCCCACAACAAATGTTGTGCAGAAAAATAATGGAGAGATGCATGCAGCTTTCAAACTGATTGTTCAAATCCAAACAAAAAAAACAAATGCCAGAGGAACTCAATAGGTCAGGCAGCACCATTGGAGGGGAATTGATAGACAGTGATTTTGCTCTAGACTCGTCTTCAGATTGATGAAGGGTCCTGACCCGAAACATCGTCTGTCCATTTCCTTCCACAGAGGCTGCCTGACCCACTAACTTCCTCCAGTACTTTGTTTTTTGCTCAAAATTCCAGAATCTGCAATCTTGTCTTCTCAATCTTGTCTTGTCAATTCCCAAATTAGTCTTTTTTTATCAGCACAATCCTTTCCATTGTCTTAATCTACTTTGTACAAAAAGTGAATATTAAAATGTGTATTCAAGGCGGATTTTTCTCTCGTTGCCATTTCTGTGCTTTATCTCTCCCTATGTCCTTTAAGACCAGGTCCTAGTTGAGACAGGTCCTAGTTGAGAGATGGAACTAGAAATTGTTGGTGTTTCATTAATATTGGTGCTTCTTGGATGTCAATGCCGCTGGACGGTAGTCATTAAGGCATAAGATCTTGCTTTTCTTTGGCACCAGGCTAATAGTCATCTTCATGAAGCAGGTGGGTACCTCAGCACAGAGTATGGAGAGATTAAAGATATCTGTGAACACACCTGCTAGTTGATCTGAGCAGGTCCTAAGGATGCGGCCAGAGACTCCATCCAGGCCAGTTGCTTTTCATGGGTTCATCCTAAGAAGCCCAGTCTTATTTCTGCAAGAGTGACCATGGGAACATGCACACTTGAGTCTGTGGGGATGGATGTCATTGCCCTGTTGGCCTTCTCCTCAAAGCAAACATAGAATGCTTTTAAGTTCATAGGGAGGGGTGCACAATCACCGACAATGCTTTGTAGCTGAGTTCTGGGTTTGGATTTGCTGGTGATACAGACAGGGTGGACTTTGAGAATGATCAGAAAGGTTGTTATGGAATACAAGCAAGGTTAATTGATAGGCCCAGAAGCAGGTGGAAGTTGATGAGGAAAGTATAGATCAGTCGATTAGAAAAACAATGTATGAGCGGAAGAAAATGAATAAATATTGGGGGGGGGTTTGAGAACCTGGTGTGTATGTTCTACACAAAATGCAAAGAAGTTGATGGAACGATATGGATGCTGGGCCTCGTTCACAGTCCCTTTTATTAAAAACCTAGTCTTGAACCATGGAAAAATAGCAATAGGCCACTTTGCCCTTTTTGAGTCTGCTCCTTCATCCAGTTCACAATTGATCCTCTCTATGCCATCATATTTCTGCTCCTTCCCTACTTGATGTATTTTGGACCACAAAATCCGTCGACTTCCTCGGAAACATTCAATAAATTAGCCTCTCGGTTTCTATGGTATAGAATTTCACAAGTTCATCACCCTCAGGAAATTAAAAAAGAATTAAATTACTCCTTTTATCTCTGTTCCTAAATTTTTTACACCATTTCCTGAGATTGTGTTCTTCACTTCAGGGCACCTTGTCAGGTTTCTGTATGTTTTAATGAGATCTCTCATTCTTCTGAACTAGCTTCACCAAATTTCTTGTTCAGCATTAATGCTCTCTCACGAATCTGCCGGTTGAACCTTTGTTGCTCTCCCTCTTTGTTAGGTATAGCTTCAGTAAGTATACCAAAACTACAAATCCTGGTGACCTGGCTAAGATCCCTTTTCTAATAACACATGCTTATTCTTGTACTCAAAATCTCCTGCAATAAAGATCAATATACCATTTGCTGTCTCTCATGGCAGTGCTTCAGGATCAAGGATGACTTGCTTCCACTCCAGTTTTGTAAGTTCTGAGGTGGCTGATAAGACAACGTTGTAACTATAGAATCTTCCACAGATGGGCCAGAAGGTGGCCAACAGGCTGGGTGGATTAGTAGCTTGTGAGGTGGCGCACTCCGTCTATCGCTGGTACTGGGCTACTGTGTGTCTAATGATGCCCTCTTCTCAATACCATCCTGAATACTCCTCAGGGAGAGGTGGGTGATGATTGGGTATAAGGGGTGAAGAACTGGAGCAGAGGTTGGGGAAGCTGGGGGGAAGGGGGGAAGGGGGAGGGAAGGAAGAGGTCTACCTGAAATTAGTGAATTCAATGCTCATGCTCTCAGCTACATGAAGTGCTGTTCTTTTAGTTTATGGCCTTTGGAAGCGGAGGGTGGCTGGGGGAAGACAGATTGGTAAGTGAAGAGATGGGGTGGGGACATATAGTGGCTCACAACTGGAGGGCTCCAGGTGGCCCTGGTGGAGAGAGCCAAGTGTTCTGCGAAACAGTCACCAAGACTAGGAGTGATCTCACCGATTGTTTGGATGCCCCATGTCTCCGTGGATGGTAACTTGCCACTGTCTTGAAGACAGAAGCAGGGGAATTTATTATGGGGAACAAGGAAATGGCAGAAGAGTTGAACCGGTACTTTGGATCTGTCTTCACTGAGGAGGATACAAACAATCTCCCAGATGTTTTAGTGGCCAGAGATCCTAGGGTGACAGAGGAACTGGAGGAAATCCACATTAGGCAGGAAAAAGTTTTGGGTAGACTGATGGGACTCTAGGCTGATAAATCCCCAGGGCCTGATGGTCTGCATCCCAGGGTGCTTAAGGAGGTGGCTCTAGAAATTGTGGACGCATTAGTAATTATTTTCCAATGTTCTATAGATTCCGGGTCAGTTCCTGTGGATTGGAGGGTAGCTAATGTTATCCCACTTTTCAAGAAAGGAGGGAGAGAGAAAACGGGAAATTATAGACCAGTTAGTCTGACATCAGTGGTGGGGAAGATGCTGGAGTCAATTATAAAAGACGAAATTGCGGAGCATTTAGATTGCAGTAACAGGATCGTTCCGAGTCAGCATAGATTTACGAAGGGGAAATCGTGCTTGACTAATATACTGGAATTTTTTGAGGATGTAACTAGGAAAATTGACAGGGGAGAGCCGGTGGATGTGGTGGATGTGGTGTATATCTCGACAAGGTCCCACATAGGAGTTTGGTGGGCAAAATTAGAGCACATGGTATTGGAGGTAGGGTACTGACATGGTTAGAAAGTTGGTTGACAGACAGAAAGCAAAGAGTGGGGATAAATGGGTCCCTTTCAGAATGGCAGGCAGTGACTAGTGGGGTACCGCAAGGCTCGGTGTTGGGACCGCAGCTATTTACAATATACATCAATGACTTGGATGATGGGATTAAAAGTACCATTAGCAAATTTGCCGATGATACAAAGCTAGGTGGCAGTGTGAACTGTGAGGAAGATGCTATGAGGTTGCAGGGTGACTTGGACAGGTTGTGTGAGTGGGCGGATGCATGGCAGATGCAGTTTAATGTGGATAAGTGTGAGGTTATCCACTTTGGTGGTAAGAATAGGAAGGCAGATTATTATTTGAATGGTGTCAAGTTAGGAAAAGGGGACATACAACGTGATCTGGCTGTCTTAGTGCATCAGTCACTGAAAGGAAGCATGCAGGTACAGCAGGCAGTGAAGAAAGCCAATGGAATGTTGGCCTTCATAACAAGAGGAGGTGAGTATAGGAGCAAAGAGGTCCTTCTGCAGTTGTACAGGGCCCTAGTGAGACCGCACCTGGAGTACTGTGTGCAGTTTTGGTCTCCAAATTTGAGGAAGGATATTCTTGCTATTGAGGGCGTGCAGCGTAGGTTTACTAGGTTAATTCCCGGAATGGCGGGACTGTCATATGTTGAAAGATTGGAGCGACTAGGTTTGTATACACTGGAATTTAGAAGGATGAGAGGGGATCTTATCGAAACGTATCAGATTATTAAGGGGTTGGACATGTTAGAGGCAGGAAACATGTTCCCAATGTTGGGGGAGTCCAGAACCAGGGGCCACAGTTTAAGAATAAGGGGTAGGCCATTTAGAACAGAGATGAGGAAAAACTTTTTTAGTCAGAGAGTTGTGAATCTGTGGAATTCTCTGCCTCAGAGGGCAGTAGAGGCCAATTCTCTGAATACATTCAAGAGAGAGCTAGATAGAGCTCTTAAGGATAGCAGAGTCAGTGGGTATGGGGAGAAAGCAGGAACGGGGTACTGATTGAGAATGATCAGCCATGATCACATTGAATGGCGGTGCTGGCTCGAAGGGCCGAATGGCCTACTCCTGCACCTATTGTCTATTGTCTTGAGATACCTTAAGTATATACATTGATGAAGCAAAACATTATGACCACCTGCCTAATAAGCTGTTGGTCCTCCGTGTGCCGCCAAAACAGTGCCGATCCGTCGAGTCATGGACTCTACAAGACCCCTGAAGGTGTCCTGTGGTGTCTGGCACGAAAACATTAGCAGCAGATCCTTCCAAGTCCTGTAAGTTGTGAGGTAGGGCCGCCGTGGATCGGACTTGTCGATCCAGCACATTCCACAGATGCTCAATCGGATTGAGATCTGGGGAATTTGGAGGCCAGGGCAACACCATGAACACTTCATCATGTTCCTCAAACCATTCCCGAACAATGTGTGCAGTGTGGCAGGGCGCATTATCCTGCTGAAAGAGGCCAGTGCCATCAGGGAATACCATTGCCATGAAGGGGTGTACCTGGACTGCAACGATGTTTAGGTAAGTGACACATGTCAAATTGACGTCCACGTGAATGGCCGGACCCAGGATTTCCCAGCAGAACATTGCCCAGAGCATCACACTCCCTCCACAGTGCATCCTGGTGCCATCACTTCCCCAGGTAAACGGCGTACACGGCCATCCATGTGATGTAAAAGAAAATAGGACTCATCGGACCAGGCGACCTACTTCCACTGCTCCAAAGTCCAGTTCCAACCTCGCATGCCCAATGTAGGCACTTTTAACGGTGGACAGGTGTCATCATGGGAACCCTGACCGGTCAGCAGATATGGAGCCCCATACATAGCAGGGTGTGATGCACTGTATTGTGACACATTCCTCCCGTGACCATCATTAAAGTTTTCTGTGACTTGTGCAACAGTAGATCTTCGATCTTCTGTTTCTTCGGACCAGACGGGATAGCCTTCGCTGCCCTCACGCATCGATGAGCCTTGGGTGCCCAACACCCTGTCGCCAGTTTGTGGTTTGTCCCTCCTCGGACCACTGTTGGTAGGTACTCACCACTGCTGACTGGGAGCACCCCACAAGCCTTGCCATTTCAGAGATGCTCTGACCCAGTTGTCTGGCCATAACAATTTGGCCCTTGTCAACGTCGCTCAGGTCTTTACTCCTGCCCATTTCTCCAGCATCCAACACATCAACTTCAAGAACTGACTGTTCACTTGCTGCCTAATATATCCCACCACTTGACAGGTGCCATTGAAACAAGATGATCAATGTTATTCACTTCACCTGTCGGCGGTCATAATGTTTTGGCTCATCGGTGTATATTTCAATTTAAACCAGCATCTGCAGTTCTTTTCTGCACATGATATTAGCCTTCCTTGTTATCTGTTGCACGCATGTGTTAACAGTCAGTGATTGTACCTAGTCAGCATCTTCGCTTTCCTCTTTAAGATGTTGCTTAACGTTTATCTCTTGGAACAAACACTCTGTCAATAGCACCCAAGAATGCTCTGTGCCAAGTACTAGTTTTTCAGCCATCCTTTGTAAATTGCCATCCAGTTGTACACCCTGGATTTTTATCTTTACAGTAGCCGGGTGCAAAGATCATCAACCGCATGTTGTTTATCTTAAAGCAACATTTACAACCAACACCTTGCACGTTGCATTTACAACCTACACCTGGTCGGGCACAAGGTTGACATGACGTCGAATGAGCAAAGGTCCCGGGACGCCGCCTCTCGCAAGTCCCCGTTGGTCGTTGCATTTAGAAAGGTGGTCACTGCAACCCAGAAGATAGACACCAAATGTTGGAGTAACTGAGCGAGACAGGCAGCATCTCACTCTGGAGGGAAGGAATGGGAGACCTTCAGACCCAGGTCTCGATCCGAAAAGTCACCCATTCCTTCTCTCCAGAGATGCTGCCTGTCCCGCTGATTTACTCCAGCATTTTGTGGCTATCCTCGGTGTAAACCAGCATCTACAGTTCCTTCCTGCATCTGCAGTTCCTTCCTGCACACTCCTTGCAGTTGCCAGTGGCGGCGGGCAGGTGGCGGTGGCGGTGGCGGGCGTTCCCCGGGTGCCGGGACGATGAGGCGAGCGGCGGCGGGCGGTTTGGGCGCCGCGCTCCAGGCCGTGCGGCGGGACGTGGGCAGGTTAGCGCCAGCAAATGGAGTCGGACCCCCGGGTTGTGCCTCTGCCCTCGGCCTGCACTCTAGCGCGAGGCCGAGGCTGACGCAGCATTTCCGGCAGGTGTCTTGTACAAGACATTAAATGTAAAATTCGGCCTCAGTTGTCTTCTGCTGGAAATCTAGAAACGCAGATTTCCTGATTTGTCCGGAGTGTTTTAAACGTTTTTGTAACTAATGCATTCACACGGTGCAATCACCCCAGATACAGCTGAAGAATAGTGCGCAATTAAAGGGGCAGAAAACAGACCGATGGAGGAACAGCGGTGGAAACCAAACAGCTGCCCGTCCCTCTGCCTGGGCTGGCCTGGCCTGGCTCCACAGATGCCGCCTGGCTCCACAGATGCCGCCTGGCTCCACAGATGCCGCCTGGCTCCACAGATGCCGCCTGGCACCACAGATGCCGCCTGGCTCCACAGATGCCGCCTGGCTCCACAGATGCCGCCTGGCTCCACAGATGCCGCCTGGCTCCACAGATGCCGCCTGGCTCCACAGATGCCGCCTGGCTCCACAGATGCCGCCTGGCTCCACAGATGCCGCCTGGCTCCACAGATGCCGCCTGGCTCCACAGATGCCGCCTGGCACCACAGATGCCGCCTGGCTCCACAGATGCCGCCTGGCACCACAGATGCCGCCTGGCTCCACAGATGCCGCCTGGCTCCACAGATGCTGCCTGGCCTGGCCTGCCCTGCCCTGGCCTGGCCTTCGGAGATAGACCTACAGGAGCAGAATGAGGCCATTCAGGTTGTGGAGTCTGCTCTACCATTCCATCATGGCTGGACTATTTTCCCCTCTCAATCCTATTCCCCTGCCCACTCCCCGTAACCTTTGATGCCCTCAAAGACCTATCAACCTCCGTTTTTTAAATACCCAATGACTTTGTCTCACTCGCCATCTATGGCAACGAAGAGCTCTTAAAGATAGCGGAGTCAGGGGGTATGGGGAGAAGGCAGGAACGGGGTACTGGTTGAGAATGATCAGCCATGATCACATTGAATGGTGGTGCTGGCTCGAAGGGCCAAATGGCCTACTCCCACACCTATTGTCCATTGAATTGTACAGATTCAACACCCTCTGGCTAATGAAAGCCCTCCTCGTCATTCTAAAGCCATGTCCTTTTATTCTGAGGATGTGTGCTCTGGTCCTAGACTCTCCCATTACTGAAAATATCCACATCAGTCTGTGTAGGAAGGAACGGCAGAGGCTGCTTTACACCGAAGATAGACACAAAATGCTGGAGTAATGCAGCTTGTCAGGCAGTAGGTCTGGAGAAAAGGAATAGGTGACTTTTTAAGTCGAGACCCTTCTACAGACATCTCCAGTTTCCACATCAGTATCTCCAGTTCCTCCAGTACTTTGTTTTTTTCTCCAAATTCCAGCCTCTGCAGTCTCTCGCGACACCAAAGGGTCAGGTTCACCTCCCTGATTTGTGGGTACGCCGCTCAGAAAAATATAGCCACCTGTTACAGTGCACCAGTGACAGGGCAGTCAGCTACTCCAGCCCCTTTCACTCCAAAGGTTGAAACATTTTTTCTAAATACCTTACTCGATCTTGTAGTTTAATTTCCAGGCATGTGACTCCTGTGTGTGTGCTCAATTTCCACTGAGTTATTTGACAAGGGGAAGCAAGCTATGGGATTCTGCCCTCATCTGAACATGGATTAATGATGGCGGCAATTTCTAGTGGCACCAGCATCAGTCTGTAGAAGGGTCCCGACCTGAAATGTCATCTGTCCATTTCCCTCCACAGATGTGTTTTGCTCAAGATTCCAGCATCTGCAGTTTCCTGTGTCTCTCGTGGTACTTGATGGTCGGCTTTAGTTTAGATATAAATTGAGGATACAGGCCCTTTGGCCCTCCAAGTCCATGCCTACCAGCAGTCACCCATACATGTTATATTCTACACACTGAGGACAATTTACAGAAGCCAATTAACCTATAAACTTGCACGTCTTTGGAATGTGGGAGGAAAACCACACAGTCACAGGGAGAGAGTACAAGCTCCGTATAGACAGCATCTGTAAGCAAGATTGAACCCAGGTCTCTTGCGCTGGAAGGCAGCAACCCTACCACTATGGCCTAAAAGGCCCGTTTCTGCCCTGTGTCGTTCTTTAAGAATAAAAATCATAAAACTACGGAGGTTGGAAATGTGAAATATCAGTTAATACTGAAAACTCAAAAGATCAGACATCTGTGCAAAGAGAAGCAGTTAATGTTTAGTGGAGATTTTTTTCCTTTTCATCTTTAGCCTTTGTTCACCCATTTGCCAATCAATCCATCTCTCACCTTTATCCATTTGCCAGGCTTTGTCCCACCCCTACCTCTTTTCCAGCTTTCAACCTCCTACAACAATCAGCCTGAAGAAGGGTTCCGATTTGAAACGTCACCTATCCAAGTCCACCAAGATGCTGTCTGACCCACTGAGTTACTCCAACATTTTGTATAAATTAATGTTTAAGGTTGAGCTGCTTAATGTTTCCAGCATTTTCTGTTTTTATTTCAAATTTCCAAAATCAGCACTTTTATGATTTTTATTATAAGGAGATACAGAACAGAAATAAGTTCTTTGCCCCTCCCCCACCAATTTTACCACTGTCCTACAAACTGGGGGCAGTTTACAGCATCAAGTTAACCTACCAATTTTCTTTCACACGTGGGTGGAAACTGGAACACCCAGGGAAAGCCCATACATTCGCAGAGAGTTTGTGTGAGCTCAGCTATTTAAAGATCACAGACTGAAAATACTATTTATTTCTTTTGTACAGGAGGACTAATTTACTCAGAAAAATAAACGGACTGGCAGGAATTGGTACCAGCAGTGCCACAAATTTGAGGGATTCCTACCAAGCAGCGCTGTGTACTGACCTAACGAAGCCATTGGAGATCCAGCAACTGCCTGCAGTTGCACTCAAACCCACTGAGGTAAATTGCTCTGCTTGGGTAGATGCAGTTAGTATTTCTTCTTGCGTTTGAGGCAGCAGAAGTTATGTAACGCCCTCCAGGCGCTGTAGACAAAGGTGGCAATCCCGTGGGTGTGGCTCTCGGTGTAGGCGGCCAGTGTATAACCAGGGAACTTCAGATGGAAGCTGTCACTTTTGTGAGTCTCTTGGAGCAGGATTGCAGTGACTTTGTGGGTCTGTAGCAGATGTTCAATGATGGTGGTCTTCGCCTTGGTGAGGCCTTCCGCATTCAGCTGCAGCAGGATGATGCCATCCAGTTCGACAACCATAGGTGCCCGCCCTAAGAAGGGCGCATGCTCAGCCACTGAGGTTGCATTTGGGCTGCAAGCTGTTGTTGTTTGTTCGTTGTTATTTCTGCTTCTGCTGCCTCTGTTTGTTGTCGTTCGCCTGACTAAGGTCAGTTGACAGGGCTCACAACATGAGGAGGTCGACAACATGAGCCCCATGCAGTTAGTTTAAATAGCACTTCACCCTCAGTTTGGTTCAAATCTAAAATAAAGAACAGAAAACTTGCTTACTACACTGAATTAAAACAAAATGCCAGCGTCACTCAGCAGTTCTGGCAGCAACTGTGGAGGGAGTGGATAGGCGATGTTTTCAGTTGGGACCCATCTGCAGGCCGATAGTAGAGTGGGGGAGGGAGGGAAGGGAGAAAGCTGGAAAAGAGGTGGGGGATGGACAAAGCCAGGCAAGTGATAGGTAGATACGCATGAGGGGGATTTTGATTGGCGGATGGAAGAACATCAGAAAGACGAGGAGAAGAAATGGGTGTGCTCTAGAAATGGGAGGCACGGGAAAGGGAAAGGGGGCTATTAGCTAAAATTGGAGAATTCACTGTTCGTACTGTTGGGTTGTAAGCTACCCAATCGGGACATGAGGTGCTGTTCTTCCAGTTTGCATGTGACATTACCATGGCAATGGAGGAGGCCCAAGACAGAAAGGTCAGTATGGGAAAGGGAGTTAAAATGGTTAGCAGCCGGGAGACCCAGAAGGCCTTGGCGGACCGAGCACAATTACACTAATGCTCTCTTAAAATTAATTATGAGAATGGAGTAAATTAACCCAACAGTTTCTTCCAACTAACCCAACTGAATCATCATACCACAACCAGAGAGCAGTGCTGAACTACTATCTACCTTTTTGATGACCCTCGGACTATCCTTGATCGGACTTTGCTGGCTTTATCATGCATTAAACGTTATTCCCTTATCATGTATCTATATACTGTAAATGCAATAATTGTAATCATGTGTTGTCTATCTGCTGACTGGTTAGCACGCAACAAAAGCTTTTCACTGTACCTCAGTACACATGACAATAAACTGAACTGAACTGATCTGGGTCTTGTTAAGCTCCTTGTACATGAGAACCAGAAAAGTGCATTGACCATGTACATGAGGGGGGCACAGAGAGGTGACTGAACGTGAGTGGATGAAGTGCGTTCACTATACAAGCTAAAGGGGTGTCGAGACCTAGTGTTGGACCTGTACTGGCACTGTAACCGACACAAGAGGTGCATGGACACCAAATGGGACAGACAATATACTATTGCATTATTTTCTGGTGCTCTACTGAATCTTTGGATTAAAAGTGCCCTTCTTTCCATTGTAAGGTGCGAGTGGACATTCACTGCTGCGGTGTGAACTTTGCTGACATTCTGATATGCCGGGGACAGTATCAGCAGCGGCCACAGGTCCCCTTCACTCCAGGTAAGCTCGTTGGGTTATGGCTTCAGTTGTGTATGAACATTGCTCTCGTTATTGTCTTATTTTTTTATTCCAAATACAATTGGAATCAGGCTAAATGCTCAGTGGGTCAGTGAATGGCCAAGGTGTCTTTAATCTGGAGCACTATTTCCAAGATTTCTGGGAAATAGCTTGAGAGCACAGATTACAATTAATGGACTTAAGACCATAGTGTTGTATCCTTATTGTTTTGATGTGGTTATGCTTTATACTTAATTGTTAACTGTATGTTTGTGTTGTCATTTGTGAGCGGAGCACCAAGGCACATTCCTTGTATATGCATACTTGGCCAATAAACTTATTCATTCATTCATTCATTCAAACATGAGGAAGCTCTTAAATCACAAAATTATGAACACCTCAATAGTTTTTCAGCATGCTGGAAACAATGTGTTTTCCTCCCACTCACGGTGCTTCTGTGACTTGTTTGAGTATCTTTTCACAGTTTTGATAATCAGAGATCAATCTCTATTTCTTGACTGTCTACTTTCGTTTTTGTGACAGTAGAACTCACAAAAAAGCAAGTGATGTGCTCACAAATAAAATTTCATGTTCAGGATAATATATTGCCCCAGTGATCTGTGTTTGTTTTGTAGGAATGGAGTTCACCGGATCAGTGACAGAGGTTGGTACAAATGTCGCAAAAGTTTGCAAGGTAAGTCTTCACAATTCCAATGCATTGGGCCCCCTCTAGCAAACTGGGGGGGGGGGTTAAATACAGCATATGTTTTAACGCCAAGATGCTAGGTACACAGTCATAGATAATTTTCCCAGATTTGCTCAGGCAGCATCAACTTGCCAGCATGGCATGATAAGGGTGAAGGTTTGTTATGGAAGTGCAGAGAAGGCTGACAGGAGGGTCCTAGCTTCTCATCAAGTCATGCAACATGGAAACAGGTCCTTCAGATCATCCATTGAACACCCGTCTACAGAGGGTGGTGGGTGGATGGAATGAGCTGCCAGAGGAGGTCGTTGAGATTGATATGGTAACAACACATTGATTAAGCTAGTGCAGGACCCGTAGCATATGTTATAATGGGGCCTTAAACACGGGACAAGGTGATGTCATCGCCCGCGCCCCACGTGACCTCACCCAGCCAGTGTCCACATGCTCCCACTCCACCAAATGACGGCCGCCCAGGCCGGGAGGTGGGATGCAACCTCCATTCGGCGAACACACTTGGCCCCCGTCCCCGAACACACTTGGCCCCGCTCCCCAAACACACTTAGCACCGCTCCCCAAATTCAATTAACGTTAACGAGCTCCATTAGCCTACACTGTCTGGACCTACAGTGTCAGGGCCTACAACGGCCCGGGGGCCTAATATGGGACTCTCAGAGAGTGTGTGATGGAGGGGTTTAGTTTAGAGATACAGCGCTAAAACAGTCCCTTCGGCCCACCGTCCGTACCAACCAGCAATCCTCGCACACACCTGGGACAATTTTACACATACACCAAGCCAATTAACCTACAAACCTGTACGTCTTTGGAGTGTGGGAGGAAACCGAAGATCTTGGAGAAAACCCACGCGGTCACGGGGAGAACGTACAAACTCCAGACAGACAGCACCCATGGTTGGGATGGAACCTGGGTCTCCGGTGCTGCAAGGGCTGTAAGGCAGCAACTCCACCACTGAGCCACTGAGGGGAGAATGACGGAGGATTGTGAGAAGAGGGCCGGAGGAGTGGGAGCCGAAGGAGAGGAGTGAATTGGGGCGGGAGGGACGGAGTAGGGGTAGGGAGTGCTGGAGCAGTGGATGCTGAGAGGCATGCAAGGTGTGGGTAGAGGAGGTGGTAGAAGAGTGGAGGAGAAGACAGGGCCCGGGAAGTGAGGAGAGAAGGCTGGGGGATTGGTGAGCTTTTGGTTCGGGTGAGAGGGATTTTGGGAGCATGGGCCAGAAGAGTAGAGAGAGAGAGAGGTACGGACGGGTAGGGGCTGAGAAAAGGCCGAAAGTGTGAGGGAAAGTACCTATAGAAATGGAAAGTAAAGGCCGGAGGGGGGGAGGGGCATGGAGGGAGGTGTGGGGGAAAGAGGTTCGGAGGAAACGGGGAGAGCATAATGGAGATGCGCAGGGGGGAGAGTGGGATGGAGAAGAGGAGGGAGAGGGACAGGATTGGGAATAAAAGGGGGAGGTAGATTGGCGGAAGAGAGGACTAGAACAGTAGCTATTTGGAGCGCTGAAAATCTGAGAGGTGAGAGGGAAGGGGGATTGGGGAGAAGGAGAGAGGCGGAGGAGTGGGGAGAGAGAGAAGACCGCAGGAGTGAAGAGAGAGAGAAGGCCCTAGCAAGGAGAGGGAGGGGCGGAGGGATAGGGAAAGAACAGGCGGAAGGTATGCGGAAGAGTGAGCAGCAGAGGATTCGGGGGAACAAGTGCCAGAGGAGTGCGGAGACAGCGCTAGAGGACGAGGGAGAGTGGGAGTGATGGTAGCGAGGGGTGATGAGGTGGTGAAAGTGGCCCGGGGACTTTAGAGGAAAGAGCCGGTGAGCGAGGAGTGAGAGGGCTGGGATGTGTGGGGAGACAAGGCCAATATTGAAGCAGAGAGGTCCGTAGGAGTGAGGTGTTTGGGTGAGGCCGGAGGTGTGTGGAGTAAGAGGGCCGAGACTGGGCGGTTGGGTGGTGATGAGCCGGCTGCCCATTGGTCCGTGCAGCCCCGCCGCCAACACATTCTAACCGCAGTGGTTGGGAAGCTGCGCGCGCAACACGGCTTCCCTCAGTGGGATGCCGATTTCAAGCATTTAGCGCGGGGCCCGTAGCAAATGCTACTTTTACCACTATGTTAATCCGGCCCTGTAACAACATTTAAAGACATTTGGACAGGTGCATGAATGGGAAAGGTGAGAAGAATATTGTCCAAACCCGGGCAGCTGTGATTAGTGTAGATGGGGTATCTTGGACGGCATGGGCAGGTTGGGCTGAAGAGCTTGTTTCCGTGCGAAGTGACTCTATGCCTCTATACACTAAGTGCGGCATGATGGTGCAGAGGTAGAGTTGTTTCCATACAGCGCTAGAGACCTAAGTTTGATCCTAACAACAGGTGCCGTCTGTACGGTATTTACGTTCTCCCCGTGACCTGTGTGGGTTTTCCATGGGTGCTCCGGTTTTTCCCCACATTCCAAAGACGTACACACGCGTAGGTTAATTGACGTTGGTAAGATTTTTCATTGTTCCTCGTGTGCGTGTAAGATAATGTTAGTGTGCAGGGATCACTGGTGTGGTCTCAGTGAGCCGAAGGGCTTGTTTCCGCACTGTATCACTAAACTGAACAAATCTAAATTTTTCCTCTTGAAACCCCACACTCCCCACACCTTCCCCCGCTGCCAATTCTTCTCCCCCCCCCATCTCTTCTAAGAAAAATTAACAGCCACTTGACCGACCAATCTCGTAAGAATCCACTTCTGATGAGAAGTGTGGATTGTGGAAGCAAGGCGAGTGCCTTGAGCTCGGGTGTGATATTCTTGCCCCACCCTTGACGTCAGCTGATTTTCATTGCCTAGCCTCACACATTATAAATTATCATTAATTAAGAATTGGAAATATTTAATTTCAGGATTGTTTTGATACCCTTAAAAAGAATTTAATAAGAAATTAGCCGGGAGTGTTTCCTTCTTGTCTCCAGGTTTCCTTCTTTCTTTCTTTCTTTCTTTCTTTCTTTTTTTTTCTTTCTTGCTTCTCCTTTTTCCTCTTTTTTCTAACTGGGGGGTGGGGGGGAGGGAGGTTGTGGGTGGGGAGATAATACAGAACAATACATGTATAATCGAATTTATAATGTATAATCGAATTTATAATGTAGGTATCATTGGGTACGATGAGCTGTAACATGTATGTGTTTTGTTAAAATTTAAATAAAATTAATTAAAAAAAAAAAAAGAATGGTGCCGACCCGAAACGTCACCCATCCATGTTCTCTAGGGATGCTGCCTGACCCGCTGAGTTATTCCAGCACTTTGTATCCTTTTTAGAAAATATTTAATCTATGTAAACAAAATATTTGAAGAACCAATGTTTTCCACAGATGACAATTGTCGCCAACTGGTTGTTAAAAATTGAAATTGATTTGAATCTGGATTCATCATTGACCTCTGCATTTTTCCAATTTTTGGGGGTAGTAGGTGGAGTGCCAGCACACCTCACCATCTGTGAGAGTTGTTTAATTGAGCACAGCACAGGTTTATTTATGAATTGAGATCTGTTTTGTTTTCTGTTCAGGGAGACCGAGTGTTAGGCGTGTGTCCCATGGGGGCAATGGCGGAGCAGTGCATCATTGACCACACGGTGAGTGGCATTGAGTTTCAGAAAAGACAGCCGAGGATGGCAAATCTGTTCTCAAATTCTGGTGATTTACTGAGATTAACAGTGTTTAGGGCTGAGGTGGGGTGGGAGGAGTGCAATTTGGCATAATATTTGGTTCGGGATGTATGGTTGAAATACTACTTCAAGGGTAATGCATGGTGGCGTAATGTTAGAGTTGCTGCCTCACAGCGCTAGAGACCCGGGTTGCATTCTGACAATGGGTTCTATTTGTACGGAGTTTGTATATTCTCCCTGTGAATGTGTCGGTTTTCTCCGGCTTCCACCCACACTCCAGGTTTGTAGGTTAATTGGCTTCTGTAAATTGTCCCTAGTAGGATAGAACTAGTATACGGTCGATTATTGGTCGGCATGGACTCAGTGAGCCGAAGGGCCTATTTCCACATTGTATCTCTAATATAAATGTCAAAAAAAGCCTGAATTCCCAGGAACTGGGTGAGACTGAATTGCTGCCTTTGTGGAGTTTGGCTTATACTGTACTTAAATTATTTCTCATGTTGGTTACAGCTTTAGACCAGCCGAGAGTCTGACAAAATGCAGTGACCAACACCATTAAAGTGGTCACGTCTCACTCTGCAAGGCGGCACTATGCTTAATTGGCTGGGGGGCAAGATGGGGGTCGGTAGAACAGCGTACAATCAGGAGTGGCTGGTGAGGTTGTCAATATGCTGAGTTGGTTTGAAGTGCGTATCTGATGCACCTGAAATCCCTGTAGATGCTGTGGCCATTCGATGAAACCATCCCTTATGAGGTGGCGACAGTGTTACCGGTATCATACGGCACATCCATTCTGGCTCTGCAGCACCGAGCAAAGACACAGCCAGGGTGAGAAGATACGAGACTTCATTCAATCTTAGTTTGCCTTTCATATTAAACACTACAACCTTCTGAACTACATAGACTTGGGGGGCATTGTTTTTGTCTTTGCACTATTATTGTTTGTTTTATATTTGTTATATACTGAACTTTTTGTTGTTTACTATGGTGTTTCCAGAGTACTATGCTTACATATCATTGCTCTGTTTTGGGGCATATGACAATAAACCATTCTTGACTGGACACGTGAACCCGGATCCGGATAATGTATCTTCTTCCACCACCATCCCAGGCAGCACATTCCAGGTGCCCACCACTCTGTGTGTAAATAAAACTTGTTCCATACATCTCCATTAAACTTTCCCCTCTGACCTTAAAACTGTGCCCTCTGGTCTTTGACATTTCCACCCCGGGAAAAGGTTCTGACTACCCCGTATAACCCCCTGTGATTTTATATACTTCTATCAGGTCTATCCTCAACCTTTTGACATTTTAGAGAAAACAATCCAAGTTTGTCCAACCTCTCCTTATTGGTAACACACTCAAATGTAGACAGCATTCTGGCAAACCTTTACTGCACTTTCTCCAAAGTCTCCACATCCTTCTTGTCATGGGGGAACCTGAACTGTATGCAACTTCAAATGTGGCTAAACCAAAGTTTTATAAACTTGCAACAGGCATCTATGGACTTGGACCCCTAGATCCCTCTGTACATTAATGCTGTTACGGATTTTTCCATTAACTGTATACTTTCCCCTTGCATTCGACCTCCTAAAGTACAATGCCTCACACTTTGTTGGATTGAACTCTAACTGCCATTTCTCTGCCCAGATCTAAATCCTGTTATATTCTTTAACAGTCTTCCTCACTGTCTTCAACTCCCACCAATTTCGGTGTCATCTATAAACTTAAAAACAACAGAGTTTCCAGCATAATTCTATGCGGGATTTCACTGGTCACAGATCTTCAGCTAACATCCTTCCATCACAACCCTCTGTCTTCTGTGAGTTACTACTAAATCACCATTGATCCCATGCACCTTAATCTCCTGGATCAGTCACTGACGTGAGGCTGTCTGGTCTATAATTTCCTGGAAACTCTATACTTCCCTTGTGAAACAAGGGAACAACATTGGCTACTCTCCAATCCTCTGGGATTTTGTCCATAGCTGGATGGGATACAAAGATCTATGGCAAAGCCCCTGCAATCTCCTCTCTTGTCTCTCTCAATAACCTGGGATAGATCACATCAGGCTCTGTGGAGCCAATGCCGCTTCCTTGTTTAATACTGTCCTTAAAGCTCATCTCTTTAGCTATGGTGTTGGTCTCTATTTAAACACATGGTTCTGAAGCAACGTTGTTTTCTGAGCATGGGCTTCGGGATTTCGGAGAGGTCTGGAATTAATCTGAAGTTGTGACTCTTTGTTTCTGGTACTATTTCCCAGGGAGACTGTTCTGGTGACCGCGGCCGCTGGCGCAGCAGGACTTGCAGCAGTGGACATTGCATCTCACGTTCTAAATGCGAAGGTATGATGCTCGTTTATTTCTGATACACTTATTTGTTGTCTGGTTTAGATTTAGCGCTTTCCTTTCCAGCATTCCACCCACCCCCCCCCCCCCCCCCCCACCCGCTGAAAATTTAATGATTGGTAGAACTTTTGTGGAGAGATGGACAGGAGGAAAAGTCTCTCAGCATGGGCTGCCTGTTCCGCATGAGTTTTAGCATGTCTGCTTTTATCTTGGATTTTAAACATGTGCAGCATTTTACTTTTGAAAATATTCTGCAGGCACCTGTCCCCATCAATGAGTGCTGCGTCTGCTCTCTCCCTCTCCTCATTCCCTCTTTCTACCCCTCCCTCAATCTCTCCCACTTCCTCAATCTCTCTCCGCTTCTCTCTCTCTCTCTCTCTCTCCAGGTCATTGCGGCTGCAGGAACGGATGAGAAATGTGAATTGGCTGTACAAAAAGGTGCAGTGGCAGCCATCAATTACACCACACAGAGCGTGAAGGAAGAGGTGAAAAAATTTACTGGAAACAAAGGAGTGGATGTAGTTTTTGATGCTGTGGGAGGAGATATATTCAAGGAAGCTTTCAACAGGTATTTTCATCATCATCAAAGTGCTTGTGGCACTGACTACTGAACCAGCAAAGCGTGACAGCCAATAATAGAGGGATGTAGAATCAAACTTTGTCCATTCAGTTGATCAACACAAAGTGCTGGTTTAACTCATTGGGTCAGGCTGCATCTCTGGATAAAAAGGATAGGTGATGTTTTGTGTTGGGACCCTTCGTCAGACCAACTGAGAAAGGTACGGGGTGGGGAAGGACTGGAGGCAAGAAAAAAATGAGGCCAAATCAGGACCATCAACTGATAACCTCGGGCAGGGTGGTGCCCGAGTTGGCTAATTGTTGGCTAAGGAAGGTGTGATCTCAAGAGGGATACAATGTGAACTGTGGAACTGGTAAAACAGGAGAGAGGAGTGTTTGTAGAAGTTCATTCAATTGTTTGTCTTAGTTTGGACAATATGTCAGGGGTGAGACCATGTCAGAGGAACTATAAGCTGAAGACTCCTCTGGGTGCTGCACCATGCCTTCAGCTCAACAGTCAGATAAATGAAAGAGTTATGTAATGTACATGGGAACAGGCTGCTTTGACCTCCTCTGGCTACCAAGAGATGAACAGATTGACATGCCGGAAATCAGGAGTTGGAAAATGGTTTACCCCAAGGAATGTTAATTGGAAAGCAGCCTATGACATTCTGTGGGTCCAATCTTCTGATTGCATTCATCGCTTCAACCTCTCTCGGCTGTAAATATAAACTACATCAGGACGGGAACAGGATTTGTTTGCAGCGTCATAAGAGGCAATCATGTCAGAGGATGTTGGCTGCTGGTTGCATGACTTTGGAGTCCATTCACAACTCCCGAGCAAACGGGCATGGGCCGCTTCAAGACCTAAACAACGTTTAACACAGTGATAACTAGCAAGTTAATTACAGTGGCGGAACTGGTAGAGCTGTGACTTCACCATTGTCAAGTCACTCACCATCAATGTCCTGGGGTGATCATTAACCAGGCACTCAACAGAACCAGTCAAATAGATACCATGGCTGGAAGAGCAGGTTGGAGGCTGGGAATCCTTTAGCGAGTGATATCGTATATTTCCAACACCTAAAAGGCATGTCAGGTGTGTGATAGAATGCTGTCCATTTGCTTGGATGAGTATTGCTGCAATAATAATAATAATAATAATAATAATAAGCATTTATTTTATATAGCGCCTTATCAGGTGCTCAAAGCGCTTTACATAAACAATCAAACATAAAAACAAACAGACAAACTATCCTAACGGAGAAGCGGCGAATGAACAACGCCAGCGTCCTCTCACGTCAGGGTCCGGCAGTAGACAACAAAAAGCACAGGACACACAGATACAATTTTTACACAATTTTTTTACACAATTTTTACACAAACAGCCATCACAGTGATTGCTCTAGGCACACCCTCACTGTGATGGAAGGCAAAGTCTTATCTCCTCCTGATTTCTTCTCCCGTGGTGCCACGAGGTGATCGAGGCTCCCAACTTTTTGAAGCCCCCACCGGGCGATGGAAAGTCCCAGGGCCGAGCCAAGCCAAGCAGGCCGATGAAAGTCCTGAGCCCCCACCGGGCGATGGAAAGTCCCAGGGCCGAGCCAAGCAGGCCGATGAAAGTCCTGAGCCCCCACCGGGCGATGGAAAGTCCCAGGGCCGAGCCAAGCAGGCCGATGAAGGTCCTGAGCCCCCACCAGGCGATGGAAAGTGCCGCGGCCAGGCCACGCAGGGCGATGAAGGGCCTGCGGGCGGGTCGATCATACCTCGCACTTCGGGGCGGTCGAAGCTGCTACGGCTGGAGCTCCCAAAAGCCGGTCGCCAGCCAGGGACCTGCGAGCTCCCGATGTTGCGGTCTGCAGGGCCCACGGCCGAAGCCTCCGAGATGGTAAGTCCAGGCCCTGCGACCAGAGTCTTCAAGGTCGATCCCAGCTGGAGGCCGCCGACTCCACGATGTTAGGCCGTAGCGCGAACGGAGATACGACATGGTAAAGGTCGCATCTCCGTTGAGGAGGAGATTTGAAAAAAGGTTTCCCCCATCCCCCCCACCACCCCCCCACATACACAGAGTTAAAAATAAAACAAAACGTACATTTAAACGATGACAGACAAAAAAACAAAAAAAAGACAGAGAGACTGCCGGTGAGCCGCAGCTGTAACAATAATTACAATAAGCCGCAGCAATAACTCTCAATACCATCCAAAGTAAGTTGCTTGATTACCATCCCGTTGACTGCACTAACTATTTATTCCCGCCATCCTGGGATCTCTACCACAAAAAGGAATGAGCAGCAGGGGTGCTGGGAAACCACCACCTGCAGGTTCTTGTCCAACTCACACACCATTCTCACTCAATAAATCACTGGTTCTAAATCCTGGAGCTCATTTTGCCACAGCACCCAGGGAGCACCTTCCCCGAAGAATGGTTCTCAAAGAGAGAAGAGAGTAAATGTTGCCTAGATCATAAAATGAATGGAAAAAAGAGTCATAATTGCTGTCACGAGTCATATAGCATGAAAACAGGCACTTAGGCCCAATTCATCCATGCCATCCAAGAAGCCATTGGTCCATCTTGCCACCAATTTTAGCATCATCTGCAAACTTACTAACCCATTCTACCAACATTCACATCCAAATTGTTAGTATAAATAGCTAACATAGAAAATAGGTGCAGGAGTAGGCCATTTAGCCCTTCAAGCCAGCACCGCCATTCAATATGATCATGGATGATCATCCAAAATCAGTACCCCGTTCCTGCTTTTTCCCCATATCCCTTGATTCCGTCTGCCATAGGAGCTATATCTAACTCTCTCTTGAAAAGTGGACCAAGCACCAATTCCTATGGCACACTACTCATTACAAATTTTCAGTCCAAAAAAACAATCCACAAACACTCATGTTTTCTACCTTCAAGACAATTTTGTATCCATTTGGATAGCTCGCTTTGGATCCTTTATGTTTTAATCTTTGAGACCAGCTACCATGTGGATCTTTTTAAAAGGGCTTACTAAAGTTCATGTAGATGTCTATCGCACTTTCTTCATCAATTTTCTTGTTCACCTCTTCGAAAACCTCAATCAAATTGGTGCAGCACAATTTCCCACGCACAGAACTATGCTATCTATAATCAGTCCTTGACTTTCCAAATTCATGTGGATCCTGTCTGTCAGAATTGCCTCCAATAACTTACCCACCACCATTGATGTTAGGCTCACTGGTCTGTAATTCCTTGGCTTTTCCTTGCAGCCTTCCCTAAACAGAGGCACAATGTAAGCCATTCTCCAGTTTTCCAGCACCTTACCCGTGACTGAAGATGATGCAAGTACCTTTGCTAGGACTCCTGCAATTTCCTCCAGCTTCCCCCTATGCAGCAATCTGTGATCTCCTTACATAAGTAGGGATGTTTTCCCTAATAAAAACCATAACTCCCTCGCCTCTTATTTCACCACCTCAATCCCCCCTAATGTTTCTGTAATAGCTGTAATATCTCAGTCCCATGTACCTTCCCATGTCTTGAGTTCATATATTTAATCGCAGGCCCCTTTGAAATAAATCCATCAGTTTTCTCTCACTCCCTGCCTATCCTATTTTTTGCACTTGGTGTCTTTAACTTCTGTATTTGTCTCAACCTTCTCATCTACCTCACCACTTGTCCCAACCCCTGCCAGAGCAATTTAAACTCCTCCCGAGTAGTTCTAGCTCTTCTTTGGTGTTTGGATTTATTGTTAGCTCAGAATAGTGAGATCATTGTGCATCTAACAATGTCATTATGACTATCCTAGATGCTAGTTACTCAGGAAAAACATATGTAGATTTTGCCACAATAAATAGCGACTGAGACAAATAGCATTGATGTATCTCAGAGGAACTGGACATAAGAGGAAAAGGAATATAACAACAGAAAGAGATGAGGAAATGGGGGAATAGATTTATTTGGTGCAAAAAAAATTAAACATCTGGACATCTACTGGAAGAACGACATTGCCATTTTGGAATGGTTCTGTTTATTGTATGTTGGTTTATCTTTAGTTTTGCTCATGCTTGAGTCAGTAATCGACTGAAGCATGAGTGAGAATCCTCTTCCTTACCTCCCCTCCTCCTGACTGCTTCCTTACTAGTTCCTTACCTCCCCTCCTCCTGACTGCCTCCTTACTAAATCTCACTAGTTGGCACTGACTTTCCAAGTCTCTGAGAATTGGATCTGAAGAAATTTGATTTTTAATTTATGAACATAAACTTTGATGGTATGAACAGCGTTCAGGATGCTTTGAAGTAGTATTCAGTTGCACAATTGTTGATGTTGAACTCTGGACCCCGAGGTCAAAGTAAAAGATTCTGTGCCATTATTTCAGAGGCATCTTGAATCATATTTATCCACAATGAACAATAATAAAGCAGGTGATTCATTCATGATCAGAGTGATTGCCGTTTGCAATTTTGTAATCACCAAATTATCCAATTTCATTTAGTTTGATTCTCTGCTGTTTTTAGCCGTCTTGAGGTCATACTACAGAAATGTTGGTTGTCTTTTGTTGCCTTGGTTTGCTCAACTAACATTTAACTTATGGTCTGTGTTCCATTTCTGTCAGCTTGGCTTGGGAAGGCAGGATTGTGGCAGTTGGTTTTGCTGGGGGAAATATACCAAGCATACCAGCTAACCAACTGCTAATAAAGAATGTAACGGCCATGGGTGTTTACTGGGGAAGATATCAAGATATGAATTACCCAATCTTCTCCAAATCCATTATGTCCGTGATTCAATACTACAAGGAGGGAAGAATCAGACCTCACGTTGGTGCGGTCTTTAAACTGCAACAGGTAAACGTTTCTGCTGCTTCATATCAGGTTCTTGCATTCCATGAACACTATTTAGATTCTGGAAAATCTGGGACAAAAATAGAAAAAACTGAAGCCACATGTCACATCTGTCAGTATCCAAAAAGAGAAATGACAGATAAAATATCATTCTTTAGCATAATAGAGAAATCAGCAAATTTATTCCAGGGCTGAAAACTATAGATGGGCTGGGGAGAAGGAATCAAAAATAATTGTTATGGTTCCAGTCAAAGAAGTTAATGGGATCTGTAAATCCTCAAGTATTTGATTAATTACTGGGCACAAATTTAGTATACTCTAGCTCATTCATGGGTTAGGGTTATAATTATAATTATGAACCCAATAAAATACCTGTCTAAAGAGTCCAATAATATAATTTTAGAAAAATTATTAATGATTAAAAATATTATTTAAAAATATTTTTTGTGCACACAAATGAATCTTTACAACTCTCTCAGTTTTGTATTAAGGTGTTTTCAAATCATTGACTGCATTTTATTTCTCCTTTTGAACCCGTTTGTTGAGGGAGTTATTTCCTGTATTCATGTCACATGGTTACAGCTTAAAAAATAACTTTGCAGATGCTTATTCATATGTATTTCTAGAATTTTTGACGTTTGTCATCTTGTCGAAAATAGTTTTAAGAATGTGTTCCTGTGGAATGGGAGCAGTGACAGAGATTAAAAGGATAGGGGGAATTGGGGAGAATAGCCTGAACCAGATGGGAAATGAGTCATCAAATAGCAGGTTGAAGCTGCAGGCAAGTCAGAGATGTGCACAAAGATGTTGCAGGCAGTCGCTGCTAAAATCTGTTCTTTGCAGTTTATCTATTTTAAGATACTTCAATTATTATGCAGCTTTGTGTTTCTAGCTGAACTTTGCACAGCATCCTTGCTTCAAATATTCCAGCTTCCATTTGGCTTGTTTAAAAATGAAAAAAAGTCTCCTTTGCTCATGCAAATGATTGGACCATCTCGCAGTTTACACTAATTCGTCTAAGTCTATTGTTACAATATTCGACAAGTCTGAATCACTGGTCTGTTTCCTTGACTTTTAAAATGTTTTGAATGTTAGTGAAAATTAACATGCATGGCTTAAATTTCCTAAATGTGGATGCTGACATATCTTGCCTTGCAGTTTGGTGAGAATGTTTATGTATCACGTAGTAATTGAGGTGAATGGCATAGATTTAATTAAGGAAAATACAGGTGGGGAGAGGTCTGTTAAAATCTGAGATCTGAGATAAAAGCAGAAAGGCAGACATTGGCGGACAAGGTCAGAGATGAAAACACAAATGTTGTGAGATAAGGATAGAATGGTTGTGATTGTTGAAGCCAAAGGAATGTAGGTGGAAAGGGGGAGGGAGATGGGCACAAGGCCAGATGGAGCATAGGGAAGATGGTTTATGGTTAGTTACCTAAAATTGATGAATTCAATGTTTATATGGTTGGATTGTAAATTACCCGAGCAGAAGGTGCCTCACATGCAGAAAATCAACCTCTCCCAGCTTCCCTTGTTGGGAATCCAGAACTTGATTAATAATATATAAAATATATTTATTATTTCCTATTTGTTTCTATTTCCTTAAATGAAGTAACAGGGAGGAATATAATTATTAAAGAGGTAAAAAAATTCTTCCTCCGCTGAATGCTGTATGATGTTTAATACTTTTCGGATAAATGTTGATTTTGGAGAATGCCCAGAAATCCCTGGAGTTTTTTCTATTCTGCACAGTGTATCTCTTCTGTTTAATTACTTTTAAAGTAATAGACTTTTAATTTTTTTTCAAACAGCGTACTTTCCACGCCAGTTCTGTGAGGTCACAGTGTTCAGACTACTGTGAGAGAAGGACAATTTTTGCACTGAGCTCTGGTCATGGCAGATGTGGGGTAGCTGTTATCCGAGTGAGTGGTCCTGCTAGTAGGGATGCACTAAGCTCCTTGACTGGCCGGAGACCACTACCCTCAGCCAGGGTGGCTGTCATCAGGTCCCTGCTAGACCCCACGTCAGGGGAGTGCCTGGACATGGCCCTGGTGCTGTGGTTTCCAGGCCCACACAGCTTTACTGGAGAGGATTGCTGCGAGTTTCACGTCCACGGTGGATCAGCGGTAGTCGGTGGAGTACTTCAGGCCCTGGGAGGCTTGCCTGGGCTGCACCCAGCTGAAGCAGGGGAGTTCACAAAGCGTGCTTTTCAGAATGGGAAACTGGACTTGACTGAGGTGGAGGGCCTGGGAGACCTCATTCACGCTGAAACAGAAGCCCAAAGAAGACAGGCACTAAGGCAGATGTCTGGCGACCTGGGGGAGCTTTATCGTGGCTGGAGTGAGAGGCTAACTCGATGTCTGGCTCATGCAGAAGCTTACATTGATTTCAGCGAAGATGACAACATTGAGGAGGGCATACTTAACACAGTTGACAGTGATGTGCATGTGTTGCAGAGAGAGATTGACAGTCACCTGTGTGACAGTCGCCGAGGCGAAAGGTTGAGGGAGGGAGTTCATGTTACGATAGTCGGGGTGACAAATGTCGGCAAGAGTAGCCTTTTGAATGCAATTTGTCAAAAACCCACTGCCATAGTGTCACCTGTAGCGGGAACAACGCGAGATGTTGTGGAGGCGGCCCTGAACATTGGAGGGTACCCCATACTTTTGAGTGACACGGCAGGACTCCGAGAAACATCTGACATCGTCGAGCAGGAAGGCGTGAGGCGTGCGCGGCAGAGGTTGAATCAGGCGGATGTTGTCGTTGTGGTAGTGGATGCCACGGAGCTCCCAACACACTTGACTGATGCAGTCCACTTTCTCCAAGATTATCTAGGCAAAGTAATTTTGCATAAACCTAACGAGGATTGGGATAAGTCCAGCCCAGGACTGGTGGACTGGATTGTAGTTTGTAATAAGATGGATCTGGTTCGGGTGGAGGGCTTCAATAAGCTGCCCGTAATTCTTAAAGAACATGGACTGCCTCAGGTGTGCATGCTGTCATGTAAAACCGGCAATGGTTTTGATGACTTCCTACATCTCCTCGGTGAAAAAGTTGAAAAAATGTGTGGGAACCCCTTGGCTGGAAATCCTAGCCTGACGCAGGCCCGTCATCGGCTGCACCTCCAGAACTGTGCCCATTATCTGATGCAATATCACCAGCATCGAGAGCTGGACATTGTCATAGCTGCAGAGTATCTCAGAATGGCATTAAGAGAACTTGGAAAGATCACTGGAAAAATTGGAATTGAAGATATCCTGGAAGTTATATTCAAGAATTTCTGCATTGGTAAATAAAACATCCAAAAGAGAAGTTTATTTTTAACTCCTCTTGTCAGTGGATGCTACAGATCAGGATGTTTGTGATCTATAGAGTAGACGAGTTACTGATAAATTCAAGCAATCCTTGGATGAGTCCTTTTAAGCTCGTATCAATTCACTGCAAATATTGTACTATTGGCTCATGAAGGCAAGCGATGTGCAAGTAAAATCTTTGGAGAACTTGTTGTTCCTGATTACCTGGTCCATTAATTTATTTAGTAAGTTGAGAAATTTTACTGGTTAACAACTGTTATTTTTATTGATGAACGGCAGACAAGCAGACCATTTATTCTGCAGTACTTCATCAGATTTGTAATTTTCCAGGTAAATGAAGCTTTCCTCCACGTGTTGCAGCGCAAATCCATTGGGAAGGTCATCATAAGCATGAAATGAACTGAACTGAAGAGAAAATCCAGGGAAAAGCTGGACTAGGCACAGACTACTGGCCTTATTTTGAAATAAATAAACATTTTTTTATACACTGGTAACCCTTGTGCCTTAAAAGGCTAAATGTTTTTAGAAATTCCTAAAAAGCAGAGAAGTGCACATCTATATACTAAAACTCTCGTTTGTTATCTTGTTTGTGACTGAACTTCAGCCAAAACGGTACACGATAGCACCACGATTTTAGGCCCACCTTACCATTGTCACTTTAGTGATAATGCAAGTAGTTTCATTGAAATCGGTGTTATATTTTTAAAGTTATTCACATTTTAAAGTTTAAAAGGAGGGGAGGGAGAGGGGAGGAGGTAGGGGGGAGTG
This sequence comes from Rhinoraja longicauda, assembly GCF_053455715.1. NCBI lineage: Eukaryota > Metazoa > Chordata > Chondrichthyes > Rajiformes > Arhynchobatidae > Rhinoraja > Rhinoraja longicauda. The sequence goes on along the minus strand of NC_135963.1, from coordinate 39,551,264 downwards.
TGGGAGAAGGGAGGGGGGGGTTGAGGGGAGGGGGGGAGGACAAGGTGCTGCACCAATGCAGGAGAGGTTTGGCCCAACGGGTCCACTTGGTCTAGTAGTTTGTATTTACACAACATTTTTAAGGTGCATTCATAGAAAAGCTGATTTTTATTGATCACCAGGTCAATAATATATGGTGACGAGATTTCCGATGTGATTTGTTATGCAATGGGATAGAATGATATATAACACATTAGATTGATAGTGCATCATAAACCGAATAGTCACTCCCTCAACCAACTGTAGTGTCAACCATCTATCTACAGGCTGTGGTGCAGTTATTTGCCTCTCCTCCACTGCTGGACATGGGGGGCAGGGTGTGGTGGAGATGCCCCTCAAAATAAGGGAAGGGATTCCACGCCAGTGGGCCACATGGGTGGGGGGTAATTTTGTGTAATTGGTGTATTGAATATATGTATTGAATGTTCTTTCACGAACAAAGTATATATATTTTTTTAATTTAAACTTTGATAGCATCTCCCAAACCTCTTTTTGCCTAGTGCAGCAGATGAATATGAACTCCATCACCTGCTATTTTTCTTCAAATTACACATCATGCTGTCTTGAAAATATATTGCTGGCTCATGACTGTGCTTGGTCTAAATGTGCAGGAATTCAGGACCCAACCTGCAGCATTGAAATTCATGCAATGGGAGATCATCGGCAAGGCGGTAGAATTGCTGCCTCACAGCGCGTGCAGCCAATGTGCACAATGACTGCTGGCTGCTCGCATTACCCATTGAGAATGTTCTGCAGCAATCCTAGACATCCTGGTTGGCACACCCCATCCTGGATTCCAGTTTGCAGTCGCAGAATTTCCTGTCTGTTCCCTTAACTATCTAGTCTACTATCAGTGCAGCCCTGTCTGACTTCACCCTACCATGCTGTGCCTCACAGCCAGGCCTGGTGGTGTGGACCTGACTGCTGCTGCTGCTCTCCTCTGAACAGTCATCCTTTCAAAAGTATCCAAAAAGAGAGCACTTGTTTTCGAGGGGAATGGCCAAAGGCTGCACTCTATACCTATTCACTTTCTCGGTGATCACCCAATGCTCTCTGCCTTAACCATTAGGTGTGACCACCTCGCAATAACCCCTATCTATGAAGTATTTAGCTAGAGGTCATCCAGCTGCAGCCCAGTTACGCATGAGGTCAATTAGGAGCTGCAACTAATCACATTTACCTCGAGTATCGTACTCAGGAACACTGGATGTTGCCCTGACATCCCACTGGAAATCCATACTGGTGCATGAAGAATTGCAAAAAAAGAGACATTATCTTGCTGTCACCCTCTGCTCCCCCTTCCAGCTTTTTCCCCCTCCCCCCACAATCAGTCTGAAGAAGAATTCCGACCCAAAGTGTCACTTATCCATGCTCTCCAGAGATGTTGCCTGACCCACTGAGTTACTCCAGCAATTTGTGTCCTTGTAAACCAGCATCTGTAGTTCTTTGTTTCTACACCTCTACCATCTAGAAAGTCAAGGACACATGGGGTAACTGCCACATGCAGCTATTCCCGCAAATCACATGCAATCCTAACTTGGAAATATAATCGCCATTCCTTTGGCCTGGAAGATCTAAATCCTGGCACTGTCCATGCAACTTTTGGAGTACCATAACCAGAAGGGATGCATTAGTTGTAGAAACTGGATTACTGGCATCATTTTTCCATTAAAGGCAGAGTTCCATAAATCAAAAGAGCTCTGATAAATTAGTTGACCGATGTATAAAAGACACGTGGCTTGCCATGTTATATCAATGTTTTCAAGTGGAAAAAGACTAATTTCATTTCTTCTTTGCTTTTTCTGAAAACTAAGGAGTATCAGTGTATTGTGCGGTGTATCAAATTGCTGGTGAACTGTATTTTACAGAAGCTGTCTTAAAATGTTATGCTTTTGATTACAATACCAAACTAAGCATCAGTATCTTTTTATCAGTTTCTATATTTTTTGGAATAATATGAGACTACATTAATAGTAGTAATAAATAGCTCTCATCAATAATGCTTTAAAGTCTTGAAACAAATGCAAGAATGACACCAGTCAGCAGGTAAAGTAACACAAATTGACTAAAAATCCAATTACTCTGAAATCTTCCATTTTGATTGCAGTTTTTGTCCAACTATGAAGATATTGTTTGTTTGGATAATCTTGAGGGCTGAGGAGCTTCATTGAAAGAGAAAAATCAAAATTAGTTTCATCCACTTTAGCTCTGTACAGTTATATATTATAAGGAACTATCTCATACCACCAGCACACCTTAATGACTGGATTGAAGAAGCAGGTAATTCTTCACTCCCTAATGTTTTTAAGTACTTTGGTCCTTCATAAAATAAAAAGTTACTCTTGCAGAGATTCATTAAAAAGTATAGGTGTATGAGTTCCAAACAAAGTTAACCAATAGAGCTTTGACCAATACCACTGGTCGGCTGCCAGTGACTAAGCGGTGTTCTGCAGGGGTCAGTGCTGGGGCCGCTACTCTTCAGGTTGTAAGGATATCAATGATTTGGATGAGGGAATTGAAAGCTTTGTGCCAAGTTTGCTGATGATATGAATATAGGTGATGGGGCAGATAGTGTGGAGAAAGCAGGGACTCAGCAGAAGGATGTGGACAGGTTGGGACAGTAGGCAACGAAATGGCAGAGGGAATACAGCGTAGCAAAGTGTGGAGTCGTGCATTTTGGTAGTAGGAATAAAGGCATGGGGAGAGAATTCAGAAATCAGAGGTGCAAAGCGACTTGGGAATGCTGCTGCAGGGTTCCCAAAAGATTAATTTGCAAGGCGAATCGGAAGTAAAGAAGACAACACAATGCTAGTATTTATTTTTAGAGGACTAGAATATAAAAACGGATGTAATGCTGAGGCTTTTATCAAAATCAGCTGTGACGGATCAGATTCAACATGCTAATTTTGTTGAAGTGATTAAAGATGTCCCTCCACCAACTTTCTACTTTGCAAATATATTTCTTAAACTGCCATTGTTGAAGGTCAGTCACGCAGCATGAAAACAGGCACTTCAGCCCAACTTGCCCATGTCAATCTAGATGCCCCATCTACACCAGTCCCATTTACCCATGTTTAGCCCATATCCCTCTAAACATTTCATATCCATGTACCTGTAAAATACAGTGGACCAGCTGTTCAAAATAAATAAAAGTCCTAGAAGGTATTTAGACATACCCTAGAAGGCAGTAAGGTGGTGTCTTAAAGCTTTGCACAAGTGCAACAAGACTTTCTTATTCTTAAAGTTATCTTAGCAATATAACTTAATTTTATTTTCTGCAGAATGACAATTCTACACATGAGTAGTTCCTTTCCTCGATCACAAAGAGCATGATTCTGAACAAATCGTGTCAAAACACATTTAGTAAGCTGCCCAAACGAAACAGCCCAGGGGTATGAACATTAATTTATCTAATTTCAAGTAACTCCTGCATCCCCTCTCCCCGCCACCCAAGTCGTCCTACCAATTCCACTGGTCACATCTCCAGCCAACAATGGACCATTATGGAATCCATCTTTACCAAGGTCCTCAGTTGCTGGTGGACACAAAATGCTGGAGTATTTCAGCGGGACAGGCAGCATCTCTGGAGAGAAGGAATGGGTGACATTTTGGATCGAAATGTCACCCATTTGTGACCCAATAGTGTCTTACTTCAGACCAACAGACCAATATAAACCAAAACACCATTTGCCATCCTAACTGCTTGCTGTACTTGCATGTTCACTTTCGGTATTTTGTAAGACAGTACACCCAGATCCTTACACACCTTACTGGTTTATCGCTGTATTTTTAATTTTCTTCTCATTAAAGTGAATAACATCACTTTCTTATTCTAAAATGTTATCTCCATGACAAACTGCTAAATACCATGACAGCAGTCATAAAAGAGGGTTGAAAGGGCGCAACTCTTTGAGGTCTGGTCATCATTGAAGACCCATTCTGCTTGTGGATGGCATTGGGATCTGCGCAGCTCCAAATCATTTGTGTGGCTGCAGGGCTAACAATTGACATCAGACAATTGGACCAAGTGTGATTCAGCCCATTCTACAAAGTGTGAATAACTGACTTCAGTAGTAATCTCTATCACATCCCTCTTACACAGTTCTACTTTCAAAGTTAAAGAATTACATTGAAGAAATCGATAAGGCATACCAAAATGTTGTTTACCTGACATTTACGCTGCTATCTCTATAAAAGCTTTTAACATTCCCAACCTGGTTTGGCACTTTGGTGCCATTGGTGAAGTTTAAAAAATAACAATGACATTACCTTCAAGGCAGTGTATTCTTACTACTGCTCTCATCCCATAATATTTGGTTCAATTTTGACACTTGACTTAACTTAACTTGATTTACTTAACTTGACCAGTTAAATAAATAGGAAAGATAGCCAGGCCAACAATCTCACTGCGGATTGATATTTGTACTCACATATTGATGTTAGTTTGGTAATGATTGGTTCCACAATCAACTCTAACTGTTTCTTTTGTTCCTCAAATTCATCTACGGAAGCATTCTGTGACATAAGAAGCCATTCGGATTTTGCTCGGCAGGCATTTGCATAGGCAGTCTACCAGATGATAAAAAGTCATGAACCCAAAAACGCATTGCATATTCACTGATCAAAGAAAGAAGTGCAGAAAACAGTGCTTTCAGCTGAAGAATACTATAGCTTACCCTATCAGGCTTAGTCAGCTTGCCTTGTGACTTTTCAAGATCAGTAATAGTTTCCTGGACATTATTAATATACAATTCCAAAATGAGTTTGCCTTCTGCGGTTAAAAAGTGCAAATTAAAAAGGGGTTATTCTCCTTGCATTGTTCTCTTTAACCTAAATAATTAAATGGTATATGACCATTTTGACAAAGAACAAAATGGCATCACAAAGAAGCAAGGTAGAGATTTAACATATTACTGGACCAAGTGGAACCGTTGGGCCCAAACCTCTCCTGCATTGGTGCAGCACCCTCCCCTCCACCCCCCCTCCCCCCCTCTCTCCCTCCTCCCCCTCCCTCCCTCCTCCCTTCCCCCCTCCCTCTCCCTCCCCCCCTTCCCCTCTCCCCACTCCATCCTCCTCAAATCTATTTTGGGTAGAGCAGATAGAGATGGGTGAGGAAGCATAAGAGAGCTGACAGCCTTAAGTATATTCACTTTAATGCAAAGAGCCTTGCACGTAAGATGGATGAGCTGAGTACGGATAAGCACATAGGATTACAAGAAGGGTTCCGCCCTGAAATGTCACCTATTTTCTCCAGCGATGCTGCCTGACCCACTTGAATTTATCAAATGCATATGAGGAGTATTTAAAGCAGTATGCAGAAAGTCCTATGGGGGAAGGGGCTATACGTGACCATATCTTAGGGATAAGGATGGGCAATTAGTGGAAGTGTCTGTGAAGGAGCCCTTTGAAAACGTGACCATTGTTCAGTACGTTTCAAAACAGCCAAGGAAAAAGATGAGTTTGGTCCTTGTGTTATGATCTTAAATTGGGGGAGGATTGACTTCAACACAATAAGGCAGGATCTGGTGAAATAGATTGCGAAAAGTTGCTTGAGGGAAAAAATACATTTGATTAATGGAGACACAATGAACGGTATGTGTTGGAACATTCAGCAAAACACAAAGTGCTGAAGCAAATCAGTGAGTCAGGCAACATCTGTAGAGGGAATGCACAGACATGTTGGGACCTTTCTTCAGACTGAAGTTGGATGCGGAGGCTGGTGGGATAAAGGTGGACCAGGGCAACTATATCCTTGTCAAGGGGAAGCAAGAGCAGAACTGTGGGAGACAGATTGATGATGGTTCCAACCATAACAACTGAGGGGGAAATCGCATTCGCTGAAGGAGGAGGACAATTCAGATGTCCTCGAATGGAAAGCCTCATCTTGGGAGCAGATGTGGCAGAGATGGAGAAATTGAGAGTAAAGGATGGTGTCCTTGCAAGAGGCCGGGTATGAGGAATTACAGTCGACAACTGGGGGAGTCAGTGGGTTTGTAATAGTTATTGGTACATAATCTGTTCCCTGTGATGGAAACTGAGTGATCAAGAAAGGGGAGAAAGGTTTCGGAGATAGCCCATGTGAATTTGAGGTCAGTGTGAAAGTTAGTGGTGAAGTTGATTGAGTTCTGAACGGATGCCACAATGCAGTTGTTGATGCAGCTGAGAAAGAGTTGGAGAATGGAGCTGGGATTCTATTAGAACAAGGAATGTTCAATGTAACCAACAAAAAAACAGGTATGGCTAGAGCCCATGTGAATGCCCATATCATTCACTCTAAAAATTACAATGGGAATAAGCCTCACCAACTTGGAGATTCAAGACTCACCAATTTGGAGAATGGAAATAAACACTAAGCTAAAGTCTGCAATCATAAAGGGAAAAAATAAAACCTCTCTGTAAAGCTTATCACGCTCTCTTCACTGCTTGAAGGGACGGTGCAGAGGAATAGATGAACATATGTCATTTGTGTTGATGAGAAACACAAAGTTGGCAGGATTTGAAATGACACAGAAATTAAAAGCATCTAATTACACCCAGCATGTACATACAAACTCATCTTCCATTTGATGTGCTCTTGCTGCATTTGAATATTTTATAAAACTGCCAGAAATATTAAAGGTTCAGATTTTTCTTAACATATGAACAATCTTTGTAATTCAAAATATACAGAGCCAGAAACTTCTCTTTTTGCTTTTCATGACCCTTTTCCCTACATCTTTATTGCAGGCCTTATTTGAGTTCCAGAAATAACAATACATTGCTTAAACAGCTGCAATTAAATTTATCCCTTGACAGTACATGCAAGAGAATATTTGGCTGTGGGGCAGCATTACAGCTTCACCAGACGCCCATTTCCTGCAGGGAATTTGGGATACTGATTACAGGTCTGCACATAACTGATTTTTTTCCTTTACACAGAACCTTAATATTTCAGACTTTCTTGAGATCATTTTGATCTTTATGGATATTCTTGTCAGTGAAATCTACCATTTTTGAAACAATAATTATTTTCCTATATGATGCAAACCATATTTAATATCAGTTTAATTTTTAATTGAAAAACAAGATTTTGAAGCACAAGTAAAATACTCCTTTATTATTGTATTGTTAACGTGGCAGCCTGTGGAATTATATTCCTAATTATAGAATTAATTTGAAAAAATATTGAATTTAGTTTTATCTGTGCAGAGGAAATATCATGTCATATTGTAATCTGGAAATACTTAAGAAAAAAATGTTTTAAAGTGATACACCACTGGTATGTTATCTATTGGGATCAGCCCAGTTTTAATAACTTGTTAGCACCATTGACATGCTAATTTAATATAAATATCCTGGGATCATTGATCTCAAGTGATAGAGCAACATGTCATGTTTTACCTGCCCAGTCTAGAAACTCTAAGCAATCAGTCATCGAATATCGCTTAGCTATGTCACATGGTTTTTCACCTCTGAAGTTGGTTATTCGAATGTTTGCTCCAAGGCCCACCAAAGCTTTTAGGCTCTCTTGTTTCCCCCATGCAGCGGCACAATGTAAAGGGGTATAGCCTGTGGACATGAAAAGTAGAAAACAGCGGAACAATTCAGGGAGCAACTGCAGAGTCAGAAACAATTAACATTTCAGGCTGAAGAGCATTTGTTGGAATAATTCTGTTGAAAAATCATCAATCTTAAACTTGAAAGACACAAGAGACTGCAGATGCTAAGATCTTGAACAAATGACAAACTGCTGACAAAGAGAATACTCAGCAGTTCAAACAATATCTGTAGAAGAAAATGGTTAGTTGCCATTTTGTGTCAGGTCTCCACTTCAGACTTATGATGGACTGGAGACGTTATTTCCTTTGGTGGAGGGCTCGAGGACGAGAGATAATAGATCTTAAATAAATTTAAGAGAATTCTGAATGTCATGATAAAATACTTATTTGGACAAAAGAACTGAATGCCAGCTACAAAATGAAAATGATTGACCTTCATCACAGAGACTGCAGACTCTGGAATCGTGAGCTAAAACAAAATCTGCTGGAGGAACCTAGCAAGCCGGGCAGCATCCGCAAAGGGAAATGGACAGATGACATTTTGGGTTGGGATACCTCTGCAGACTGATATAATAGAGAGGAGATAGCCGGTAAAAGGAGGTGAGGGGAAGGGATGGGCAAGAGCTGGCAAGTGACAGGTGAATCCAGTTCAGGAGCGGTTGATTGGCAGATAAGTCAAGTGGAGGGAAGAGAAAAGTGGAGATAATAACCAAAGTTGAAAGTGATAGTGGAGGTAAACAAAAGGGTGTAAATGGTAGAACCTGATCAGAAATGTAGAAAGGTAGGGAAGGATGGTGGCGAGGGAGGTTAAAATGGGGTACAGAGAGTAGGAATGCATGGGTGTGGAGGAGGGGAGAAGGGGAGAGGGTGCTAGAAAGAGAAACCCTCAATTCAATTTTATACAGTATTTCAAGATGGGTACTGACGCAAAAAGCCATCTGTCCATCTCCCTCCGCTGATGCTGCCTGACTCGCTGAGTTCTTCCAGCAATATGAAAAGTTATTTTTTGTTCCGCACTTGCTGCAAAATTATCTGAATACTTCAGTTTTCCAAGCATCTGTATTATTTTTATCAGTCTTTCATAGTATAATCTTCCTTTACAGGAAGACATTAGTCCACCCAATGTATCCATGCAATTAGAAAACAAGCTTTTCAGGATAAATATTGAAAGGTAAGCCAACATAAGTGCTTGTACAGATACTTTTTTGTTAATGTATTCAGGGTTTCTGCATTCATCATCTTTTCAGAATGTTTTGGGGTAAAATGAAATCCTCAACTCTCCTTTAATTCTAATGTTCATTACCTTAAATCTATGCCCCTAAACAGGTACCCTTTCTTGACAGAAATCTGTTCTTCCTGTTTGTCCTCTCCAAATCACCATTTCTCCAAACTTACCCCAAATCCTCTGATTGCTTTGCTCTCCAAAAAGGTGCTGACATCCGCCATAAATATTTTCAATGTTTGAGCATCCCCACAGCCCTCGAAGGTGGAAAATTCCAAAGTTTTACAAATCTCTGTCTAGATGTCTAAATCTCAGTGTGTTTCTAAAAGCAGGATCCACCTCCTGAGACTGCTACTTAATTCCAAGTTAGTCAGTTTTGGTATTGTTTGCAAAACTCTTAAATTCTAATTATTGACACATGACTTGAAAAACAATGGACCTTGCTCATGGCCTTGAGGAATTCTGCTCTATGCAGCGTACAAATCACTAAAATTCTCAGCATTTTTCAGTCACTGAGCCAAATTTGGATACAACTTGTCACAATCCTTTGAAAAATACTGTTACTGAAAAGGGGTACTGCAAGACAAGCAGAAGCCTATGTAATTACGATAAACAGTATATGTCACAGATTAGTAGCATATGATGATGTGTTCATTCTGTATTTAATTCAGAGTCCTGAAACAGTATGTGCTGAAGAATGCACAGATCGCAGTTCAAATCTTACCTCATGGGATCATGCTAAGAAGAACAGAAAAAATAGGAAATAAAAGCAAAACTATTTCAATATTCATTACTAACATTGAGAAATCAGTGAACAATGCTGCCACGTACCTCGGCTGGTTTGCTCATTCACATTTGCTCCTCGTGTCACCAACTCTTGAATAACTTCAGAATGACCTAGGATGGCAGCTGCAAAGAGAGCATTTCTGCCAATGTCATCATGTATATTTAACAATTGATTTGTTTTTTCAGAATTTGGATCATCTGCATCTACGAAACACTTGTGTAGGTTCTCAGCATCTCCTGTGAGCACACTGCTAAGAAAGTTGTTCCTGTTTTCTAGTTCAAGATCTTCAGCATTTACTGAATCATCATTGTTTGGGACAGTCTTTTCTTTAACAGTGTTACTTTTACTAGCCGATTTCATGCCTAAACAAAAATAATTTAATATGCAGTATTTGTTAACCATGAAAGCACAATAAACATTCATGTCAATAAGTACCAATCAGATGTGTCAGATAGAGAAACCCTAAACTAATTTCATTATTTGGTTCTCTCGCCTTTATCTTCATCTCTGTCAGATGATCAGGAAAACTGGATACCATATGATAGCTCGTTCAACTGCGGCTGTAACTTCAACTCTCATGTCTAAGCACACAATTAGACCAACTCACCTTGCAGTGATAAAGGAGTGCTTAGTTGTTGGAAGCACCTATTTTGGGGGAAGACATTAAACCACGATTCTATCTGTCCTTGCCATTAGTTTATCACACTATTAAATCAGATTTGCCGTTGATGGAATTGGTTTTATGGAATCAGTTTTTTATTGTTTTCTAGAACAACCACACTTAAACAATCCTTTTTAGATTGTGAAGCACTTTATGATTGCCGTGGGTCATTGCAAAGAACAATGATGGACTGGAGACTGGAGGACAGCTAATGTTGTGACTTTAAGAAGGGCAGGAGCGATAAGTCTGGGAGCCACAGGCTGGTGAGCCTTACATCAGTGGTGGGAAAGTTATTGGAAGGGATTTGAACAGTTAGGATTTCTTTGCATTTGCAAAGGAAGAATTGATTAGGGGTAGGTTTGTGCATGAGGTATCGGTTTATGCATGGGAAATAATGTGTGTCACAAATATGAATAACTTTTTTGAAGAGGTGAATAAGAGGATTGATGAATGCTGGGCAGTAGACATTAACTACGTGAATTTTAGCAAGGTGGAGATATTAGAGACAGCAGAAACTGGAATCTGGAGCAACAAACAATCTGCTGGAGGACCTCAACCTGTCAGGCGGCTTCTGTGGAGGGAAATGGACATTTGACATTTCGGGATAAAGTGCATGAGTCCTTCAGTTGTTGCTCAGTTGATGGAGATGTTCTACATAGCAAATAATATTGCTAAGATTGAGGGCAAAAATGTGTCTGCTCCAACTGAATTATTTCAGGCCACCATGGAAAGGGAGTTTAACACTGTATATGTAACCAGCTCAAGCTTTGAACTCAAGTACTACAGAGGAGGAAAATCTTTAAATACTTTAGACAACAAGACCATACTTTAAGTGCTAAATACTCCAGAGGTGTTTAGGAGACTTCATGAACATCTTTGTACAGAAATAAATGGTTTATTTGGGCCCAAAGGTGGATGCAAATAGCATACAACTGGTCAAAGAGAAGACTGAAGCCATTTTCCAAACTAGAAATGCTGAGAATATTATGCAAGCTTCCGGACAGACCTAGCTAGCAACAGTAGTGATACTGTTACATAGGTTGCTGAAGAAGGATGAACCACAGCTGAGGAGAATGGAATGACTGAAAGCATACAAATTCTGTTGGAGAAGTCGCAGCAGTGAGTTCCTCCTGATGTATAACAACATCACTTGCACGCCAAAGCTCACTCATGGTGTTCCAACTGTATAAAATTTAGGCATTTATAAACCACATTCTGAACAACAGTAAGGAAAAAAATCCCACTGCACTTACAAAGAGTGAGAGGACAAACGTAAAGGAAGCATTGGATCAGATAAAGTTAAAGGGATAAAGGGATCAGATAGATGAAATGGGATTGAACATTAAATGATAGCTCTTTACTTTCCAGCCTTAATAGGAGATGCTTACAGATCAGTAAGTACAATAAAAGAGGCAGTAAAGAGGCAAATCATGTAGGACAGATAAGTCTCACTACGAAGTACTGACTCACAGATTTTCTTCTAAGCAGCAATCAATGTCATACTCCACAACAGGACACATTACTGTGGAAATACTGACTCACAAGAGCCAGAACATGATTTGGATCTGGTTCAGTTGAATCTCAAAGGAAAGGTGAAAGGACAGTTGAAACAAACCAAATGTTATGTCACGTGCTCCAAAAGGTGGAGATTCAAATTATTCAATAATGATTGTATGCTCACACCACTAGGTAGGGAAGAGGTGAAATGTTGGAAATGGGATGTTGAAAAGATTGTGGAGACATGTGGTTCCAAGTAATATCCCATAAGGTTGCACAAGATAGTGTATTGAGAAATGAATTGTTGGAGATGGAAAATATATAAAAGGTTTCCTCACACAGTGCATGTTGTTCAAGAGGAGGGGTATGCATTTGAATATATTCCCGAATGAGTGCTACAATTATTGGACATGATACCGAATAAAAGATGCATGTAAGACCCATAGATCAGAAACAGTCAGAACCTTCTTCCCAGGATGGAACAATCAAAAACTAGAGGGCACAGGTTTAAGGTGAGATGGGCAAAGTTTATTGGAGATGTGCAGGGCAATTTTTTTAAAGAGGGTGTTGAGTGCGTGGAACACAGTGTTGGGGTTAGTAATTGAAGCAGACATGACATTGGCATTTAAGAGATTTTTGGATTGCATATGGATATGCAGGTGGATAAGAGATGGCTTGTCATCATGTTCGGCACAGATATTGTTGGCCAAAGGGCCTGTTCCTGTACTATTCTAGGTTCTATGAGGCGATATCTTCAGTGGATCCAGAGGTGGAATCGATGCCAATACCATTACAAACATTGCTGTGACTTTGTGGTTCAGATATCTATTAAACTTATGTATTTCAAAAAGTTGTCAAATGCTTCCCACTATTTCTGCTTAAGGTAAAATTATTGGAATATTTTTAAATGTGTTAAGTCCCTGCAGTTTAGGCAGGTTTGGAGGAATATGGACCAAACGCAGGCAGGTGGGACTATTGTCGCTGGGACGTGTTGGCTGGTATGGGCAAGTTGGGCCGAAGGGCCTGTTTCCACACTGTATAATTCTATGACGATGACTCAAAATATGACGATGTATTTGATTTTGAGTATTGTTGTGCTTAGGCACACAGTCTTGGAAGAATCTCGAATAAACCAGACACAACTATGTTCACTCTTTTCTCTCCTATATATTACAGGTGCTCCTCAGCTTCCGATGGGGTTCTGTTCCGAGAAACCCATCGGAAACCAAAAGTATTGTAAGTCGAAATGCATTGTAATACACACGATCACGTGGCCGGAAGCGAGCGGTGGCTCGCGACGGGTCGCTGCCTTTTGCACCATCGCAAAGTTGAACTATCGCAAGTCGAATGATCGTAAGTCGGGGAGCAACTGTACTTTTGCCGTGCCCTGCACATCTCCTTTAAACGGTGCCCCTCTCATCTTAAAGCTATGCCCCCTAGTTTTTGATTGTTCCATCCTGGAAAGAAGGTTCTGACTGTCTGCCTAACTATTCCTCTTAAATGCATCTCTCATTCTGTATTCTGTTTACTGGTTTGCCTTACTTACTTGCCTTAGTAAGGCAAAGATGCCATGGCAGCATATTCCCCACTCAAGGACAATTAGGGCTGGGCAATTAATGCTGGCCCTGCCACCAACATCCCCAACGCAAAATGAATAGATTTTTTTTAAAGCTGTGAAGCACTCTTTGATGTTTTGATACTTAAAAGTGTTATATCAATAAAGATGCTGTGTGCTCAATCATTCAACGAGGCAAGGCATTCATCCAAATGTTAAAGCCAAGGAAGAGGCATATAAATTGGTCAGAAGAAGCGGCAAACCAGAGGATTGGGAGAAATTTAGAACTCAACGGAGGAGGACAAAGGGGCTAATTAAGAGGGGGGGGGGGAGAGTATGAAAGAAGCTTGCGGGAAATATAAAAGCTGATTGTAAAAGTTTCTATAGGTATGTACTGTAAAAAGGAATAGATTAGAGAAGACAAATTTAGGTCCTTTACAGTCAGAGACAGGTGAATTTATAATGGGAAACATGAAAATGTCAGAACAGTTAAATGAATACTTTGGTTCTGTCTTCACTAAGGAAGACACAAACAGCCTCCTGGAAATACTAGGGTACTGAGGATCAAGTGGGGGGGGGGAGGAACTGAAGGGAATCCACATTACAGGTGCTCCTCAGCTTCTGATTGGGGTTCTGTTCCGAGAAACCCATCGTCACATTAGTCAGAAATGGTGTTAGGTAAACTGTTGGGACTGAAGGCAGATAAATCCCCAGGGCCAGATGGTCTGTGCATCCCAGAGCACTCAAAGAGGTGGCCCTAGACATCGTGGATGCATTGGTGATCATTTCCCAATGTTCTCATGACTTTGGATCAGTTCCTGTGAAGAGGGTAGTCAATGTAACTCCACTGTTTAAGAAAATGGGGAATTATAGACCAGTTAGCCCTACATCGGTAGTGGGAAAGATGCTGGAGTCGATTATTAAAGATGTAATAGCTGCGCATTTGGAAAGCAGTGACGGGATCGGTCAAAGTCAACATAGATATATGAAGGGGAAATCACGCTTGACTAATCTTTTGGATTTTTTTGAGGATGTAACAAGTAGAATGGATAAGGGAGAGCCAGTGGATGTGGTGTATCTGGACTTTCAAAAAGCCTTCAACAAGGTCCCACACAAGAGATTAGTGTGCAAAATTAGAGCACTGGGTATTGGGGGTTGGGTATTGATATGGATAGAGAACTGGTTGGCAGACAGGAAGCAAAGAGTAGGAATTAACGAGTTCTTTTAAGAATGGCAGGCAGTGACTCGTGAGGTACCGCAAGACTCAGTGCTGGGACCCCAGTTGTTTACAATATATAACGATTTAGACGAGGGAATTAAATGTAATATCTCTAAGTTTGCGGGTGACACAAAGCTGCGTGTCAGTGTGAGCTGCAAGGAGGATGCTATGAGGCTGCAGGGTGACTTGGATAGGTTGGGTGAGTGGGGAGAAGCATGGCAGATGCAGTATAATGTGGATGAATGTGAGGTTATCCACTTTGGTGGCAAGAACAGGAAGACAGATTATTATCTGAATGGTGTCAGATTAGGAGAAGGGAGGTGCAACGAGACCTGGGTGTGCTTGTACATCAGTCACTGAAAGTAAGCATGCAGGTACAGCAGGCAGTGAAAAAAGCCAATGGCGTGTGGGCCTTCATTGCGAGATAATTTGAGTTTAGGAGCATGGAGGTCCTGCTGCAGTTGTACAGGGCCCTATTTAGACCGCACCTGGAGTATTGTGTGCAATTTTGGTCTCCTATTTTGAGGACGGACATCATTGCTATTGAGGGAGTGCAGCGTAGGTTCACCAGGTTAATTCCTGGGATGGAGGGACTGATGTATGATGAAAGAATGGGTCGACTGGGCTTGTATTCACTGGAATTTAGAAGGATGAGAGGGGATCTTATAGAAACATATAAAATTCTTAGTAGATTGGACAGGGTAGATGCAGGAAAAAGTTCCCGATGATGGAGGAGTCCAGAACCAGGGGTCACAGTTTAAGAATAAGGGGTAGGCCATTTAGGACTGAGATGAGGAAATACTTTTTGCTGGAAAAAGTATTCCAGCAAATCTGTGGAATTCTCCGCCACAGAAGGCAGTGGAGGCCAATTCACTGGATGTTTTCAAGAGAGAGTTAGATTTAGCTCTTTGGGCTAAGGGAATCAAGGGATATGGGGAAAAAGCCGGAACGGGGTACTGACTTTGGACCATCAGCCATGGTCATATTGAATGTCGGTGCTAGCTCGAAGGGCCGAATAGCCTACTCCTACACCTATTTTCTATGTTTCTCCACGAGCAAAGGAAACCTCTCCTAACCTCGCTTCCCAGGAAATGGAAACATCACTGTCCATCCAAATCAAATAAAACATAATAATTTAACCGGCGCCTTGATTTTAATTTCTCCTTTTTTACTTTCAGACGGATGTTTCTCTAAATCTCACCACCTGATTTCTGGCCGCGATCTGCGCTCTTCATTGGGTCTGAAAACCACTCCTTTGGTGCCCGTGCCTTGATCTCTCCTTCTGCCCAGGACCTGCCACAGGCGTCTCCACGGCAACCAGTGCCTCTGTGCAACGCGGGTAAAGATCCTGCTCGCCAGAAACAGGAGTAGCGCCAATTAAGATCCGGCACTCATCAGCGGGAGAAAAGAGGAGCTTCAACGATTCCACCGTATGAATCCCAGTGGAAAGAAATGTGGTTTGCGCGAAAATAACAGGCTAGAGATCCGATGAAGAGTCCCGGACCTGAAACCTTAACTCTTTTTCTCCTTGCACGGACCAGCCGACTGTTAACAGCCGTTTCTGTTTTCACTCCAGATTTCCAGAATCTGAGGTTTTGTTTACTTAATTTTCAACCATTCACTTGACCTGTTTATGATGGTAGTTGATCCGCCCTGGAGAAAGCAGATCTGCGTAGCAAGTAAATTTTAAAAATGTTGGAAATACTCTGCAGATCAGCCAACGTCTGTGAAGAATGCAACTGAATTATTTTTAGTTCAATGACCTTCCAGTTCTATTTTTATTACAGAAAATCATCCACGTTATTTTGCTGACCATAATGTAACATTTAAAAAACAACCTTTTTCATTTTTATCGTCTCTTTGTGCAATAAAACACCGCCAGAAATGTGCTGAGCCACACGGAAATAAAATAAAATGCTAGAGCTAATGCAGGGGACAATGACAGGAGGGGGAAAGGAGCGGAAGAGCTTGTCTAGAAGGAGA
Organism: Rhinoraja longicauda; assembly: GCF_053455715.1. Classification (NCBI taxonomy): domain Eukaryota; kingdom Metazoa; phylum Chordata; class Chondrichthyes; order Rajiformes; family Arhynchobatidae; genus Rhinoraja; species Rhinoraja longicauda. The sequence continues at coordinate 39,534,763 of NC_135963.1, read as the reverse complement.
ATGTTAAAAAACTGTGAGACAGAAATATTTGGGGGTTGAAAGTATGCTGGCAAAGCACCTGAGAACTCTATTGTCAAATAATATAGGATGAAGGACTTAAACATAAGAAACTAAGGTCGGGACGGTTCTGCTTATTTGAGGTAAAGGGAACATTTTCACTAAAGTATACAGTACACAATTTGGCGAGTACAAATAAAAAGCACAAGGGGAACTCATCAGACAGCATCTGTGGAGAAAATAGACAGATGGGTCAGGACACTTCTTCAGGTTGATGGAGTAGGGGGGGATGAAAACTGAAAAGGAGAGATGGGAGTAGGGCAAAGCCTGATAAGTGATAGGTGGAGGAAGGAACTGCAGATGCTGGTTTAAACCAAAGATAGACACAAAATGCTGGAGTAACTCAGTGGGTCAGGCAGCATCTCTGGAGAGAAGAAATGGGTGACGTTTCGGGTCGAGACGCTTCTTCAGACTGGACACAGGTGAGGAGGGAAAGGACAGAAAGGTTGGTATGGGAATGGAAAGGGGAGTAAATATGATTGGCATCTGGAAGATCCAGCAGACATTAGTATCGTATATAGAGCATAAGTATTCAGCAAAATGATTCCCTAGTCTGCTTGGTCTCGCTGATGTAATGGAGACTATATCGGGAGAAGCAAATGCAAGAGATGAAGTTGGCAGAGGTGCACATGAACCTTAGTCTCAGCTGGAATGACTGCTGGGGTCCCTGGTTGAGGCAGCCCCAATGTAGGCATTGATGTAGCGGAGAAAAAGTTAGGGAATGGTGCCGGGATACATTTGAAACAAGGTGTGTTCGACGTAACCAATAAAAAAAAGGTCAGGCATAGTTGGGGACAATGCAAGTGCCCTTGACTACATTTTTTACTTCAAGAAAGTGAAATTGGAAGAGAAGTTGTTGAGGGCAACTTCCGCCAGGCAAAGAAAATGGTAATTTAATCTGTTTGCAGGTAGGGAATGGCTGGCAAGTGGGAAGCTTTCAAAAGTAGACAACTAGAGTAGGAGGACAGCATGTTCCTGTTAGGGTGAAGGACAAGGTGATCAAGTTCAGGGAACTTGGTTGATGAGAGATGTTGAGGCTCTGGTCAGGAAAAAAAAAAAGCCTTACACCAGATTTAGGCAATTGGGATCAAGTAAATCTCTCGGCAAGCATATGAAATGTAGGAGAACACTTAAGAAGCCACAGGGAGGGCAAAATGGAGACATGAAATAGATCTGATAGGCAAGGCATGGGAAAATTTTAAGAGATTCCGTAGGTATATTAATGGAAGGGTGGCTAGGGAGAAAATACGAAAAAGAATTAAAGATCAGCAAAGCCATCTTTGTGTTGAGACGAGAAAGATGTTAAATTAATATCCCCCCCCCCCCCCCCCCCCCCCCACAAGGATGTCAATTGGAAATTGTGCTGAAGAAATTCACAAGGATATTACTGGAACTTGTGGGCTTGAGTTAAAGTGAAAAGCTGGGACTTTTTACATTTGGAAGGTACGAGGCTGAGGGTGGTTGAAGTAAATACTCTTGGAATTCTCTCGGATGGGATACCCCTGAGGTCCGCAGAATCAGGCTAAGACTTATTGCAATTTACAAAGAGATTCACAAAATCACGCCATCATCCCAAAGCACCAATTGCCATGAAACAAGACAATATACATCATCAACTCGCTAAATTTCAATACCAATATTCCCTTTACCGTAGGACGATAAGGGAATGGAATATGTTACCATCCAACACACGTGCTGCTCCCGATGTTCAGTCATTTAAAAGGGGGATTGAGCAACTAGATCTCCTCAACTTGGTCAAAAAGGCCCACTTCAAAATGTCATCACTACTCTACTCACTCCGACCTGCGCGAGATAACCACTCATGAGGTGTTTGCGCAGTAATCAACCAGAACCAGAACAATCATGAAGGGCGTGGATACAGTGAATGCTCAGTCATTTTTTCAGGTTTTGGAGGATTCTCAAACTAGGGGGAAGAGACTTAAAGTGAGGTGGGTAGATTTAACAGAAACCTCAGGGGTAATCTTTTCACTGAGAGGGCCCCCGCATGCCAACTTGGTCGGCACGGACTAAATGGGCCGAAGGGCCTGCTTCCCTGCCGTGCAGCTCAATGACAGCACATCAGCGGCGCGCGCCCCCGGCGTTCACGCCCGGATCAGCGCGCGCTCCCGCAGCGCCTCCCCGCGCCTGCGCGGCCGCCGCTGCCGGCAGTTGCCGCGCAGACGCCGTCCAGCAGTTGGCCAGCGGACGCGCTGACAGTCAGGTTTTGGTGACGGCGTCTTCCTTCACTTTTGAAATGTTACGCGGTTGCTGGTCGCTCCTACACTTCGAAGCCGTGTGTCACTCGCACAGCAGCTGGGTGACGCTAGTCTTTCGGCCGTTGTCAATTCGGGGTGGTCGTGGGTTGGCGTGAATGTGATTTCCTGACCGCTGACTGCTCCGGTGGGGAAGATATTGGCAGCTGCACCACCACCGACCTTCCGAAGGTGCGCAGTGGAGCTGCGCAATCGGTGCTTGCCGGGGCAAGTGTGGATCAAGAAACTAAAAGCAAAGGGAAAACTGGTATGTATTAATTGTCCAATGTCAGAAGCTTGAAGCATGAGGCTTAATACATGCATGTTGAGAGTCACCCCCCAACACGGGGCTTCCCACAATCTCCTTTGGGCGTGTTTATGTAGAAACATTAAAAATGGACATTGATTAGCTGAGACGTCCTGGGTGTCTGGTTGTACCTAGTTCTCAAACCCGGGTTCAGACGACATGCCCGACGCATACAACATGGAGCTTAACTACGCAAACTCAAAAGCGCAATACTCTTTTTGTGGATTGTTCTCCGGGTAAATCTGGAGTTAACATCCTAAGCAGAAAGAAATATATCACAGAATACGTTTTTCTGTAGTTTTCTGGGGTTAACAAGGGTTGTCTTTTTGATCAAAAGAAATCTGAAGAAGTTCGGACTGTAATATAAAGATCAAGAAGACACAAGGAACAGCCGATGCTAGAATCTTGAGCAGAACAAAAAAAAAGTACTGGAATAAATAAGTGAGATTTTGAGTTGGGACCCTTAAAGACCAGGAAGCAGTCTTATATTTTAAGAATCGCCAAATCACTTTTTTCCCAATTTTTACCCACTTCATGACCCCCTGTTTACCCAATAGCAGCACCTTAATTAATGTTAGTGTCTCCAGTAGAATTCGTTTTTTCCCACCAAGTCAATTAAGCTTGTTATTTCTCTGCACCAGAATATTAAAGTTAAAAACATTTCTCCAATTGTATAGATGACTCCCCTCTCCAATTATTTATGTTCTTTGAGTTTAGTTGCTGAGCTTGTGGTTTTCTGTGTTATATAACACATTTTGGCCATTGAAATAGCCAAAATACTTATTGTATGTTCATCTCATTAATCTTATTTCTAATCAAATTGTAAAATGATCTTCTGTGGAAGTGCATTGAATTAATGTTTTAAAGTTATTACTTTATTGTTGTCAGTGTGTGAAAATGTGGTTGTAATTGCTTGAGACCAGTACGTGAACATCTTTGCTGTGGAAATGAGTGCGAGGATAGATCTTGGTATTGGTATTAATGTATTGTCATGTGTACCACAAACAAAAAGCTTTGTGTGTTGTCCAGTCAAATCAATCATACTATGAGTACAATCAAGCTGTACACAAACACGACAGGTAGAGTAAAGACAAAAATACCAAAATGTAGATTATAGTCTTTACAACTTTATGGTGTTGCAGTTCATAGAGTCACACAGAGTGGAAACAGGCCCTACGGTCTAACTTGCCGACACTGACCAACGTGCCCTTCTACACTCGTCCCACCTGCCTGTATTTGGCCCAAATCCTTCCAAACCTATCCTATCCATGTACCTGTTGAAATGTTTCTTAAATGTTGTGATAGTAACTGTCTCCTCTAGCAACTCACTCCATACACCTGCCACTCTTTGTGTGTAAAAAGAAAGTTGGCCCTTGGGTTCCTATTAAATCTCCCCATGCCTCCCCCGCACCTTAAATTTATGTCCTCTCGTTCTCGATTCTACTCTAGGTAAAAGACTGGGTAGTGCATTTACCCTATCTATTTCTCTCATGATCTTGTACACCTTTATAGGATTATCCCTCATCCTCCTGCACTCCGAGGAGTAAAGTACTGGTCTGCTCAACCTCCTAGATTTAACTGCTCGACAACACTCCCCAGTGCCTTGCCATTCACTGTGTAGGTCCTACCCCGGTTTGACATCCCAAAATGCAACACTTCACACTTCTCTGTATTAAATTTCATTAACCATTCCTCAGTCTAGCTGCCTAATCGATCAAGATCTTGCTGCCATTTTTGACAACCATCTTTGCTATGTACAACACAACCCACTTTAGTGTTATCTCAAACTTACTAATCATTTCTTAGACATTCTTATCCAAATCATTGATATAGATGACAAACAGAAATGGACCCAGCAGTGAACTCTGAGGTGAATTAGTCACAGGCCTCCAGTCCGAAAAACAACCTTCCACCATCACCCTCTGCTTCCTTCCATTAAGCCAATTTTCCATCCAGTCTGCTAGCTCTCCTTAGATCCAGTCGGCTAGCTCTCCCATGCGATCCAATTTTCCAGAGCAGCTACCATGCGGAACCTTATGAAATGCCTTGCTGAAATCCATGTATACAACATCTATAGTTCTGCCCTCGTCAACCTTTATGATTACATCTTAAAAATCTCAATAAGATTTGTGAGACATGAACTCTCATACACAAAATCATGCTGACTAACTCTAACCAGCCCCTGTGCATCTAAATGCATATATATCTTATCCCTCAGAATATGCTCAAGTAACCTTTCGACCACTCATGATAGACTCACTGGCCTGTAGTTCCCAGGTTTTTCCCTGCAGCCCTTAAATATAGGCACAACATTTGCCACACTCCAGTCTTCCGGCACCTCACCTGTATTTATTGATGACACATAAATCTCAGCCAGGGCACCTGCAATTTCCTCTATACCTTCTCACATTGTCCTCTAATTTATCTGATCAGGCCCGGGAGATTTGTCTATCTTCATACGTGTTAGGACCTTCAGCATCTCCTTGATTAGAGATACAGAGAAAGTGCAGATACAAAATTTGCATGGTATGCAGTGAGGTAGGGTGGAAGATCAGGCTACACCCTATTTTATGGCGGACCATTTAGTAGTCTGATTACAGCAGGGAAGAAGCTTTTTCTGAATCTAGTGTATTATATTGACTGTTGTAATTAAGAAGGGAACTGACCACCACTATTATCAACTTGCCATTGAAACCTACACCCCAAAATTATTATAAAGTGGGTTGTATTCCATGTAGCTTAATTGAGAATGAAGACCATTTTTATCACTTCTGCAATTGGATCTTGGAATTCATTTATATCAAATTAAGAGTTGTGAAGTTTGGTCCAGTGGATGTGACGTGTTCAGACTTTCAAAAGGGTTTCTGCAAGGTGCCACATCAACCACATGAGTTCTAATGTAAGGGCATGATTGGTTAACAAACTGAAAACTAGTTGAAATATTCAGGTTGAGAGGCCGTGGCTAGCACAGTGATTGAGAGATTTGTGCTGGGGCTCCATCTTTTCATCTATGTCAGTGATTTAATGAATGAACTTGGCATGTGTAGGAAAATAACTGCAGATGCTGGTACAAATCAAAGATATCACAGAATGCTGGAGTAACTCAGCATCTCTGGAGAGAAAGAATGGGTGACATTTCGGGTCGAGACCCTTCTTCAGATGTGAACTAGGCATAGTATATTAACGTTTGATGATGGTACTAAGATGAGTAACTTAGCTGGTTGTGAGGAGGATATGGACAAGTCTCGGGTATATAGAGATAGACTGAGCTAACAGGCAACAATATAGCAATTGGAATATATTGTAAAATGTGAAGTCATCCACTTTGATTTAAAAACAACAGGAAAACAAAGTATGTTTTAAATAGTAAAATTATGGAAGATATTGATAATCAGAGATACCCAGGTCTTGAGCCAAGGTAAAGGAAAATTAACATAAAGGTTGACCAAACAATCAGCAAAGTAAAAGATATGCCAACCTTTGTAGCAAAAGGATTTGAATGCAAGTATCAAGATGACTTATTGCAATTATGCAGGACACTGGTTAAACAACACCTGAAATATTATGAACAGATTTGATCTCCGCACTAAAAGAACTATATAGTCTGCAACACCTGTAGTACAATGAGCATTCACCAGGTGATTCCGGGAATGAGGTGGATTTGTCCTAGGAGAAGAAATTAAGCGACTGGGTTATCCTCTCTTGACTTAATAGTCATAGAGTCATGAAGCGTGGAAACAGGCCCTGTGGCCCAACTTGCCCACATCGACCAACGTGCCCCATCCATACTAGTCCCACCTGCCTGCGTTTGGCCCATATTCCCTCTAAACTATCCTATCCATGTATCTGTTCAAATATTTCTTAAACATTGTGATATTAACTGCCTCAACCATCTCTTCTGGCAGCTTGTTCTGGCTGCTTGTTCCATACAAAGTTGCCCCTCAGGTTCCTATGAAATCTTTCCCCCCTCATCTTAGACCTATGCCCTCTGGTTCTTGATTTCCCTTCTCTGGGTAAAGGTCTCTGTGCATTTACCCTATTTAATTTTTTCATGATCCTATACACCTCTATAAGATCACCCCTCATCCTCCTGCACTCCAAGGAATAAAGTCCTAGCCTGCTCAACCTCTCCCTCTCTCTCCTAGCGACATTCTCGAAAATATTCTCTACTCCAAATGTGGCCTCACCAATGACTTAAGAATAGAAGTGCAGCTCTTTTTAATGACATTATTGAAACATACAAAATTCTCTTGGGGATTTACTGGGTCAATGAAGGTATGTTGTTTCCCTTGGTTGGCATGTCTAGAATCGGGGTTGCTTTTTCAAAATAACCACTTCAGGACTTTGATGAACCTTTGGAATTTTCCATTCAAGAGATTGTGGAGGCTTAGTCACTAAGTATACAAGGCAAAGCTTGAGAGATTTTTGCACATTAAGGAAATCAAAGGAACGGTGATATATGTAGAAAAGAGGTTCTTAAATAGCTTCAACTTTGATCTTAGTGAGTGGCAGAGCAGGTACATGGAGCCAAAAGATCTCCTCCTGTTTTTATTTTCTGTTCCTATCTTGGTAGAATCTAACTTATTAATTCTATTGATTTCCCTATTTTGAGTCATTTTTCTATTACTTACCATCCCAATAAGATACCTGAATCTAACGGATGTTTCTTCAGTCACAGAAGGCATTCTAAAGTGTTTAAACACATTTATACTAGCCTCCTGTTTATTTTTAACTGAAAGACTAGCAGCGTAATGTACTCTTCTCAAGTTATTGCAGTGAGAAATAGTAACAAAATAATTGCAAGATCCTCCAGCAAACATTAAATAGCTCAGCGGCTTTAGAGTTCTGGTTCTGAAAATCAAAACCTTGTCTCAGTATGAAATCAATCAACATAATTTGTTTCTAAAATAACTTTAGTAATTACAAGATCTGTGCACAAATTGGGGCTGTAAATAGTTAATTTTAGATATTTTTAGATATAATTGTGAGTTATTTATTTAATGTCTATTTAGAATTACAAAGCAATTATATTCCCTTATATTGTTGAATTAACTAAGGACTGGTTGAAATGTGCTTGGGAATTAAAAATGGGACGGTTGATTTTGGAGACTAAGACTACATTATTGTCTGAAAAGATTTATATCTCCACTTTTGAAGTTCTGGAATAGCGATTGGGTTGCTAATGAATGCGGCAACGTTGTCCAGTAGAATTGAATGGCAGTTTTGTTTATTTCACTTTTTTTTTCATATATAGAAAAGAATTTAAAGGAAACAAGAATCTATTGACTGTGCATGGAAGGACAGCTAATGCGCAGGTGAGTTAAGTATTTTTGAGTTGAATGTGTTTGTGCATCCCTGAAATCTGTTTGAAACGCTGTAGACCTATAACCAATAGAAAATAGGATTGCAGATGTCAAATTGGATATTTCTTAAAATAAATCTCTTTAGAAACCCAAGTATACTTAAGCTATTGAACAAATATCGATGCTACAATAAGGCTGAGTGCTGGGAGGGAAATACAAACAGAAAATTGTGGAAATAATCAGCGTCATCTGTGGAGACACCTGCTGAGTACATCCAGTATTTCCTATTTTTATTCAAATATATAGCATCTATAGTTTCTATTTTCCAGTGCTGAAAGATAAGGCCAGCATTCGCTTCTTTAACTTTTTTGAGGTAAAGAGTGGAATGAACGTGTATTCTCTTGGTTAAGGGAATTTTAAAGATCTTCATACTTTATAATTTTTGCAAGATTTGGCTGTTTGCTTTAGAGGGCATTTTGGCAGAGATTTGAGGCATGGGTTTGGTGGGCTAGAAGAATTGTAATGGGTAGTAAGGGAGAGATAGGAACAAGCTGATGGTGTCTCAGGATAAAGATTTGGCATTTAGCATTGAGGTGAGAGGAAATCTCTTCACTTAAAAAATTGGATCTTTTGAATTTTCTACTCCAGAGCACTTGGGATAGTTCACCATTTTGAGTGTGTTTAATGTTGAGACAAATTGATTTTTGGAGGATAGGGCAGGAGAATGATGATACAGAAGATCAATCATGATTTTGTTCAGGAAGCCATATGACTTGCTCTTGTCACTGTCTTTTTTCCCCAGCTGTTCATCTCATGGATAAAAAAAAGTGATGCTAGTTGTGCTTGATTGTCCATTGCTTCTGGAATTGAAAAAGGCAAATCTGATTAGACTTATTTTTCATTTACTGAGACTTAAACGCTATTTATGAAATAAAACACAACCTGAGATATTCAACGAGTCATGCAGATTCTTTGTGGAGGCATGGGTATCATTTTAGGTTGATGACTTTTCAATGTTGTTTCTCTTTCCACAGATGTTGCATGGTCTGCACAATGTCTCCAGCATTTTCTGCTTTTTTTTTCTTCAGATTTCCAGCATCTGCATTTTATTGTATTTAGAATACTATTTCTGAATTGTGGAAGCATGCTATAGATTTAGGATTTCTTGTTCTTTAATTCTCCACTGATATATATATATATATATATATATATAATATATATATATATATATACACTCTGATGAGCCAAAACATTATGACCACCTGCCTTATATGCTGTTGGTCCTCCATGTGCCGCGGAAACAGCGCCGACCCACCGAGGCATGGACTCTACAAGACCCCTGAAGGTGTCCTATAGTATCTGGCACCAAAACATTAGCAGCAGGTCCTTCAAGCCCTGTAAGTGGAGCCGCTGTGGATCGGACTTGTCGATCCAGCACATCACACAGATGCTCAATCGGATTGAGATCTGGAGAATTTGGAGGCCAGGGCAACACCAGGAACACTTCATGTTCCTCAAACCATTCCCGAACAATGTGTGCAGTGTGGCAGAGCGCATTATCTTGCTGAAAGAGGCCACTGCCATCAGGGAATACCATTGCCATGAAGGGGTGTACCTGGTCTGCAACGATGTTTAGGTAGGTGACGTGTGTCAAATTGACGTCCACATGAATGGCCGGACCCAGGTTTCCCAGCAGAACATTGCCCAGAGCATCACACTCCCTCTGCCGGCTTGTCGTCTTCCCACAGTGCATCCTGGTGCCATCACTTCCCCAGGTAAACGGCGCACATCTACATGGCCATCCACGTGATCTAAAGGAAAACGGGACTCATCAGATCAGACGACCTTCTTCTTCTGCTCCAAGGTCCAGTTCCGACCTTGCGTGCCCAATGTAGGCGCTTTCAATGGTGGACAGGGGTCATCATGGGCACTCTGACCCGGTCTGCGGCTAAGCAGCCCTATACGCAGCAGGGTACGATGCACTGTGTATTGTGACACATTCCTCCCGTGACCACCATTAAAATTTTCTGTGACTTGTGCCACAGTCGACCTGTCGGTTCGGACCAGACGGGATAGCCTTCGTTGCCCTCGCATATCGATGAGCCTTGGGTGCCCAACACCTTGTCGCTGGTTTGTGGTTTGTCCCTCCTCAGACCACTGTCGGTAGGTACTCACCACTGCTGACCGGGAGCACCCCACAAGCCTTGCCGTTTCAGAGATGCTCTGACCCAGTCGTCTGGCCATAACAATTTGGCCCTTGTCAAAGTCGCTCAGGTCTTTACTCCTGACCATTTCTCCTGCATCCAACACATCAACTTTAAGAACTGACTGTTTACTTGGTGCCTAATATATCCCACCCCTTGACAGGTGCCATTGTAACAAGATAATCAATGTTATTCACTTCACCTGTCAGTGGTCATAATGTTTTGGCTCATCGGTGTTTACATATATATAATAATAATAATAACAATTTACGGCTATATCTTTTCTAATGCTGCTCAAAAGAGAATTAATTTGTTGGTGTTCCATCTTTTTTGATTAATATCTTGAAAATGGGTTGGAACTAATGATGATATTAGTCCAAATATAATCAGATTCCAACATCTGCAATTCATTGCGTCTCCAAAGAAAGGTAATTGGCTTTGAAACTTTGATTCTTGTTTTCTTCACATCAATGTTATTCAATCTGCTCAATGTTTCCTGCAATTTCCGTTACTTCAATATTCAAACAGGCATAGGATTTTGCTTTTTATAGTACCTTCCTGTATGCAGGTTTTCTGCCTACCTAACAATAACTACATTTCAGAAGTAATCAACAAAAATCAACCTACTGGAAGAATGCGTACAACTGTTTATTTTTTGCTCCAGATCCCAGCATTTGCAGTAATAAAAATGAACTGCAAATGACAGTTTGTATCAAACATAAACTCAAAATGCTGGAGTAACTTAGCGGGTCAGGTAACATTTCTGGAAAAAATGGATAGGTGACGTTTCAGGTCGGGATCTTTCTTCATACTGTTTGTAGGAGGGAGGAACTGGACTCAAGAAAAGACCAGTATAAATCAGGGCTGGCAACAGATGACATCAGGCAGGGTGGCTCCGATAGGCTGATTGTTGGCTTGGAACGGTGTAATCCCAAGAGGGACATTTATTTCATAAAATGCTGGAGTAACTCAGCAGGTCAGGCAGCATCTCAGGAGAGAACGAATGGGTGACGTTTTGGGTCGAGACCCTTCTTCAGTCTGAATGTAGGACCCACATTCTCATTAATTTACCTACACACTAGGGGCAATTTACAGTGAGCAACTAACCAACCGTACTACTTAGAATGTGGGAGGTAACTGGAGCACCTGGAATAAACCCATGTGGTAAGCATACAGTTAACTAATAATTTTGCTGCATTGTTGGGTGTAATCAGCAGCAAAAACGTAAAATATGTCTAAGATCGCTTTCTACAATTTCTCGTCCTATTATCCAAACCATCTGTTTCATCCATCAAGCAGATTTGCTTTCAATAGTTTTTGGACTTGTTCTACAACTGTTTTCATAGAAACCTAGAAGGTTCCAATAGGAAGAGGTGAGTTTGGCCTTTGAATCTTTTCCACCAGTCAGTCCAACTTGGCTAATCATCTAGCTTGAAACCATAGTCCAATTCCATTCCCACATCCTTGATGCCATCATTCTTTGAGACTTAACAGCCTCTTGTTCCAGTAGTGAGTTAAAAAAAATGCATGTTACATACAAACTGAACAAAATAATAAGAATGTATTATTTTTTAAATTGTATATCAAGCTTCTTTTTCAGAAGGATTCATTTTGTGGGTTGCCATTCTACAGAATGTGACAATGATAGCTGTAGAAGATAATATTTCAGTGCACATTTTAATATACAGTACATTAAAAACATTTTATTTGTAAGTCTGAATGATGTTTTTCCTTCAACCAAATGGTATAATCTGTCTAATTCTACAACTCCCTTGAAGTAGGTATGCTCCAGATTTGAACTAATTTCCTTTTCTGTAGTTATCCCCTTTGGGCAATTCTAACAACTTTCCTATTTTGGATGTCAAATTACCAACTTGACCCTTTGATCATTGATTTTTTAAATGATTAAATCACTATTTCTCTAAAATTAATATGAGGATGTTTTAGCCCAACAACCTTGGAGACCTTCTTTTAGACTAGACTTCATTCTTGTAATTCTCCTCTGACTCTTACCAAAGGCCACTGGGAAATCTCCAAAGAGTAGACCTTTATAATAAACCACAGACTTGATAGTGATTTTGCTCCTTTAGATTTTTGCTGCATTATTTGATGATTGGAATCCATTAATCTGTTACCAATGGCAAAATACAGCATAGATTATAAAGAAAAAACAAAAAATTGCTGGTAATACTCACTGATCAGATAGCATGGTGCATGATCTGTGTATTTTATGTTTGGGTAATGGCTGATGAGATCACCTATGAGAATAAGTCTTTTGCAGATAAAGCCTTTTAAGACTGGTCACCCAGCAGCTCAAAGCAACCATTGGGAAGAATATAGAGAAGCAATATTCACAAATATCTTTCCCTGCTCCATTCTGAAGTTCCAACCTGCAATAAAAGCAAGGTAGCGTGCCTAAATGATTAGCATCCAGTGGCTCTGACATTGATAATCATAACGTGCTTCAAGAGGCTGGTCATGGTGCACATTGGCTCCAGCCTTCCAGATAACCTTCATCCATGGCAGTTTGCCCACACTATCTCTCTGGTTGTTCACTCATCCCTGGAATATCTGGATAGCAAGGACACTTACAGTGCCCTCCATAATGTTTTGGACAAAGACCCATCGTTTATTTATTTGCCTCTGTACTCTACAATTTGAGATATGTAATAGAAAAAAATCACATGTGGTTAAAGTGCACATGGTCAGATTTTAATAAAGGCCTTTTTTAATACTTTTTGGTTTCTCCATGTAGAAATTACAGCATGGTTTATACATAGTCCCCCCATTTCGGGGCACCATAATGTTTGGGACACAGCAATATCGTGTAAATGAAAGTAGTCATGTTTAGTATTTTGTTGGATATCCTTTGCATGCAATGACTGCTTCAAGTTTGCGATTCATGGACATCACCAGTTGCTGGGTGTCTCCTCTGGTGATGCTCTGCCTGGCCTGTATTATAGCCATCTTTAGCTCATGCTTGTTTTGGGGGCTAGTACCCTTCAGTTGTCTTTTCAGCATATAAAAGGCATTCTCAATTGGGTTCAGATCGGGCGATTGACTTGGCCACTCAAGAATTGACCATTATTTAGCTTTGAAAAACTTCTTTGTTGCTTTAGCAGTATGTTTGGGATCATTGTCATGCTGTAGAATGAACCGCCGGCCAATGAGTTTTGAGGCATTTGTTTGAACTTGAGCAGATAGGATGTGTCTATACACTTCAGAATTTATTACGCTGCTACCATCAGCAGTTATATCATCAATGAAGATAAGTGAGCCAGTACCTTCAGCAGCCATACATGCCCAGGCCATAACACCCCCACCACCGTGTTTCACAGATGAGGTGGTATGCTTTGGATCTGGGCAGTTCCTTCTCTCCTCCATACTTCGCTCTTGCCATCACTCTGATATAAGTTGATCTTTGTGTCATCTGTCTACAAGACCTTTTTCCAGAACTGTGGTTGCTCTTTTTAGTACTTCTTGGCAAACTGTAACCCGGCCATCCTATTTTTGCAGCTAACCAGTGGTTTGCATCTTGCAGCGTAGCCTCTATATTTCTGTTCATTAAGTCTTCTGTGGACAGTGGTCATTGACAAATCCACTCCTGAAGAGTGTTTCTGATCTGTTGGACAGGTATTTGGGGATTTTTCTTTATTATAGAGAGAATTCTTCTGTCATCAACTGTGGAGGTCTTCCTTGGCCTGCAGGTCCCTTTGTGATTAGTAAGCTCACCAGTGCTCTCTTTCTTCTTAATGATGTTCCAAATAATTGATTTTGGTAAGCCTAAGATTTGGCTGATGTCTCTAACAGTTTTATTCTTGTTTCTTAGTCTCATAATGGCTTCTTTGACTTTCATTGGCACAACTTTGGCCCTCATGTTGATAAACAGCAATAAAAGTTTCCAAAGGTGATGGAACGTGGAGGAAAGACTAGGTGCTGAGAGCTCTCTTATACCTGGACGAAGGAGGCAATTAAACACACGTGAGCAATTACAAATGCCTGTGAAGCCATGTTTCCCATACATTATGGTGCCTTGAAATGGGGGGGGCTTTGCATAAACACAGCTGTAATTTCTACATGGTGAAACCAAAATGTTTAAAAATGGCCTTTATTAAAATCTGACATTGTGCAATTTAACCACATGTGATTTTTTCCATTACAAATCTCAAATTGTGGAGTACAGAGGCAAATAAATAAATGATGGGTCTTTGTCCCAAACATTATGGAGGGCACTGTATGTCAAACTCCTATTTATTGACTAATATTCTGCCTTTAGCACCATAATCCCAACCAAACTCATCTTGAAACCTAGAACTCAGCACACCCCGTTGCAACTGGATCCTCGACTTCCTGAACCATAGTCCACAATCGTCAGGTCATAAGAGCAGAATTACGCCATTCAGCCATTGAGTGTACTCCGCCATTTAATCATGACTAACCTTGGGTGCTGTCTGTATGGAGTTGATGTGTTCTCCCTAGTACCTTGTGAGTTTTCTCCGGGTGCTCCGGTTTCCTCCCACACTCCAAAGATGTGCAGGTTTGTAGGTTAATTGGCTTCTGTAAATGGTCCCTCGTGCAGGATAGAAAGAGTGTACGGGTGTTGGGTGGTGTGGACTCAGTGGTCCGAAGGGCTTGTTTCCACGTTTATTGCTAAAACTAAAACATCTAACTTAATTGTAGAAATTGAACCCATACTGTAGTCTGGTTGATGTGAACATCGTGTAGCTTCACATGGAATACAGCAAGAAGTTCTCCCAACAACTGGGTCAATATTCGTCTCTCAACCAACTACACCAAAAGCAAACTGAGGCCAAATATATCATTTTGGTATTTGGCTGTGCACAAAATAGTTCTAAAGTGCTGTGGGACATTTTGTGATGTGATAAAGAAAATAATGATGTTAATGGTATGCTTGTTATCATCAGTTAGGGCATTGAGTATAAGAGTCACAAGGTCATGTTGCAGCTTTATATAAGTTTGGTTAGGCCGCATATGGAGTATTGTGTGCAGTTCTGATTGCCTCAGTAAAGAATGAATGCAGAGGCTTTGAAGAAGGTGCAGAAGAGATTTACCTGAATGTTGAATGAATTAGACGGTATTAGCTAGAAGGAGAAGTTGGGTGAAGCCGAAAACAGCCTCCTCACCATTGACTCCATCTACACCTCACAATGCCTCAGTTAAAGCTGCCATATAAGCAAATACTTAACCCTCTCTGATCATTCCTCCTCCTCCCCACTCCCACCCATTAGAAGATACAGAAGCTTGAAAGCGTGCACCACCAGACACAGGAACACAACTAGACATAGGAACAACCTCTTCCCCTCTGTTATCAGGCTTCTGAATGGCCCTTCTATCAGCTAGGGTACTGTCTGATTCATCTCTATTCCATTGTGGATTTTGGACTTTGACAATGCAGCTGGTGCACTACAATACTGAGGACTATACTCTGCATTCGTTCCCTTTGCTCTACCAATTGTACTTGAGTTTGACTTGATTGTATTGATGTATATAGTATCTGATCTGATTGGAGAGCATGCAAAACAAAGCTTTTCACTAATTCGGTATACGTGACAATAACCTGCACCAGAATAACTTGAACTGTTTCTCTGGAGCTTCAGAGGTTGAGGGAAGACCTGATAGAAGTATATAAAAACATGAGAGGCATAGATGGAATAGAAAGTCAGAAGCTTTTTCCCAGGGTGGAAATTTCAAAGACTCAAAGACATCGCATTAGGGTCAGAGGGAAAGTTTAAAGGAAATGTTCGCAGCGAGTTTTTTTACACAGAATGGTGGTTGCCTGGAATGCGCTGCCAGGGCTGGTGGTGGAAACAGGCACATTTGGGAGGCATTTACATAGGCAGTGGATATGCAGGAAATAGAGGTATATGGATCACATGCAGGTTCAAGAGATTGGCTAAACTTGGCATCATGTTTGGCGGCAGACATTATGGCCGAAGGACTGGTTTCTGTGCTACACTGTTCTATGATCCATGAAAGGTGTAAACAATTTTCTCTTGAAGTATTGCATTTAGAAATGGATTTGTTTATTGATCTTTTAACTGCTCATTGTTAGATTCTCACAGTACTAATTAATAAGAAAAGGCACAATCTGTAACAAACACGAGTTCTGAGGATTGATTCCTGGATTCTGATTAGCTGATCTTAGCTCGCTCGGACAGCTGTTAGCCTAAATTTGCCAGCTCATAGTAAAATACTTGTACAATAATAGCTACGGGCGATATGCCAATGAACTTCATGGCAATGAACCACAGCAAGTTCCAACAGCTCAAAGAAAAGGAATAACATGATGAAAAGTTAAAATGTTCAATCATTTCTATGCATGTTTATTGTACAAGGTGCATTAATGGTGCTACCGGTGTGTGTTCTATTTATTACATAGCATAAAGATCAAATTATTTATCAAACTAGCCTTTTTTGGGGGACCTGCTATGCCACAATGTATAAATTTCATTTCTGGTCTAGGGCTTGTGCCATTCTTGAGCTGGGTGGGTATCATGTTATGCTGATGTGAGATCTGATAATTATTCCACAATATGTTTAAACATTTTTCCATATCCTTTCTTTGTGGTTGGGTCTAACAACTCAACAAATGAACTGAAATTGACGGTTGACTGTGGCTTTGTGACATAATGTCATTTGCTATATTAGTGACAAACTAATCACAAACTATATTAGTGATTAATAGTGACAAACTGTGGTCATTTTGTGAACACCACTCTGATTTTTGGTCTTTACCTTTTGCCTGTATTCATTCTTCTGAACTACACTGACTGATCCTCAACACCATCTGATTAAATAGATTGTATCAGATTGTGTTGTTATTAATGGGTTAACACAATGAACTTTATTGCTATTTTGTAGATCACTGACAGTGCAGAATATGAAACATTAAAAAATATATTTTAAGGCTGCTATCTTTCATCCTTTGCATCCATCTGGACATTACTTCTGTGATTAAAGATTGATGTGCTTATGATCTTCTATCAGTGATGATCTTTAGTAGCTCAAACTGTGATTAAGGATTCAGGATAGGAAGGGGTGTAGCACACCACAACTCTTCTGTTCCATCTTCTTCCACACCTCCGGAGCTGCCTGATAAATGATGCTAACAGCAAGGTGTTGCAACTGGGACAGTTTCCAGCCATAGATTTATAATAATAACAATAATAATATATTCCTTTATTTGTCCCACACCGGGGAAATTTACAGTGTTACAGCACCAAAGTGGATTGCAAGAGAGCAAGAGATCATTCATTATAAATAAAAGATACATAAATTGTCATCAGTTTTCTGTGTGTTCTTAGCTGTTATTGTTGACTCGTCTGCTGGAACCAGTGCTGGTTGTGCAGTTTCACAGCACCGGGAAGGAAGGACCTCCTATATCTCTCCTTCACGCACTTGGGGTGAAGGAGTCTGTCACTGAAGGAGCTACTCAGTGCAGTGACAGTATCCTGCATGGGGTCAGAGTCGTTGTCCGGCAGCGATGTTAGCTTATGTGGTGTTTTAATATTGCTAATGTTCACACCATGAACGGATTGCAAATAATGTGCAAGAAAGGGAAATTTCTGAGTCTGATATGCTCTTTTCTTTTTTCTCCCTGTCTCCTACTATCAGGTGTATTGGTGTTCGCCCAGGAGAAATCGGAATGGACGTCACAAGCCGATGTACGCTCGGCGATCCTAACAAATTGCCTGAGGGAGTACCGCAACCAGCTAGGATGCCATTTGTATCAGACAAGCATCCCCGGCAGACTTTAGAAGTGATTAATCTACTGAGGAAGCACCGGGAACTCTGCGACGTGGTGCTGGTTGTGGGCACAAAAAAGATTTATGCACATCGAGTTATCCTATCTGCCTGCAGTCCTTACTTCCGAGCCATGTTCACTGGTGAGCTTGCAGAAAGCCGGCAAACGGAGGTTGTGATTCGTGATATTGACGAGCGAGCTATGGAGCTTTTAATTGACTTTGCTTACACGTCTCAGATAACAGTAGAAGAGGGGAATGTACAGACCTTGCTGCCGGCTGCCTGCCTCTTGCAGCTGGCCGAGATCCAGGAGGCATGCTGTGAGTTCTTGAAAAGACAACTTGATCCCTCCAACTGCCTTGGGATCAGAGCTTTTGCTGACACCCACTCCTGCAGAGAACTGCTCCGCATCGCTGACAAATTCACTCAGCACAACTTCCAAGAGGTAAGGGCTAATGAAATGGGACAAGATCCACGTGTTCCCAGTGTAATTTAACTTAAGCAATGAACTCCACAAGAATGCTACATTTTTACTGTATTCACAATTGAATGTTCATGGTGCAGTAAATCTGGCTACTGTAGATTTAATTATTTTTAAATCTATTCTTTCTTTGCAAATTTTTAGTATATAAGTGGGATAATAGAAATATTTTATTCCCTGGAAGTCATTTGGGCATTAAAGGAGGAATATTTGAAATTTACCCCAACAGGCTTATTGATCTATTTTATCCTAAATGGTGAGCTGATCAAAATTCAGCCTTTGTCCTTCTCATCTAAGTTGCTTTTGAAGAGAAGGAACATTTGTGTTGGCCTCTACTTGTGTGGGAGAGAGGGCAAAGGCAATGTATTTCCATTCTATGAACCTTTATAAATGGACCTCCTGGGTTCCTGGATATTCCTGCCAATGTTTTTTTATCACAATAATGAAAATCTCGAAAAAGAAGAGTTGCTGAAAACGTAGAAAAATTATTCCAGTTCCTGTCACCTACCTTTGTCATCCTGCATATCAATGCACCAGTCTGCCATTCTAAAATACGTATCTTTACTTGTTAACATAATACATTGGTTTTGACCATGATGGGGTAAAGGCATGTGATTTCATAGTGAAACTCAAAGTAAGTTCCCATACGTGAATATGCTCTCAGTTTTATTTTTGTTATTTTAAAGTAGTCTTGATGAAAGCCATGCAGTTTCTGAAAGAAAGGGCAATTACATCATATGGGGACCTTTGAGAAGTGAGAGAAAATTTCTTCGGCGTAAACCATGTTGCAGTTAACTTACTTTCTTGAGAAAATGTTCCAGTGCGTAGGAAATGGAGAGGAATTAAAGGGGGCAGCCACTGGAAAACTATAATCTACTAAATTCCTTTTTCACTGCTTTCCATTATTTAAGACTGTTTTGAAATAAGAGATAATCAGAAATTAGTAATTTACATTTTACATCTGGTGAAGAAATAAATAGTATATAACTTTAGGCCTTCAAAAAACAATTACCATCCTCTTGCCTTTTTGCATAAACATATTCGCACAATACATGTTGATTTTGTTTCACCCTTTCCTATCCTGAATCCTTAATTACAAATCATAGCTGGCCTGCGGCATGTTGTCAAATGCTCATTCTTTCAATGCAAGTGGAGATTAAAATTCCTTAAGAACTATCCACATGTTTTGTTTCTCCACTGGAAGCCACAAGAAAACAGAAAAAGGGGATATTTTGTTTTTAAGTCAGGGATGAGCAAGAATATCTCCATTAGAATTATCCACCATATCTATTACTGTAATTGAGAAGGACATGCTAGATGCAGGAAACATGTTCCCGATGTTGGTGGAGTTCAGAAGCGGGGGCCACAGTTTAAGAATAAGGGGCAGGCCATTTAGAACTGAGATGAGGAAGAACTATTTCACTCGGAGAGTTGTGAATTTGTGGAATTCTCTGCCTCAGAAGGCAGTGGTGGCCGATTCATTGGATGCATTCAAAAGAGAGTTAGATAGAGCACTTAAGGCTAGCGGAATCAAGGGATATGGGGAGAAGGCAGGAATGGGATACTGATTGTGGTTGATCAGCCATGATCACATTGAATGGTGGTGCTGGCTCGAAGGGCCGAATGGCCTACCCCTGTACCTATTTTCTATGTATTCTATCTATGTATTCAATGGACCAATTATTTATTGCGAAATCTTCCAAAGTGGTCATCTAGTTAAATACAAAATCATTGGGACGTCACAAACCATCATGATAACACTGTTGGTTCAAGGTTTGACACTGTCCAATCCTTTCTTGGGTAATGACATGTTAAAGGATTACAAAGAGGTTATTTTGGTACCTCTGTATTTCAAGCCTCATGACTGATCATAAATAATATATAATTTATTTTAATATTTGAATTCAGAATAAGATAATCTTCTAGATGTGTTAAACTTTGTTTTTTTAGTTTGCAACTGATGAAAGCTATATTTTGTGCTCTGATTTCAGCACATATTGCTCATAAAGTAAGGTGAAGTTTATGCAGAGAACTGAAGGGTTGTTGCAGATGACTCTTTTGAAAAGGTCATCTTTCAATTTGGAGTTGGCTCAGATCCACTGTCGGGTATTTTGAGATCTGTATATTTTTATTAAGGGTAACACGTTATTACTGCAGTAGATTCACAGAACTCGCATTTCATGGGATCTTAAAATGATGCCTTCGGTAATAAGTACTCTGAGGTATCGTGCATGCCCTTGCTGATTTGAAAGGATCCGTGTTTGTTTTCTCTGAAAGTTGTTTATTTGATGCTTACCACTAATATTTATACTAAAACTGGATAAAAGCATTCAGGATGGCACGAACTCAGGAAAATATTAGGGAAGAAGTACTGAGTAAATTGTTGAAATTGTGGGTTAACATGTCTCTGGACTCTAATAGATTTCATTTGGGATCTTATAGGAAATAGGTAGTGAGATTGTTAATGCATTGGTTTTGATTGATCAAAGTTTGCTGGATTCAGAGAAGGTTCCATTTCGGTTTGTGTGTGCACGCGCGCGCGTGTGTGTTGTGGCAGGGGGCCAGTTAACTTAGTGTATTCTATAGGAAAAAAGTTAAAAGCTATCATTAAACACATTATAGCAATGCCTTTAGAAAAAATCCAGGTAGTCAAGCTAAGTCCACATGGCTTAATAAAGTTGTTTGACCAATTTGTTGGAATTCTTTGAAATAAAATGTTGGCATAAAGGGAAACAATTAATGTATTGTATTTGGATTTCCATTATTTGATAAGGTGCTACATCAAATGTTACCACAGGATCTAAAAATTGCTTCTTGTAATAATAATAATAATAATACATTTTATTTATATAGCGCTTTTCATATACTCAAAGACGCTTTACAGAGATTTTGAGAACATAGGGAAATTAATAAATAGATAAATAAGTAAATAAATAAATGAACAGAGAAAGGAGACAGTAGGTGAGGTGACCTTCAGTGGTTGAAGGCAGTGCTGAACAGGTGAGACTTCAGCGATGTTTTGAATGTGGTGAGTGTGGGGGAGTCTCTAACGGTTTGGGGTAGTGAGTTCCATAGGGTGGGAGCAGCGATGGAGAAAGCCCTGTCCCCCCAGGATCTGAGTTTAGTCCGGATGTGGGGGGATAGGAGATTGGCAGCGGCAGAGCGGAGGGTGCAGGTTGGGAGTGTGCCTGTGGAGGAGGTCGGTCAGGTAGGATGGGGCCAGGTTATGGAGGGCTTTGTAGGTTATGAGGAGGATTTTGTACTGGATTCTCTGGGGGATGGGGAGCCAGTGGAGTTTATAAAGGACGGGGGTGATATGGTCACGGATCGAGGTGTGTGTGAGTAGACGGGCAGCGGAGTTTTGAATGTATTGAAGTTTATTGATGATTTTTGAGGGTGCGCCATAGAGGAGGCTGTTGCAGTAGTCCAGACGGGAGGTGATGAAGGCGTGGATGAGGGTTTCTGCAGCTGTGGAGGAGAGGGATGGACGGAGACGGGCAATGTTTTTGAGGTGGAAGAAGGCTGTCTTTGTGATGTGTTTGATGTGTTTGTCGAAGGAGAGGGTTTGATCAAGGATGATTCCAAGATTCCGGATGTGAGGTGAGGTGGATACTGGGAGACCATCAATGTTGAGGATGAAGTTTTGGGTGGATTTGGTGAGCATTTTTGGACCAATGATGATGATTTCAGATTTGTTGCAATTGAGTTTGAGGAAGTTTGATTGAAGCCAAGTAGGGGGTAACATGGGTAGAAAACTGGTTAGCCACTCAGAAACAAGGTAGCCATAAATGTATATTTTATGGTTGGCAAGATGTGATGAGAGGTGTGTAACTGAGATTAGTATTCGGGCATCAACTTCTGAGAATTTGTATAAATGTTTTCAATGAAGGAACCAAGGATATGGTTGTCAGATTTGCTGATGCTACAAAGATAAATTAGATTGTAAGTTGCATACATATTAAGTGAGTGGGCAAAGATCTGTAGGGTTGTACAGCATAGAAATGACCCCTTTGTCCCAACTTGTTCATGTTGACTGTGATGCCTGCCTATAGTAATCCTATTTGCCCACTTTGGGCCTGAATCTCTCTCTTTTCCTGTCCAAGCAACTGTCCAAATGTCTTTTAAGTCCCTCCCTATTTAAAAAATAACAAAGACCTACAAATTAATTGCCCAGTGTGCCGCAAGTTTAAATTAAAATTTGGCTTTGCCTCAATCAATTAGCTGCTTGCCTGTATTTCTTGCAAGTTAGGTTTCCATGTCCATTTAGGGTGTTCATATAACTTTATTTTAATACATAATCTTCCTTACTCGTTTTGCTTCTCTGGCCCTTTTTTATTCCATTCTTCATGCACTCACCCTGCATCATCCTTACCTTCACCATTTTATTCATTAAAAAAATACTGTCTTGCATTCCCTTATTTTCATTATTTCTAAAGATTATTTCTCCATTTCCTGTTATTTCATTTCCTTCCCATGTTATTTCCCTATTCATGTCATTTCTTGGACTTTCAAACCTTCCTTCTGTTTCACATTGGTCTTTGCTTAGTGTATGTTCCTATTGCTCATTAATTATTTTCTTGTTTAAATCTCCCATTGTTTTTTGACCACTTACATTCTTTGGAATCTAGTTCAAGTAAGTACTTTAACTCGGATGCTCTGATTACTTGATTGGATTAGTTCAAAGGTAATATCAAACCAAGTGCCATCAAGACGGACGGCACGGTGGCACAGCGGTAGAGTTGCTGCTTTACAGCACTTACAGCGCTGGAGACCCAGGTTCGATCCTGACTACAGGTGCTGTCTGTACGGAGTTTGTACGTTCTCCCCGTGACTATGGATTTTCTCCGAGATCTTCGGTTTCCTCCCACACTCCAAAGACGTAGAGGTTTGTAGGTTAATTGGCTTGCTATAAATGCAAATTGTCCCGAGTGTGTGTTAGATAGTGTTAGTGTGCGGGGATCGCTGGTTGGGGTGGAAACAGTGGGCCGAAGGGCCTGTATCCACGCTGTATCTCTAAACTAAAACTAAACTAAAAGACAAAGGAACCTTGATCAAAGTTTGAGGGATCATCATACTGAAAATTTGTTGTGAATTTGGAGAGAGTTATGAGGAAATTCCAAGGCTTAGTTTTCAAAGATGAAGGAAGGGAGGCACAATTATTAACTTTGGTTGTAATGAAGAATTCATAATTGGGGGAAACACAGATATCATGGGTTATGAAAGATCAAGGAATGGAAGGCAACCGTGAAGGTGAATAAATCTGTCAGAGTTAGGCAGCAGAATTTTAGATCATCTCGAGTTTGCTCTGGGTAAAATGGGAAAAGCTGGCCAGCGGTGTAATGGGCTTATAAATGATCTAAGGCTAGGTTGAAGTCAGGTGACCTGAAAATGTTTGTGAGGAAGTTATCCTGAGAGTAAAGTTATAGAGTTACAAACAATAAAAAGAGATTGGTTTCAACCAGAGACCAGTAATGTAGAAGGCGTCAGTGAGGTTGTCGAGTTCATGAATGGAACAGAGTGTGAAGCTTAACTTCCCACTCTTTGGTTGGAGGAGATATCTATCAGAAGGCAATCTGAGAGTTAGGACTTAGAGGTAATTCTGGTGTTTTGGATAACGTTTTCAAATGGCAGCATGTTTGAAAGAATTCAAACCAGAAATTTGAAAAAAGTACTGATACATTTGAACGGCAGCAACAAAATCGAGGAGCTATGGATTGGATGGGGAAGTTGATGATGGGCAGTACTTTGAGGGAATGTAGGGATCAAGAGCTGACAGCAGAAAGGGTGTAGCCCTAGATTGGGAGGAGGTTGGCCATCGACAACCAGCTAAAATGAGTGCTAAGAAGAGTTCTGAGTTATCAATTTATTGGGAATACAGAGAACAACACAAGATTCTAAAAGATAAATATTGAAAATTTGTAAATAAGGTAGAAAATCTTGAAAATGTTCCATCTTGCAGCATCTTTAAGGAGAGAAACATGTGATTCTCATCAGAATTCCAGTGAAATGCTGTTAACCTAACATATTGACTGTATTTCACTCTCCATAGATGTTGCTGGGTCTGTGGAATATTTCAGCTTTCTCACTATTATATTCTGAAGTTAGTTTCAACACAATATGGGGCAATGGAAGAGATGAGTGGAAAAACATGACTGGGGATAAACATTTGCTATATTTGAAATGGAGACTAAATCAATTTCTTTGTTAGAGGGTGTATTTCATTTAAAAGCATGACTGTAATGTTCCTATCAACATGAGGAATTAAAAATGTGGGTAGACACAAAATACTAACCAGGCAGCATCTCAGGAGAGAAGGAATGGGTGACGTTTCAGGTCGAAAAGAAGGGTCTTGACTCGAAATATCACCTATTCCTTCTCTCCTGAGATGCTGCCTGACCCGCTGAGTTACTCCAGCATTTTGTGTCTACCTTTGATTTGAACCAGCATCTGCAGTTATTTTCCTACACAATTAAAAGTGTGAGTTGTTACCGTTACTCCCAAATGTTGTTCTAAAGAGCCAGTAGCCTGAAAAGAAAGATATTTGATAGTAAATTCAACTTTTCTTTTTAAATGCTCTTGTTTAAATTGCTTAATTGTTTCTTAAAATACTTTCTTCCTGCTGCTTTCAGGTGATGGAGAGTGAGGAGTTCATGTTGTTACCAGCCAATCAGCTGATTGATATCATTTCTAGTGATGAGTTGAATGTACGGAGTGAGGAACAGGTTTTTAATGCAGTTATGGCCTGGGTTAAGTACAGTATTCAAGAGA
Source organism: Rhinoraja longicauda (assembly GCF_053455715.1). Classification (NCBI taxonomy): domain Eukaryota; kingdom Metazoa; phylum Chordata; class Chondrichthyes; order Rajiformes; family Arhynchobatidae; genus Rhinoraja; species Rhinoraja longicauda. Next base: position 39,509,627 of record NC_135963.1, on the reverse strand, counting down.
GACGTCCACAGCTTCCCCAGGTGAGACAATGTCCAGGTGAAAATCTGAATTCTTACATCCTGATTGGTTGCATTTCCAAACCTTTAATAGATGTACGTCTGTTCAAATTCAGTACAGTTTCATCGTGAGATCAATTTATCTCTGAGCCTCAATTAAGGGTAGTAGTAATCTGTTTTAGTCCAGTTCTGTTGATATTTCTCAAGGCCTTAATATGAACTGGTTTACTTTAGATCACACAAATGCTTCAATATTCATACTTTTCTAAAATACTTCATTTTTTTAGGCAAAAGAAGATAGTTTTGCATTTATATAGTGTCTTCCTTGACTTTGCATTCACAAAAGCACATGAAATATTTTGACAAATAAAACTGCTTCCGAGTTTTAAAGGAAGTGGCTATTATAGTGATTACGTCCTTGGTCGCGTCAACCTTAAACGATGTTTAAGTAAATATATTTATCTTAGCACTGATGTAAACAGTAATTAAAAATTTCCTACGACTGAGATACATTGCAATGCAGTTCTCTTCAATTAATTTTCCCCATCCCAGGTATTGCAACATGTTCGCCTACCATTGCTCAGTCCCAAGTTTTTAGTAGGAACTGTCGGATCTGATCCCCTTATAAAGAGTGATGAGGAGTGCAGGTATGTATTCTTCCCTTCTATACATGTCCGCATGTGACCAGTGATATTATAAATCGGACTATAACAATTACTGTATATTTTGTGAGCAGTTTTGAATGTTTGGATACCCAGTTTGTTAGCTCTTAGTTTAAGTTATGCAGTTTGTTACAAATTGTCATTCTTATGTTTCAAGTTGACAAAGATGTGCTCAAAGGATTAAATTATATTAATAAAAATGCACAGTAAAAAGCATGATTGCAAGCAACCTGCAGCTGTGTTTTTCTATGGGAGCTGCACTATGAAGAACAGAAACATTTAAAACAGGTGGGAGTCAGAGCCCAGTCCCATACTTGCTAATTATAGCTTGAAACAGAATAGATATATTGGCAGAGGTATTTTTTGAACAAATGGATGTACACTGATTGTTCCCTCAATAAAACCAGTTGAGTCTGTTTCCATGCTTTATTACTATACAACGCTATGGTGTTTTTACTTAAACAAATGAGTTTGCATGTGAGTACACATTCCAACTCAGCTGTATGAAATGTGAAGCATAGACGGGGGGGGGGGGGGGGGGGGAAACAGGGGAAACAAAAAGCTGTACATTATGAGGTATACTGCTTATGCATCTCTCCAGAATGGTAGTTTGAGTGCGAGTGTCCTGCCTATCCTTCTGCACATGGACCAAAAAGGAATTTTAAGTGTGGGTATTAATACTGTGCCATTCTTCGAATAAATATTACAAACGTTTCAGTGAGAGGAAAATAGGATCTAATTGGACAAACTGCTAGTTAAAATAGTCTCTCACACAAACAGTGGTACTAAGAACATGCTGCGTTGAAAGAACTATTTAGTTCACACATGTTCCTATTGCTTGGTAGAACTTCATATGTTGTCCCATGGGGAGTACTGTATGACAATGGGATTCTAAGCTGACTGGGTTGGTTTACATAGACAGTGAAATCAGGACAAGATGGCGATGTTTTAAATTAGATTATTTTTAATGTTTTTAAATGATTTCTTGATTTTTCTGTGAGCTTCCATTTACAGAATATTAAAGCTAAAATGTAACTCATTGTCTCTTAATTTTCTTCTTTTTGCCACTTATTCAAGAAACCCAATAATAGCCTTCCATTCAGTACAGTGACATTTATCAAGGACTAGACCAAGTGGACCTGTTGGGCCCAAATCTCTCCTGGGGCAAACCTCCCCCAATTGACGATCCTGTGGGCTCAGCAATGCTCCCCAACTGACGAAGCCCGTTGCTGGGCAGGGAGTGTCTCCCTGGGCCCCACTCCGCCTCTCCACTCCCCCCCCATATATATATGTGTGTGTGTGTGTGTGTATATATATATATATAAACATAGCACAAAAAGTAAGGAAATTTGTGTTTGGTAGATTATTTATTTGTTGTAACAATGCTTCTTGGCAATAAATCTTATACCGTTGGAAAGCCTGTTTATTTCCCTTTTAAATGGTGCCACATTTGTAAGGAACATGCATTTGTGGGATGAGCAGCAGAGCTGAGTATGTGGGTTGCGCCCATGAAAAATCTGCCAAATCTTCTCTGCCAATGCCAAACAGCTTATTCTGCTGTTGCTATTGACTCTTGTTTTGACTTCTGGTACCCCCAGGTGCTGACAATCAGGTGCCTGATTGGCACCTGATTGGCAGCATCTGTGAGCATGGGCCCTGCTACAGTGGTCAGTAGGTGTCTGCTCCAAGAATCGGCATGCCACGTTTGACTGATCTGGATAGGGCCCGTGCGATAGGGCAACTTCAAGCTGGTGTTCCGCAAAACCAAGTGACTTGCTCTTGGGTATTTTTATCAACACTGTTGTGATACCTAATACAGAATGACTTATTGTTGCTTGGAGAGATTCTGGTCAGCATTTTCTTATGTTGGCCTTTGAAGCTGATAATTTACAATAGAATGCACTGTTCATGTTCCTACTGTGCAAATGTATTTGTTCTTTTATATGTACCAAATCATATTGTATATGAGAAAAAATACTATTTTGTTTCTTGTTTCCTTTTCACACAGAGACCTTGTTGATGAAGCCAAAAATTATTTACTTTTACCACAAGAACGTCCCCTAATGCAGGGTCCAAGGACAAGGCCTCGTAAACCTATCCGATGTGGCGAGGTTTTATTTGCAGGTTTGTCATCTTGCATAAAATGTATGTTTTAACCGTTAGCAAAATATCAGCTTGTTTCAAGAGTTAACAAAAATACAAATAATAGATCATTTGTGATGAGCTAAGATGCATGTTTTCAGATTTTTTAAATTGTATTGCAATGTAGCATAAGTTAAGATGAACCAAAGGTTTATGACAAGAAAAATTAAACAAATTAAAATGAGACAAATCTCCTGGACCTAATAACCTGAATTCTGGTTTTCTGAAAGAGGTGGCTGCAGAAACGGTCAATCCTATAGAGAATAGTTTATGAAATTCCCTAGATTCTGAAAGCACAGGTTGGAATGATGTAAATTTAATCTTATCTACTTGAAGGAAGGAGAGGAAAAATAAGGTATTCCATACAAACTAACCAAATGTTATTGGTGACTATATACTGAAATTCATCCTAAAGGACAAAAGGCACATAAGAATCCTAATGTGACCAGTCAGAGCTGATATGTTTCTTTTTATGAAGTAAAAATAGTATTTAACAAGCCTAATATGTTATTTTAATGGTTTTTGTAAGCAGGATAGATAAAGAGCAACCAGATGGAAGTAAATCTTATTCTCAAAAAGCTTTTGAAATATCACAAAAAAATTATTAGATAAAATGGAGGTTTTAAGGCTTGATATAAAATTACAGCTAGTTCTGCTAGTTCTATAATGCGAGTTTCCATGACACAAACTGGATACAATGCGAGGTATGAATTATGGAACATTATTTGCATCATGCAGGCCAAATTGGTTATAATGTGATTTTGACTGGGAATTAGAGAACTACTTAAACATTGTTTTGGAAATTGACAAGTAGAAAAATTGCTGTCTTGAATTTAAATAGTACAGCTGAAAAAAAAAAACTTCTTTCCATGTAACCTTCAGGCAGTAATCAGACACCATTGTCTCTTAAGAACACAGCTGCTGCTTTACAGCAGGTGGTCATTGACGTTGATGAACAATTCTATTGACACTTGTGCATCATTACTCAATTAAACAATGTAACATACAGCCCGTAGTAATTATTACTGTTGTAAAGATCTTTATTTTTGAAAATTCTGTGAGAAAAATAACTTTGTTATTGCGAGTTTAAAACAATGTAGCCCGTAACCTCACAATCCCGTGCTTGTGAACCTTTGAACGTTTTTTTACCTCAGTGACCTGCAAGTGCTCAGTCATAGCAGTCCAAACATTCATCAGCATCGGCTTTGATTATAGAAAAGAGAATAAAGAAAGTGCAGCACAGATTCAGGCCCTTCGGCCCACAATGTTTGTGCCAAACATGATGCCAAGCTAAATTAATCTTCCCTGCAAAAAGGATCCAAAAGGCTTTTCTGCCCACCCATGACTTCTGTCTTAATGAATTGAATATAAAACATTGCATTCAAACCTGGACACAAGTGCATGGTTTTAAAGGTGGCCTTATAGGTATGAACCTTTGCTGAAAAATTAAAAGATGACATGCATTTTGGTGACCTCCTTCTAAGATGTGATTGCTCGCAGTCATTCCCAGACTTTTCATGAGTTCATTGGTTTCTGTTACATCTTTCCTGACTGTGCTTGAGATGGACTTTCATGACAGAATTACAATAAGGTATTCTTAGTTAACTATCACTTTCAACAAAATGTCATGGAGGCAATTAATGCTGAGAGTGACGGAATGATATGGCAGAATTTTCACTTGTGAACTGTTGTTTAAGTTGGAGGTTGGTGCAGTGGGGACGCAATTTCAAGTGTTGAGCGCTACGACCCACAGACCAACGAATGGCGAATGGTAGCTTCCATGAGCAAACGGCGGTGTGGAGTAGGGGTCAGTGTGTTGGATGATCTCCTTTATGCAGTGGGTGGACATGATGGCTCGTCATATCTAAACAGCGTAGAGAGGTAAGGTACAGCCTTGTGTGTGGTCAATACAGTCTGTGAACACACTTTTTTCTTCCCAATTTTTTTCTTACAGATGCATACTGTAATTATACACAAAATATATCTGTCATTTACATTTTATAGATAAGATTATACATTTTACCTGATTAATTTTACACCAAGTTAAAAACCTCACTTAATACCCACATTCAGTTTAGATTAAAACTTTATAATATTGGACAGGTACATTGAGCTCATTTAAATCAGCAAAGTCTCATTACCATCCATGGATGTGAAAAATGGGGACAGTTGAACCATAGATATTTTGACAACTGTCTGATTCAATTAGACAGAACAATTCACGTGTGCACTTTTAGGAGAGATCTGATCTGAAAGCAGTTAGACTCAAGAAATTTCTGTGAGAGTTTCTCATTAAATCCCTGAGTTTGAGATGATTGGTCTCCATCAACCCAAACATTTTCCTTTTTATTCAATATGATTGTAGCCAGTAGAAAGCATTCTTTCACTGAGCACCATCACCCTCCCACGGATCCCCAGCTGCAGAACGGTCATGCCAGTTCTTTTCACCATGAGTAGATCGTGGCTAATGCAGGATTTGGAGACAAATGTTCCTAGAGGAACCTAAAGTGAGGATCAGTGAATCAATGAATAACCAGGTCATGAACGTTTTCAATAAGAAAGCTTAATTACCTCTGGCTTTAATAGCAATAACCTAGGATTCACTGCTGACTGAAACTTAATTGGAGCAGCCACATAACTATTGCATAGAGAGGAGGATATCAGAGGCCATGTCACGTGTGGCAAATGGATCACATGAATCCACAGATTCATTTCATTACCTACTAGGCACAAGTCAGGAGTATAATTGAATGTTTGCTCTAACAAAAGTCAAGATCTCAAGGAAGTGTAGTTACAGCAAAACATAAAGCTCAACTCTATGTTTGTGAACTCAAAGCAGTTCACTTGATTTACTAGCTTGAACTTTGATAGTAACTGTTCCTTCCATAAAATAGGTGTACTATCTACAAAATGCTGTGCAGTTACTCATAAATGCTTCTTCGACTGTCTCACCCGGACTCCAATTCTACTCCCTAGGAGAAAGATAGCAATTGATGAAGAATCACACCAACACCAAATTTCATTTGCAAGTTACACACCATCCTTATTTGAAAATATATTGTTTTTCCTTTACTGCAGGAATTTGGCATCCACCACAATACAGAATATAGGAATTTGAGAAAGAAACTTGCCATCCCTTTCTCAAGTGTGTTTAGAGATGGACAATATATGCTGAGCTTGCTAGGGCCACCCATATCAGAGAAACTTTAAAACTAAGTGGAATGATCTGTCAAAACTATTTCTCATAAATGCCGATCACAATATCATTTTACCCAGTCAAATCCTACTTTTGAATAGACTTCAATCATTGGCACTTTATGATAAAATTTGAAATGGATGATACCTGCTTTCTGGTCTGTCTGTCTTTTGTCTTTGTATCTCTTGCTATTTTTACCTGACTTAAAATGCTTTATCGGATTTCCACCCAACTGGTGTAGTTGAAAACTGCATTTTGTTCAACTACTTCTGCATCTCTGTTTCCTTAAGCACAAAACAACATGTATGAACTATTGAATTTAGTACTTGTCCTTTTCCTTGCCCCCACGTGTATTCTTCAGATAACCATGCAATTTCAGGCATAATCACCAACTTCTGTGAGTAGACAATATAGGAAACACAGTTGTTTACCCTTGCAATTTTTGCTCTAGTGTAAAGAAGCACATAAAAATATCTGTGTAAGCACAACAAATCTAAAGGGCAAGAAATATTGGTCAACAAAAATTAAGCTTTAATTTTATTTTTTATTTCTGCTATTTGATAAAACCTGGGAGTAAAATTTATTCCTTTAATGTAGCTTTTGCTTTTTTAATGCTTAAATTTTAAGAGAAATAAATCTTAAGGTCACAAATTCCACTCGCAGTGTATTCTATTATTGCGAGTGCTTTGAAACTAGGCATATCTTTTTAATTTCTCAATAATTAAACTTTTAGATATGATCCAAAGACCAACCAGTGGAGTAGTGACGTGGCTCCCACCAGTACATGTCGGACCAGTGTTGGCGTGGCAGTTTTGGGAGGGTATCTGTATGCTGTAGGTGGCCAGGATGGCGTCTCTTGTCTGAACATTGTGGAAAGGTAAACTTGTGGAGTGTTTCTTCCTAACCTGATCTGATAGCAGTAATTGTGTGGTGCAGTAAGTGGCATAGCAAAGTTGGCCTGTCAACATGCTGCCTTCTGGAGTAGTAGAGCACCGTTGTGTGTTTGTGATTCCTCTCTGTGGGATCTGCTCTCACACAGGCTATTAGCGAAGGGAAGCAAGACATTTCTCCATCACGAGTAATTATACAATGCTTCAATGCCCCTTCATTGGTTAGAAATTAAAGTAGTCTTTGTAAAGCTACGGAAGCATGATATATAATTCCCCAGCCATTGCATATCTTTATCTTGAGGGGAGCTTTGAATCACAGCCTTGTATATGAGGTAATGCATCGCTGGCAGTGTGTTGCCTCAATGGAAGTTCGTAATCTACATTGGATACATGTTAAAACTCGAAATGATCATATTTGTGAGTCCATTCGTGATACAGGTAGTATGCTTGCTCATGATGCTAAGTGTTGGGGGCTGGGATTTGCCTGTTCTCCACTCATTTTCAAATCCTAGATCCTTTTGCTGGTAGGCAAATGTGAATAAAATATATAAGTAATCATTTTAAATAATTTTATATGTTCAAAATATGAAAGTATTACTTCAGTAATGCCTCTTGATGTTTTGTTTTATTTAAGATGGAAAAGTTCTGATAAATAGTTTTGCATTCCTTTCCTTTTTATCATTTTCCCTTTGTCTATTTCCCATTCCTCTGCTTCCCCCCAGCCTTAATCACGCAGTGATTGACTCTGAAGAGATGTGGCTGTAGCAGTGCTCTTATGACTGACTCTTTTTAGAGTTTTGTGAATGAATGGAGGGAATTGTTTTTACGTTTAAATTATTAATCCTCCCTTAACATGAAGGTTGATCCTCCCTTAACATAATATCCTCCCAATGATCACATTGTGGTGAGCAAGTTGAGACAGTTCAGCAGGCTGCCTACATAATCATTTTTGAAAACATTCTTCTATAGTTTATGGGAAAATGGTTGTGTAATCAACTTTAGGTACTGTAGCAACATCTGTTCTATTTTATGGGGAGTCACTGATAATTATGCAGCAGTATTTAGTAGCTATTCAGAAACAAAATACTGTAGATGCTGAAAATCGGAAAGAAGAACAGATATCCCTGGAAATTTTCAGCAGATTAGGCAGAACCTCTGGAGTGTGAAACAGAGTTAATATTTTAGGTCCATGACTTTTCATTTGGACAGAAAGATCACGAATGAGAAATGCTAACTGTGTTTCTCTCTCTGTAGACACTACCTGATCTGCTGAATATTTCCCGCATTTTCTGTTTATCATTTTGGTATTGCCAGGTATTTTGAATTCATTGAGTCTGTTTTATATTTTCTCGATGCTTGGCCATGTGCAAGATGATCCTAAAACAAATGAGTTTTAATCTTAAACACTATTAACAAGGATTCTTTTACACTGGTTGTCCACTTTTCCAAGAATTGGTGAATTTATGGCAGGTTTAAAGATCATCAATCAGTATTGACTTAGAGAAACACTCCTTGCAAGAAGATTGTAACAAAATCAATACTGTATTAATCAAATCTCAAAGACCGCCTTTAAGTTGGTCTTCATTCAATTATGCCCTTACTCCAACTATCGTACTCTGCATGATTTTAAATATGCAACATCAAAAATAAATTCAATAATGTATAGTTGATCACTTTGATTCAACTGAGAATATGGCAAGAGATCTTTCAGTGCAGATGGTTGGAAATTCGATCTTTGTTTTTAGTGGTTCTGCATTAAGTGATAAAGGCAAAAATATTTCCATTCTAGGTTTGACCCAAAAGAGAATAAGTGGGCACGTGTGGCTTCAATGAGTACCAGACGGCTAGGTGTGGCAGTTGCTGTGTTAGGTGGATTTCTTTATGCTGTTGGTGGATCTGATGGTACCTCTCCCCTTAATACTGGTACGTTTATTCTGTGTGGGAAGATGAATTCTCTTACATTATTATAACTGTCTCATTAATCGATATCTCTGTAGACCATGATTTACCATGAGAGATGGGAGCAGAATTAAGTTTTAGAATGTCACATTATAAATGCATTTTTATCAAGATCTGGAAACTAATCATGTTGTTAAAGTGATTGCAAATATTGTGTGACCAGTCTAGTCACTGAAAATTCTTCTGTTGGTGGCAACCGTCCAGTTGCCTCAGTGGCAAGGATGAAGACTGACCCTCTGTTATACCGTTTTATAGGTCCTATTTCACCATGGGACTAGAGGGGGTTGCAAACACTGAGCTGCAATGAGCCATTTATTGCACCACTAGACCTAGTGGACCCGTTGGGCCCAAACCTCTCCTGCATTGGTCAGGCACCCTCTCCTCTCCCCCTCCCCCCATCCCTACCCCTTCCCCTCCTGCCTCCCCCGCCCCACCTCCCCTCTCCCCACTCCCTCCCTCCTACCCCTCCCCCACACCCCTACCCCCACACCCCTACCCCCCACCCCTACCCCCCCACCCCTAGCCCTCCCCTACCCATCCCCCCTACCCCCATCCCCCCCTTCACCCTCCCATAGATTCACAACTATGGGAAGAGATGGACTTTACAGATCAGTCTAAGAGTCCATGGTATCACAGATACTAATCAAGAATGGCTTGTATTTTCTGCCTATAGTTGAACGCTACAGTCCACAGGAAAACCGATGGCATACCATTGCACCAATGGGAACTCGCCGGAAGCACCTGGGATGTTCTGTTTACCAGGACATGATTTATGCCGTTGGAGGGAGAGATGATACCACAGAGTTAAGCAGTGCTGAGAGGTTCAATCCGCGGACTAACCAGTGGTCTCCAGTTGTGGCTATGACATCGCGCAGGAGTGGGGTGAGTATAGATTCTATTCAAGTAGACATAAATTAGGTTCCAGAGTAAAATTGCAGATTCCTAAGAATGCTGAAATAGAAAGATACTGAATATTCTTCTCTGTCCCTCAAAGCGGGACGGCTGCTGCCAAGGATTGAAGTAAAATGGCCATTTTGGCAACAACTATCATAGCCTGAAATGTCTGTAGATGCAGTGTTAATCCTTAATAAAATAAGCTGCCAGATTTTGAATGGACTAAAATAAAACAATTTTCAATGAGTCACCTGGATTGTTGCCGTTGTTTGGATACACTCTATTGGCCTTTCATGTGGATTAAGTGTAACCCTTATTTTGTCTCTCAAACCTATATGAAATACTCTCCCAGCAGTTGCCCTTGCAGCTGAATTTTGGCTCCTTCCTGTGTTCGACTGAGATTTCTGTAACAAAGAGAGGGATAAATGTAAAGATATAAGCAAACCTGGAAGCTGTATTTTATAAAAACGTACAGTACATAGTGCAAATATAACATGTAGCAATAGGTGTAACAAAGGGCTACAAAAAGACAACTCACTTATAAGTTGTGAGCAGGTCAATACTTTGCTTTCTGATCTCTAGCCAATATTTTCTACCGATTATCAATATTTCCCAAAAATAGATGCTTAGAGCTGAGATGGTGACGATTCAGACCACAGAAACTCATTAAAGCAGTGCTAGGAAAGTTCCTAAGTACATACATTTAATTCCTGTAAGATAGAAAATAGCAAAATAACCTTTAGAAACTCCATGTACGTACTCTAAAATATATTTTGAACAACATGGAAAATAGTTTCTATCTATCCTATCAAATTCTTTGAGCATCAAATGTACATTAATTAGATAACCATATGCTCAAGGGAATACAAGCCAATCGTATACAATTTCAGTGGGCAGTTATCTAATATTCCCTAGATACCCATTTATATTTGCCCTCTGTACCTATCTTAATAACATGCAGATTCCCAATTTGCTTACATCTTTACAATGTTTTGGAATATTTAGTAGGCTCAATTTTGATTTGACCTTTCCTAATGGAGAGTGTTAGAATTTATTTTCTTGAGTTTGCCTGACACTAGATAGCTGAACACGCATTTTATTATGAGCTCAGTCTACAGGAAGAGATTACCAGGCAGACAAGAAAAAGTTCAAGGATGAAACAAGCAACTTCTGACTTCTGGGAATCTCTGGTTCATGACCACTGAAAATGGAGAAGTGTCACTGATGGTATTGAGAATCTTCAGTCCATGCGTCACAGATTGCATCTTAAATTCCCTATGGTTTCAATGCTTCATTGGACAGATCTTTTCACTTAAAATTTGTATCTATATTACTTGTGACTAAAATAAATCCTTTTGAGCTTTTCATCAATTTAACAATATGCAAAAAATCGGGGCTAACTAGAACTTTATAAAGATTCAGTACAACTTCCATTCTTTTGCACTCAGTACTTCTATTTATAAACTCAAGGTGCCATTGGCTATTCAAACTACTCTCTCAATCTGTCCGACTTTCTTCAAAGCGCATACACATGACCCGACCCCACCAAAGATCAGCTCCCTGCAGTTCTCTGTTCTTATACACTCTTTATAACTTTGTTTTTTAGAATTACATATCTTGAGACATAATGTATCACCTCACACTAGGTAGTGTTACACTCCGTCTGCTATTTATCTGCCCATTCAACTGCCTGAATGTGTCTTGTTGCAACTATTATCTTTTGATATTGGTATTATCTTTGCTGCTTGCCGCACTCTGGGTTTGGTGTCATCAGCATATCTTTCTTGGGAAGGAAATATGCTGTCCTTACCTGGTCTGGTCTATCTGTGACCCCAGAATTTGCAATAATGTGGTGACTCTTAACTGTCATCTGAAATGGAGAAACAAAGATGCAGAGTCTTGACTCGTAATATTGACCTTTCTTTACCTCCACTAATGCTGCTTGACACACTGAGTTCTTGCAGTAGTTTATTTTTGGTTGCCTTCTGAAATGACCTAGGAGGCCACTCAGTTGTACAATAACCACCACGTTAAAACAGAAAAAGACATGACACACTGAACAACCTAGGTACCAAACTCATTCACAGCAAAATCAATCTTTGACATCCGAGGACTGCTGTGTAAAGTGAGTGTTATCTTACATACCCCTCAACTAAGTAATTCTACTAGTTGTTCTTGTAGAATGATGTCTTATGGGCAAGGTGCAAACTCTTCCATCACAGTTGTTGAGAATATCCTGTCCATCCAGCAGGACAAACCACCAAAGTTGATGGTACTGTGGTTTGCACACAGGAAAGAGTGATCTTGGGAGTCCTCAATTTTTACCCCAGACCCAGTGAAATGTTACTACGGCAGTTCAAACACAGACAAGCAAATTTCCTCCTGACTATCCACTGACAGTCCTCCCTTAGCTGATGAATCAGTGATACCCTACAGTGAACAACACTTGGCTAAAGCTGTGAAAGTAACTGGTGTATTCCAGAGGGAGGGTTTCAGTGTCCATTGCCAAGTCTGGTTTGTTAGCATCACTGCTGATTGAGCAGGCTGACCCATGAAGAATGTAGCAGCCAGACAGTGCCTTTGCATTGAGCCTGTGGAGGCAAACTCTTTTCTTAATGAAGATATCTATTGTACGATAGCATACAAGCCAATGAAGATATGTACATTACGCGAAAGGGATGGACCCAGAACAGACCTGCCAGCTGAAAACGTGGCACACATGAGCTACAGTTGACAATAGAGACAGCAGAAATTTGCACCACCACAATCAAATAACCTCATGGTCTGGCATATCTCTAATTAACCATTAGAGACCAGCAGTTGGATCAAGCTTGCTTAATTGAGGAGTGCAAAAGGGCATGACAGGAGTGGCATCAGGCTTACCTAAAACTGAGGGACTAGACTGGTGAAGCCACAATACAGAGCAGACCCACAACCAATGAATGAAATGAAAGCTCATATGCTTTCTGGATGTCTGGTTGTGAATGATAGGGGTAAATTAAACAACTAATAGGAAGAGGTAGTTCCACGTCATCCTCATCCTCTGTGATGGTAGGGTTCAACGTGAGAGTACAAATCATTCATAAGCATATTCAGCTAGAAGTGTCAAGTAGATGATTCATCTCTGCTTCCTCCTGAGATCTTTAATGTCATAAACAGATTTGGCTGCTTTGACTTACTCCACGTGATACAAAGAAATAGTTGAGAGCATTGAATACATCAAAGGGACCAGCCAACACCCAGGCTTGTAATACTGAAGGCTTGTACTCCAGAATTAACTTTGCCTTTGGTCAACCTGTTGCAATGCAGTTGCATTGCTGGAATCTATCCAGAATGGAGGAAAGAAGCTATTAAGACGATGGCTTGTATGCTACCGTACAATAGATATAAGATGGTGATACATTTTGTGACTGTCGAAAGATGGTCACAAACATTTGAGGTAAAAAAAAAAGTGTGTGGTGGTTGATACTGCCCCCTGTATTTCTCTGGTGCTGATGTGCAGTGAGTAACATATCCATTGGTCCATTGTTCCTCCAGATAGATAAAATTCACACTGAAATTCCAGGAGAGACATAAAATGCTGGAGTAACTCAGCGGGTCAGGCATCATCTCTGGAGCAAAAGGATAGGTGATGTTTCGGGTCGGGATCCATCTTCAGACTATTTTTCAGAAGGATCCCGACCAGAAATGTCACCTATCCTTTTTTTTCCAGAGTTGCTGCCTGACCTGCTGAGTTACTCCAGCACAGTCAGCCGTGAGTCCAGGACTTGATAGTAAACTTGGAAGTGCCTAATCTTGCTGTGAATCCCTAGTATTGTAGTGGATATCTTATCTCAGTTCATTTACTAGGCCTAATCTAGCACAGGAATGGAAAACTCATTTATATTCATTGGGTGTGTAGTGCACAATGCAGAAGGGAAGAAAGAAAGAACTGCAGATGCTGAAGTACTTCAGCGGGCCAGGCAGCGTCTCTAGAGAACATGGACGGGTCCGGACCTTTCTTTGATTGTAGTAGGGGGAAGGAAAGCTTGAAAAATCTTAAGACTTAAATGTCTCAAATGTCAGCTATAAAAATCGTTAAAATCACTGATAGACAAAATGCCTTTCTCAGTTTTGCCATGGATATTTCAGGGATGAGCTCTCTGCACTATACCATCCAAAGCACAATAGCCCAGTGGACAATGGTGTGTAGACCTTCCTCACTTGGCCCAGTTAAGTGTAAGCGCAGGAGAGCTGCAGATGGCAATTTTGAGCTGAGACCCAGCCCAATGTGAAAAGTTGGTGAGGAACAAAGATTAGCCAAGTTCTATCCTCCAGTTCACTCCAGTTCTATTTGGGGGTATTTCCAACACCTCATTTAATTATTCAGAGCGATGAAAATGAACTTGGCTGTACATTTTCCATCTTGTATTGCTTAAAGTGCTCCAAAAGCAGCTCTCCTGTGGTCACAGTAGGTCTGTAAGATAATGTTTAGCAAAGTGTCCAATAGCATGCGTTCTGTAACACGCTCTAGTAGGTATAAGGTATGATGAGTGTTATAATATGTGATGAGTGTTTGACGGCACTGAGCCTGTACTGGCTGGTATTTAGAAAAATGAGGAGGACCTCATTGAAACGTACCGAATAGCAAAAGGAGTGGATGTGGAGAGGATGTTTCCATTAGTGGGAGTCTAAGACTTGAGGTCATAGCCTCAGAATTAAAGGACCTTCCTTTTGGAAGGAGATGAGGAGGAATTTCTTTAGGTGTGAATGTGGAATTCTTTGCCACAGAAGGCTGTGGAGGCCAAGTCAATGGATATTTTTTTAAGGCAGAGATAGATAGATTCTTGATTAGTATGGGTGTCAGTGGTTATGGGGAGAAGGCAGGAGAATGGGGTTAGGAGGGAGAGATAGATCAGCCATGATTGAATGACGGAGTAGACTTGATGGGCCAAATGGCCTAATTCTGTTCGTATCACTTATGTATGATTACAAGAAAATGATTTGTTTCACTTTACATGAACCAAGTATTGTTTTCACAGAAGGTTCTTCTCTTTCCTACTCATTCTAATCTCTTGAATACAATAGAAGTCTAACTTTACTGCACATCTCATTTTCAAGGTAGCTTTTTCATGTTATGATCATGTTCATGTATTTCACCGTTACTGCTGGTGTTTAAATGTCAGCCTGGACTTGTGTCCCAAGAATACATTTTATGATATAGTTCTTCATGTGGAGGGTTATCATGCAATAAGTATTTTCTTAAAATGGCAATTATTGTGCACCTTGACTAAACCTTTTACAGGTCAAATTGAATGTATTGCAGTGTTAAGTTATGCCCAAAATAAAATTTAGAAAATTGCAATGTCTCAAAGCAAATCTGAACATTTTCTGCCCCCGTCCAACCGCCTACCTTATCCTTGCTTCATACATATTTTTTTAATTAAAAATAAAATGCTGTTAATACTCAGGTTAGTAAACATTTCAGTTCAATAACTTCAGCAGAATTGGAAAAGCAGTGAAGACATGCATTGAGTGAGAGAGGAATAGAGGAAATTTAGTGAAGGAACGTAGAACAGTACAGCACAGGAACAGGCTTTTCAGCCCACAATGTCCACCCTGAACATGATGCCAAGTTAAACTAATTTCTTCTGCCAGCATGTTAGCAATATCCCTCCATTCTCTGTAAATCCATGTGCCTATCTAAAAGCCTCTTAAATACCACTATTGTTTTTCCTTCCACCACCATCCCCAGTAGCACATTCGAGCCACCCACCACTCTGCGTGGGGGGGAAAAATACACAGCCCTATACATATCCTTTAAAATTTGCCCCTCTAACCTTAAAGCAATGCCTTCTAGTCTTTGACATTATAACCCTGGGGGAAAAAAAGGTTCTCATTGTCTCATGCCTCTCATAATGTCATGTACTTTTTCAAGCTCTCCTCAGCTTCTGACGCTCCAGAGACAACAATTCAAGTTGATCCAATATCTCCTTATAGCCAATACCATCTAATTCAGGCTGCATTCTGGTAAACCTCTTCTGCATAGGGTGAAGACCAAGTTTGTCCTCGAGAAGCAACACTTACAAAGCCATGTAGTTAATACATGAATGAGCGCAGGTAGAGAGTTAAAAAAAAATTTAGGAACACGCTGGAACTACAAGATGCAGAACAGAGTAGTTGGTGGAAATTGGAGTGGTGGGCAGGGATGAGTAAGTGAATGCTGGAAATACCCAGCATATCAGGCAGCAAAATGCTAAAAGAATAACTGAGTTAAGGTCACAGGTGGATGATCTTGGAACTGGTCAGTTCTGGTACAAACAGGAAAGATACATTATCTGAAATTATTGAACACTGGCTTATAATAGACACATTGCTGCATTATTATAAATTCATAACATTTGCATTATTAAATCTGATAAAACAAAATTCTTCAGTGCTTAAAATATTTGTTCACTTTCCTCAAATGTAAATTTGGTATTGACTGCAGCAGGATATTCTTTAATGAACATGTTTAATTTACTTAAATGATAGTTCTGTATATCTACAGAGGAAGAACATTGTTACACTTTTTTATTTCATAGGTTGGCCTTGCAGTTGTAAATGGGCAACTGATGGCAGTAGGTGGATTTGATGGTACTACTTACTTGAAAACTATTGAAGTTTATGATCCAGATGCAAATACGTGGAGGTGAGCACAAACAAATTTCTTGCTTATATAGATCTACTGCCTCCATCCTGGTTTCAGTACATTTTTGTATTGAATGTGCATCGGGTGAGGAATGTGGAAAACAGGCCACAAAATTTGAATCTAGTCTGTACATTTTGTTCTACTTGTAGCCATGTTAAAAGGGAAATTAGAGTTCTTCATGTGACAATTTAATGCACCTGAATGCCAGCAGATGGCAGAGCCTTTGGTGCCAAACACAATATGTTCATTTTGAGTAAAAATTGATGGCAGGAAGAGACAAGGCAACTATACTACTTGTGTCTTCATCTAACATGTCACGTTTCTTTTTTACTTTTCCTTTACAGTCCAAGGATATTGTTAATTTTATTTTAATACTTATTGTCCTCCCACCCCCACCTTGTCCCTTCCCCACTAATTCAATTATTGTCAGTGCTCAGCTGATCCAGAGATGAAATTATTAAGGGATTGGACAAGCTAGATGCAGGAAATATGTTCCCAATGTTGGGGTTGTCCAGAACCAGGGGCCACAGTTTAAGAATAAGGGGTAGGCCATTTAGAACTGAGATCAGGAAAAACTTTTTCACCCAGAGAGTTGTGAATTTGTGGAATTCTCTGGCTCAGAAGGCAGTGGGGGCCGATTCACTGGATGCATTCAAAAGAGAGTTAGATAGAGCTCTTGGAACTAAAGGAATTAAGGGATATGGGGAGAAGACAGGAACGGGGTACTGATTGTGGATGATCAGCCATGATCACATTGAATGGCGGTGCTGGCTCAAAGGGCCGAATGGTCTACTCCTGCACCTATTTTCTAAGTATTTTCTATGTATAAGTCTACATTACTCTATGTGACATACAAAAGTTTTGAATTGTAGTGAAGTATAATTTCAGCATTGAATGTAGAAATTTTATTTGTGTCAGCATGGCTTAATTGATTATTCTTTCTTTAATCTAGTGACCAAACCAGATATGCCCATTTTTTTCCACATAGAGCATCAGTTCATCTGTGGTTTGTAACAGTGCTAATCCAGATTACAGTGCCATTTGCGAAACAATTGTACGCCCAAATCCTGATATAGTTCTGTTAAGCAAGTTAATTTTCATTTGTTAAAACTTGCAGAAGTTATATGTTATTAATTTTTTTGTTTATTTTTTTCCTTATTCCCATCTATCATTTCCCCTCCTTCCAACAAACTCTAACCCTTCAAACAGGTTATATGGAGGGATGAACTATCGCAGACTGGGCGGTGGAGTGGGTGTTATCAAAATGACACACTGCGAATCCCACATATGGTAGAGCAGTAAAGATTGATATCCCTGCTGCTATTGGATGCTGCAATTGTTTAGGAGAGTACACTTTCATTCTGGTATTCGGTTCAGTAGAATCTGGCTGCTGATCAATCAAAGTAGGAGATATTCAGAGCTCCCTGCAATATGTGATCAACGGGAAAAAAAAGACTTTTATGTTGGTCCAATGAACAGTTCCAATGATATTGCAGATTGATGCCTATACAAGTATTGTGTGTGCGGAAGCTTTCTCATTCAGAACACCTCAAAAATAGGCAGAATATAAAAGTTGCACAATTGCAACTTGAATGGTAGTGATGAAATTGACTTTTTAATCGTCATCTTTCAAGGAATTTGAAAAGAAAGCAGGCGTTGGTTTACATCTTTCGGAGATGACTATCAAAATATGGAACTAATCTAGTTTCTTTCAGACTGAACAATTCCACGTACTCTTAAGAAAGAAAATATTTATGGTGAATGTTAAGTTGGGGCAAATGCAAACTCGATTCCCCCTGATGGAGACCTTAATACTAAAACTACCCATTGCTACTTCTCTCTGATGTTAAATAATTTTTGTGTTTGGCACAGTGATAATAGTATTTTATTCAGGATACATGCAGGATTAATAGTCCTGAACTCCCTGAAATATTGCAAAACTGGAATCTTAAAGGGCATTGTGGTCATGAGAGTGAAGTGATTTTTCCCCCCCCCCTGTAATTCCAAGTGCATAGCGTGATAGTGCACTTCACATTTCTTGAGTATAATGTTGTCATGACTAAATAAGATGCGTGGCTGTTCCTTCTGGAAGACAAAAATGTTTGGAAAAGATGTGCGATGTACTGTAGAAAGGTTTATCTTAAAGCAGTATTTTCTGTTACCAGAATTCCTCTCAGTTTTACTTGTAATTGAAATGAAATAGTTGCCCACAACCACCTTGCTACCAGTGGACATTAAGTTTATTTTGCATATTGTTTTATGTGGAGCATTGTCATAGCTTTGGGTGAATATTTAGTGGTCAAAAAAAAAATCATTGTTTTGTGACTGAAGTGGGTGATACCAGTGCGATGCGCCTTGCGCTGAATAGTCTCTTTTTAGAGGCTACACAGCTCAATCACCAGGTGTATCAAATAAATGTTCGGGTGTGCTTTTAAGTGAAGATCATTAAAAGAAGGAAAGTAGGTCAAACATTTAATCCTAATTCATTGAATTGATCTTGTCAATTATATTTTTCTTCACAGAAAAGTAACATTATTGATATTAAGCAGGGCATTGATGTATTTTTTAGGCTTATAGCACTATGTATGTTCGAAGAAAGCTTAAGATGTTCTAAAATATTGACTTGCAAAATGTTAAATATTGATGGAGAATTTCCCCAGTCTACCGTTTTTGTGTTATTGGAATATGGAAATGGGGGAGAGAGAAATTAAATGAAACCTCATATTATCCAGCTGTTTGGCTTTTCAAATCAGATCTGATTAAGATGTTTACTTTTTCTCTTGTTGCATTCAGGAAGAGCACAATATCTCTGCACCTATTAAAATATTAACATAGTTTTTACATTTGGAAAAACATGCTTCACACAATTGATCACATCAAGGATGGTAACTGTTAAATAACCAATGCTAAAATGGCAACCTCCATTACGGGCTGAGCAGCAGTTTGATTTCTTTTCTCTCTCAATAATAGTTGTTGAGCAGCATGTCACTGAACAGTTTACATAAAGATGATTGATGGATTAGATATGCAGTTTTACTCAACACCTATTTGCAAAGATGTAATGCTGTAAGTTTTCCATTACTTATCCTAAAAATCTAATGTCACGGGCTGCAGTTTGTATTAAGTTGCCATGACCAAAACAAGCTTTTGGGTGTACAGTATTTTTCACTCAATACCATTTCATTTATGTGATTGAATTAAATTCCAAAAAATGATTCCTAAGTATTTTGTTTTAAAAGCCCTATAGCATTTATTTTTCTTATTTGTTGAAAATCCCATAATTATTTATTGGTTTCACTACTGTACATTTGAATAAATCATTTTTAGAACACTTTGATAAATTGTGCAAATATCAGTGGAAGCCTTTGTTTAGATGATTGCAATTTTATATCCACCTTCTTAATTGATGCTTTCAAATGGTTTTCAACATTTGGTCAGATACCAGGAGTGTTTTCAGTGATTTTTGTGAAAGAAATGTCATCCTCCAGTATCCTCCTTGGGTAAATATCTGCCTTAAAGTTGACCCACTCATTGTAACTGCAAACAAGCCTTTCTTCTTATTTCACATTTTTCTCCCAACAGATCCCCTGTAGACCTAATTTCATAGAGCCGTAAAGCATATAAAAATACTCTTTGGCCTCTAAGTCCATACAAACCTCAAGCAAATATTAGCAGTAATTGACCACTAATCATATTTTATTCTTCCTGCATTCCCATTACCACCCTCGGGTTCTATAATGCACCTACACAATAGGGGCAATTTATGCCAGCCAATGATCAAACAATCTGCAGATCATTGGGTTATCGGAGAAAATTAAAGCACCTGGGGGTAGCCCCAGCAGTCAAGAGCATATGTGCAAACTGCACATGTTGACATTAGCACAGGTCAGAATCAAACCCACGTCATTGGATTTTGGTAGTGGTTTTACTAGTTGCACCACCAAATTTGCTAGTTCATTAATACTGCATTTTGTATTATATCTGCAGAAAGAAAAGGCATCTAGTACTTTTCACAATCTTGAGATGCTCCAAAGTGATTTTTTTTGTGGATGTAATCCCCATTGTCATGCAGGAAACACAAAAGGCTGCTTTGGCACTGCAAAGTCCAGATAAACAGCAATTTGATAGTGACCAAAATCTGTATTGGGATTGTTGGTTGGAAGATGTTTGCTAGAATACTGAGGGAAAATCTCTACTACTTATACTGATGATCTTTGTATCTTGTGACAGAAAATGTTATTTTAACTATCAGACGGAACTAAAGATATAAACACAAAAAAAAAAGAAACACTAATTCAAGGCAGCCTTAAAGATGGTCCATTCAATACATTTTAATGACATAGCTCTTTAAAAACAAAAGTAACCTAATGCATAGTGGATGGTAAAGGTAATTTGGCAATGAAGCTCCGGAATTACAGTACATGTCCACCACGTATAAATTATCCAAACTACCGTAATCTCTTATCACATTGCAGTCAGCAGGTTTAAAACTTAAGATCAAAAGTACACTACCAGTTTATTTATAAGTAGGATGCTGCAATCGCAAATCCTATTTATTTTCATTGCAGCTGTTCTATATCATTTATGCAGTTTGAGGTTTTTGCATAGCACATACATTTCTCGCTACAGCAGCCAATCCTAGATTATGCATGCCTGCAGTTGGGCTTGAATGGTTGATGTATGGTGCTCAAATCTGTATTTATCAATAATTATTCTTAGCTGCTTCAAGAGCTATTATGTTGAGAGGCTTTAAATCAGATTGCTACATTTGCTAATGTTAACACCCTCTCTTCCTTGTTTAAAAAAAATTCATTAAGCTTTCATACAGTTCTCTTTTAAAGCACTCCCTTCTATTTAGCGAACTCGGTAATTTCTTCAGGTCGGATTTGATTTTAAAGCTGCAATATTTTATCTTTCTCTGCCTACCACTTAAAACTACTTCCAAAACTTGGGTTTATGCTTGGTTATCCAAGTGAGTAGATTACAGTACTTGTGGTACTTTGTTACAACGGGCAGCATAAAATTGTAGATCTGAACCACTGGAAAATATTGTACAGCTCAAATGTTTAGAATGTGGTTGAAGGGGTATGTCATGATTTAATAAATTATTTTACTTAAGTTGTTTTTTGCTGCAAGTGATACCAGAATAAGTACTTGTTCATAGCTGATTTCATGTTTTGTTTTTTTCTTTTAAACCCAAGTTAAGGAAAAAAAAAAACTACTTCTACCATGTATTTCATTTAAAATAGCACTGTGTAGACTTAAGCAAAGTCATTGTCAATTGTTCACCTTTTGCCAATTTCCTCAAGTTCCAAATGAGTCTGGGGCATTAGATTTCAGTAAGTTGGCAATTACATCACCTGCAGGTGCTAATTACTTTCATCAGTGCTATTTTATGACTTTTGTAAGCAGTTATGAGATGTTATGTGCACTTTCCACAAATAAACTGTAAATGTTTTGGTACAATAATTGTATGGACCTATGTAATCTTTCTTTCCTTAATACATCTTTTCATTTCCTATAGTTAGATTAGAGGCACAATTGTTACACAAGACAAGGATAGCCACTCACTCTAAGCTTATAATTCTTATATCACAAAATTCACCTTATTCTAAATGATCATGATATGGGAAGGTAGTAAATAGCATGAACTATCACCATTTTGCACAGTTGAACTGGACTTAGTCAAAGTTGTACTTTGACTGAGTATTGGTGTAGTAGGATTATTGAAGGAACTGGTTAGAAATGATATTCAAGTTATACAGCTGGGCTAGGGAATTCAGGTTGCTTACTGCAATTGTTTTCTTTAGAGTGAAGGATAAAAAATGACTAAGATACTACAACTTTATTAAAAAGTGAACTAACAGCTTCAGCAGATTTGTACAGTAAATAATGAGAATACAGAGGAGAGATGTAGTTCCACAATGTTTATGAAACTTAATGGGGTTAGTCATCATTAAAATTAGAACATTTAATTTTACATTTTATGCTGCTTAAGAAGTTACACACAGAAAATAAATTTAGAATTCACTCAATGGATAACATTTGTGCAAGCAATAAGGTGTGAAAGCAAATTTTAATAAGGTTTTGTGCAACACTAATTTTAAAATGGGATATGGTCCCTCCATTAAAAATGGTCAGGCTGACTGCTCTACAGTTTGTATGCTGCACAAGGATTTAAAGAATAGCAAATTTATTGGAGAAAGATACTGCATTGGATAATAGAGGGAGCACTCAAGTCAAATATTAATCGCCCTGTAGTCATCTTCTCCTTCCTGTCAGATCTGTCTTGATTCGGCCCAGTAACCGGTCATTTCCAGAAGATGAAAAACATTGTTCTTCTCTTGTGGCTCTGAAGAACTAGTTTTTGATCCAGTCACATTTAATCCATACTAGTGCAAAGACTAGGTCGGTACTGTATCTGATGAAAAGCCAGCTCAGTTAGGAATGGCAACACGTGGTCTATATGCTTGGTGCTGAACAGCTGTAAGAGATGGAGAGATTTTCAGTACAGAAAATAGACAATAGGTGCAGGAGGAGGCCATTCGGCCCTTTGAGCCAGCACCGCCATTCAACGTGATCATGGCTGATAATTGTCAATCAGTACCCCGTTCCTGCCTTTTCCCCATACCCCCTGACTCTGCTATCCTTAAGAGCTCTATCTAGCTCTCTCTTGAATGCATTCAGAGAATTGGCCTCCACTGCCTTCTGAGGCAGAGAATTCCACAGATTCACAATCAGTACAGAAAATATTCTCATTACATAAATTAAGAGCACTTTCATTGCTTATTTCCAAGGTTTGCAAACGTCAAACTGCCCCATCATGATTTGTTAATTTTGCATTTTCATTCTAATTAGTATTGTGATGCCACATTCAGGTCCTTCAACAATAAAACTGTATGAAGTTTTATTAAGGGTAAGGAAACAAGTCAATCCACAAGCACAATGCACATCTTTTAGTTAAGCATTTATATGTTCCTCTCCACTCTCCCCAATGCTTGGCCCCTACACTTGTGCTGAGCACTCAATTAGGCACGTCTTCCAGATGGTTATTTTGATCTGAAATGATATAACTGCTCCCATTTTTGGGTAGTGCTTATTCCTAATGCACCTCATAGAACAGTACAACATAAGAGCAGGCCCTTTGGCCCACAATGTCTGTGCCAAACAAGATGCCAAGTGAAACAATTCTCTGCTTATGCATGATTCATTCCCTGCACATCCATATGCCTATCTAAGAGCCTCTTAAATATCACTATTATATCTGCTTCCATGTCCAATCCTACTTATGTGTTCCATGCATCACCACTCTTGGAGAAAAAAAAATACTTGCTCCACGCATCTTCTCCTTTAAATTTCCCCCCTCCAACCTTAAAGCCATGTCTTCTGGTCTTTGACATTTCCATCCTGGGGAAAAAGGTTCTGACCGTCTCCCCAGATGTTCTGTTTCTCATTCCATTAGCATCTTTTACCGAAGATCCACACTGTTAAAATTGCTTCCAATTTTTTTCCAAGGTGTGGATTTTGTCCAATCAGATTCTGCTTAAGGATAGACACGAAATGCTTATGGAATTGCTTTATGGGCATATACCAGGAGAATGTTACTCTTCTAATGTGTGTAATCAACTTTTTTTAATGACAGCCTGCTATTGCTGTTCAAAAGCATTTTCTCTGCAAGAAAAACACTGCTCATCACTGTCCCAAAATCCACTGCATCTCAAATGCAAGAGAGGTTTCAGAAAAAGCAAGTTTACTTTGGATCCACACAAGATGTTTTAAAATGGAATTGCATTAACAGAGAAAGTAGTGCAATCAACTTTAAGTTTGTGTGTTAATGCAGACAAAAACTGAAGTTGGTACTGTAAGGTTAGTCTTGGGAAAGAAATTTCAAAAGGGAATATATCTCACTGTATACATTTCATGAAAGTCTAAAATTTTTCCCCCCAATGAAAGTTGTTAATTGTTTGCAATTGATAGCGTGCTGTTGCTGTCAAAACAGATGTTGCCAAGACTCGGGCCTGAGCTAAAGGGAGAAGTTGAGCAGGCTAGGATTCTATTCTTTGGAGCGCAGGAAGATGAGGGGTGAACTTATAAGAGGCATACAAAATGTGGCGTGGAATGGATCAGGTAAGTGCAGTCTTGCCCAGAAAAGGCAATCAAGAACCATAGGTTTACAAGGGGGGAAAGATTTAATAGGAACCTGGGCATATGAAACGAGCTGCCAGAAGAGGTAATTGTGCTGAGGAAATTGGGCCGAAGCTATATGACTATGACGAGAGATGGTACTCAGATTCTACTTGTTTCCAGTGGCACAGAGATTCTGACGATAGACAATTTATCCAAGAATATTAATCATGATGTATCCCAGTTGAAAGTTATTATGTAAAGTCTGAAGGAAAGGGTACAAGTGTTTGATAATTCGACTTTGTTTTTACAGTTTTCAACATTGCCATTGAAGCCATGTACTTCCACCTTGGCAGAAAAACAAACACGCCTCATTAAGAATAAAATTAATATTGATCTTGATAGAGCACCCAAAATAAAATCTGTTGTGAGCTGAAAACTGTTCAATAAATAGCTCAAGTAAATTTTTATACTTTCAAATGAAACGTGAAATATTTAAAGCCACAGACAGCAAAAACAGCTAATTCATACACATCTAGAATTCAGTGTTTGTGCAGTGTTTATATTCTGCACTTGTAGCAACATTAAAAGCAACTGCAGCGCTGAGGTTCTACTCGGTGCAGAAACCAATAATCACAAAATAGTTATACAATCTCCAGTCAGCACATACTACATTCAGAAATGTAATGTAATTTTTTGGGAGGTGGGGAAGAAATAAAAAGCAGTGGATATAAAAATCCTTGGTCTGTTCGCATTTTAGTAATCAGGGAACAACATTTTTCAAAGGATCAGATTATGGCTCTGAACCATTTTCATCCAGAATAGAGTTTCAGGAATTTGTTTTACTTCCTGGAGCTTTGTAATATTGAAAGTGGAATGACTTTCATGATCTGATGTAAATTCAGCATCCAAATAAAAATTCTCACATTCCCGCACTAACCTTCAAATTAAGAATATTAGATTGCTAGTGACACTAATTAAATTAATTTTCCACCCCCACACACAGTGGAAACTTGCTTAATTGGACCAGAGTTCGTCGGCAAAAAAAAAAATATTTGAGAAAGTCTGCTGTGTCTGCTAACGTTAGAAGTCTGAGATAGCTCAAGGATTCAGAATCAATGGCAGTTTGTCATTGGAGAGATAAATAAAAACAGAAAATTATCTGTACTAAAAACTAGACGGCACGGTAGCGCAGTGGTAGAGTTGCTGCTTTACAGCGAATGCAGCGCCGGAGACTCAGGTTCGATCCTGACTACGGGTGTTGTACTGTAAGGAGTTTGTACGTTCTCCCTGTGACCTGCGTGGGTTTTCTCCGAGATCTTCGGTTTCCTCCCACACTCCAAAGACATGTAGGTTAATTGACTGGGTAAATGTAAAAATTGTCCCTAGTGTGTGTAGGATAGTGTTAGTGTGCGGGGATCGCTGGGCGGCGCGGACTTGGTGGGCCGAAAAGGCCTGTTTCCGCGCTGTATCTGAAATTTAAATTAAAAAAAAAAAAAAGACAGGATTGGGCAAAATGCACAAAGTGATTCTCTTTAACGTAACCAACAGTGTAAGTTACATTTTAAAATCAGTGTTACCCATTTCTCACCTTTAATTTCCCATCACAATGAGCAGATGCTACAGCTGTGGTCACCTTTACCAAACGTGTAGCTGCAAGGCGCACCCCAAAATGTCTGTAGAAATGTGAATGAAGGCTGCTCATGAATAACTCCACCTCATCGATGGCAATTTCATCCTCATCTCCATGGATGCTGTCCCACAGTGCCTTTACGTCCTCTGGGTGAATACTCAGTGAGATGGTCAATTGCACAGGGGGCACAGACCATTCTAGTTCCATTACACGGTGGATGCAGTCAGAAAGACAATTGGCCCACATGGCAGCCATCCATGTCAGGTTCTCAGAACTGATGGGAAAAGCACTGATGTAACAGTCAAATGTTTTCTGCAACCATTCCCCAACAATAGCTGTTACTGTTTCAGGGCCATTGGCAAAAAGCAAGGGCAAACAGGTGAATTCCACTGGGAGAGATTCCAAGAAGCCCAAATCTCCATCAACACAGCATAACCAGCCAGACCACACCACCTTCTCATCAGCTGCTTGTTGGACCGGAGTCTTTGATGTTATCTGTCAGGAAGCAGAAAAACAGAACACTTATTCGTGGGTTCAGATATTACTGCATTTCCCTTGTCCTTCCACCTACTAAAGATGCTAGGATAATTTTCTGCAAGACCCAGTTTTAACATAATTGGGTAAGTAGCTACCTTAAAATACACAAAACTACACAATACTTTCTGTAATTTCAGCCACCTGTAGAGAGTCAATGAATAGCACTGTAGAACTTTGCCATCAGGGATACAGAAGCCGATAATTGTACCTAACTGAACCTAGCTAAGGGAAGGACTGAAATATGGCTCTTCCAAGAATGAATATCCAATCAGTGAGTCACTGAAGGATGTGCAGCAAAAGTGGTAAGTGACTTTCAAAATTAAAGTCACTTTTAATCTCCAGCCGAGGAATTCCTATTCAAATGTATGGCGATTCTGATGGGCCATAGATTTGAATGGGCATCATCACACTATTGAATGACACCAGGCCTCCTTGCTGGCAAGGGAAAAAAAAAATCAAAAAGCGGATTCTGGGTTTCAGAACAAATCGGGCTCAGTAATTAGCCCAGTGGCAGAGTGGGATAGCAGGTCCCAGACCTGTTGCAGGTCCATGGCTGACTTATCTCGAAGTAGCAGCTGACCATCTAGTTAATCAGACAATCAAAAATGATGTTATAATTATTTACACATCCCTCATGAGATCCCTTATTTACACATCCCTTACTATGTCAATAATTTTATGAATCCATCAAAACAGGTGCAAGATATACAGTAAGTCAAAAAATGAACTGCCCTTGTAGCTTTGACAATTATTGAAAAAATTGATGATTGTCAGTCAAACTATGCTGGGTTTTTTTAAATCACGGGAAATAGTGAAAGCTTGAGACAGCCAAATTTTAGATGATATCTAATCAAAAGAGCAAGTTTGTTAGCCTAAGTCCCAATAATTGGCTTGTTGTTGGAAATTGGTTTACAAATCTAACCTGGATGAAGATTGCCTCTGGATCACTTTCAGTAGCTCGGAGACCTGCAAGCATGGAGAATTTAGCTTTGCTGGCAACCTCAATTCCCACTTCAACAGCTATTCCCTTTTTCTTCTCACAAGCGATGAATACAGACAACTCATTTGAGTATTTCTTCAGCATGGTGTAAGAGAATCGATACATTGGTGTTAAATGATATAGACGCCACTGTTTCTGTAACAACAATGCAATCTGCTCTGGATTTTCCTGTGAAAACATTGAGGGAACAGTTGTGAAATCTTAGCCACACAAACAACGGAAATACTGCAACTGCACCAGGCAATTAACCAAACTATTGACATTTCAGTTCCATAGGTGAAGATGTGAAAGTTAGTAAATAAGGTTTAACAGGCAGTGATGGAGTCATTTAAGGAATAATGCTCTATTGGGAGATCAGGAAAGCACTGTTTCAACACAAACAAATGGATAAAGTTCATGGATGCCAAGGAATTGAGCCGTACTAGTTGCGATAACTTAGACCATATATAAATTACCAAAGAGGAGGTATTGCAAATCTTAAAGGAGGATACATCCCCAGGGCATAACCAAACTTATCCACAGACCTTATGGGAAGCTAGAGCAGAAATTTCAGAAATCGTTGCAAATATTTTTGCTTCATCTTCAGACACAAATGAACTTCCAGAAGACTGGAGGATGATTAATGTTGTACAACAATAAGTAGCAAGGATAAACCAGAGATCTACAGGCCAGTAAGCCTGATGTCAGAGGTGGGCAGTTAATGAATAATATTATTGGTTTATTATTGTCATGTGGACTGAGATAAGCAAAGAATGATTACATACATGATCAAACTGTATGGAACAGGCAGTGCAGAGAAAAGAAGGGCCAGAATATAGAGTTATTGCCATGGAGAAGGCTCAGATTTTTAAAAAAAGTGCAAGGTCTGCAATGAGGTACATTGGGTATGGGGGGGGGGGGGGAAGAGGGGAAGTGGAGGAAGAGAAAAAGCAGGATTACATCAGGACACCATATCTGAGGAAGGATGTGCTGGTTCTGGAGAGGGTCCAGAGGAGGTTTACAAGAATGATCCCAGGATTGAGTAGGTTAACCTATGATGAGCATTTGTCAGCACTGGGCCTGTACTCGGTGGTTTAGAAGAATATGGGGAGGGGGGACCTCATTGAAACATACAGTATCATGAAAGGCTTGGATAGAGTGGATGTGGGGAGGATATTTCCACCAGTGGGAGTCTAGGACTAGGGGTCATAGCCTCAGAATTAAAGGGCATTCTTTTAGGAAGATGAGGAGAATTTTCTTTAATCAGAGGGTGGTGAATCTGTGGAATTCTTTACCACAAAAGGCTGTGGAGGCCAAGTCAGTGGATATTTTTAAGGCAGAGATAGACTTATTCTTGATTAGTACAGGTGTGAGAGGTTATGGAAAGAAGGCAGGAGAATGGGGATAGGAGGGAGAGATAGATCAGCCATGATTGAATGGTCTAGACGATGGGCCAAATGGCCTAATTCTACTCCTATCATGACAGCTTGTGAGGTTCCTTCCATAGTCTTAAAACCAGAGATTCTGAGGGACAGGATCTCTGCTGGGCTCATTTTTGTTAGTCATTTATTTAAATGAT
Source organism: Rhinoraja longicauda (assembly GCF_053455715.1). Taxonomy (NCBI): domain Eukaryota; kingdom Metazoa; phylum Chordata; class Chondrichthyes; order Rajiformes; family Arhynchobatidae; genus Rhinoraja; species Rhinoraja longicauda. The sequence goes on along the minus strand of NC_135963.1, from coordinate 39,480,366 downwards.
TTGAATGAGCATGTACATGGCATGGTAAGCATGTCAGCAGCTGACACTTAAATAGGAGATATCAGATAGTGAAAGGGGCTGTCGAAACAGCAGGACCGATTGGCTAGGTAAGTGGGCCAAGCATTGACACATGGTGTTCAATTCAGATGAGTGCTGGTTGATGCATTTTGGGAAGGCAAACAAAATCCTATTTGTTGTGAAAAATCAAGGTTATTTTACTGACTACTGGCCAGTCTGCTCTCGAAATTTTCCGTCTGGCGGGAGTCTTGCGAGCTGATGTAAGCTTCCGCACTGTCCTCTGTCCAGCTTTGCAAAAAGGTGTCAGGTGTTCCATGTCAAATCTGGAATAGAGCAAAATAAACATTAATACGAGTTAAGTATTTGAAGTAATGAATAAATTCAAACATAAAGTACAATTACATCTATCTTAACTCGGTTTTCCTCAAATCCATCGCAATGTTTTCTTTGTCAATTAGTTTAAATTATTCTTAATAGTGTAATCAGAAGTGTGACTTTTTTTTACAAAAAAAGAATATCCATAATGTCTAAGATAGACACAAAAGGCTAGAGTAACTCAGCGGGACAGGCAGCATCTCTGGAGAGAAGGAATGGGTGACGTTTCGGGTCAAGACCCTTCAGACTGGTTAGGGATACGGGAAGAGATTATAGACGGTGATGTGGAGAGATAAAGAACAACGAATGAAAGATATGCAAAAAAGTTACGATAATAAAGGAAACAGGAAATTGTTAGCTGTCAGTAGAGTGAAAATGAGAAGCGAGTGCGACTTGGGTGGGGGAGAGATAGAGAGAGGGAATGCCAGGGCTACCTGAAGTGAGAGAAATCAATATTCATACCACTGGGCTGTAAGCTGCCCAAGCGAATTATGAGATGCTGTTCCTCCAGTTTAGCCTCACTCTGACAATGGAGGAGACCTAGGCCAGAAAGGTCTGTGTAGGAATGGGAAGGAGAATTAAAGTGTCCAGCAATCAGGAGATCAGGTGGGTTCAGGCGGGCTGAGCGAAGGTGTTCCATGAAACGATCGCCCAGTCTGCATTTGGTTTCGCCGATGCATAAGAGACCACATCTTGAACAACGGTTACAATAGACGAGGTTGGAGGAGATGCAAGTGAACCTCAGCCTAACCTGAAAGGACTGTCAGGGTCCCTGGACAGAGTCGAGGGAGGAGGCATAGCGATAGGTGTTGCATCTTCTGCAGTTACAGGGGAAGGTACATGGGGAGGAGGTTTGGGTGGGAAGGGATGAATTAACCAGGGAGTTGCAGAGCGAACGGTCTCTGCGGAAGGCGAAAAGGGGTGGAGATGGGAAAATGTGTCTAGTGCTGGGATCCCATTGGAGGTGGCGGAAATTTCGGAGGATTATTATGCAACATCCATAATGTCTATTCAGAAAGTGGATAGAAAGTATCATGCGAAGTGTAATTTTATTCATCAAAAGAAAAAAAGACTAGGTGGTGGAAGTCTAAAATGAAATAAAAAGAGCTGGAAATACTCAGCAGGTGAGACAAAGGGTCTTCAACGCAATACATTTTTTTCTTGCCACAAATGGATAAATGACCCGCAGATTATTTCCAGTACTTTTTTGGTTCCAAATCATTTTGCAATATAACCATAAATCTCAAAGGAAATGCATAAATATTAACAAAAACAAACAGTTCCAATCCTTCCTGTTGTACAGCTTCGTGGATAAGATATACTTGGAACAATAGAGGCTAAACACAGGCAAATGAAATGAACATGGGGCCTATTTTGAATTATGCCTTTAACAATGTGTTAGTTACAGGAGATATCTGCTTAATGCCTTTATGAAGGTTTCAAATGAGGGTATGTTACCCTGAGTAGTAGTTTTCTACTGAGGACATGTTACTTACTGAGTTCTACACCCGCATTACCCCACACCGACAATGCGAGGGAGGCTTGTTGTTTTCGGCTTCACTACTACCGTATCAATTGAACTCGTTTCCTCACCTTAATGTGGCCCGGGATGGAGACAGAGCTCTCCCGGGCCTGTCGCCGATTAAACTCTTCGTTCAGAAAACAGCCATCCAGCGAAGCAGCTCGGCGTGAGAAAGAGGTGGATCGGAATGAGGCGGCTGCTGCTGAGCCGGGACCCTCTGGACTGAGCCTCCGCCGCTGAGCCGGGACTCACTCCCTGGACTGGGCCTCCGCCGCTGAGCCGGGACCCCCTGGACTGGGCCTCCGCCGCTGAGCCGGGACCCCCTGGACTGGGCCTCCGCCGCTGAGCCGGGACCCCCTGGACCGGGCCTCCGCCGCTGAGCCGGGACTCACTCCCTGGACTGGGGCCGGGACTTACTCCCTGGGCCTCCGCCGCTTCCCGCTCGGTTCAAACCAGCTTCCCGTCCTGCACCGCGCGGCTTGACAACAGACCGGAATAATCGCAGCGGAAAGAGGAGCCGATGGGTTCGATTGGCGGTGCCTGTCGTCAAAGTGGGGAGAGAGGTTCGGGGCAGAAGGCCCGTTGTCCGAGTCTCTGTAGCGAGCCCGAGGATGTACCGTCGCGCTGGTCGCCTGGTTTGGGCGGCGGCAAAGATGGCAGTCGGCTGTGCCTCGGGTTGCCCCGCCAGCCTGAGGGCCGCCTCAACCAGGGAGGTCCAGGCCGCCCGGAGCCGGCCCAAACTTAGCGCAGGTGAGGCCCTTGTCGTTACCCTGATGCCCCGAGTTTATTTATGCATCGGCCCAAATTAATGGTGAGAAAGAAGGGTCTCGACCCGAAATGTCACCCATTCCTTCTCTCCAGAGATGCTGCCCAAAGATACTAGACGAGCAAGATAGAGCACTCGACCCTAAAAACTGTAGTCGGTAATGGGTAAATATCTTAGTAAGCAGACTCCGTGTGCTGGACTGGGCAGTGTTCACAACTCTGCGATTCCTTCGTATATAAAATGTTTACAAACAATTATTTTTGTTCAATTTCTTGGATGAGTTGACATTTATAACTATTACTTGAAGAATTACTGCTTCGTGATCTTTAAATTTTGGATGTTAATGATTGAATATTTGCACTCGAGATCCACTCTGTATCAGGCCAATTGATCATATATAATGTCCTGTTGTTTGCTTTCCCTATTAATTTTAATTTCACCTCCACGAGCTGTATCTCTTTTTGTTTTATTTTAAAAAGTCATGCAAGCAGAGATTAGTCATTTGCAAACAATAGAACTCTACCATATCCACAATATAATTGAAAAGACATTTAACTTTATACTTGGAGCCAAGAAAATTTTGAATTGGTGAATTCATTAGTGCCAATGACAGCCACTAAAATGAGCAATGCTGCCTGACGTGGTACAGAAGCATAAATCCAATTCAAATAAACACAGTGGTGGAGTAAATCACTGGGTCAGGCAGCATCTCTGGAGAAAAAGGATAGGTGATGGTTCTGGTTGATTACTGCGCAAACACCTCAAAAGTGGTTATCTTGCGCAGTGAGTAGAGTAGTGATTAAATTTTGAAGTGCGCCTTTTTGACCAAGTTGAGGAGATCTAGTTGCTCAATCCCCTTTTTAAATGACTGAACATCGGGAGCGGCACATGTGTTGGGTGGTAACATATTCCATTCCCTTATCGTTCTCGGGTAAAGGGAATATTGGTAGCAAAGTTTATTGAAATTTAGCGAGTTGATGATGCAGGGACCCGTTTCATGGCAGTTGGTGCTCTGGGATGACGGAAGATTTGATGGCGTGATTTTGTGAATCTCCTTGTAAATTGCAATAAGTCTTAGCCTGATTCTGCAGAGCTCTAGGGTATCCCATCCGAGAGAAGTCAGCATATTATTCACACTTGATTTGCGCTTGTAGTCATTACATACAAAGCGAGCTGCTCGGCGTTGTACTTTCTCCAGGGTGATCTTGTTGCTGAAAGGATCCCATAAAGCCCCACAATACTCCAATTTAGGCCTGACCAAGGACTTGCAGGCGTTCTCTTTGACGGATGTACTACATGCGTGGAAATCTCTTTTAAGTTAGGCCGAGCATTCTATTTGCTTTGTTAAACATTTGACTAATATGCGTCGCCCAACTTAAATCTTTGCTTAATTCGACTCCTAGATATGGCTGATGGTCGACAGCAAGCAACGTATGGCTACCCATGTTGTATTCCAATAAAAATGGTTTAGTCTTGTGTGAGACATGCATGGTATAACATTTGGTTGTATTGAATGACATCTGCCAGGTTTTCTCCCACTCACGGAAAGCATCCAGATCCTTCTGTAAGGACAAGTTGTCTTCTGGTGTTTTAATCTCTATAAATTATGGCATCATCTGCAAAGAGTCGAACTCTGGACGAAACTGCATTTGGAATGTCATTGATATACAGTAGGAAGAGCAATGGACCCATGATAGTCCCTTGTGGCATACCTGATGTCACAGGAGTTTTAACTGACGTCTCTCCCTCCAAGAGAACTCGTTGGTGTCTCCTTGTCAAAAAAATCTCGATCCATTTTAAGAGGTTGCCGTCATCCCTACATGGTTGAGCTTGCACAGGAGCCGCTTGTGGGGAACCTTATCAAAAGCCTTCCTGAAGTCTAATATAATCAGGCCAATCTGACCCTTGTTATCGAGTGACCTGGCTAGATCATCGATGAGTCCCGCCAGTTGGGTTTCACATGATCGACCCTATCTAAAGCCATGTTGGTGGTTTGTTAGTACCTTGTGGAAGTCAATATGGTCCATGATATGTCGGTGGATTATATGTTCGAGAATCTTGCATGGTATGGAGGTCAGTGAAACTGGGCGATAGTTTACAGGATTTATCCTATCTCCGTTTTTATAGATGGGGACAATGTTAGCACTTGGCCAATCTTCTGGGAGTTCTCCACTATTCACAGACTTTTGTGGGGGGGGGGGGAGGTGAAGAGCTGGTATAAATCAGGACCTGATCTTTTCATTGGTTAGTTGATATGCGAAACAGTGCAACCCTGTATATCTCGAAATGATACACAAAACGATGTAAATCTTACCATGAATGACAAAAATAAAAAGTGTTATCCTTGTTTATGAAGTTCATTTTTGAATGATTTAAAATTGAGGGGGTTGGTGCAATATACTGCTAATCCACAAATGTGTCGTTATGCGATATTCACATTTGAAAAATCCATAAATCACCAAAAAAAAACAAGGTGCCTATGTTATTTGACCAACTTATTGGTTGAATTTAAATATCAATTTTTTACAGGTTATAGGGTAATGGGTAAGGATCGTGTTAATGCATGTAACTCATTTTTCACAAAAGTTAGGGTTAACACTATATTGCACCGACCCCCTCAATTAATTCAATACGAAACTATGGTACCAATGTAGACATGAATATACATTATTCATGTCTAAAGTTAGCACTTCTGCATCAGTGTAGGTATGTATGCATACATTTTGTTACACTAATATAGGATGAAAAGAATGAAAAAAAATCTTGACATGTGTTCATAGTTATTTTATTCACAATATTAGGATTTCTGGAAATAAGTATGATGTCACTGATTGCGAATGTGTATGGGTAGGCCCTAATGAAATGTATGTGAGATAACAGTGATCATGATTGGGAGAACCATGTGCTGAGAAGTGTGTGCATGACTGATGGCATGATATACATACAAGAGAGAGAGAGAGAGATTGAAAGCAAAATATATAATTAGAGAAAATCACAAGAAAAAACCTATATATATATATATATATATATATAGAGACCAAGTGGACCCGTTGGGCCCAAACCTCTCCTCCCAGGTCATAGGTCAAACCTCGCCTCCCAGGTCACAGGCTCACAGGTCAATTGTTCCTTGTTTTTGCTTTCCTTTTGTGCCGTTGGAATCTTTCCAGCATGATTGCCTGCTCAATATCAGCTGCATGCCAAGGAAGAATGAGCATAAATCATATCAGGGCCATTGTGCCATCGCTAGCTAACAAAGTGGATTTCTCACTGTCTGCAACAGCTGTTAGCATTCTGTGCATCCATATGTTGTTCGGGTGGAGAAAACAGTCTTTGTTTTTCTTTCTACAATACATGCGATTACATGAAATTTCTGTTTTCTTCCTTCATAGACCTGAATAGCTTTGTCCTTCGGACTCATACTTGTGGAGAACTTTGTGCTGCTCACATTGGTCAGGAGGTTAGACTCTGTGGCTGGGTTCAGTATCAAAGGTATGTACTCAAAATGTGTTCCTCTCTGTCTCTTACACCTCTAGATACCACTTGAGTAAGCACCATAAGTTTTATTCCTGTAGTTTACAGCTTAGTTTAGAGATACAGCATGGAAACAGGACCTTTGGCCCACTGAATCCAGGCTGACCATCGATCACCCGTTCATACTAGTACTATGTCATCGCACTTTCCCATCCACTCCCTAGACTAGAGGCAATTTTACAGAGGCCATTTAACGTACAAAACTGCACATCTTTGGGATGTGGGAGGAAACCCACATGGTCGCAGGGAGAACATGCAAACTCTACACAGACAGAATCCCAGGTCTTTGGCGCCATGAGGCAGCAGTCTAAAAGCTGTACCACTATGCCATCACAGTGTTGATGAGTGCAAACACTGCTTGCTTTTTAACACCAGCCAGTCAATGTGCAACATTGGAAGTAAAATTGAAATAGATTCCGGTCCGCTCCTAGATCTATTGTCGGAGAAAAGTATTGATAGACCCTAGTGGTAGAAGGAAAGATGTATTGTAATTGAATGCTCTATTTCCTCCTGTTATTAACTATTTCTTGTGTTTATTCAGACAGGACCTCTTTATCATTCTGAGAGATTTTGATGGTTTAACACAAATTGTTCTACCACAGGAGGAGGTAAGTAGGTTCAGCAATTATTATGAATAGAGTTATGTAGTATGGAAATGGGGTTTTTGACACAATATGTTCATGCTGGCTAAGATGCCTATCTGAGTTAATCCTATTTGCCTGCAATTTGTCCACATCCCTCTAAATCTTTCCTATCCATGTACCTGTCCAAATGTCCTTTAAACATTGTAAAAGTACCCACCTATACAGCTTCCCATTGCAACTCATTTTATATTCCTTATATCAATAAACTTGCCCCTTAGGTTCCTTTTAAATCTTTCTCTTCTCACCATAAATCTATGCCCTTTAATTTTAGACCTCTACCCTGCGGGAAAAAGATTATGGCTATTCAACCTACATGATTTTATATATCTTGATAAGATCACCCCTCAATCTTTTACTCTTCAAGAAAAAAATGCTAGCGCTCTCCTTATTACTTAAGCTCCAGTCCTGGTAACATCCTCATGTATCTTATCTGAATCCTTTCCAGCTTAAAGGTATCCTGGGTGACACAATATTTCAGTTGTGTTCTCAGCAAAGAATTTTACAGTTGTAACATGATGTCCTAACTCCTATGCTATGACTGATAAAGACAAGCATGCCAAATACCACCCTCACCATTGTGAATACCAGTGGCACCATTTTTAAGGAACAATGTACCTGCACCCCTCGGTCCCAACAATCTCCAGGATCCAACCATTTACTGTGTAAGTTCTGCCCTGGTTTAATTCACTAAAATGCAATACCTGACACTTTTCCTAGTTAATCTGCCATTTTCTGGGTCTCCTTTTCAGTTCATCCTGATACTGTGGTAAACATAGATAATCTTCTTCACTGTCGACTGCATCAACAATTTTGGGGTCATCCACAATCTAAATAACCATGTTAAGAATATTGTCATCTAAATCGTTAATATGGTTCCAAACAACAGTGGACCCAGCACTGATCCTGCGGCGCCCCACTAGTCACATGTCTCCAATCAGAAAACAAACCGCAGTACCACACCCCGCCCACAAGGCTAATTTTGTATGCAATTGACTTGATCCCACGTGATTTACAGCAGTCGCTGCCTCCAAAGGGAAGCCAGCATCATCAGAGACCTACACCAACCTGGCACACACTCATTTCACCCCTGCCATCGGGAAAAAGGTACAGGAGCCTGAAGACAAATGTTCAGATTCAGGAACAGCTTCTTTCCTACAGCCATCAGGCTATTAAACACTACAACCTCCAAAAGCTCTGAACTACATAGATTATTATTGCACTATTATGTGTGTGTATATATATATATATATATATATATATATATATATGTGTGTATATATATATATATATATATATATATATATATACATACATATAGGTATGTATATATACGTATGTATATACGTATGTATATATACACACACACTGAACTTTTTTCTCGTTTATTATATTGTTTACAGTGTACTATGTTTACATATTCTGTTGTGTCATTGTTCTATCTGGGACATATGACAATAAAACACTCGTCTCTTGATTAACCTTCCACATTAGCCTACTATGCTGAGACCTTGTCAAAAGCTTTTCTAAAGTTCTTCTGCCTTGTCTTCATCAATAGGCTTGGTTACCTCTTCAAAAATACTCAGTCAAATATGTGAGACATGATTTCCCATGCAAAAAGCCAGTCCTCTTTTTTTCCCTTGATTATCCCTAATCAGTCCTTACCTTTTCAAATGCTGGTACATCTTGTCCCTCAGAATCCCTTTCAGTAACTTTCCCAGCACTGATGTTAGGCTCATTTGCCTGTAGTTACCTGGTTTGTTCTTGCAGGCTTCCTTAAATAAAGGTAAAACATTAGCCACCCTCCAGTGTTGCAGTACCTCACCTGTGGCTAAAGATGCAAATATCTCTGCTAGTGCTCCTGCAATTTCTTTCCTGGCTTCCCACAATGTCTTAGGATACATTTGATCAGGCTCTGGGGATTTATCCATCAAAATAAGCCTTAAGACCGCCAGGTCTTAATGTGGCTATGTTCCAAGACATTACTATACATTTTCCTTAATCCCTTGGCCTCCATTAACTTTCTCCACAGTAAATACAGATGAGAAATATTAATTTAACATCTCACCCAATTCCCGTAGCTCCACACATAGATGACCACATCGATCCTTATGGGACCTATTCTCTCCCTAGTTGCCAGTTTGCTCTTAATCTAATTGGAGAATCGCCTTACCCTTACCTGCCAAAGCAATCTCAGGTCCACGTTTTGCCCTCCTGATTTCCCTCTTAAGTGTATGCCTACAACTCACACCCCTCAAGGTATTCATCTGATCCCAGCTGATTATGTCTGGAGTACATCTTCATTTTCCTGACCAGTGCCTCAATATTCCTGGGTTCCCTTCTCCTACCAGCTTTGCCCTTCACTTTAACAGGAGCATGCTGTCCCTGTGATAAATTAAAATCCTAATTATAAATCCTAAAATCCTAAAGGATAATTTTGAAAGTATTAGACAGGAACTTACAAAGGTTGATTGACAGAGGCTGTTTGCAGCTAAAGGAATATGCAAACAGCCTCTCTCAATACGTTCTTGTCTAAGCCCTTCAAAATTATCTTGCCCCTGTGTAGAATTTCAATTTTTGGATGTCTATCTTTTTCCATAACTATTTTAAAAAGTAATAGATTATTGTCACTGGTCCCAAAGTGCTCCCCTGCTGACACTTCAATAACTTGCCCTGCTTCATTACCCAATAGGTGGTCCAGTGTAGCCCTCTCTACGCATGTTTGAGAAAGCTTTCCTGGACACATTTAACAAATTCACTCCCATTCAAGCTCTTTGCAGTATGGCAATCCCAATCAATATGATGCAAATTAAACTCGCCTTTCTATTACAACCCCTAGTACTCTTATAACTACCTACGAACTCCCAATGTATTTGCCCTCTAATTCCATGGAATATTGGGGGGGCTTATATACAATCCCATAAAAGTGATCATCTTCTTAATTCTAAATTCCACCCTTATCATCTCAATGGACAATCCCCGAAGAATGAGTTTCCAAAGTATTGCTGTAATGTTCTCACAAATGGGAAATGCAATGTCATCTCTTTCTTTCACTGTTGTCATGCCTGTAGCATTGGTATCCTGCATCATTGAGCTCCCGGTCCTGCCCCTCCCTTAATCATGTTTCTGTTACAGTGATAATATCCGGTCCAGTGTACCTATCCATTTCCCGGGTTCATTTGCCTTACCTGTCAGGCTTGTTGCATTAAAATAAAAGCAGTTTAATCGATCAAACCTACCTCTCTACTTGTCCTGCCCTCCTGTCCTGTCTATTGAACTTGCTTGTTTTAACCTTTATATTTGTCTCAGCCTTCCCATTTTCCACATACTGTTTTGGGTCCCACCCCTGCCAGACTTGTTTAAATCCTTGCAGTTAGCATTAGCAAATCTCCCCATTTGGATATTGGTCCCCTTCCAGTTTAGGTGCAATCAGTACCTTTTGTACAGATCCCACCTGCTTGGAAGAGATTATGATTGTCCCTGTGTCTGAAACTCTCCTTTGTAACCATCACAACATCAGAACTATCATCATTATAATTTAAGTTCTAAAGAAGATGAATTGGATCTTAATGGCATAACCTCTATTGTTTTTGAGTTTTAAAAGAAACTCTAAACATTTTCAGAATGGTTATAATGAATAAGTATTTTGTAGTTATTTTCAGACCTCTTTCTGTGCAATCCCTTGATTAAAGAATCTATACTATCAGAGATGTACAATAAATGACTCCCTCCATATTTGGAAATGGTATTGTGATACTGAAAGTTTCCTTTGATGCCAATTATTGTCAGGTACCCAGAACCTGTCATTATATGGCATGCTGGATGCCAGTTGTGTTAACAGCTCCTTTTGACTTCACATTTGCAACATGTGCCTATTCATACACTGTCACCCACTCATCTTTTATATCACTCACATTTACCAAAATGTTTTTCTTTATTGTCTCTGAAAAGGAGCTATGCCACAATTAAATTGTATTGTAATCTCTCTCTTCACAGTCCACTGCACACTTTAAGAAGATGCTTTGTGAACTTCCTCTTGAATCTGTAATTTCTGTCACTGGAACAGTCATTCCCAGGCCACCAGGACAAGCTAATCCGGTCAGTTGGTGACTTCTGCATCTCCGGTGTCACACAAAGTTAATACTACTTGTATTGTTTCTCTTGGCACTTATTCTTTCCCAGACTAAATTAAATGTTTATCATTTATACCAGCAGTGCAGATCAGAATTGCCAGTAACATTGACAATTAAAGTGCATACATCTTCTGAAGGTTCTATTGTGTAGTTTGAATGCAAGTGTTTGCACATTGTGAAATATTGTCCTTATTTCTCTTCCTTCCGAACCTCTTGTTTTAGCACTTCTTGGTGCAAACCCCATTTTTCATTATGTCAATTTTCAGATTTGCCATTGTGTTTTTCAGATATCAGGTTTTGGTTTCAGTTTACTATTGTCACGTGTACCGAGGTACAGTGAATAGCTTTGTTTTGCATGCTGTCCGATCAAATCAGATATAACACATGACCATAATCATATCAAACTCAAGTACAATAGGTGGAGCAATGGGGAAGATACAGTGCAGAATATAGTTCTCAGTATTGTACTGCAACAGTTCCATAGACAAGTCCAATGTCTGCAATGGGGTGGGGAAAGAGGTGAATAAGGCAGTATGCCAGCTTATGGAAAGACTTTAGAAGCCTGATAACAGAGGGGAGGGAGCTGTTCTTGAGTCTAATGGTACGTGCTTCTGTATCTTTTACCTGATGGAAGTAGAGAGAAGGAATGGTGGTTCAAGTCTTGAATATGTTTGCTACTTTTCGGAGGCAGCATTTAGTGCAGGTCCAGTCAATGGTTTGTATTTGCATGGGATCTTTACAGGAGAGTTGGCAAATACAATTTAGCATTGAAGGGATATTGAGACAGGTAACTAAAAACTCGTTTAAGATAAATTCTTCAAGACACGTCTTGTGAAGTGGAAATATTCAAGGCGGAAATTACAAAGTTAGCACACTCAGGAAAGGAATATACTGCTGTTGCTGCCACATACTACTGTAGTGGTGCAAATCAGGTGTGTGTAATAAGCCAGAGCTGAAAAAGTGCAAATATCTCTGGGTCATGCAAGCTGGAGTAGAATATAAAGATAGTGAGCAATGATCTCATGGTGGGTTTTAAGAACAAGGGAAAAAAATCTGAAATCAAGACATTACTCAACTGAGAAATATCATGGATTAATGATTTCAAAAATGATTGCCATATTAAACTTGCAAATAGACAGAGAATCTGGCAGTCTTTTGTTACAATTGTGATCATATTTGAGCAAATTGGGCATTGGTTGTATAGTACTTTGAGGCATCCCAGGATTGTGAAAGGCACTATTGAAATGTATGTTCTTTTTTTTCTCTCCCAGTACAGTTAACAATTTATTCCTTGTGCATAGTGTCCACCCTCTGGACACCGAATGCAATAGATAACCCCTATAGTTGTCATTTCATAACAAATTGCCTGCTAAACCATTTGCTCAATATCAAATTGACAATAGCCATGCTGTGTCAAATTTATTTTCCTTGTTTTAAAGTTTTTGTTTTGGACTGAACATCATTTCCCAGACAGTGTATTTACCAAGTTTCTATTGCTGGTTCTCTGAATTGGTTACCAGGATGTGCCTGAGCCATGCTGTATGGATTTTCCCCCCTCCTTTTTGGTTTCTACAAATCACCTCCTATCTCAAAATCATGTTGTGATGTGGTATAACGCATCTGTTATGTATGTGCAATTTCCTGTGTACCGGAATAGTGTGCTAGGGCAGTGAATCTGGTCCATATTTACTCAAGAATGCTGTAATCTCAGAGCCACTTGAAAACAGTGCTACTTTAAATTTTGTTATTAATATGACTTAAAATGGATATCTTCTCCTCTTTAGGAGATGTCGACAGGTAAAATTGAAGTGCAGTTGCAGCATGCTGAGGTCCTGAACAGATGCAGAAAGTTACCCTTTGAAACCAAGGAGCTTGCAAAGGTAAATCCTGGAATGAAATACAACATGAACAACTATGGAAGTCCTACCCAACAGGCAACATGTAGTTTAAGCAGTTATGGAAGCACCCCAGGAGGCCATTTGGTGGTGCTGTTTAAAGTTCCTTTATTCCACTCCCAATGTTCTCCCTTCCTGCTCTGTTGATTCATGGACCCACGGAATCAATACTATTCAATGTTGCTTGTTTGTTCATTTTCCCAATTCACCCAATTTTATGAATCTTCTCATGGTCTGCAAAAAAAAGCAAATGCTCACCTGTATCCACCTATCACTTTTTAGGCTTTGTCCTGCCTGCACCTCTCTTCCAGCTTTCTGACAATCAGTTTGAAGAAGGGTCCCGGCCCTGAAATGTTAACCGTCCCTGTTCTCTAGAGATGCTGCATGACCCGCTGAGTTATTTCAGCATTTTTTTATGTAAGCCGGCATCTGCAGTTCTTTGTGTCTGCAAATGCTGGAAACCTGAAAATGCTGAGAACACTCAGCAAATCAAGCACCATCGGGTCCAAGACCCAAGAACTGCACTTGTGTGCATTACAACCAATAAGAGCTATCTTAACCAATCCAATGATCCTGCTTGCAATCTGAAGTCGTGTACTTTGATGGCAAGGCAAGTCTATCATTTAAATAATTGTTAAATGACATCTCCATCTTTTCACACATATTTTGTGCCCTTTGAACTTGATTAGTAAATATTTATGACTAGTCAGCCTACCTACTAGATGGTAACAAATGGTGAATCTGCAGTCAAGAGTTTTAATTGTCATGTGTACCGAAAACAGAACATTGAAATTCTTACTTGCAGCAGCATTACATGTCTAAACACATACTCACAGATTACAAAATAATCCCCAAAAAATCAATAAATGAGAAAATCAATATAACTGCAACACGAAAGCTGTTAGTGCAACCAAGTTCGTAGTTTAGTTGGTGTTTATAGTGTTCAAGAGCCTGATGATTCTTAGGAAGAAGCTGTTCCTGAACCTGGAGGTCACAATTTTAAGACTCCTCTCTCTTTTTCCCAATGGCTGGAATGAAATGAGAGTGGCCAGGGTGGTGAGGGTGCTTGATGATGCTGGTTGTCTTTTTGAGGCAATGCGTCCTTCAGATCTCTTCGATAGTGTGGAAGTCAGCACAGCGTTCACCGCTTTTTGTAATCTCCATCGAACCTTCACATTCATGTTGCTGAACCAGGATGTGTTGCAACCGGTTAATACTAATTGTATTAACTCCATCTGTTACATGTCTTAGCTGATCTAATTCAGCTCCGAACAGTGATCAGTCCTGAACTAATATCTCAACAGCACACCATGTTGAGCCACTTCAGCTCTAGAGGTTGACTGTTTGAGCATCTAAAAATTATGTAAATTAAACGAGTCGATGCCTTGATGATACATAGACATTTGTATCTGCCCCACCTGATCCTAGTCAAAAGAAGTAGCAAGTGATGATCTGGAATTTGCTGCCAGGACAAGTGATGAAAGCAGATTCAATAGTAATTTTCAAAAAGTGGATAGGTATCCTTCTTGAGCTGTGAGACTGTATTTTAAAATTCCAAATTACTACCTTTCTGCAGAAATCAGAAGCACTGCGAATGCAGCACCGATACTTGGACCTGAGGAGCTCTCGAATGCAATACGCCATGCGACTTCGCTCTCAGATGGTCATGAGAATGCGGGAGTATCTCTGTAATTTACATGGTGAGAAACAACAATGTGAGGATTTCACATCTGACTCTCCATTTAAAATTATTTTTTCTTTATCCTTTTATAACTATTTTTTCGTAGCATTCTTGCAGCCAGGAGTTAGTGCATTCCAGCCTCCCTGAAGGGTCATGTGCATATTCCTTGACTTTTATCAATGGAGTGTTGAGGGGATGCCACTGTATTACAGAATAAATGCCATCCAGTTGCTCAGACGGACTGTATACTCTTGGTGTCTGCATTAACAATTCTCCTTCAGTCAACATTTCAAAAATATATTTATCTTATTTCTTATATTCTCATTCCAGGTTCTTACTTTGCACCTTTGCTTTGTTTACTCTGCAGTAAAGATGGTGCTTCAGAGAACATGAAAGGCATTGTTGGCTCTGATGATTAAATTTCCTTGTGATAAGATGCTTCAGTTGGATTTTCTCTGTTGTATTACTTTGATCATTTTCTAAGGCAATATTACAATTTTCATAAAATGCATCAAATAATAGAAAGCACTAGAATAGGGTGGACCGTTTGGGTCCCAAACTCTCCTGAGGGAGCCACTCACCCCAGCCCTGGCCTGCCATCGCTACGGGTCCTGCCCCTTCAGCTCCACTCCCCCACCCCTCATTGGCTGCCACCCCCTCCCATTGTCACATTCCCCCCCTCATTGGCCGCCACTCCAGTCACTCGGGCGGGTCCCGCCCCCCTCCCATTGTGACATGGCTGACGGGCAAGCGCAGGTTGAAAAGAGATTTTTAACGTTTAAAAGGGTGATTTTTAAAGTTTAAAAAGTGAAAAAAAATTAAAATATAACAACCGTTTGAACCACAAGACAATGGTGATTATCGTGGTGCTAAAATTGTTGCGCTATTGTGTACCGTTTTGGCTGTATTTCAATAACACACAAAATCATATATATATATATATATATAATATGTGAAATCTGTGAAAATCAACAAACAATGCATGCAGTACCTAGCTATTTTCTCATGTTTTTATATTCAGGTTTTGTAGATGTGGAGACACCAACATTGTTTAAGAAAACACCAGGAGTAAGTATGTTTTGGTATTTTCTTCTTTATATTTAATATTTCCAAAAACTTCAATTTTTTTTACAACCTAATCACCAAACCTGGTGTGTGAACACGTGAAATACTGAAAATTGTTTCAGTTTTCAGGTGGCAGGGATGGACATTATAAGCTTTCACTAAATTTAACTTGTTCCTTTTTCTCAGGGAGCAAAGGAATTTGTGGTGCCTTCAAGGGAGCCAGGGAAATTTTATAGTCTCCCACAAAGCCCTCAGCAGTTCAAGCAGTTACTGATGGTTGGAGGACTGGACAGGTAAAGTCTTATTCTAACCAATAATGGGGACATGAATTATGACTTTTGTTTAGAGATATTAAAACAAAAAGTACCTTAAAATAAGAATAATACCCGATGGGACCATCTGACATGTTCCATTTGCAACACTCTGGAAATTGAAACTGCCCATGCCAGTGTATTACAAGACCCAACTGTTGATCTGTGACAAGTAACACTTGTGCTTCAAATGCTAAGTGTAGTCATCCACAGAGGAAATGGTATTTACTACCTACAGTGCCCTCCATAATGTTTGGGACAAAGACCCATCATTTATTTATTTGCCTCTACTCCACAATTTAAGATTTGTAATAGAAAAAAATCACATGTGGTTATAAGTGCACATTGTCAGATTTTATTAAAGGGTATTTTTATACATTTTGGTTTCACCATGTAGAAATTATAGCTGTGTTTATACATGGTCGTCGTCCGTCCCCGCCCATTTCAGGGCATTCTCTTGTGTCTCTCACAACATTGACATCAAGAAGATTAAGAATGGCAGTCACAGAGGAGGGGGGAGGTTGATCACCATCTGCAGCTTCTCTAAATCGTACATCATCCTAACTTGGAATTACCTTCCCATTCCTTCATTGTTTCTGAGTAAATCCTGGAACTCTCTTCTAACAATTCTGCGGAAGTTCTTAAGAAGGGCTACACTGGTTCCATGAGGTAGAACTCCAACATCTTCTGTTGGGTTATTATGGATGGGCAATAAATAGTGACCTTCCTATTATTATTATTCAGATTCAAGGTATTATTCTGACCTTACAAGACTAAATGCAAACTTCAATTTAAAGCCAAAAATAACCATTATTCCAACTGGGTTTTGCTCAATCATATTGTTTTTGAATAATTCACATGTGGATTATAATTTTTATCGATTTTTAAATTTTAATCAGTTGTGCAGTTTATATTGACATAATTGTCATCATAGCATCATAGGCCAAAGGCCCTGTTTCTCTGTCCTAATTTGAAACTGGGAATGCCGTGTCTCCCATATCTTTTAGTTGCGCACTAACCTTTTACACATATACAGTGGTAGAATTTGAGTGTTTATTATTTGATTAAATAATTATGGTAGAACTGAGAGAGAACAAGTCAACGTGGTAAACATTGTCAAACCTTTACAGTCACATTTTTTTCCCATTGCACGTGCAAAACCTTTATCTGAAGTTTAGCTACAAAACGCAACAAAGGAAATGCATGTCATGTTGTTTGCTTGATTTCTATGAAACACTCCTGAGATGCAAAGGTTTAAGTCTTAACTGCAGTTCATTTTTGTATGCTTTTTCATTCTGATTTCTAGGACTGAACTTCAGAAATTCAAAGACCTTTTTGTGTGTGTATGGTGTAACCATACAAAACTTAAGTGTTGAAGCAGTTTTTAAAAAAAAAAGGCATTTCCAAAAGCAGACTCGTCCATCCTGTATCCTGAAATGTGCAACTTTATTCTTGACATGCAAGGAAACACAGGTCATATAACAAACAGTTATTTGTTAAGTTTGACCATTTGGACTGGTTGTTAGAGCCAATCCATCATCCACTCAAATGACCTCTGCTAAAACATATGCTCCAGATTATTGGTCAAATAAATCTTCAAGATTCAATCAGAGAGTAGGTAGCAAAACAAATATTTAGTGATTAACTTGCACAATGTTTCAAACTGACATTTGGGAAGTTTTATTTTGTCATTAAATGTTAATCAAATTTCTCATAGTGTGATGGGGGGCACTTCAACTCCACAGTGTTCATTTAGGATGCTGTCCCATTGTGGCCAAGGTTTTCTTCAAAGTACCAGTGTGAATATGCCTTCTTAATTCATTACCAAACATCCACAGCAATTATTATAGCACTACATTCAATTTCACTCATACATATTAATTCCATCTATCTTGCCATCAAACTCGGTTACTAATCTAAACGGTTCCCCCAATAATATCTGTGTTTTATCAGGTATTTTGATATTTCTTCATTCTGTATACAAATTGGCTCTCTATTAATTCATCAAATTTGTATGTAAAGTTTCAATTCTTGAGCAGAAAGCTTATGAAACAGTCAATAAATGTAGTAGTTTTTAGTTTATGATTTGCTCCTGGTTGCCTCAGTAATCTCCATTTCATTTTCACCAAAAGAAAATCCAAATTATGAGATTGCAGATGTTGAATTTTAATGCTACAGAATGCCATAAAATAATTTAATAATGTCCAGAAAACAAACTTGGTGGTCTTTAGTTTTAGTTCCTGGGGGATATTACATGTAAATATTGCATTGGTTCACATGTAACATAATCTCAACAGGTACTTCCAAGTGGCTCGTTGTTATAGAGATGAAGGCTCAAAGCCTGACCGACAACCTGAATTTACCCAGGTGAGCTATGGTGAGTTTGGAATTTAGAGGAAAGGCAAAAGAAGAATAAGTTTAATTTCTTTATGTCAATGAAACTTTAATTTCTGATTAAATCATTCCACCAAAATACATTTTGGCTTATTTTAAAGCAAGTGGCAGCAAAATGTATTAATGTGCGTGCTATAGGTAACAATTACATAGAAGTCGCTAATTTTTTTTAAATGAAAGATTCTAAAATGTGCTGCTCTGCGTATAACTATGCATTTTATACTATCTCTAATGCTCAGGTGTCCTTTTCAGATAGATATTGAGATGTCCTTTGTAGACCAGATGGGGATTCAGAAACTGATTGAAGGATTAATAGAGTACTCCTGGCCGAAGGACAAAGGACCTATCTCTACGCCTTTCTCATTAATGACATATCAAGAGGCTATTGACAACTATGGCGTTGATAAACCCGATACTCGATTTGGAATGAAGGTTGGTTTCCTTAGGATGAGGTGTACATTTGTTTGACATAATTATAAATAGGTTGCCTGAAAATTCTTGATTTTTAACAAGTGCAAGAGGCTCTGGTGGATCAGTTTCCCTGCAGCAAGATGGGAACAAAAGGGTCACATTGACGGCACCTAGTGAGATTTTCAGCAATGACAATTTGATTGTGTATTGAACTTTTAAAGTTGTTAGATGTTTCTCAGTACATTGACACTAAACGACATAATAAGAAAATAGAGCAGGTAATATAGGTAAATTTTAATAAGAATTTGAAAGAGGTGCAATTAAAACTCATTGTTAATTCCAGAGCATGGGGCATAGGCAGTTAGAAACATAGAAAATAGGTGCAGGAGGAGGCCATTCGGCCCTTCGAGTCAGCACCGCCATTCATTGTGATCATGGCTGATCGTCCCCAATCAATAACCCGTGCCTGCCTTCTCCCCATATCCCTTGATTCCACTAGCCCCTAGAGCTCTATCTAACTCTATTAAATCCATCCAGTGATTTGGCTTCCACTGCCCTCTGGCAGAGAATTCCACAAATTCACAACTCTCTGGGTGAAAAAGTTTTTTCTCACCTCAGTTTTAAATGGCCTCCCCTTTATTCTAAGACTATGACCCCTGGTTCTGGACTCGCCCAACATTGGGAACATTTTTCCTGCATCTAGCTTGTCCAGTCCTTTTATAATTTTATATGTTTCTATAAGATCCCCTCTCATCCTTCTAAACTCCAGTGAATACAAGCCTAGTCTTTTCAATCTTTCCTCATATGACAGTCCCGCCACCCCAGGGATCAATCTCGTGAACCTACGCTGCACTGCCTCAATTACAAGGATGTCCTTCCTCAAATTAGGAGACCAAAACTGTACACAATACTCCAGATGTGGTCTTACCAGGGCCCTATATAACTGCAGAAGAACCTCTTTACTCCTATACTGAAATCCTCTTATGAAGGTCAACATTCCATTAGCTTTCTTCTCTGCCTGCTGTACCTGCACGCCAACTAGTTCTAGCATGACGGTCAGAATGGGTCACTGAAAACAGGCCAACAATGAGGAAATGCAGAGATCTGGGTTTATAAGGCTGTAGGAGGTTACAGAATTAGTGAACATTGAGGGACTTGGATATATAAATGCATTTTATAAATTGGGTGTTGCCAGATTAGATATCTTTGAGAGTCAGCAAGACCTTGAAATTTTATGTAATTTTGGATTAGGCAGTTGTGAATCTGTTGAAGTTAATTGAGAATAGAGCCTTGAAAGCAATGAAAAAAACGAGTAGAATAGTTGAGTGCAGAGCAAGTATAGATGAGAATTATGGCGGCAAATGAGCTGAGGCAGAAAAGGAAGTATGGCGATCTTAATGAAAAGGCTTTGATGTTGTATTCTTAACTCAGTCAGGATTCTGCATTTGTGAGAAGCATTTCATACGATTATTAATTACAGGAATTAGTTACTACCCTTGGCTTCACGATCACTTCAATCGTATGGTTGATCAATGGGCAAATTATAAACTTCAAAATAAATATTTCTGATGTCCTGTTCAAATTCTCTAGTATTTGAACAGGACTGATCTGAAATATTTATTTTGAGATTTTTAATATACTTGATCAAATTAGGGTCAAGATGGCAATTTATGCTTTTGAACTGCTCTCCTAAAGTGCATTTTTGTTTAAAAAAATAGATTATTGATGTCACTGAAATGTTCAAAAATACAGAGGTTTCTTTTCTACATGATGCATTGTCCCATACTTGTGGTGTTGTACGAGCAATCTCAATCACTGAAGGGGCTGTAAGTATAACAGAATTATGATTTTCTCAGGGGGTCAAAAGTCAAGAATGTTTTATTGTCATGTGTCCCAGATAGAACAATGAAATTCTTACTTGCTGCAGCACAACACAATATGTAAAAATAGTACACTGTAAACAATATGATAAATGAGAAAAAAAAGTATATAGCCAGTGGTCAAGGGTGTTAAACCCTTTGGTGCTGCAGGTGACATGTTGGTGGTAGTTTGGGAGTGATTTTTTCAGGTTGGTTTTGTTGAAGTCCCCGGCTATTGTGGTAAAGGCTTTGGGGTACGCTGTCTGGTGCTTGTTGACCACGGTGTGCAGCTCCTCCAATGCTAGACAGATGTCTGCCTAGGTCAGGATGATGGAGGTGAATTCCCTCAGGAGGTAGAAAGGGGGGCGCTTCACTGCCAGATGTTCCAGGTGTGGAGAGCAGGAGTTAGACAGAACTGCCACGACTGAGCACCACAAAGAGTTGACCATGAGGCAGATGCCACTGCCTCTCCCTTTCCCAGATGCATGCATACGGTCCATACGATGGATAGAGAAACCTTCAGGCTGGACGGCTGAGTCTGGGGAGCTGGGGGTGAGCCATGTCTCGGTGAAACAGAACACAGAGCATTCCCTCAGCTCCCTTTGGTAAAGCAGACTTGACCGTAAGTCCTCCACTTTATTTTCCAGTGATTGTACATTGGCTAGTAGGATGGTAGGGAGAGGGGGTCGTGCACTTCAGTCTGACGTAGTCTTGCCCGCTGGCCACGTTTCTGGACAGCATGAAGGCCTCCCCGGTGTTTCCAGGTACTGTACTTACTGTTCCTGCGATCCTCCGCCAGGTCAGGGATTTCCCTGCAATCGGGAATTGCCTTACAGTCAGCAGCTCCATTGCTGCCGGTAGATCGCAATAGCGCTAATGCGTTTAAATGCCTCAGGAGCTTGTCGGTTCCAACGCTGGTTTCTGCTGTTCCTTTTATACAGTGTAAGAAAATAACTGCAGATGCTGGTACAAATTGAAGGTATCACAAAATGCTGGAGTAACTCAGCAGGTCAGGCAGCATCTAGGAGAGAGGGAATGGGTGACGTTTCGGGTCGAGACCCTTCTTCAGACTGATGTCAGGGGGGCGGGACAAAGAAAGGATATAGGTGGAGACAGGAAGACAGTGGGAGAACTGGGAAGGGGGAGGGGGGGAGGGGGAAAAAGAGAGAAACACAGAGGAACTATCTAAAGTTGGAGAAGTCAATGTTCATACCGTTGGGCTGCAAGCTGCCCAAGCGAAATATGAGGTGCTGTTCTTCCAATTTCCGGTTGGCCTCACTATGGCACTGGAGGAGGCCCATGACAGACAGGAACCAAGACAAGTTAAAAATGAACATTGATGAGAGTGGTGTACTGAAAGTTAGCAAGAGTGGAAAACACAGATTTATAGTACTAATCCTAATTATAGACTTGTAAAATGATAATGTATCAAAAAAATAATTGGGCTTTTCAACTGGGATTGTTTAGTTAACCACATCAAATAGTGTAGATTGTAGAATTGTAAGATGTAAATTCATAGTCTGAACCATGCAGTTATGCTGAAGGTCCTAGCAAAGGCTCAAGCTCATGGATAGTTACTCTCACATTTGTTCTGGCACTGTTTGTAACAGAAAAGCCAAAGACAGGGTGGGAGAGAAATAAGGGAAACATTGTACTTTTTCCATTTAATTACATTCGATGTTTTCATTCTTTCAGAAACTTTTGAAAAAGAAGGATTTAGAAAATCTTATGAAACTGGCAAAGGCCCAGATGAATCAGGTAATGCAGTAGCATGTATTGCTTTTATAGAAAGTGTAATTAACAAAGGCACTTACACACAGAATAAATTGGACATTTTCCCATTTTTCAGTTAAGATTAATTGTGTTATTAGACCAGATTATCTTCAAATAACCAAAATTTTAAATATGAAAAAATGCTTTTTATAATCTAAGCAACTGGATCATACTTGGTGTCATGTTCCAGAACACAACCTGTTATGCCACAGGTTTGAGCAGGCATGTAAAATTGTAAATATGGTTGTTCAAGCTAATCATTAAACAGAAAATCTCTTTAATAATCTTGTTGACCACTTAATTTAAAAATACTGGCAGATAAATTCAAAGTGCTAGTTTAGACTTCATTCACAATAATATCAATGTACTACTACAGCAAATGAAAAAAGTTTTCAGGCCACATTTTTCTAGGTTGTGCCATCTTCTGGGTAGATATGAACAGATCAGTCCTGTATGGAATCTAGCAATGATTTTACTTAAACTACAAACAACTTTTCCACCTGGGTCACATAGAAATATAGAAAATAGGTGCAGGAGTAGGCCATTCGGCCCTTCGAGCCTGCACCGCCATTCAATATGATCATGGCTGATCATCCAGCTCAGTAACCTGTACCTGCCTTCTCTCCATACCCCCTGATCCCTTTAGCCACAAGGGCCACATCTAACTCCCTCTTAAATATAGCCAATGAACTGGCCTCATCTACCTTCTGTGGCAGAGAATTCCACAGACTCATCACTCTGTGTGAAGAAATGTTTTCTCATCTCGGTCCTAAAAGACTTCCCCCTTACCCTTAAGCTGTGACCCCCTGGTTCTGGACTTCCCCAACATCGGGAACGATCTTCCCGCATCTAGCCTCTCCAACCCCTTAAGAATTTTATATGTTTCTATAAGATCCCCCCTCAGTCTTCTAAATTCCAGCGAGTATAAGCCTAGTCTATCCAGTCTTTCTTCATATGAAAGTCCTGCCATCCCAGGGATCAATCTGGTGAACCTTCTCTGTACTCCCTGTAAGGCTAGAATGTCCTTCCTCAGATTAGGAGACCAAAACTGTACACAATACTCCAGGTGCGGTCTCACCAAGGCCCTGTACAACTGCAGCAGAACCTCCCTGCTCCTATACTCAAATCCTCTTGCTATGAATGCTAACATACTATTCGCTTTCTTCACTGCCTGCTGCACCTGCATGCCTACTTTCAATGACTGGTGCACCATGACACCCAGGTCACGATGCATCTCCCCTTTTCCTAATTGGCCACCATTCAGGTGTTCTTGCCGCCAAAGTGGATAACCTCATATTTATCCACATTATATTGCATCTGCCATGCATTTGCCCACTCGCCTAATCTATCCAAGTCACTCTGCAGCCTCCTAGCATCCTCCTCGCAGCTAACACTGCCACCCAGCTTCGTGTCATCCGCAAACTTAGAGATGTTGCATTCAATTCCCTCGTCCAAATCATTAATATATATTGTAAATAACTGGGGTCCCAGCACTGAGCCTTGCGGTACCCCACTAGTCACTGCCTGCCATTCCGAAAAGGACCCGTGTATTCCTACTCTTTGCTTCCTGTCCGCCAACCAATTCTCTATCCACCTCAACACTGAACCCCCAATACCGTGTGCTTTAAGTTTGTACACCAATCTCCTATGTGGGACCTTGTCGAAGGCCTTCTGAAAGTCCAGATATAACACATCGACTGGTTCTCGCTTATCCACTCTACTAGTTACATCCTCGAAAAATTCTATAAGATTCGTCAGACACGATTTGCCTTTCATAAATCCATGCTGACTTTGTCCGATGATTTCACCACTTTCCAAATGTGATGCTATCACGTCTTTAATAACTGACTAGCATTTTCCCCACTACCGATGTTAGGCTAACTGGTCTATAATTCCCTGTTTTCTCTCTCCCTCCCTTTTTAAAAAGTGGGGTTACATTGTGAAATAATTGACTTATTCTTGCCAATTATTTTAAAAAGATTAGACAAAGTCACATCTATTAATCTTAGAATTGATGCTAACATCTATTAAGCATAGAATCAAAGCCAGCTGCCGTTAAATTTAATTATTAGCTTCTGAGCATTTGTTATTGAAATCAGAGGCATCAAAGCTCTGTCACAATAATTCAGCGCAGACAGTTGAAATTATTGAGTAGCAATGCATGCAAAACACAGATCCTTTGCAAATGCTAATCTCATAGCATTTTGTAGAAGAAGTACAGCGGATAGAGTTGAATGTTAATATGTGCATATCATTGATCTGTCGATAACCCAACACAAGCTAGAAACAATATTATTTAGAGACAAAAGTTTTGAATGTCTATGTACAAAATCCACTTTAAATACTCGTATCTAAAAAGTACAGTGATTAAAGTTTTTCTTTCATCTCAAATTGGCAGAATGAAAGGTGGAGAAATTCATATCTAATGATATGAATATCTAATACAATCCCACCGGCAGCATTGTTTTCATTTTGGGACATGGCACATCCGCAAGGTAAAATTGCCTAAAAAGGAGTGAGAGTTTAGTTTCATAAGGATGTTACAGGGACTTACATGATGATGGCAGTTTGCCTAAACTTTATTACTAGGAGTTGCAAAATTATGAATTTCATAACTAAGGTGCTTAAAAAAAAACTTGTTGGTGCAGATGCAGAGAAAGTTCTGACTATTTTCCTGTACTTTTTCTTTGTAAATGCTGATACATTATCAAGCAATTATGTACAATACCTGCAGAGCTTATGTTGTTAAATGGGAATGTAGCACATGGATAGAAAATCATTGGAGATGGAGGTTTCAATTTAGAACAGTACAGGCCTAAAAGGATTGATCTCAAACTATATTGATGCAAAATTAGGAGGCAGGAAGCAGTAGGAAGTAATTTCCTTGATGGACCTGAACATTTGTCTCAGGTTTTTACTTGGCACAGATGCAGCAGAAAGCAGCACGGAATCACTGACTATAAGATAGGTGCTATTGTTCTCTGTATAGTGCATTCTAAAACTATGGCTCCAATGTTATTGTAGTGCAACCATCATTGGGTTACTGAGTCACCTGTTTTGCTCTCCTTCCAGAAAATCATTTGCAGTGCTAGCCCCTTCATCTCAGACATGATATAGTTGCTAGACATAAGAGACCACTGCAGTAACTGAAGATAATACCTCCTCTGTCACTTATGATTGATCTAATCCAACAGGACCTGACTTTTTTTGTGCTGCAACCTGATGGTGCATTGAAATCTCCACTTGCCAAAATCCTAACGAATCTGGAGCAATTACAGCTATGTCAGACAACAAATCTCCATAAAGATGATGTACTGATACTTGCAGGAGGTGACAAGGCAAAAGTAGTAAGTATTTAATTAAAAGTTATTAGAGACCACTCACTACCCAAGGAAAAAATAAACATTAATTTGTAAATTAATGAGGATTAGTGCAGATTACAGTGGCTAATCAAAGATAGCCTGAGATAATTTATCTCCATGTTCAACCCCGGCTTCGGGTGCTGTCTGTATGGAGTCTGTATGTTCTCCCTGTGACCGTGTGGGTTTTCTCAGATCTTCGGTTTCCTCCCACATTCCAAAGACGTACAGATTTGTTGGTTAATTGGCTTGGTATAAATGTAAGTTGTCCCTAGTGTGTGAGGGGTAGTGTTAATGTGCGGGGATCGCTGGTTGGTGCGGACTCTGGGCAGAAGGGCCTGTCTCTGCGCTTTATCTCGAAACCAAAACTAAATTAAACACTGTCATATACAATATGTGATGTAAAGTGAGACATTTATATTTTATCTTTTTCCTCAGAGTGCTGCATTAGGGAAGGTGCGGCTGGAATGTGCTAACATACTGGAGTGTAGAGGAATTGCCCTCCGAAACCCAAATACATTTAATTTCCTGTGGGTTGTCGACTTCCCACTGTTTCTACCAAAAGAAGAGCGATCTGAAGAGTACGAATCAGCCCATCACCCCTTCACAGCTCCTCACCCAGATGATGCCCACCTCATTTACACAGAGCCTGGTAAGGTATGGCGACAAAATATAAATTATAAAGGCAAATTCTTAGTTACTTTTATAAACTTTGGACAATACTATTATATATTTGTACCTTCAGGGATAGATCTCATAGGTATATCAATGGCTTTTGATTTGGAGTTAATTAGGTGATTTTTACTGTGGCTTCATTGTAAGAGAATTCCCAAAGCTTATTGGGGAAATAATAATTGGTGGTCATCTCCTAAAATGAATGACTCACCAGTGTAAATAGCAGATGTAGCAGAGTTTAGATGCTTGATCATCCAAGAGATTCTCAGCCAGCAAGGCTAAGGCTGCAGCAAATGAAGGCTGCAGTAAAAATAAGATCTGTCTGATTTACTCTCCTTCAAGTTTGTCTTATGCAAGAGAAGACAGACAGACTCTTACAAGCTGCAACAAAACTTGGTCTTACACCCAATACAGCAAAGCCACAGGTGATGAAGATCTTCTCCAGAACCAGCAACCCTGCCCGCATGCACATCACTGCCCTAGAGGAGGTAGAAACATTCACATCACTGGAGGAGCAGATGCAGACATAAAAAGCAGAATCAATAAGGCTAGGGTGATGTTTAACATGCTCAGGAAGATTTGAAGCTCAAAACACATCTCAATCAACACCAAAATTCGCATCTTTAACTCAAATGTGAAGCAGGTGATGCTGTGTGGATCAGAGACATGGATAACAACAAAACACGCAACAAACAGGCTGCAAACATTCATTAACATCTGCCCCAGGAGAATACTAAACATCTGGCGGAGAAACAAAGTAAGCAATGTGGACCTGTGGAAAAGAACAAGCCAGGATCCCATTGACTTACAAATTCAAAGGAGAAAATGGAGTTGGATTGGACACACCCTCAGAAAACCCACCACAAACATCACCCAGCAAGCCCTGAAATGGAACCCCCAAAAGGAAAAGAGGTCGCCCCAGGAACAGCTGCAGAAGCGGTGTCCAGGCAGAAATGTCTGGGAGTGGGCTCAACTGGGGAGATCTCGAAAGAACCGCCAACAACTAAGTGAGGTGGGGGACATTTGTCATTGGCCTATGCTCCCCAGAGGAGCAAAGGGCTTAAGATGAAGAGGAAGTTTGTCTTACATTTAAGATCAGAACAAAAATGTAACCATGTGGATTATTGTTTTATTTGAACTTGAGGATCTGCTGCACAACCTCAATTACCTGGAATGGTGTGCAGATCCTTTCAAATGTCCTGCTTTCCCTTTCAAAGGGATTCTGCTTTCCCTTCATGATTGCTTTCAGAGTTGCTGAGTATTTACAGCCTTTTCTATTCAAAGTATCCAAAGTATTTTGCTTGTGTTTAGTATTGCTGAATTCTGTTTTCTTCAGGTGAGGAGTCAACATTATGACCTTGTACTAAATGGCAATGAAATAGGAGGAGGCTCCATTAGAATACATAATATGGAATTGCAGAAGTATGTACTCGAGTCGATATTAAAGGTATGTGTGTAACTGAATTTGTCTGATTGTTTCTCAATGAAGTGTCAAAAGAAAATCTATCAAATTTCGTTTCCTCTAGAAATTTGCGACAGGTACAGTTAGTAAATCACTATTAGGAAGCATGACCTCAGAATATGTGTTTAGCCATTCAGGACACAATGCCTCATTCCAAAGTGTGTTGTAAACATTTGAACTTATCTGATGGTAATAGATGTGTAGTTAGTGAGTATATTTGATGCCATTATTGATATGTTTTGTGGATATTAAGGAAATCAGGAAAATATAAAGTGATGGAGATACAGAATTAGCCAGGAACTTTAATAGCAAAGCAGATTTTAATAGGCCTCAGGTAATTGCCTTTCTGGCTTCTTCAAAACAATATCCAATTCTGCTTCTATTCTTATCCTTGTCCCATTAATTATAATTTAGTCAGTAACCATTATGTGCTATTGTAAGAAACATCTTTGGAAATTTGAGGCACGACTTCAACTTTGGTACCATTTGTTTACCACTTAAGTCGTTAACCCATCATGATTTGTTTTTACCAGTCTATACCTGAGATACAGGGAGACGTTGGGCAGACTAGGACTTCAGTCCATGGAGCACAAAAGGCAGATCTTATTGAGGTGTACAAAATCATGAAGGGATTTGATAGGGTGAATGCATAGTTTTTTTCCCGAGGGTAGAAGAATCAAGAACTGGAGAATATAGGATTATGGTGAGAGGGGCAATATTATCGGAATATGAGGAGAACCTTTTTTCGCACAGAGGGTTTTTGAGTACAGGTGCTCCCCGCCTTATGATGCTTCGACTTACGATATTTCGATTTTGCGATGGTGCAAATGGCAGCGACCCATAGCGAGCCGCAGCTCGCTTCAGGCCACGTGATCACGTGTATTCAATGCATTTCGACGTACGATATTTTTGGTTTCCGATGGGTTTCTCGGAATGTAACCCCATCATAATTGAGGAGCATCTGTATATGGAATGGGCTGCCAAAAGTAGTAGTTGAGGAAGGTATAATAACAAAATTTAAAGGACATTTGGAAGGAAGGTTTAGAGGGGTATGGGTTATGTGTGGTCAAAAGGGACTAGCTTGGATGAGGCATCTGGGTCAGCATGGCCGAGTTGGGCTAATGACCTGTTTATGTGCTGTATGACTATATCTACAGCAATATTCATGTAATGATGTGTAAATGAATGTTCCCCTGTACTTCACTTGTTGGTAAATAGTTTTTTGGTTCTTGACACTTCTTACAACTTCAAGCAAAATATTTTGGATTTCAATCTTTTGAAGCAAATGTAACAACCGGGCAGGGCAAGTGTGATAATCACGTGGAATTATTTTATTTGAGTAGCTCTTTACTTATTTGTGTGCCACAGGAAGACACTGGATTGTTACAACATCTGCTGAAGGCATTAGATTCTGGATCACCGCCCCACGGTGGGATTGCTTTGGGTGAGTTCTGCATAAATGTTTGTCAGTCTGTAATCAAGCAACAGAGAAGGCTATGATTGAATAAAGCAGACATTTATTTATATAGTCTAATATGCAAGCTCACAATTTCAGTTGAGGATGTAGAATTTTGGGGATTTATTTAACTCTGAACACTAAAAGGTAATTTCAATCTTGGTCTGAGTCTTGCTGGAAAACACTTTTGCCCAGCGCAAATTAAATATAATTTTAAGGCAAGTTTGAGTATTTCATTGTTAACTTTATGGCAGTTAATTTGTCTGAGGGTTTTAGTGCAACATTGGTGGTTTTCCACTAATCCACCATTGTTATTGTCACTTAAACTAGGACTTGCTTTTCATTTTCAGATTTTGAAAAATAGAATTCAAGCTCAATTTGAGATTGTTCTCAAAATTTAATCCAGTAATGTAATTACATCACCACCTGTGGTACTTTTCATTCCTAAAAGAATGCTGATCAGAGCAGACTTTATTTATTAAAGCAAAATTCAACAAAATCATGTTTTTCAAATGTTATATAACTGAGTTTAGACAATCAGTCAAGCACACTAAATTATTTTATCGGTTTCATTACAGGCTTGGACAGACTGATAGCTCTTACAGTTGGAGCCTCCAGTATCAGGGACGTTATTGCTTTTCCTAAATCATTCAGAGGACATGATCTAATGTGTAATGCACCAGATTTTATGAGTGCTGAAGAACTGAGTCCGTATCACATTCAAGTCAACTGGCCCACCGAAATCCACGAGGACAGCACCAATTCATGAGAGTTCATGGAATGATTGGTAACTGAAACAAAAGCTGCAGAGGCTAAAGTAGATTTGGACCACAGAGGTTTGTACCATTTCAGTGTTTGTAACCTACAAGTAACACTGAAGGTTGGTATGTCTGAACTGCTCCCAGCTACGGCACTGTACATACTTTGATGCTTACTGCACACTTATCAAATCATGAGAATTGAAATCATTAAAAGCACATTTTCGTCAAAAACATTTTTTAACCACTTTCAGGCCAAAACGTAGTCCCTAAAGTCCAGCGGGTTCTCCGAAAGAGAGGAAGAATTCTATCAACACAGCTCATAGAATCTTCCTTGTGTCAGAGGCAGCAATGCTAACAGTGTCAACATGACACTGCTATGAGGATAGACAGAAGTCATAACCATCTGAGGTTTAGGCCTGAGTTTAGATTCATTCACAATTTATAAATGTATTATGAAATATTTTAAGGTACTAAGTGAAACCACTACTTAAAGTGCTATTTAAAGGGAAGGAGTTGGCATAATGGTATAAATCACAAGATTAATAATCTAGATCCCAAGGCAAAGTTGTGGGGACCTGTGTTTGAATCCCACCATGGCAGTAGGATAAAATCAAATTCTGTAATTTTAAAAGATCTATTCAAAACCATACCAAATGACTTATCTGTTCAATAATGTCTGGTGGAGGAGGAAATCTTGGATGGTCTGACCTACACTTGACTCCAGACCCACAGTGATGTTTGTTGGCTCATAACAGTTCTCTGAAATGGCCTAGCAAGCCATCCAATTGTAATTAACAGCTAGAAAGCTACAAATAAACAAAACTGGATCACCTGGAATGGACCAATGGTAGAAATTGCTCTGTGGAGTCCTCCTCACTAAAATTGGTGGATTGTCTCACAGACTATTCAAGGAATAGTCTGACATAGTCATACTCACGGAATCATACCTCACAATCAGTGTCCCAGGCACCACCATCTCCACCCCTGGTATTTTGTATCCCACCAGCAAAACAGACACTTTAGAGATGCAACCTCATGGCCTCGCATGCTTCCCAATCTACCATCATACCAGGAGTGTAGGAAAATAACTGCAGATGCTGGTACAAATCAAAGGTATCACAAAATGCTGGAGTAACTCAGCGGGTCAGGCAGCATCTCTGGAGAGAAGGAATGGGTGAGTTTCGGGTCGAGACCCTTCTTCAGACCCGAAACGTCACCCATTCCTTCTCTCCAGAGATGCTGCCTGACCCGCTGAGTTACTCCAGCATTTTATCATACCATGAGTACAACCCTGCTTCAATGAAAAGTGCTGGAGGAGCAGCATCAGGCATACCTTGGAAAAGAACGGGGGATCAACGTGAAGCTACAAGACAAGACTACATGCATACCAAACAACGTAAACAGCATGGAATAAGCAGAGTTAAGTGATCCCATAACCAATAGATCAGATCTAAGGTAGACACAAAATGCTGGAGTAACTCAGCGGGTCAGGCAGCATGTCAGGAGAGAATAAATGGGTGATGTTTCGGGTCGAGACCCTTCAGACTGATGTCAGGGGAGGGGGTGGGACAAAGATAGGATGTAGTAGGAGACGGGAAGACTAGTGGGGGAACTGGGAAGGGGAGGGGAAAGAGGAACTATCTGAAGTTGGAGAAGTCAATGTTCATACCGCTGGGGTGTAAACTGCCCAAGCGAAATATGAGATGCTGTTCCTCCAATTTGTGATGGGCCTCACTATGACAATGGAGGAGGCCCAGGACAGAAAGGTCAGATTGGGGAGGGGGAATTGAAGTGCTGAGCCATCGGGAGATCAGGTTGGTTAAGGCAGACTGAGCGAAGGTATGAGCGAAACGATCGCTGAGCCTGCGCTTGGTCTCGCCGATGTAGAGAAGTTGACATCTGGAACACCGGATACAATAGATGAGGCTGGAGGAGGTGCAGGTGAACCACTGCCTCACCTGGAAAGACTAGGTCCTTGGATGGAGTCGAGGGGGGAGGTAAAGGGACAGGTGTTGCATCTCCTGTGGTTGCAGGCTAAAGTACCTGGGGATGGGGTGGTTTGGGTGGGAAGGAACAAGTGGACCAGGGAGTTACAGAGGGAACGGTCTCTGCGGAAAGCAGAAAGGG
This sequence comes from Rhinoraja longicauda, assembly GCF_053455715.1. Taxonomy (NCBI): domain Eukaryota; kingdom Metazoa; phylum Chordata; class Chondrichthyes; order Rajiformes; family Arhynchobatidae; genus Rhinoraja; species Rhinoraja longicauda. The sequence continues at coordinate 39,448,151 of NC_135963.1, read as the reverse complement.
GTGAAGGTGGGAAGATGTGGCCAGTAGTGGGATCCCGTTGGAGGTGGCGGAAATGTTGGAGGATAATTTGTTGTATACGATGGTTGATAGGGTGGAAGGTGAGGACAAGGGGGACTCTCTCCTTGTTACGAATGGGGAGAGGGGGAGCAAGAGCGGAGCTGCGGGATATAGAGGAGTCCCCAGTGAGAGCCTCATCTATAATGGAAGAGGGGAACCCCCGTTTCCTAAAGAATGAGGACATCTCTGATCCCCTAGTTTGAAACACCTCTTCCTGGGTGCAGATATGACGTAGACTGAGGAATTGGGAGTAGGGGATAGAGTTGTTTTCAGGAAACAGGGTGGGAAGAAGTGTAGTCAAGATAGCTATGGGAGTCAGTAGGTTTGATAGAGATGGTGAGATCCAGAAACGGTAGGGAGATGTTGGAGATGGTCCAAGTATATTTAAGAGCAGGATGGAAATTAGTGGTGAAATTGATGAAGTCAGTGAGTTCTGCATCGGTACAAGAGGGTACATCAATGCAGTCATCAATGTTACGGAGGTAGAGTTCGGGGATGGGGCCAGTGTACGCCTGGAACAGGGATTGTTCGACGTACCCTACAAAGAGGCAGGCATAGCTGGGGCCCATGCGAGTGCCCATAGCTATGCCTCAGATTTGGAGTAAGTGGGAGGAGTCAAAGGAGGAGATCAGATCTAATCTTTTAAGTACTGCCACATGCAGTCATAAATGGTGGTAACAATAAATCTCACTGGAAAAAGCTCCAGAAAAATTCCCATTCACAAAATAGGAGTGCATCAGTGCAAAAGAAAAGAACCTGAAGCATTTGCAAGAGCCTTCAGCCAAAGGTGCTGAATGAATGACCCATTTTGCCCTCCACCTGTGGTCCCCAGCATTATAGATGCCAGTTTTCTGCCAATTTGAGTCAGTTCATGATATGAAGAAACAGCTAAAAGTATTGAATATAGCAAAGGCCTCTGGGCCCTGACAACATTCCAGCAAAAGTACTAAAGACGTGCTCCAGTATTCCCACGCACTTGGCCAAGCAGTTTCAGTATGGCTACATTAGCATCTACCTTACATTGTAGAAAATTGCCCAGCTATGCCCTATCCATAAACTGGACAAATCCAATCCAGCCAATTACAGCATCATTAGTTTATGATTGATCATCACTGAAGTGATAGGATAACTAATAGTCTATCAAGTGACACTTGCTTGGCAACAACCTGCTCACTGAAGACCAGTTTGCCAAAGTGACTCAGCTCCTGCCCTCAACACAGTTTTGGCCCAAATATGGACTAAAGAGTAGAATCCAGAAACAAAGTATGAGTAACTTTGACATCAAGGCAGCATTTGATTGAACATGGCACTTTGCTAAACTGGAATCAGAGGAAAAACCCTCTGCTCATTGGAACCATAAGCAGAATGGAAGAGGGCTGTGGTTAGAGGTTCATCATCTCAGCACCTGACATCCCTGCTGATGTTCTTCAAGGTAGTGTGCTAGCCCAACCATCTTCAGCTGCTTCATCAATGACCTTCCTTCAGTTGTAGGGTCAGCTGTACTAGGAATGTTGGCTGATGACTGCACAATTTTCAGCACCATTCGGGACTCCTCTGTTAATGAAACAGACCACATTCAAATGCAGCCAAGATCTGGACAAAATACAGGCGTGGGCTGATAGGTGCCATGTAACATTCGCACCATGTAAGCATCAGGCAATGATGACATTTAACAAGAGAAAATCTGTATTCAGTGGCATTTTCATAACTGAATTTCCCACTATTAATATCCCGGGGGTAACCACTGGCAGAAACCGAACTGGAGTAGCCATATATACAATGTGGCTATAAGAACAGGTAAGAAGTTTGGAATTCAGCAGCAAATAACACCTCTTAACTCGCTAAAATTTGTTCATCATCTTCCAGGCTCAAGTCAGGAGGATGATGCAATACTCTCCATTTGCCTGGATGAGTGCAGCTTTAAAAACATCAAGCTCAACACCACGCTAGACGTAGCTGTCCGCCTAATAGGCATCCCATCTACAACCATTCACTAACTCCATCACCGACGCACAGTAGCAGCAGTTTATGTCATCTACAAGTTGCACTGCAGCAACTCATCAAGTCTTCATACATGCCATGTTTTAAGTCCACCAACTCTGCCATTGGAAAGACAAAGGCAGCAAAAGTACTGGAACACCACCACTTGGAACTTGCCCTCCTAGCCACACACCATCTTGCCTTGGAAATATATTGCCATTCCTTCACCATCACAGGGGAAAAATATTCCCCCTTCACCCCTCCCTCACAGGATTGCGGGTACACTGACACCTCAAAGATTGCAGCAGTTCTTCACTACCTGCTAACGGGCCGAGCCACTTTCTGTTCTCGGTTACCAGTAACTCAACTCAGTTTAGCTTCCTCCCCAACACCAACCACCCAATATACCTTCATCCTCAGCTGTATACAATGTCTGGGGAATTCACAAATATCTCAGCATCAACACCTTTCAGGGGTAACATTCCAGATTTTGATTACTTTCTGTGATGAAGAAATGTCTAATTCAACTGTATTCAAATGTTAACTTCAATAATTATGAATCAATGTGTTTTCTTGATCCGCAATATGATTTCACCTGCCTTGGCATACTTGTAAATTATAACATGGGTGAAGAATGTGGTAACCATAGGTCATTTCAATGAAAAGCCAACTCACCAGAGTGTAAATACTGAGCAGGTACATTGCTTATGTGCACCATCACGCATCTCTCACAAAGTATAGTAATCCTTAAACTAATCTCTGGAGGCCAGATCATTATTTATATTTATGCTAGAGATACATAAATATCAGAAAGATGAAGGAGCAGAGGGCTATGGGAAACTGGCATAGAAGGAGGCAATAGTACCAGCATAGATCAACCATGAACAGGGGAGTAAGAATATTGAAGAGGGCAGTGTGGTTGCCATAATTTACATAGACTTCAGCAAGGTCTTTAACAACGTACTGCATTATAAGCTGGTCTGGAAATTTAGATCACATGAGACCGAGAGCGGATTAGCCAATTGGATATAAAATTGGCTTGAAAACAAGAAAAAGAGTGGTGGTTACGGGTTATTTTTCAGATTCGAGGGCTGTAATAAGTGGTGTAGATCAATTAATTTGATGTGACCGTAAATGACATTAGTAGATTTGCAGATGACATTAAAATTGGTGGTATTGTGAACAAAGAAGGTTTTCTAAGATTACAATGCAATTTTGATCAACTTGGCCAATGGCTGAGGAATGGCAGATGGTATTTAATTCAGATAAATGTGAGGTGATGCATTTGGGTAAGACAAACTCAGCTCCAAACTCCTGGATTAGAGTCAGCACATCCCTCTGTCACTGAATTCTCAACAATCTTTGAAATAAGACAAGCATTTAGGCAGTGTTATAATGATGAACTAATATTGATGGGGAAGGTGTTTAGTTTGATGCAAACCATGGCCACATCATATCCCTACTTCATATTGCTAATAGACAAAAAGAAGCTCCATATGATCTTAAAATTAATGCACTCCTTTGTTTGAACTGTTGGACGAACTCCAAGATGGTTACATCCCTATCCATTCTGCTTCACCAGATTTAATCACAGATCTTACAGTATGTCATGTTATGTTTCTTGTAGAGGTATTACTTACTTAATGCATTTTATACTATGCTTTAATTCATTGTTGGTTTTAGACAGTTTAAACTAAACTTAAGATTAAATTAAAATTAATTGACTGAATACAGAAATGATCCTCTGGAAAAAACACATACAAATGAAAAGAACTTAACTAAAGTGTGAAAGTGAGAGTATCAAAATATTAATCTCTTAAATAAAATAAGTATTTGAGATTTCACATTTTATCCATTGATAAATAATATGGTCTGTGGAACTCTTAAACTATTAATCTATATGTTATATTCAATTCAACCACTTGATAGCCTCAGCGTGCTTCATACATTTTTGCATTTAATCTACTCAAGAAAGCCAACTCACTCCTTGTTGTGAGCAACCATACATGAAACCGGTCACTTTTAGATTTAAATTTTTTTTTAGATTTAGAGATACAGTGCAGAAAAAGGCCCTTCGGCCCACCGGGTCTGCACCGCCCAGCGATCCCCACACATTAACACTATCCTACACCCACTAGGGACAATTTTTACATTTGCCCAGCCAATTAACCTACAAACCTGTACGTCTTTGGAGTGTGGAAGGAAACCGAAGATCTCGGAGAAAACCCACGCAGGTCACGGGGAGAACGTACAAACTCTGTACAGTACAGCACCCGTAGTCAGGATCGAACCCGAGTCTCCGGCGCTGCATTCGCTGTAAGGGAGCAACTCTACCGCTGCACCACCGTGCCGCCCAAATACTTTACTCATTAAGCTTGTGTGCTTATACATCTCTCCAACAATTCATTCGTACATGGACACAAAAAGCTGGAGTAACTCAGCGGGGCAGGCAGCATCTCTGGAGAGAAGGAATGGGTGACGTTTTGGGTTGAGACCCTTCTTCAGACTGTATGGGATAAGGGAAACAAGAGATATAGACAATGATGTAGAGTGATAAAGAACAATGAATGAAAGATGGTTTGCCAACCACCCCATCCCCAGGTACCTTCCCCTGCAACCGCAGAAGATACAATACCTATCCCTATATCTCCTCCCTTGACTGCCTAACCTGAAAGGACTGGAAAACACTGGAATTCAGAAGGATGAGAGGGGATCTTATCGAAACGTATAAGATTATTAAGGGGTTGGACACGTTAGAGGCAGGAAACATGTTCCCAATGTTGCGGGAAGTCCAGAACAAGGGGCCACAGTTTAAGAATAAGGGGTAGGCCATTTAGAACGGAGACGAGGAAAAACTTTTTCAGTCAGAGTTGTGAATCTGTGGAATTCTCTGTCTCAGAAGGCAGTGGAGGCCAATTCTCTGAATGCATTCAAGAGAGAGCTAGATAGAGCTCTTAAAGATAGCAGAGTCAGGGGGTATGGGGAGAAGGCAGGAACGGGGTACTGATTGAGAATGATCATCCATGATCACATTGAATGGCGGTGCTGGCTCGAAGGGCCGAATGGCTTACTCCTACACCTATTGTCTATTGACTGTCGTGGTCCTGGACAGAGGTTCACTTGAACCTCCTTCAACCTCATCTACTGTATCCATTGTTCAAGATGTGGAATATTATACATCGACGAGACTAAACATAGACTGGACGATTGTTTTGCAGAACACCTTCGCTCAGTCTGCCTGAACCTACCTGATCTCCCAGTTGCTGAACACTTTAATTCTCCTTCCCATTCCCACACAGACCTTTCTGTCCCAAGCCTCCCCTATTGTCAAAGTGAGGTTAAACGCAAATTGGAGGAACAGCATTTCATATCTCGCTTGGGCAGCTTACAGCCCAGTGGTATGAATATTGATTTCTCCAACTTCAGTTAGCCCTGGCATTCCCTCTCTCCATCCATCCCCAGCCAAGTCAAGCTAGTTTCTCGTTTTAATCCAACAAACAGCTAACAATGGTCTGTTTCCTTTATCATAGTTACTTTTTTTTGCATAACTTTCATTCATTGTTCTTTATCTCTCCACATCACTGTCTATGTCTCTCGTTTCTCTTTTCCCTAACCAGTCTGATGAAGGGTCTCGACCTGAAACGTCACCCATTCCTTCTCTCCAGAGATGCTGCCTGTCCCACTGAGTTACTCCAGCTTTTTGTGTCTATCTTTGGTAGAAACCAGCATCTGCATTTCCTTCCTACACATTTCATTTGTACAACTGACTCCATTGTCTGCCGTTTAGCTCCATCTCTGGTACCCAGGACTGAAAATGTGTCTGTTTTTCACCTATAGTTCGCCAAAGCTTTCATCACCAATTCTAATTTAACCTTGCTTTCTTCAAGATCATCCAAGGAGACAAGGTCTTCCTGGACTAATTAAGTTAGAACAAAATAAGAACTGCAGTAGGATGGGGACATAATGTTCCTGCCTCCATCCGCCCAATTCTGACCTCTGGTGTTCTGTGAAGTTTACATTGTTTTACCCCAGGGGCCCTGGTTTTCTCTCCCATCTTGAGTTAATTGAATGCTGCAAATTGCCCACGAGCAACGTGAATCACTGAAAAATTAAGGAATGTTAATGGGGATGTGAGAAGAGGTTGCAGGAAAATGACGGGAAAAATGAGACTGTTGAGATTGCTAGGAACTGATGTAGACTCAGTAGATTCCAAATTTCTCAAATATGAGAAATGTGACATCCACCTTCTGTCATTCAACAATATAGCTAAATTTCAATGCCAATTTCTTTTTACCACAATCAAAAATACCTGTGATTGCCCTCGATTCCACCTTTCCTATTTTTTTGTACATAGATTTACTTTTTCATCCCTAATAGCTCTGCTCTCTACTTACACTGATGAGCCAAAACATTACAACCACCTGTCCCTGAAGGTGTCCTGTAGTATCTGGCACCAAAACATTAGCAGCAGATCCTTCAAGTCCTGTAAGTTGCAAGGTGGAGCCGTTGTGGATTGGACTTGTCGATCCAGCACATCCCACAGATGCTCAATCGGATTGAGATCTGGGGAATTTGGAGGCCAGGGCAACACCGTGAACACTTCATCATGTTCCTCAAACCATTCCCAAACAATGTGTGCAATGTGGCAGGGTGCACTATCCACTTCCCCAGGCAAACGGCGTACACGTCCACGGCCATCCAAGTGATCTAAAAGAAAACGGGACTCATCGGACCAGGCGACCTTCTTCCACTGCTTCAAGCTCCAGTTCCGACGTTCACATGCCCAATGTAGGTTCTTTTGACGGTGGACAGGGGTCATCATGGGCACTTTGACCCGGTCTGCGGCTAAGCAGCCCCATACGCAGCAGGGTGCGATGCACTGTGTATTGTGACACATTCCGCCCGTGACCACCATTAAAATTTTCTGTGTCTTGTGCCACAGTAGACCTGTCGGTTCGGACTAGACGGGATAGTCTTCGTTGCCCTCGCGCATCGATGAGCCTTGGGCGCCCAACACCCTGCCGCCGGTTTGTGGTTTGTCCCTCCTCAGACCACTGTTAGTAGGTACTCACCACTACTGACCGGGAGCACCCCACAAGCCTTGCCGTTTCAGAGATTCTCTGACCCAGTTGGCTCGCCATAACAATTTGGCCCTTGTCAAAGTCGCTCAGGTCTTTACTCCTGCCCATTTCTCCTGCATCCAACACATCAACTTCAAGAACTGACTGTTCACTTGCTGCCTAATATATCCCACCCCTTGACACGTGCCATTGTAACAAGATAATCAATGTTATTCACTTCACCTGTCAGTGGTCAAAATGTTTTGGCTCATCAGTGTATATCTTTAAGCTGACATAACAGTAAAGTTGCTGCCTTACAGCGCCAGAGACCCGATTCGATCCTGCCTATGGGTGCTGTCTATATGGAGTTTGTATGTTCTCCCTGTGACCTGCTTACAGGTCTGTGGGCTAATTGGCTTGGTAAAACTGTAAATTGTCAATAGGATAGGATAGTGTGGGGATCGCTGGTCGGTGTGGATGGTGGGCCGAAGGGCCTGTTTCCGTGCTGCATCTCTAAACTAAATTAAAAGTATGAATATTGAATTCCTATTTCAAGTAAATTACTGACCACACTTCTCATTAATGACCCCCCATCCCAGTGCGCACACCATTTCCGCAATACCCTATTAGCATTTTACCTCCTCCTTCCACTCATCTGCCACCCTCCATACTCCGAAACGCCATTTCCCTTTTATCCTTCCTCTTTTTCCTTCCTCAGTCCCCTTCCACCCGTATCCTTCCCTCGGCTTTAGTTTTAATCCCCTCTCTTTCTCATCTGGCACTCTTTTGTCTCCATTTCAACTCCAGCTTTTGTCGCTATCTCCACCCATCTGCAAATTACCCCTCTTCTCCTGCATCCACCAGGTTTTGCCTCAGCCCTACCTCTCTTTAACAGCTATCACCCCTCTACCCCTTCAGTCTGAAGAAGGATTCCGACCCGAAACATTGTCTTGTCCATTTCCCTCCACAGATACCTAACCCAGAGGTCCTTCAGAATATTAAATTTGTATTGCTCTTCATAAATGTTGTTTATATTCCTGAGCATAATTGGCATTTTGTTTTTTACATAACATTTCTATGATTTTATTTCAATTCTGTCTGAAGCAGAATTTGTAAGTTAATGAAAATCATTAATATTTCAACCTCTTAAACAATCAGCATCGATGCACAAAAAACAAAGCTTACCAGTTAACCAACATCCTCAGACTAGTTTTCTGCCTACTCCTGCACCTATTGTCTATTGTCTATTGTCTAAGGAAATAACATTCCAAATGACTATCTTGCTATTGATAATAGATAAGAAATAATCTAAAGAGTGGAAAGCCACAGGTACTCATTTCAGTAGTAATGTTAAAATGGAGAGGAAGAACTTAGTGTTTGCAAATAAACAGTTCTGAATGATTGTCACTATTTCTACTTCACCTGACAATTGGCAAATAGTCCAAAATATTAAACTTGGATTGCTCTTTTTTAGTGTTGCTTAAATTCCTGAGCATATGTGGCATTTTCAGTTTTTATTATATCAGAACCTACAGTAATAAAATGATCAGGGGATATCAGGCAGTGAAAAAATATGGGCTTCCAATGTGATCCTAAATAAAATAATTACCAGTAAAAAAGGAGGTAAAATCTGAAGTTGCTCAATATAAATTTGTACAATAGGACAAATACTGCAGGAATAGAACCAGTTATAGAGCATTTCATTTTCAATACCTGTTACAGTTGAGGTCTGATCATCACATTAAATGCCTAGTTGCACTGAAAAGGGTGCAGAAGAGATTTTGTATGGGGAAAGTGGGTACTCAGTTAAACATACAAGATCAACTCATGTCAAACTAGAAGAATAACACAAAATAAATTTCCAGTTGCTATTCTAATGTCAGGTTGAGCTGCAGGTCAAAATCTGGCGACAAAATGGGCAACAGACTGCCAAGTGACCGGCCACCTTATGATATTTATAGGCTTTTATCTGTGTTAATACCAGTCTGTTTTCCATGGATGGAATTGTCTTGTATAGAACACTTTCAAGAATGAAAGGATTTGACTGTTTTAAATAGGAACATAAATACTCCAGCATTAAACTCATCCAAAGTAAAAACTCAATGACAAATACCATTACCAACTGATGACTATTCATTGACCTAAGAATTTTATAATATAATTAATGAAATTGCAAATTTATTGAAGCTGTGCTTTATTTTTATATATTAAAATAGAAGGGCTTTATCCTACAGATATTTTAAACTGTTTATTTGCACTGAAATTGATCAGACATTTTCCAAAAGTGGGTTATCATAGAATTTAAACCAGAGATGCACCCATTCTCTCCGCTAAAATAAGGAACAATCTACCATTTATATCAGTTGCATTATTGTAAAGCCCAGTTAAAAAAAGCTCATGGCTACTTCCAACAAATAAATTATCTGAATAATTATTTTTACATTATTTTCCTACTATACTTCAAAAGTTACATAATTGTGAAATTTGTACCATTGATTTAAGCAGTACATACCTTCCTCATTTGCAGTATTATTGTAAACATCTAATCAAAGGTGGTGCATCTTAAGTTGAGGGAAAGGGAATTGCAATTGACTTTGAAAGTTTACTATTAGGTTTTGGGTATTTCACATGTACGCTTAACACCACAAATATGCACATATTAAACCAACAGTTGAAACTTGTCACAGTATACAAAATCCCAAAGTAGTTTTGAACTGACAATTGAACATACTTCTTTTGTTATATTTAACCTGGGTCCCGATATCTTTAAAAAAAAAAAGAATCAGTCAAAACAACAAGTATATAAATTCACAACTTTTTAATCCAACCTCTTCCTAAAAGAGCAGTCTGAATTGTAGACAGAAATTGTTCAATTGGTCCCATGCTTATATATTGCATAGTTCTCAGTTTAAATCCCTCCCTCATCAAATCTATCTGCAAGATCAGGTAAATCTGAATTATCACAGTGCACCAGAGTGCTAATGTGAAAAAATTATGGTGTAAAGTTTGCCATTACACTTTAAATAGGACAAGATTGACTGAGCACTACTTTTACAAGAAAAAAAATAATCCCCATAAAGTTTTAAATACTCTGAAGTTAAAGTAAGAAAATATTTTCTGTAGTTTGGGAAAGAAAATGCACACTCTCAGATTCTGTCTCTTGTACATCTTACTTGTTTTTTTTAGCAATTGCGGTACTGTATCATATGACCAAATTTAGAAACATCTTAGTTTCTAAAACAGATAAGGTGAGACAATACCTAAATGTGTGGGGTTTATAATGTGTCCATGACATATATTAAATATAACCCAGGTAGGCTTCTAAGTAAAAACTTATCTAGTTGGACAATAATCTGGATTTCGCTATTGGCAGTGCAAGATCAAGGATTTAAATAACCTTTCACTCCCTGTAGGTATTAATTATGTCAGATTAAGCATAGATTTATCAACTTTAAGACACTTAAAACAGGTCTGCATTATTTGACATAAGATAAAACCACAAAGACATGCTTATATTTGCATTTAAGATCAAGTTAAAGCATTACTTCAGAAAGCGTTTTATTGCTTCCTTTTAGACTTATCTATTAGGCAGTGCTTCCAGGGTCAGTAGAAATCAGTCCAGCCAATAGATTTTCCAGTACCTATCCCAGGTTAAACCTACTTTACCAAATAATTTATAACCCTAAAGAGAATCAAATGATTTTCTTAAATTTCCTTGGGTTTGTACACCTTAATGTGCAAATTCACATTGTTTATGCTTCTTTGACATATGCAGGGAAATTAGCGGTGCTCCGTTTTCATTACGAGCACCTTATTTTAAGTGAGATAATTGCATTCTGTCTTCCACCAGCACTGTGTCTGTACCAAATTGTTCAATGCACTGTTTGATAGTTGCCATGACACTCATCAGCCGCCGATCCATGGCTTCCAAATGTGCATCGGTCAAAACAGGGCTAATAGGATCATGAGACATGGCAGTTCGCATTGTTGTACTGAGAACTCCATTCTTTAGGTAATTTAGCCTGTTCCAGGTGGATATTCTAATGCTGTAAGAAAGAAAGACAATCACACGTTAATATAGGTCAAAACAAATCAGTGAAAACAGTTTACAAAAATTACCCAACAATCACAGTTGAGCACAAAAACTAAAAATAAGAATTTAAACAGAGTGAAAGATGCACCTACTTGCAAATGTAATTGGAAAAATAATGTTTCACATCCATTTTGGTGTTTCTAAAATCAGAATTTAAATAAGTATTTTGCACTCGATGTTAAATTTAAAATTTCAAACTTAAAATTTCATTTTGCAATCTTCACTTCCAACTTTAAGAAATACACTGCTTCCTTGGATTTGAGAATTGCTTGTTTTTAGGTCTACACTTACAGTAGCATTGGGAGGTGAATCTGCCACACTGGATAGTCCACAACTTGATTACGTTAGTTGATATATCAACTGTGTGTGGGGGAATTTCTGATACAAATCATATCTGATTATTGCCATGCGTCTTGCAAAATGCATTTCAGTAACTCTGTGTTCTCTGTTATTTAGATATCTTCTTTTAAAAATGGGCATACCATAGAATTTCATAAATTAAATGGTTCATAATTCAAACCTCTATCAATGTTGCTCTTGTCATTTACTAAAGCTCCCCACATATTCAGATGCATTCGTTATTTCCTACAGCTCTGGGAAAGAAGGCAATTCATTTGGCTGTGATACAGGATATTTATCCCGAAATGTAGTTGAAGACATTAACAGTTGTCCTATAAAGGCACAGAGAGGATTTATTTAAAACCACTATTCAAGTCTCTCTGTTTCTCACCCCACAGAGATGATGCCACCTGTTTCCAACATAATTTGCCTCACGTGAGCCTTTCTGGGATGTTGTTGCATGGGTTGTTAATTGCACGGGTCTCAAGCAGTGACTGACAGATTCACAAAGTCAAAGCCATCTTGTCACAACTGTACCCTGGTGATATTCCTAACATTTATGTGCAGGTCATCCTTTGATTCCTGCACTATCTATCTATATTATTATTATTATATTACTAAAAGTCTCATCTTGTATGTTTTATATATATATATATATATATATATATATGTTCCCGAAATACAGTCAAAACGGTACACGATAGCGAAACAATTTTAGGGGCACCTTACTCACCATTCGCCTGCGTTGTGCAGTATCAAGTTTTGTTATATTTTAAAAGTAATTCACTTTATAAACTTTAATAAACTTTAACGTCCAAATTTCAACGTGGCAGTTGCACCTGTGCAGTGCGCTCCCACTTGCCGGGCCCGGCATCTGCGCCTGCGTAGGTGGGGGAGGGTTGCCGGGCCCGGTATCTGCATATGCTCAGTTGGGGGAGCGATGTCGGGCACAGCGGCGGCCTGCCTGCGCAGCAGCGCCGGGCGGACCAGCGCCCGTCCCGGCGTGCCCCACGCCTGACCTTCCTCCCGTGGTGCAGCGCGGCGACAGAGAGGTCAAAGAAGATGGCCGCCGGCAGGACGAACATGGGGCAGCGCTTTGCAGCCGCTCTCCTGCTGCTGGCCGCCGTCATGAATGGCTCCCTCTCCCCTTTCCTCTACCCCATCGCCCGCCCCCGGCCCCGGGGCTGCCACAATGGGAACCCAACGGGTCCATGGGTCATGTTTTGTTCAAATTGTTGCGCTATCGCGTACCGTTTTGGCTGCTTTCTGCCCAACCAATTGTTCAAGCGCTTTTGATTACAACATGTGCCTTAATTTAGTTCAACAAAGAAACTGACAAGTTACTAAAGGACCTTTAGTAATAACGGGAACCCAACGGGTCCACGGGTCGTCTACTGCTATTTAACTGTACGCCCCTGCTGCTGTTTGGACTGTTACAGGTTGCAACATGGTACTAGGTATCTCTCACAACTGGTTATGTTAAGAGTTGGGTGGGGGAGGTTGCAAGCAATGGTTCAAGGTAGTGGGCTCAGCCCAGTAAAATTTTGTCCATTTGTTTTGAGTACAAATATGTGAGACATTCTTTGAGCTGCGTGGCCTGGCCGCGGCACTTTCCATCGCCCGGTGGGGGCTCAGGACTTTCATCGGCCTGCTCGGCTCGGCCCTGGGACTTTCCATCGCCCGGTGGGGGCTTCAAAAGTCGGGAGCCTCGATCGCCTCGTGGCACCACGGGAGAAGAATGAGGAGGAGATGAGACTTTTCTTTGCCTTCCATCACAGTGAGGGTGTGCCTGGAGCAATCACTGTGATGGCTGTTTGTGTTAAAAATTGTAATTGTGTGTCTTGTGTTCTTTATTGTCTACTGCCGGACCCTGACGTGAGAGGACGCTGGCGCTATTTGTTCGCCGCTTCTCCGTCAGGACAGTTCGTTTGTTTGTTTTTATGTCTTGACTGTTTTTGTAAAGCGTCTTTGAGCATTTGGAAAAGCGCTATATAAAATAAATGTTTATTATCATTATTATATTATTATAATCTGACTGTACAAATAATTTTAACTTCTACTTGGAGTCAGAATATTGGCAAGACTAGAAAATCCAGTGCTATCTCGTAGATTTTTAATTCAAATCACAAAATGTGCATATCAAATAAAAAGCAAGACACTTTCACATTATAATTTGGACTACGGAAATAATTTAAACAACTAAACTAATGTCAAAGTTTCAGCCCAGGACAATCTGTACCCCACCACATTTTGCCACTCAATTTCAAAAATATAGTTTTCTTTTTTTTTTACACAAAATGTATTTCATCTGCATTCCTCACATTCATATGAAAACTGCTGTGTTTCAATGTATGAGAATTGCTGGGCATCTCAGAGATCAATTTCATCTTTCAAACCACATTATCAATGAATTTAATCTTTATTTTTACATTCAAATTCAATGAACAAAAAAAATCTATGTATTTTCCCTTTATACATAAAGGTTTGGGATTTACTACTTGGAATTTACATTTTCATTCAGGTTTCCATGAATTCTTCCAGCTGGGCCAACATGTTTCACTTTCTCACCTGCTGAAGGGTCTTCGAACTGAAACATTAACTGTTTCTCTTTCCATAGATGCTACCTAACCTGTTGAGTTTTTCCAGCCTTTCCTGTTTTTATTTGTATTCAGTATCTTAACGAACTCACCAAACAGCTATGTATACCTCAGCATTGGGTAAACATTTATGTGAATGTACTGGCAGAAGTCATGAAGTCATGAAGTTGCCACAAAATTCTAAAGGTAGCTGAATTTATTTTCCATTTGATCCTGTGACTGTGGCCAAAATTAGTTTCTGTTCTGCCACACTGGCAGAGATTAGTAAACCAGTACTTTCAGAAATCATCCACGGGATTCTCATGATCTGTCCATCTCACGCCAAGTAACGCATTGATTTATGATTCCCGTTCACACATTCTAGCTTGTTTTGGGTGTGATCTTGACTATTCAATATCCTGGACAACCAATATTTACTGTTGTAGGAATATGTTGTACACTGATAGGATTGCAACATTTCAACAGCTCCATTTTCTGATCCTTGAAAATGTATATCCTTGCAGTTGAGTCAGCATGTAAACAATCGGTACTGGATGTGGCATAAGGTGTAGTGATAAATATCGTATTTGATAGGATACAATTAATAGTATGCTATTGGCCTATTTATTAAAATAGCAACAGATCTTCAATATGATTTTTCAAAAATCAGCCTACAAACATATTCATTTATAACATAAAGCAAGTAATTAATTTATAATTGATAAAACCACTTAAAAACAGCCGTTGCAGGGTCATTCTATTTCCAACCACAGGGAAAGACAACCTATTTCAGCCTCTAGAACATTATTTATAAATGGTGAACAATGAACTGGAATTCCAGTGTCCCTCTACACATTAGTTGGTATCAGAACAATTGTCTGAAAGAATGAAGTGACAAACCCACATGCTACGACTGTGCAATATACAGCACTAGAACTTCTGAAAAGGTTTTGATATTGAGTTAATTGCAGAAGCATCGAGACAGTATTGTGTAGGAAGGAACTGCAGATGCTGGTTTACACCGTAGACACAAAATGCTGGAGTAACTCAGTGGGACAGGCAGCACCTCTGGATAGAAGGAATGGGTGACATTCCGGGTTGAGACGGTATTATGTTTTGACAGATGCTCATTCAAAGGAAGAATAGCACCAATGCAAAATAATTTTCACATTTCAAGAAGACTTCTACTTTAATGTCACAACGGACATCTGCAATAAGAATGTTAAAGCTACACAATAATTCATAGATCAGTAGTGCAATACTTCACAGCAACCTTTAGTAATGCATAGTACTTACATGCAACATTGGTAAACAGATGCTAAAATGCTTCTTTCATCTAAACTTGGATTCCCAAAGCTGAAAACAGAAACAAAGATAACTTTAAAATCGTGTTGGGAAAATATTATTTACCTCGTTTATTCCCAATATTAATGCTGATCAAAGGAATTAACGTTCTGAGTTAATTACAAAACACAATTTTTGCACTGTTAAACTCTATATGTATACAAGTTTCCGTTGCAGATTTAAAATCAGTCACAGATAAATATTCTTGTGTGCTATTTCCATTTTCTGTAAATGCCATCCCATAAACCTCATGCGAAAATTACTGGAAGCTCAAACTTGATCAACTTGCACAACTGAAGAAAACATGAGGGCCCAATCATCTGATTTGATTCCCCCAACAGTTTATCCTAGATTTACAGCTGCAACATGCTTTGCTTCTCAATTTTAGTAAGCTGCTGAACTCCCGACTGAGGCTTGGCCTCTGGTGAACGTGACTTGCCATTACATGCAGTGGTGAGTTTTATCAGTTAGTCCTCTCAGGACTACCTTGGCAGAAACTACCTTAATGTAAACCCTTGGTAATGACTCTTAGATGTGTCACTTTTGAGGGGATGACAAAGAGCCACATAACCCACCACACCTCAGCTGAGAAACAAAACCCAAGTTGCTATGTCAATCACCAAACAGGAAGGGCATATTATAAAAGTAATCTTTCAGTCATAAGTACACATTTAAGATTAATCACCAAGGTGTTCCGTCAATCGCCCAAGAGGATTAAATATTAAATTTCATTATTGCACACAAGGCCCAGTCACTTGCAACACTTTGATGCACAGAGTTCACCAGGGGCTTAGTCTCAGTTAGGAATTCAGCAGACTTGGTAAAGATTGGAGAGCAGAGCTTGTTGCAGCTGCAAATCCAGAGTAAGTTGTAAGAATAAAGTCCAATCAGATAATTGAGCCCATTACTTATTAGTCACAGGTTCAACTTGATCAAGTTTGAGTTCCCAGTTGATTAGCAAATTTTAAAATGTGGGGTTCACCGAGTAATTTTCTCATGAGGCTCATCAGGCAATACCCGAGCACAAAAGCAGAGTACCACATTCCTTCCTTCCAAACCCATTCCCCTGAAAATAAGATTCCCCTCTTCAAATGACCTCCTCTCCTAACCCAGACAACCTTGCATCCTGATCTGCTGAGTCCTAGACTGCAATCTAGTCCTGCTTTCTTAGAAACATAGAAAATTGATGCAGGATGAGGCCATTTGGCCCTTTGAGCTAGCACCGCCATTCATTGTGATCATGGCTGATCATTTACAATCAGTAACCTGTGCCTACCTTCTCCCCATATCCCTTGATTCCACTAGCCCCTAGAGCTCTATCTAACTCTCTTTTAAATTCATCCAGTGAATTGGCCTCCACTTTCTTCTGTGGCAGAGAATTCCACAAATTCACAACTCTGGGTGAAAAAGTTTCTTCTCACCTCAGTTTTAAATGGCCTCCCCTTTATTCTTAGACTGTGTCCCCTGGTTCTGGACTCCCCCAACATTGGGAACATTTTTCCTGCATCTAGCTTGTGTAGTCCTTTTATAATTTTATACGTCTCTATAAGATCCCCTCTCATCCTTCAGTAAATACAAGCCTAGTCTTTCCAATCTTTCCTCCTATGACAGTCCCTCCATCCCAGGGATTAACCTCGTGAACCTACGCCGCACTGCCTCAATAGCAAGGACGTCCTTCCTCAAATTAGGAGACCAAAACTGCACACAATACTCCAGATGTGGTCTCACCAGGGCCCTATACAACTGCAGAAGGACTTCTTTGCTCCTGTACTCAAAACCTCTCGTTATGAAGGCCAACATGCCATTAGCTTTCGTCACTGCCTGCTGTACCTGCATGCTTACTTTCAGTGCCTGGTGTACAAGGACACCAATGTCTCTTTGCACTTCCCCTTTACCTAATCCAACACCATTGAGATAATAATCTGCCTCCTTATTTTTGCCGCCAAAGTGGATAACCTTCGCAGTTCACACTGCTACCCAGCTTTGTGTCATCCGCAAACTTGCTAGTGTTACTTCTAATTCCATCATCCAAATTATTAATATATATTGTAAATAATTGCAGCCCCAGCACCAAGCCTTGTGGCACTCCACTCTCCACTGCCTGCCATTCTGAAAAGGACCCGTTTGTTCCTACTCTTTGCTTCCTGTCTGCCAACCAATTCTCTATCCATGTCAATACCCTACCCCCAATACCATGTCCTCTAATTTTGCTCACCAACCTCCCGTGTGGTACCACTCAGGGTCTTACTCAGTTAGTCTTTTATTTGTGACTCTAGGTAAGCCAATAATTCTCGGTGGAAGGCATCCTATCATGCATAGGCTAAATGATAGTCCCTCGGTGTTCTGCATCCTATTTGACTGTAAGAGGAAAGTTGGCAGTTGGACTGCTTGTCATTCTTTACAATTTGGCCAACCTTCACCTGGAAAAAAATGCAAGTACCAGCGATCGTATTTATAATTCGCAATTCAGGCTCAAGATCCTGCCCTTTAGCTGGATTTGCATGATCAATGATCAAGCAACATCATATGACATGACAGCTATCATAAAGCATTCATGGTTTTGTGTAGACACTGGCTCCAATTTGGTATTTGATTTATAATGGCACCTTATAATGGCACAAACTGCTGATGCAAGTCAAGCAGCATTTGTGGCAGCAGAGGAATGGTGAATGTTTTGGGGAGTGACCCTGCATTATCATCTTCCATAATTGGTTCCATGTGCCTATCTCCCCTTCCTTACCTTGTTTCAATTAGCATCTTCCTTACTTATCAGCTTCCTCATCTGCAACCACCTGTCAGTTTGTCACTTTTCAACCACTGTCTCTAATTCTACCCATACCTGCCTTTTTGTTTTCTCATCTGTTTCTACATATCATCCATTAGCCAGTCTTCCAACTCCATCCTTTCCCCTCCACCATCTCCATCTGCCCATCAATCTATCTTCACTTGGATCCACCTGTCACTTGTCTCCTCCCCCCCCCCTCCCCCAACTCACATCTTTATAACAGCAATTTCCCTTCTATATTTTCAGTCCTGATGAGGGTTTTGACCAGAAATGTCATGGATCATAACGTAAACCTGAGTGCTACAATAATGAAACAATGGGAGATATCGGGCCTAAAAAGGATTAACATTTTCTAAAACTAGGTGAATTCAAACCACTTACAAGATAATGTTAGGTTTGTTGTTGATTAGAAGCCAAGTTGATGGAATGACAGTTTGTAAAACTCTTTCAACAATGTTTGACCTGAAACTGCCAGGTGAGATAGAGGTTCACATGCGCCTCTTCTAATCTCATCTACTCCATTTGGTGCTCCCAATGTGGCCTCCTTTACACTGGCTGTACCATGTGTGGCTCTGCGGCTGTTTTGCTGAATACATGTACTTTGTCTGCTAAAGCTTGTTGGGAGCTCCCAGTTGCTAACCAATTTAATTTCCCTTCCCATTCCCATTCTGACCTTTTTGGCCGGGGCCTCTTCCGTTGCTGGAACGAAACCACACGCAAACTGGAGGAACAGCATCTCATATTCTGTTTGGGTAGCTTACAACCCAACGGTATGAATAATGAATTCTCCAGTGTAAAGTAACAACCTCTTCCTCCTCTCTTTCCAGACCCCATACCCCCCCCCTATATCTCTCCCTCTGGCTTAACATTTCACTCCACTTCTTTCCTTTCTGACACCTTTAATCTCCTTTTCATCTCTAGCCTTTGTCCACCCATCTGCCAAACAAACACCCCCCCCTCCCCTCACCTGTATCCTTGATAAATCCTTTCATTTAGGCATCAACTCCATAAAAACAGTAAAATAAGAAACAACAAAAGAAACAGGTATGGCAACTTTTCATCTTTTAACATCACATCCTTGCTTAATTTAAATACATAAAGTCTGTTTGCATGTAAAGAACATGTAAATATGCAGTGGAAGTAATTAGTGTTAATTTATTCAAATAATTCGTTCTGTCATTTTTATTTATTCTCCTTCCTCAAGACTAACACTGCGTGGACAAGTAAGCACAAAAGCCGATCCCCATATTACAAGGAGGGGGTAAGGGTTGTGTCTCTAGAAAATGGATTGCACTGTGATATTTTGTAAAGTAAAGCTAAAACCCCTGTCCCACTTAGGCAATTTTAGGCGACTAAAGGCGACTAGGCTGTCACCACATGGTCGCCAGGGTGTCGCCTGTATGGTCGTGAGTAGTCTCCAAAGCGTCGTAGTGTATTTCTGGTCGTCGCTGGATTGTCAGAATGTTGAAATTCTTTTGGCGACAGCGGGTTTGATGCCAATGAGCATAGCTTGATGTCTCCTGACGTAGGTGCTGTCGTAGATGGTCGCCAGGTGACGTAGGTTGTCGCTGGTGCTGACTTCGGTGAATTCCATTGGTGACTACCTACGTCAACCTACGACAACCGGCGACAGGTACCACGAAAGGTACCGGCGTCAAAACCGGACACCAAAATTACATGAATTGTCTTCAGTTGTTGCCAACAGGGTCGTAGGTTGTCGCGGGTGGACGTAGGTTGTCGCCTGTGTGGTCGTGGGTTGTCGTAGGTGCGGTCATAGGTGGACGTCCTACTCGCGACGACTGGGTCGCCGGTTGTCGGTAGCTTGCCGTCAACTAGACATTGTCGTAGGGGGGGTCCAGTCGCCGATTTTTTGGCGACCTGTTACGACTATGACAGTCGCCTAAAAATCACCTAGGTGGGACAGGCCCTTTAGTCATCTGCACGTGTGACAAAACGAGAATGTAAAGCTATAAATTTTAGCTGATTTATTTTACTTTCTGCTCCCACACAAATTCTGTGAGATTGAATTTTATTCTCTACTAAAAATATTTGGGTAGTTGTTTGTGAATTCAATATGGGCACATTTTAGTGACTCAAATGGCCAAAATATGAGGGCTGCTGGTATTGCACCAATTAGGAGAACTGTACAATGAAATTTCAAGTACCTTTTTGCATTGTCCAACAAAATTAACATACTTGCTCCACCATCGTCTTGAAAACTTTCATAGTGATGACGGTCTGCATTACCAATCAAGTAGTCAAAAATAGCAGTATCTACAATATCCAGGAGTCGAGGACCGGAATCATATGGCGGGGTCTTCTTTACAGCATCACAGTAACTTTCATCATATTCCCACCTGTAGAAAAATTCAGATTAGTTTATCATATACACTAGGCTGCAATGAAATTCCTTGTTCATTTGAAGCTCACAGAGTAAACAGAATACATACAGTAATGGTAAATACAATAATAAATCCTATGAGTACAAAAAAGTAGAAAGATGCAAAATTGTACCATAATCTGAAATAGTGCATTAAAAATTAAAGTACAATTACTGAATAATGGAATGAGGTAAAGCTAAGATTTAGAGAAAGTGGCAGTGGAAAGGTGTAAGCTGCATATGGGGACCAACCTACAGTCCCAGAATAACAACACAGACATTCACTGATTGTTGCAAGGCTTGCTTTTTGCCTAATAGCAAAGGAGTGGTAATTCTGTTAAGGAATGAGTTACACCGCATGTGAGGAACATGAGTAACGAGTTGTGCAATTAATCAGCATAACAATGGAAAAGACCGAGGAGAAATTTAAAGTAGATCTAACTTCAATGTGATGAAAAGTGATCTGGCTCAGATGACGTGGAACCAATGTGGCAAATAAAAATTATTACACAGCAATATAAAACCGGTTAGGCCGCATTTGGAGTATTACGTGCAGTTATGGTCGCCTAATTACAGGAAGGATGTGGAGGCTTTGGAGAGGATGTAGAGGAGTGCAGCGTAGGTTTACTAGGTTAATTCCCGGAATGGGACTATCATATGTTGAAAGACTGGAGCGACTAGGCTTGTATACACTGGAATTTAGAAGGATGAGAGGAGATCTTATCGAAACGTATAGGATTATTAAGGGGTTGGACACGTTAGAGGCAGGAAAAATGTTCCCAATGTTGGGGGAGTCCAGAACAAGGGGCCACAGTTTAAGAATAAGGGGTAGGCCATTTAGAACTGAGATGAGGAAAAACATTTTCAGTCAGAGAGTTGTGAATCTGTGGAATTCTCTGCCTCAGAAGGCAGTGGAGGCCAATTCTCTGAATGCATTCAAGAGAGAGCTGGATAGAGCTCTTAAGGATAGCAGAGTCAGGGGGTATGGGGAGAAGGCAGGAACGGGGTACTGATTGAGAATGATCAGCCATGATCACATTGAATGGCGGTGCTGGCTCGAAGGGCCGAATGGCCTCCTCCTGCACCTATTGTCTATTGTCTATTATCTATTAACCGAATGCTGCCTGGATTAAAGGGTTTCAGGTACAAGGAGATGTTGGATAAACTTGGATTGGTTTCTTTGAAACGTCAAATGGTAAGGGGAGACTTGATAGGTATATAATATTATGAGGCGCATAGAGTAGACAGAACCTTTTCCCGGGGGGGTTATGTCTAACACTAGAGGACATTGCAATAAGGTGAGAGAGGAAAAGTTTAATGGAGATATGCGGGTTAAGTTTTTTTTTTTACACGGAGAGTGGTGGTGTCCTGGAAAGGATGACCAGGGGTGGCGGTGGATGCCACCTCCACCTATCTTCATATCATCCGCAAACTTGGCCACAAAGCCATCAATTCCATCTTCCAAATCATTAACATACATTGTGAAAAGTAGCTACTACTGACCCCTGCGGAATAACATTAGTAACTGACAGCCAACTAGAAAATGCCCCCTTTATACCTGCCTTCAGCCAATCTTCTATCTGTGCTAGTATCTCTTCCCTCTAATACCATCCCTAGGATGGATACAAGTAGGGACGCAGGGTGGACGCAGATGGATGCAGAGTTCTGGATACCTACATTTAGGAAGAATGGAAGAGACGAATCTAGCCAGAAAAGCAAAATAAAAAAAGGCAATCTGCAGTAGCAAACACATAAACAAGGCTTTCCGCAGCACACTGTATGAGGTAGATGGTGCAGATGCTATTGGTGTAAACGCAGGGAGTCTTGGTGATGTGTATCAGGTAAAAACAGCTTGTAAAATGGATATTGTGAGTGCTTTAAGTTCACTCTTGATGGATGGAGAAATTAAGTTGAGCAAAATAACATTCATAAATTATTTTGAACTTATTGTACAAGTTGAAGGAGAGCTCAGAGCTCTTTTTTAAACAAGCATTTAACTGGTACTGCAACATCACTCCAGAGTTATTCCACAAACACATTTAAAACTTAATTGTTTTATAGCAATTTAATTGCCATAATTCCATCAATACAACCTGCCGCCTTATCACTGGATGTCTTAGACCAACATTAACTGACAGCCTATACATACTATCTGGTATAGCGCCACCAGAGATTCGTCGCTGTGCAGCAAGCAGTAGAGAACGCCATCGCCAGACCACAGATGTACGACATCCCCTATTCAGCCATGAACCCACAAAGAGTCGGCTAAAGTCCAGGAAAAGCTTCCTCAATGAAGTTGAACCAAATGCTGAAGCTGAAGGTACTAGAATGGCATTATGGGAAGAGTGACTAGCCAATCTCCCATCAACGACATCCATGTCCATAAGTGCCAAAGAAGAACTTCCTCCTGGGGCCGAATCAAGCTGGGCTGAATGGAAATGCCTCAACAGACTGTGTGAGCTGGTAATGGTCATTATAAAGCCACTCTCAAGTAGTGGGGTTATATAAACATTGAAGGCGTCATCTGCATATGTGGTACTGAACCACAAACTATGGAGCACCTATTGAGATGTCCTCTATTGGAGCACCAAAGCAAAGCTGAGGACCACGCAGAGAACAATGATATTGCTAAGAGTTGTGTTCAGTTTTGGTTGAAACACAATATCGAGCATGTGTGGACATGATAAGAAGAAGAATTGTCATAAAATATCACACTGTAATTAACAGGAGCGTAATGGGATGACTTTAATGGCGAACAGTAGAGTTGTTGCTTTACAACACCAGAGACCCATTTTCGATCCTAACTAATGTTGCTCTTTCTACACAGTTTGCACGTTCTCCCTGTGACCGGAATGGTTTTCTCCAGGTGCTCCAGTTTCCTCCCACATTCCAAAGACTTGCAGTTTTATAGGTCTTATATTCTATATTTTTTTAGGATATCCCGCCCTCTTGCTCTCCCTCCCCCCATTCATAACAAGAACAGAGTCCCCCTTGTCCTCACCTTCCACCCCATCAGCTGTTGCATGCAGCATATAATCCTCCAACATTTTCGCCACCTCCAACGGGATCCCACTACTGGCCACATCTTCTCATCTCCACCCCTTTCTGCTTTCCGCAGAGACCGTTCCTTCCGAAACTCCCTGGTCAGCTCGTCCCTTCCCACCCAAACGATATTTTGACATTACGATGGTGCAAAAGCGATAGACATTCAGTGGAAACCGTACTTCGAATTTTGATCTTTTCCCGGGCTAGCGATATGTGGTAAGTGTTCCGAGCTCGTTTAAGTTAAGCTAGGCAATGATGTTCGGTAGGTTAGGTGGCTATGATGTTCGGTCGGTTAGATGGCTTTGATGTTCGGTAGGTTAGGTGGCTATGATGTTTGGTAGGTTAGGTGTATTAAATGCATTTTCGACTTATATTTTTGATTTACGATGGGTTTATCGGAATGTAACACCATTGTAAGTCGAGGAGCATCTGTACATGCAAAGCTGCTCACATAAATCTGAGTTCGGTAACCCTGTAGTGCAATGTCTATGGGGAGTGATCAACTAAAATTGGAGGTGGGATAGGGGTGTGAAGGAAGGGGATGGAGGAGGAAAGGTAGAATAATTACTGAGTAGCCAATTTCTTTAATTGTCAGTTACATTGGGATTGTACATTTCAGACTGTTTTTGGGATGCTTGTGCAGATAGCATATGAATATGCTCGGTCTCCTGCCACCTGCAGAAGTTTTTAGATGACTCTGCAATTGTGGGCTGCATCAGCGAGGGGAGGGAACCTGAATACAGAGGTGTTGTCAACAACTTCATTGAGTGGTGTGGGCTGAATTACCTGCAGCTCAACACCAACAAGACCAAGGAGTTAGTGATCGACTTTAGGAGGAGAGGAACACCCCTGTCCCCTGTCTCCATTAATGGTGTGGATGTGCAGTTTACCGGGGAGTACAAATATCTTGGAGTCTACCTGGACAGGTCCAGGAGCGCTGAGGCCCTGTACAAGAAGGGACAGAGCTGGCTGTACTTTTTGAGAAGGCTCCGATCCTCCTTCAACATCTGCCATAAGATGCTGCAGATGTTCTACCAATCAGTGGTAGCCAGTGCCATCTTCTTCGCTGCCATGTGCTGGGGCTGCAGGGCGAAGGCTGCGGATGCCAATAGGATCAACAAACTCATCAGGAATGCTGGCTCCGTCCTGGAGACTGAGTTGGATTCTTGGGAGGTGGTCTTGGAGGGGAGGATGCTCCTCAAACTGCGGAGCATCCTGGACAATACAGCTCACCCCCTCCCTCACACACTGGTCAATCTGAGGAGTACCTTCAGCAACAGACTGGTTCCGCCAAGATGCAGGACAGAACGCCACAGGAAATCCTTCCTCCCTGTGGCTATCAACCTTACAACTCCTCCCCTTTTTGTCGTGTGGTAGACTGAGACTGACTCCCCTCACACCTCCCCAATCTTTGCACATCCCCAATCCTTTCCATTCGTCACTTTAGTTTCATGTTTCATGTATTTTCTGTTTTTATGACTGTTGGCAGATCAATTTCCCTCCTGGGATAAATAAAGTTCTATCGTATCGTAAATATTGTATTATTTAATTATGAGAAATAAAGACAATATGTATTAACAAGACCAGTATGTATGAAATGTATGAACAGAAGTAATAATTAACAAGGCCTACCTGGCTAGTTTCCCCTCTCGGTAGGTCCTGCCCCATGGGTGTCTATGTTTTTGCAAAGGCCAGATATCAGGTAGCCATAGTGTGACAGATCCTTCCATTACATGTCCATCTGCACAGGCTGGTTCTGATTCTCTGCAGTAGTAGCATTTTCCATAGAAGCAACTATTGTTCCCTTTAACAGCAAAATAAATAATTCAGAGAAATATTAAAAAAGTGCAATTTTAATGTAAAGTAACTTAAAGCATCAATGGAGATATATTGTATTATTGAAATGGACAAAAGAATATCAGAAATCCAAGCTGAGTTATCCAAAACACCCTTGATCTTGCTTGGCAGTCAGTGTCATGATTGATCCTGTTTCTTCAGCCCACTTTCCTGCTTGATCAGCTGCAGACCCGAAGGCCCTCCAGAAGGTTATTAAGACAGCAGAGAAAATTATCGGCTGTCCACTACCTTCTCTGAAGGACATCTCCAGCTCGCGTTGTCTAAACAGGGCCAGAAATATAATTAAGGCAGCACACACCCAGGATAAGAACTGTTTGCTCTCCTGCCCTCTGGGAGGCGCTACAGGAGCTTAAGGACCAGAACAAACCGACTTAAAAACAGTTTCTTTCCCTGGGCCATAAGAACTGTGAATGGAAATACTTGACTTGATGTAACTCTCACTTTCGTTGCACTTTTTAAAAATATATACAGCATCTTAGGTGCAAAACTCATTTATTATTTATTAGTTTTTATTGGTTTTTATTGATATTGGTACTTGTTGTGTTGGTTCCTATGTTTGTGCGATTGTTTTTGAAAGATTTGCACTGTCGCACTGTTTCAGATGTAGCACTTCTAATTTCGTTGTACTGTTCGTACAATGACAATAAAGGCATATTATTATTATTATTATTATTATTATATTATTATCTCAGCATACTCTGATACTCATTATGCCCACAACCTCAGCCTTGAATCTAATCAATGACAGAGAATGTACATCCCAATTGAGTAAAAAATTCCAAATGTTTACAATGATCTATTTGAATAAATTTCTCTTCATCCCCTTTCTAGGTAGTTGATTCCTTATCCTGAGACTATGCTCTCTGATAAACATTGAGGGGCAATGGTGCATTCTTTGCTGCAATTTAAAAAAAACAATTTCCTTCAGATCCACAAGTGCCAGAATCAGGGCCGTCTTAACGCATGGGCATGATGGGCACTTGCCCGGGGCCCCACGAGCATAGGGGCCCCATGCTGATCTGTGTATGTTAAGTGACTTGCAATAAATAAATACTACTTTAAAAATGTAGGTTCAATAAGTGCTTTTTTCGCAACATTTTCGGTCCCTAAGTGTTTTTTCCGCAACATTTTCCATCCCCAAGTGCTTCTCACAGCGATCTGTTTCGCAACAATTAGCTCCCTAAGTGCTTTGCTTTTCCATCCCTAAGTGCTTCTCACAGCGATCTGTAAGTGCTTTTCGCAACAATGTAGCACCCTAAGTCCATCGCCAAGTGCTTTTCGGTAAGTGCTTTTCGCCGGCACGACGGGGGGGGGGGGGGCTGGTAGGGAAAGGGGGGTGGGGGAGAGTAACGGTGGGGGCGACGGGGAGGGTGGGAGGAGGAGAGTGGGGGTGGGAGGAGGCAGAGTGGGACTGGGGAGGGGGACAGCAAGGGTGGGGGTTGGTGGTGGGGGGGAAGAGAGAGTGGGGGAAATGGGGGTGCTGGGGAAAGGGGGGTGGTGGAGTGTAGTGTTTATTCCTGTGAGTAGTTGTCGTAGGGGCCCCAGTACACTGCTTTGCCCGGGGCCCATAATGCTGTAAAGACGGCCCTGGCCAGAATATGTGATAACTGCCACAAAAATAAGAAACATCTCTCTGATCTTGATGTATGCTGCTTCTTCTAGCATCTACTTCTCAAAGCTATGGATACATCCACAGATGGGCTAGATGTAATAGAAGAATTGGCAGCCAAAACTGGGAGAACTGCACATTGTCTTCGTCATCAACACATTTCCACAGACTTGTGAAGCTGCAAAGAGCCACACATAGGTTGAACACAAGAACCGTGAACACATTACAATGGCACAATTGCAATATTGAATTGTAACATATATGCCATTGCTTAACACTGAAGTAATACAGGCATTGTATGAAAGATTATATAAAAAGAAAGCTTAGAAAAGGCACTAAGTAGCTTCATGCTGTTCTTCGGTTTCCTATAGTTGTCACACAGTCCTAAACTATGTAACCACATCCAGTAGTTATGAATCTAACCAAAGAGCTAAATTAAATTAGAAAGGAGCATGTTGGACGGCTTGGGCAAGTTGGGCCATCTGACAGAAGAGTCCCTAGCCAAAATGTCACCTATCCATTTTCTCTATGGGTGCTGCCTGACCTGTTGAGCTACTCCAGCGTTTTGTGTCTATCTTTGAGCTAAATTAAAC
This sequence comes from Rhinoraja longicauda, assembly GCF_053455715.1. NCBI lineage: Eukaryota > Metazoa > Chordata > Chondrichthyes > Rajiformes > Arhynchobatidae > Rhinoraja > Rhinoraja longicauda. The sequence continues at coordinate 39,420,433 of NC_135963.1, read as the reverse complement.
ATCAGGTTTTAATTGAGCTCCTTTTTAATTAGGCATCCAATTCAAGCAATTCTAGACTTAAAGATCCTATCCAGTACAGATTGTGCCCATTGTTAACCTTGGCCAACATAGTTGTAAACCAGTGGCTATTTATTTTTGATAAATAGTAGCGAAACCATCTTAATATGCTTTCAAATGAAGCCAGTGTTATCTGGATAAGAAAATAAACTGGAGGTCTATTAAAGTTTAAGTTCCAAGGAGTAAAAAACTTTAAATTCCTAGGAGTAAATCTTGAGTAAATCCAGCAACTTGTCCTGGACCACCCACATTGAAGCAATGGTCAAAAGCACACTTCCTTGAAAGGGTTAGGAAGTTTGGCATGTCCCCAAAAACTCTCGCTTTTCAACAGATGCCCCTTAGAAAGCATTTTATCGGGGTGCATCACAGCATGGTTTGTGAACAGCTCCATCCAAGATCGTAAGAAATTAGAATTGTGGGAACAGCCCAGATGATGACACAAACCAACCTCCCTTCCATTGTCTCCATTTGCATTTCACGCTACCTTGGCAAGGCCACCAGCATAATCAAGGACGAGTCTCATCTCAGTCACTCCCTCTTTTCTCTTCTCCCATCAGGCAAAAGGTGCAGAAGTGTGAAAATACACACCTCCAGATTCAGGGACAGTTTCTTCCAGCTGTTATCAGGCAACTAAATCAACAACAAGAGAGAGGTCCTGAGCTACTATCTACCTTATTGGAGACCCTTGGACTAACTTTAATAGGACTTTACTGGATGTTATCTTGCTTTAAACGTTATTCCTTTTATCATGTATCTGTGCACTGTATATCATGTGCTCATGTATATCTTGTATAATCTTTCTGCTGACTGGGTAGCATGCAACAAAAGCTTTTCATCATGACATGACAATAAACTAAACTAATTATGTACAGGTTTGAAGGGTTAATAATTTTCTTAGAAATGTTAAGTGGCTCATCTACCCATGTTAATTTATACTACTTTCGTGGTGTTCCTAAATGGAAGAGCAACTTAAATTAGAGCAAAATTTGGTTGCATAGCCATGTATGCTATACATTTAGTAACGCAGTAGATGAACAGTTGGGCAATGTCATTGTGCTGGAAGTACATATTTTAAATGATAAAGTGTGATCCGAAGATGATCTCTGGGTCCAATGTGAGATTTACCCAATATCTGGGTAAAACTCAATATGTGGTGGGGATTGGTGACAGCCGCTTCATTACCATCAAACTAACAACAATAGTAAATCTAACCAATATTAGAAATTAATTCAAACAAAAACACAATGCCGCTTTTTCTAAGAACAATACAAGATTTTGCAAGACAGAGGAGCACACCTACATTTAATTAATAGGTAATACAGCGTGGAAACAGGCCATTCGACCCAACTTGCCCATGTTGACCAACATGTCACCCACACTAGTTCCACTTACCTGCATTTGGCCAATATCCTTCTAAACCCAACATATCCATGTACCCGTCCAAACATTTTTTAAACATTGTGATAGTACCTGCCTCACCTACCACCTCTGGCACCTCGATCTATACCCACCACCCTTTGTGTAAAAAGTTGCCCCCTCAGGTTCCTATTAAATCTTTCCCCCTTCAACTTAAACTCGTGTCTGGTTCTTTAAGTCCCCTGAAGTCCTTTTCATAATCTTTCATTCATCATTAATTTACTGTTGAATTTTATTACACATCTCAATCGTTAGATTTTAAATTAATGTCGACAATTGACTGACTTAGCAGTACACATGCTTGCCACATGAAGAACTTTCATTTAGAGCTCATTTTCCAAAAAATGTAATTTTTAAAATAATGAAGCTAAAGGAAGAAATACTTGACTAGACGAGCACCAGCTCTTCAAACAATTAGTTTTTAAGGGCTATCTAATAGAATGTAAGAGGCAGAAAGACAGTGAGATTGAGGAAGATGCTTCCAAAATGTAGGATCTTGGTAGCCAAATGAATGGCACACACAGCAGATTGACTAAATTTGAGGATGGAGACTTTTGGAAGCGATAAGACTGAAGGTGATCAGAGAATCAAGGCATACAAGATCATGAACAATTTGAAAAACAAGACACAGAATTTGAAAATTGCTTAATCAGAAGTTAGCTGAAGTCAATTAGTACACAGCTTATGAGTGAACAGGATTCGTTGCTCATTAGAATACTTTGAAATATCTAGTTTTACAAAGAGGGAACATAGGAAGTCAATCAGAAATGCATCAGAATAATCAAGAATGGAGGAAGTAATAATGACATACTGGTTCAATGTCAAAGTTTACAGGAAAAGGAATCAGTTACGCAGAATGAAGTTAATTACACTGAGAGAAGGTATGGTGGCTTCAGTCTTCCCAATGTAGATAAAGAAATCCAAACTGAATTAATTGAAATATGGCAATTTTTAGATTTATGGATAAATTCAATCACAGCGAGTAGTAATGAACTAATTAAATGTTATTTGTATGTCTAAAAGTTAAATGACATGAACAATATAAAACTATTAAAAATGTTAAACAGAAACAGTTAACATTTCAGATTTCCCTTGTCATAGATACCGAGTGTTTTCAGCATTTTGTTTTTATTTCAGATTCACAATAATGTAGATTATTTTACCCATTAAAAACTTTATTAATTTATTGAAATTATTAACATTCACAAATATTTCTTGAAGAATCACTAACTTCATGAAGTTTGGATTTTGTATGTTTTGGATTCAACATATTCACATCAGTGATCTACTGTGTTAAACACAAGAGATTCAAGGGGGGATGATTCAGGAGGGAGAAGAAAAGCCATTGCTGGATATATAGGAATGAAGCCTGGTGAACAAGGTCACATCCAGCTGGAAAGAGGACAAATTAATTCAGTGAGCAGTAGAGAAAAAGAGGAAACATGAGAAATTGCGAAAAATGAAATCCTGTGATTTGAGGCAAAAATATTCCATGCTAATTCCTGTAATTACTCTGCTTGATATTTTTCTTGGAAGGAGGCAATGATATTTCTTGGTCTCAAAATAGACCCACCCACATTCAGTCTAATAGTCTTGCCAAATTCAAAACTTAATTTTTGAAGAACATATCTGTGCCCTTTGGTAATTCCCTGACCATTTCAGTCCAAATTGTGCATTACAGAGTTAAAGTATATTTTTTAAATCACCTTGAATTAAAAAGTAGTTCCTACCTATTGTGAGGAAGGTGCTTAGAAGCTGCTCAGATGCAACAGGTTTTATCTCTGTATTTAGATTTACATATCTCCCGACAACTACTGGAGCTCGCCGTAATCCTAAAATCCTGTGGGGAAAAATAAAACCGAATGGTTATCCCAACCATAAAACTTGCTTTTTCATTTCAAGCTGAACCTTCAAAATGGCTGAATTAATTGTTAAATTGCCATCATGGTTGGAAGGAGGAACCAGTTAAAAATGTTCAACAGGTCAAATAAGCAGATTTGTCAGTCACTTCAACTCAAGGCTCGGTAAGAGTGACATGAATCCAGTCAGATTGTGTTGGAATTGTGCATTTTTTGCACTGAGCTATTTTAAAGAGCTAGCTAAATCTATCCGGCAGAACAATATCATAGATCAAGAAATAAATTTATAATTCCTGATGTAGGATGTACTTTATATTAACTTAAATCTGATAGAATTGTGGGGATTTGTTTTGTGATTTTCAAAATTTGTGCGTTTCAAGTGCAGTCACCTCACATTTTATGTGTGTTTGATTTATGCGTTTTTGGAATAACGTGCTTGTTTAATCAATACCAAAGGTTACTTTACGCATTCGTATTTTTACATGTGACATGTGACAACATAGTCGCCTGCAATACTTGCAAAGGTACAGTACAACAGTGACAGTTGTCAATTAAGTATTAGCATTTACATTCCCCAAAATAGTTTTTAAATAAACATTATTTGGTTAAGATTTCTTTATGGCTGTTTTTTTATTAATAAGTAAGAGAATAATGCAATCATAAATGAACTATTTATTGTGTGATGTAAACAGTTATATGACTTTTCCCCTAACCTACCATTTACATACATTCTTATGGTAAAACTTAGTTTTTGAGATATGCACTGCTTTTCAAGAGCGAACCCCTACATAAAGTGAAAGGTGGCTGGAAATTCCTTATTGTATAATTCTGGATAGGTCATCAAAGCTATTCATAGAAACATAGAAAATAGGTGCAGGAGGAGGCCATTCGGCCCTTTGAGCCAGCCCCGCCATTCATTGTGATCATGGCTGATCGTCCCCAACCAATAACCCGTGCCTGCCTTCTCCCCATATCTCTCGATTCCACTAGCCCCTAGAGCTCTATCTAACTCTCTCTTAAATCCATCCAGTGATTTGGCTTCCACTGCCCTCTGTGGCAGAGAATTCCACAAATTCACAACTCTATGGGTGAAAAAGTTTTTTCTCACCTCAGTTTTAAATGGCCTCCCCTTTATTCTAAGACTGTGTCCCCTGGTTCTGGACTCACCCAACATTGAGAACATTTTTCCTGCATCTAGCTTGTCCAGTCCTTTTATAATTTTACATGTTTCTATAAGATCCCCTCTCATCCTTCTAAACTCCAGTGAATACAAGCATAGTCTTTTCAATCTTTCCTCATATGACAGTCCCGCCATCCCAGGGATCAATCTCATGAACCTACGCTGCACTGCCTTAATTACACGGATGTCCTTCCTCAAATTAGGAGACCAAAACTGTACACAATACTCCAGATGTGGTCTTACCAGGGCCCTATACAAATGCAGAACCTCTTTACTCCTATACTGAAATCCTCTTGTTATGAAGGCCAACATTCCATTAGCTTTCTTCACTGCCTGCTGTACCTGCACGCCAACTTTCAGTGGCTGGTGTACAAGGACATCCAGGTCTCGTTGCACCTCCCCCTTACCTAACCTAACTCCATTGAGAAAATAATCTGCCTCCTTGTTTTTGCCGCCAAAGTGGATTACCTCACATTTATCTATATTATTATACTGCATCTGCCACGCCTCTGTCCACTCACTCAACCTGTCCAGGTCACCCTGCAACCTCCTAACATCCTCTTCACAGTTTACAATGCCACCCAGCTTTGTGTCATCTGCAAACTTGCTAGTGTTGCTTCTAATTCCCTCTTCCAAATCATTTATATGGTAAACAGTTGCGGCCCCAACACTGAGCCTTGCGGCCCTCCACTCGCCACTGCCTGCCATTCTGAAAAGGACCCGTTTACTCCTACTCTTTGCTTCCTGCCTGCCAACCAATTTTCTATCCATGTCAACACCCTACCCCCAATACCATGTGCTCTAATTTTAGTCACCAATCTCCCGTGCAGAACCTTATCAAAGGCTTTCTGAAAGTCTAGATACACTACATCCACTGGCTCTTCATCCATTTTACTTGTCACATCCTCAAAAAATGTCAAAAGATTAGTCAAGCATGATTTCCCTTTCATAAATCCATGCTGACTTGGACTTATCCTTTTACTGCTATCCAAACGCACCGTTATTACCTCTTTAATAATTGACTCCAGCATCTTTCCCACCACCGAAGTCAGGCTAACTAGTCTGTAATTCCCCGTTTTCTCTCTCTCTCGCTCCTTTCTTGAAAAGTGGGATAACATTAGCTATCCTCCAATCCACAGGAACTGATCCTGAATCTATTGAACATTGGAAAATGATCACCAATGCGTCCACTATTTCTAGAGCCACCTCCCTGAGGACCCTGGGATGCAGACCATCAGGCCCAGGGGATTTATCATCCTTCAGTCCCATTAGTCTACCCAATACTATTTCTCGCCTACTGAAAATTTCTTTCAGTTCCTCTACTCCCCTAGATCCCCTGTCCTCCAATACATCTGGGGGATTGTTTGTGTCTTCCTTAGTGAAGACAGATCCGAAGTACCTGTTCAACTCTTCTGCCATTTCCTTGTTACCCATAATAATTTCACCCGTGTCTGCCTTCAAGGGACCCACATTTGATTTTGCTACTCTTTTTCTCTTAACATATCTAAAGAAGCTTTTACTGTCCTTCTTTATATTCTTGGCCAGCTTCCCCTCATACTTCATATTTTCAGCCCGTTTTGTTACCTTCTGTTGCCTATGAAAATTTCCCAATCCTTTGGCTTCTGGCTTCTCTTTGCTGTGTTATACATCGTTTCTTTTATTTTGATTCCATCCCTAACTTCCCTGTTGCCTTCTTCTCCCCTTAGAATCTTTCTTCCTTTTTGGAATGAAATGATCCTGCGTCTTACAGATTATGCCCAGAAATTCCTGCCATTGCCGTTCCACCGTCATTCCTGCTAGGATCCCTTTCCAGTCTACCTTGGCCAGCTCCTCTCAAATGCCTTCATAGTCCCCTTTGTTCAACTGCAACACTGACACTTCCGATTTAACGTTCTCCTTCTCAAATTGCAGTTTAAAACTAATCATATTATGATCACTACCTCCAAGCGGTTCATTTACCTCGAGTTCTCTTTATCAAATCTGGTTCATTGGACAACACTAAATCCAGAATTGCCTTTTCTCTGGTAGGCTCCATTACAAGCTGCTCTAAAAATCCATCTCGGAGGCACTCTACAAACTCTCTTTCTTGGGGTCCAGAACCAACCTGATTTTTCCCAGTCTACCTGCATATTGAAATCCCCCATCACCACAGTGGCATTACCTTTCTTACATGCCAGTTTTAACTCCTGCTGCATCTTACACCCTACATCCGGGCTACTATTTGGGGGTCTGTAGATAACACCAATTAGTGTTTTCTTGCCTTTACAATTCCTCAACTCAATCCACAGTGACTCTACCTCGTCAGTCCCTATGTCTTCCCTCCCAAGGGACTGAATTTCATCCCTCACCAGCAGAGCTACCCCACCGCCTCTGCCCACCTGCCTGTCCTTTCTATAGGATGTATAACCCTGAATATTAAGTTCCCAGGCCCGATCCTCCAGCAGCCACGTCTCTGTAATCCCCACAATGTCGTATCTACCAACCTCCAACCGAGCCTCAAGCTCATCTACTTTACTTCTATACTTCGCGCATTCATATACAATACTTTCAATTCCTTACTCATCGCACCCTTCACATCGATCCCTATTCCACTTGGCCATACTCTCCTATCCTATTCGAAAAGTTAACAGTTCCATCGCTCAAGGTGAACATTCACTTTTTTTTAGATTTGTTTACATGTACACCATGACGTCTTTGCTCTGTAATAACTCATACTTTCTCAATAATAAGAAAATAACCCTGTCTTCCCTGTATCCAAAATACATGACTTCATATTGCCCAAGACTGAACACCTGCTACAATGTTTCCCACTCAGTCTGTCTAATTCTTTTTGTAACCACATAATTGTAACCACAATTAGTCTGTCTCATTCTCTTTGTAAACTCCTCCAACCACAGATGTGTTGGGTGCTCACAGTACAGCATTTTGAAATGAACACAAAATGCTGGAGTAACTCAGCGGCTCATGCAACATCTCTGGAGAACATGGAAAGGTGACATAGATCCAGATAGGTGACGGGTCGGGATCCTTCTTCAGACTGATTGTGACGGGGGTGGGGTGGGGGGAGGAAAACTGGAAGAGAGGAGGGGCAGGACAAAACATGACGAGTAATAGGTAGATGCAGCTAATGGGGAGGGGGGTGATAGGCAGATTGTGTTGTTTCTCCAGTTTGTGTGTGGCCTCACTCTGGCAATGGAAAAGGCCCAGGACAGAAGGATAATTGTGGAAATGTGGAGTTAAAATGGTTAACAACCGGGAGATCCAATTCCCCAGGGTCTCACCTGTCAACCCACCAGCCTCTGCATCCAACATGTCATTCTCCGACATTCCCGCCACCTTCAATGTGATCCCACCACCAGTTATATCTTCCTATCCATACCCCTTTCTGCCTTCTGCAGAGACCATTCCCTCTGCAACTGCTTGGTTTACTCATCCCTTCCTACCCAAACCACCCTCATCCCAGTTAATTTCATCTGTAACCGTTGGATATTTAACACCTGTCCCTATGGCTCCTCCCTCACATCCATCCAGCAGTTCTTCCAGGTGAGACAGAAGTTCACGTGCACCTTCTCTAACTTCATCTACTGCATGTGGTGTTTCCGATGTGGCCTCCTTTACTTTGGCGAGACCAAGCGTAGACTAAGCAGCCGCTTCGCTGAACACTTGCACTTCGTCCACCAAAGCCTACAGGATATCCCGGCTGCTAACTATTTTAACTCCCCTTCCCATTCCCATACTGACTTTTCTGTCCCGGGGCTCCTCCATTGGCAGAGTGAAGTCACACGCAAACTGGAGGAACAGCACCTTATATTCCGCTTGGGTAGCTTACTACCTAATGGTATGAACATTGAATTCTCCGATTTTAGGTAACTAACCTACAACCACACCTCCTCCTCACTTCTCTCCTTCCTTTCTTCCCCCCACTTCTCCTCCCTGTACCCCACCTGCGCACCTATTTTTCCCCTCCCCCTCCTTTCACATTCCTTCCTCTGGCTTCACAACTCTTTTATCTTTATCTCACACCTTTTGCCTTTTCATCTCTGGCCTTTGTCTTACCATCTGCCTATCAAAATCCCCTCTCACCTGTATCTACTTATCACTCATCAGGCTTTGTTCTGACCCTCCTCTCTTCCAGCTTTCTTCCCCCTCCCCTATCACAATCAGTCTGATGTATGGTCCCAGCCCGAATCTTCACCTATCCATGTTCTCCAGAGTTGCTAAACGACCTGCTGAGTTATTCCAGCACCATGTCTTTTTCTTAATAAACCAGCATCTGCAGTTCGTCTCTACAAATTTTTAATGTCTGACTAATTTACACATGTTACACAAAGCTGAAGCCCTGGGGAATGCTCATCTCATCAGGCTCTGTCCTAGCTCCCCTACTCTTCAACATCTATGTGAGTGGCATGCCAACTACCTCATCCAGGAAGTTTGCATATGCAGATGACCTTGCCCTTGCCTACCAGGGAGCTGCCCTTGAGGATATCAGCAGAGTGCTAACCCAAGACTTGAAGGGGATGGAGGAGTACTTCACCTTCTGATGACTTCGCCCCAACCCATCTAAGACAACTGTCACTGCCTTTCACCTCAGCAATCGGCTCGCCAATGCAAAGCTCCAAGTGTCCTTCTGTGGTAAGCTGGTGAAGAATGAAGAATTTCCCAAGTACCTCGGAGTCACCCTGGACCGCACCCTCACCTATCGTGAACACCTGAAGAGGGTGGCTGATAAACTGAAAGCAAAGGTCAACATCATCAGGAAACGTAGGCAACAGCTGGGGATCCAATGCCCTCCGTACACCCTCCGTACCGCAAGCTTAGCCCTAGTCTACTCAACAGCCGAGTTTTGCTCAACAGCTTGGGCTAATAACTGCCACACCAAACGAGTTGACACTGTTCTTAACTCTGCAATGAGGGTCATCACAGGGATGCTTAAGTCAATCAACACCTTTGCAGTGGCTCCCTGTCCTCTCTCACATCGCCCCTCCCAGCATACGCAGAAGGGAGAGGATGGTGAAAGATTGGTGCACCATCAAGGCTAACCCTGACCTTCCCATCCATGCTGACTTGAACAATCTGCCCAACATGCACCTGAAGTCCTGCAAACCCTTCTAGTCTTCAGCCAAACCCCTGGAAGACTTTGACCCCAAGACTGAGTGGCGCAGAGCCTGGAAAGATGCCAACACCAACAAAGGAGAGGTCATCACAGACCCCACAGTGACACCGGGATTTGACTTCCATCGCAAGCAATGGCTAACCCTGAACAGGATCCACACCCTCCATGCAAGAACAGCCCATCACCTGCACATGTGGGGGATGACAGACAGCCCTGCTTGTGACAGCGGATATCCAGACCAGACCATCCCACACATCATGAATGACTGCTCACTGAGGCTTTTCCCTGGTGGTATAAAGGCCATCCACCCAGTAACTGATGCTGCCCTGGCCTGGATGTTCTACCCTTGACCTTCAACTTTGGGCTGTGCATGCCATATGCAAGAAGAAGATGATCAGACAAAAAAATGCATTATCTCTCTCCTGACTCCCATCCAAGCAATTCCAAACCCAATTTTACCTCAATTTTTTGCTAATTAATTATCTCTACTGCCATTTTAGGAAATACCTTTCTGGCAGTTCACATAATTCACCTCCAAAGACATTTCCAATCCATATTTGATTGGACTTCAAATAGTTCAAATAAATTGTTCACTTTAATTTAAGGAGTCTCACTCGTAAGGCATATATATTTAAAACTTAAAGCTTTAATTAACACGAGACAAAGATATCATTGAAATTGAAAGACGAGGAGAACTGGCAACATCACAACCCAAGGTATAGAATATTCAGGGAAGATAGAGGGGATGTAAAAGAGGAGGCAGCATTGCACTGTTACTGGAGATTTAATACAAACCTGCCAACAGTCAACAGAAGATGAAACAATAATAATTCATACATATATATGACAAACAGCAAAAGTCCCAGCACAGATTTCTGCAGAACTCCACTAGTCACAGACCTCCAGCCTCAATATTGTCCTTCCACCACAGGCCTCTGTGGTCTATCAGCAAACCAGTTCTGAATCCATATGACCAAGTCACTGTTCATCCCATGCATCTTAATCTTCTACCATGGGGAACTATCAAATGCCTACAAAAATATATGTGGACAACATCCACCGGCCTACCCTCATCATTCAGCTTGATCAAGTTAGTAAGTACTTGCAAATAGCAGGTTGACGTACAAAAGCAAACCGTCTGTCCCTAATTAACCCAGAAAATCCCTTCCAATAGATTCCCAACCGTTGACTTGAGGCTCACCAGCCTATAATTCCTTGGATTATCTCTCCTTCTCTCCTTTAATAAAGGAATATCAGCTACTCTCCAGTCCTCCAGTACCTCACCTGTGGCTAGAGAAGATGCAACGGTCTTCGCCAAGCCCCCTGCGGTTTCACTTGCCTTTTACAATAAATCCCATCGTTCAGGGGAATTATCCACTTTAACGTTCTTCAAGAGCCCCATGCCGCCTCCTTCTTACTCTCATACTACTATTACATATTAGTATTCTGCACACTGTTCGCACTGTCCCCCATGTCCTTCTCCTTGGTGAATGCAGATGCGAAATACTCATTTAGTACCTCACCTACATCCCCAGACTCCAAGCACAAATTCCATTATTGATCATTGAGTGGTCCGTCCGTACCTTCTCATTGGTTAGCCTCTTGTTTTTAAATATTGGTATGAAAATATTTGGGATTTGGGATTTTCTTTAACCCTTCTAATCACCCGCTTGAGTTCTTTCCTCCTTTCTTTATATTCCTCAAAGGCTCTATCGATTCCATTCTTTTAAACATTGCATTCACTTCCTTTTTATCTTTGAGACCAAATTCACAACTTCTTTGGTCATCCAAGGTTCCCTTACTTTGCCATTCTTATACCTCCGCCGAACTGGAGCCTGCGGTTCTGAAATTCAATGATTACAAGGAAGGACATAATTTCCCATCGTGGAGAGGAGATAAATTAAACAAATTGGTTATGCATATTTGACTGAAAAATAGTTGATGTCCACTATCAGATGACAGCATTGCTGACGTTCTTGATTGTGTAAGAATATTGCAATTATTAGATAAAAGCCACAATCTATTTATTTCACTTGCTATCATCCTTGCAGTTCTAATTTCAAATGGAACCATTCAGGCAAGTGGAGACCATTCCATCACAGTCTAGACTCATGGTAGAAAGGCTTTGAAGAATTAGTGAGCGAGACAGTCATTACAAGATACCCAGTCTCTAACCTATTTTTGCAGCTAGATATCTGTCTGAAGATAGCCTGTTTAGATGGACAAGAGAGGCGAAGTGGAATTTAATCCAGGGAAATGTAAGATACTGCTTTTTGGGAGATGTGACAATGCAATAAATAGCACAATAAATGGAAAGATAATAATGGGTTTGGAGGATCTGAGCCACCTAAGAGTGCTTCTTCACAGAGCCTTACAGGCTAGCAGGACAGTTAGGCATGGTGGCTAAAAAGACACAAGGGATGTTCTTTATTAGCTGATGCACAGATTACAAGAGTAGAAAGGTTTTGCTAGAACTGTATATGAAACGATAAATCAGTTGAATAAGGTGTACATTTCTGGTCACAAACAGTGATTGTACTGGAGAGTACAGGGGTGATTTACAAGATGTTGCCAGGTCTGGAATTTTTTTAATGAGAAAAGATCATATTTTGAGGAACGATCTGATAAAATAAGATAGAGTTTTTGGTAGCGGAAGGCTGAGGGGAGACTTAGTTCAAATGGATAAAATTATGAGGAGGTCCAGATTAAATTATCAGGGTGGGCCTATTTCCTTTTGTAGATGGGTCAAAGACCAATGGATTTTCACCAATCAGCCAAAACATTATGACCACCTGCCTAATATGCTGTTGGTCCTCCGTGTGCCGCCAAATCAGCGCTGACCCGCCGAGGCATTGACTCTACAAGACCCCTGGTGTCCTATAGTATCTGGCACCAAAACTTTAGCAGCAGATCCTTCAAGTTTTGTAAGTTGCAAGGTGGGGCCGCCATGGATCAGACTTATCGATCCAGCACATCCCACAGATGCTCAATCGGATTGAGATCTGGAGAATTTGGAGGCCAGGTCAACACCGTGAACACTTCATCATGTTCCTCAAACCATTCCCGAACAATGTGTGCAGTGTGGCAGGGCGCATTATCCTGCTGAAAGAGGCCACTGCCATCAGGGAATACCATTGCCATGAAGGGATGTACCTGGTCTGCAACGATGTTGAGGTAGGTGACACGTGTCAAATTGACGTCCACATGAATGGCCGGACCCAGGGTTTCCCAGCAGAACATTGCCCAGAGCATCACACTCCCTCCACCGGCTTGTTGTCTTCTCACAGTCAGTTCGGCCCAGACGGGATATCCTTCGTTGCCCTCGCGCATCGATGAGCCTTGGGCACCGAACACCCTGTTGCTGGTTTGTGGTTTGTCCCTCCTCGGACCAATGTCAGTACGTACTCACCACTGCTGACTGGGAGCACCCCACAAGCCTTGCCGTTTCAGAGATGCTCTGACCCAGTCGTCTGGCCATAACAATTTGGCCCTTGTCAAAGTCGCTCAGGTCTTTACTTCTGCCCATTTCTCCTGCATCCAACACATCAACTTCAGGAACTGACTTGCTGCCTAATATATCCCACTGTTTGACAGGTGCCATTGCAACAAGATAACCAATGTTATTCACTTCCCCTGTCAGTGGTCATAATGTTTTGGCTCATCGGTGTATATCTAACGTAATTAATAGGGGGATTGATGGGACAATACAATTTGTTTTAACCTTATAGGGTGATGGAGATCTGGATATCACTGCCCAAAAAGGCAACATTCCTCACCGTATTTAAAACATACTTGCATATGCATTTGTCATTTTTCCACCTGCAGGGCTCTGGACCAAGTGCTGAAAAGTAGGATTAGATTGGGTAACCAGCATAATTGTGAGTTGAATGGCCTCCCTCTGTGCTATCAATGATCTGTGATTGTCATATAGATAATAGCTTAGACTAAGAAAACATGTAAAGATGTGTTTACTAGTCTGACTACAATTGAGAAAATAATTAATTTAACCATTTTTAGACATGCGTCAACTGAATGCGAACACATAACTTAATTCTCATCCTATCCCTTGTCCAAAAAGCAAGCTTTTGTATTGTACCGATCCAGATGAAAAGCAGATATTTCGGCATTGTGTCTGTCATATCCAGCGTATGGTTCCCCTTCAACCACATAAGTCCTGCTGTACCTAAAATTAAAAAATGAATATACAAACTTTGTTATATTATGAATAATAGCAATTAATTGTTTTCGAAAGCATCGTTAAAAAAACATTTAAAGATTATTCTTTCAATGAAGTCATTACCTCCTTTATGTAATCATGCACACAAAACATCTTGTTGAAAATGCATTTATATCTCATGAGTGATCAATTATCACTAATATTTGTCAATCATCTATATACTAAAACTCTCGTTTGTTTGTTCCTGAACTACAGCCAAAACGGTACACGATAGTGCGACAATTTTAGGCCCACCTTACTCACTGTTGTCCCTTTGGTGCTAATATTGGAGGTTTCATTGAAATCGGTGTTATATTTTTAAAGTTATTCACATTTTAAAGTTTAAATCTATCTCCTAGGGAGGGAGGGAGGGAGAGGGGTGGAGGGAGGGGGAGGATAAGGGGTGTTGAGGGAGATGGAGTGAGTGGGGAGGGGAAGGGGGGAAAGGGGTAGGGGGGGAAGGGGTAGGGGGGGAAGGGGAGGGGGAGGGGGAGGGGGAGGGGGAGGGGGAGGGGGGGGAGGAGAGGGTGCTGCACCAATGCAGGAGAGGTTTGGGCACATCGGGTCCACTTGGTCTAGTAAATAACTAATTTTCAATAATGAAATGAACACCCTGAATGCATAACACTTATTCCAAATGAATAATACTTATTCCAAATATGGCTATTATCAAGACAGATACATACACTTTGAAAGATTTAGTGAGGAAGTTGCAAGAGAGATTGACAGTTGTGTTGAATAAGTTTTTGTTTAAGATTCCATGCATTATCAAAACCTCACATTTGATGCTTGTAATTATGAAGAAATTACTTTTTTTTCTTTCATTTCTACAATGTTTTATGTAAAAATTAATTCAATTTGCTTGAACTATGACATTTTCTTAAATTTAGTCTCTAAAACTATGCACCACTCTGCACTTGTTTTCAATTTTAGTTTTTATAAGAACATTCAATCACAAATTGATTATATATAAATTTTAGTGCTTCGTCAGTATGGGCTAATACGATAATTGTCTCCATTTTTTTAAGACTACATTAAACTGACAGTAGTTGTATGTTATTGAATGCCACATTGTAAATATTAAACTTCTTGCACATCTTTAATAAAATGTTAAATTTATCCCGATTCAACATAAAATAGCCAACCTTGTCTAAAAATATGCATTCACAGATGGAAAAACTTCCAATTTCCTTTCCAAAGGACAAAAAAGTTCATAGAACAAGATTACCATCACGTGAAAAATGATCTCAGGAAATTCATCAGGAATTTGTTAGATGTCCTGAGCAAAAAGCTAAGTATTTGAAGTGAAAGTGAAAACTGTAAGTATTCAATAGGTCAACTGAGGTAATGTTGCAGATCAATAACATTAAAAAAAAAAGAGTTTGGCACAAATCATTCACATCACTTCGCAGGAAACTTCCAATCAACTTGCTGACATGACCCTGAGCATTCAGTTGCCTGTCATTTTAATTCATAATTTCAATCCCATCTGCCCTCTGCACCAAAATCTTGCTTTGCAGTCTGTCAGAATTTCTGTGTGTAATTTATGTATAATTTGTTTCTAAGTTTGGCTGAGCCGATATGCCTGTGATGCTTCTGCAAGCAAGAATTTTCATTGTACCAGTACTTCACTGCGCTTATGTATATGACAATAAACTCGACTTGACTTGTCCTTAGCTGTTTCAACAGAGATAATTCTAACCTTGACAAATACTGTCTAATTTTCTAACTATATATACAACAATTTTTTAGACTCAGCCAGCAATAAAACATTTTCAGACAATGGATATTTTATTCTAGATTTGCAAATTCCTTCCAAAGTCCTTTGGACAGATATCCTACATTTACCACTCCACAAGGTATTTGATAGTTTGCACCAACATTCCCTAATCTATATACTAAAACTCTTGTTTGTTCGCTTGTTCCTGAACTACAGCCAAAACGGTACACGATAGTGCAACAATTTCAAGGCCCACCTTACTCACCGTCGTCCCGTGGTCCTATGGAAGAAGTTTAATTGAAACCTCTCTCCCCCCCCTCCCTCCCTCGACCCTGACACCGCCTACTGGAGGTTGCGTAGCAACCCGCCTCCCGGCCGCCATTAGTGGAGCAGGGATGGGGGGTAAGAGTCCTGTCCCGTCCCGGTGCGGGGGGTCAGTGAGGTGGGTAGACGGCCCTCTCCCACTGACGGCCCTCGGGTCGATGCTGCAAGACTCTTCCCCTCCCTCACCCACCCCTGCCTCCCAGCCCAGACGGCCGCTGATACCGCTGGGCTCTGGGCAGTGTGGGGAAGGTGCTGAGCAGGGTGGACAGGGTAGCCGAGGGCAGGCCCAGCACCAGGCCCAGGTCTCGGCCTCCACCTCCACCAACGGCCAGCCTCACTGCCGCTGCTACTGCCCTTCCCCTTGGGCCACCTCAGGCCCAGGCTCCGGCTGCCTCCCCCGGCACCAGGCGTGGCTCTCCCGCCACTTTGGAGCAGGCAAACCCGACCCCAAGAGACAGATGGCTTAGCCCTGCTCCTACCCGAGAACAACGGGCCCCAACTGCGCAGGTGCGGACGTATTAGTTCTGCGCACGCGCGGACGCGTTTGTTCTGCACACGCACGGACGCGTTTGTTCTGCGCATGAGCGAATGCGGTGATCATCTTACGTAAGTACCAGATCAAAGGGGCCCCAACTGCGCATGCGGTTTTAAAAAATGTTAAATGTGAATAACTTAAAAAATATAACACCAATTTCAATTAACCTTCTTCTATAGGACCACGGGACGACAGTGAGTAAGGTCGACCTAAAATTGTCGCGCTATCGTGTACCGTTTTGGCTGTAGTTCAGGAACAAGCGAAGAAACGAGAATTTTAGTATATAGATGGACCAAACACAGGAAGGTGGGACAAGTGCAGATGGGGCATGTTGGTTGGCATGGCAAAGTTGGGCCGAAGGGCCCGTTTCCACGCTGTATAACCCATGTTGGTTTTTCCAATCAGCTCAAATTTCTGCATTTGCTTAATTGCTCATTATTACAAATTCAAATACCATTTTTAACAATTGTTAGACATCTACTATTTCTAGTCTCATGTTTTAATTTTCCAACCCGAAGGGCCAATTCCTAATTTAGGAGTGCATTGGCCGAAGATTTTAGCTAAAGCCCCTGAAATTTCCTGAAGTAGAATCTATCAGGAACGTGGAATCTGTGAAATTTTGCAATCATGTACAAACCTTTACAAGCAAATTCGTGTTCTTGGTTCATTCTTATATTCTCCCGAATGCATTATCTCTTCTTAAATTGTGAAGATACAAAATAATCATTCAATAAATCTGCTTCCTTATTATCCCACATATTTGTACAGGAACATTGCACAAAAATAATTTTTAAAAATGCTATTATTGAGAACTCTTGCAAGATTGTTTTAATATTTCCATAAAGGAAACACATTGAAGTTTTCCTTCATTGAAGTTTTCCAGCATGGAGGTGGAGTAAATTAATCACATAATGCACATCTCATTTTCTCACATATCTTCACACACATTTCTGACATATCTAAGATTTTCAACGCATCTTGGGGGTCAGGAAAAGGGGGAGCCTTGAAAGCTCCACATCATAATTACTCCCCTCTCTTCCCACCCCCCTCCCCTCCCCCTCCCTCCAACTCCACCCCCCTTATCCTCCCTCCCCCCTCCCTCCCTAGGAGATAGATTTAAACTTTAAAATGTGAATAACTAAAAATATAACACCGATTTCAATGAAACTTCAATGAAACTTCTTCCATTAGCACCAAAGGGACGACGGTGAGTAAGGTGGGCCTAAAATTGTCGTGCTATCCTGTTCCGTTTTGGCTCTAGTTCAGGAATAAACAAACAAATGAGAGTTTTAGTATGTAGATATAGCTACATGCTCACAAAATAGAGAAACTCAGTTACAATGTTGCATAAACACCGGTATTATACCACATATGTGTTTGAGCAGAAATATTTAAGGGAACGCATAATTTAGGGAAAGGAGTTGCAATTAGCAGTGTTATGCTTTAGTTTAATTTCAATATTTTTTTCTTGTACAAATCAATACCTTTTAGGTTTGAACACAACCTTCTGTCCGCCATCAAGAACAAGCAGAGCTTTCAGCTGGGTTCCTTTGTAGCCCACATCGGCCTTGATGATCTTTTTGGTGGCCATTGCATGTAGAATGGCTCCAAGCTCTGGGGTTTCTTCTGAATACACTTCCCTGGGAACAACCCACTGTGCTGCAATTTCCCATGGTGACTGCAGAGTGTGCTCCAGATTTGGATTCAGTTCAATCTTAAGTGTATCCATCATATGTTGGAAAGAATGTTGATCCTCTCGATTAGTTGCAGATGAGTCTGAATTGTCAATCAGGAACACTTTTGTGAAAATAAATATAACTAGAAGGGCAGCTAGTAAAACAACACGCTGCTTTAGCTTCATGACGTTCTTGGTTCCAAGATGGTGATAGATATTGCAAATGGCGTCAAAATGGTGACTGCATTCCAACAGCAACTTCAGCTGAATTTTGCAATCATGTACATACCAATAATAGAAGCCCTGAAAGAAAAATAGATTATTAATTTTTTATCAAAATATTTCTCAACACAATAAATGCACAAATAGTAGATATGAGTTTAAAAAGATACACAAAATGGTTGCCGGCTTCTTCTTAGGCGTTGCACATGGCTTAGCTAAGCAGAGAGAAAAAGATAAAACTGTGTCTAACTGTAAGAAGTACAGCTGAGCAGAAAAGATAAAGCTCTGTCTAACCGTGAGAAGTGCAGCATGTACTTTTTAAAAAACTGACCTACTAATGACTTAATACCTTATATGGACATGGTCTTATTTCTTTCACTACCTTGTATGGGCATGATGTGAGTGGTGCCAACTCATTCACTGATAAGAAAAAGATATAACTATACCGTTTTGTCCTTTGTTTCGGTGAGTGGGACACGAGGTGAGCATGGGTGTCTGAAGACAACCGGTGCTGATCTCTCCACTCCTGCCTGGCGTAATAAAGACTTTACTGTTTTACCACTAACTTTGTTGCATTGTTGTCTGTCTAGAGAAAACAAACTTTAACAGATAAGAATAATAGACTGATGGCTATAGATTTGATTTGTCCATCAATTCAATTGACCAGCAAGAGATAAGGTCAGCGTGTTGCAGAATTTAAAACTTCTGCCTCACAGCTCCAGGAATCCGGATTCAATCCTAACCTCAGGTGCTACCTGTCTGGAGTTTGTATGTTCTCCTCTTGATATGAGCTTCCAGTAGGTGCTACTTCTTCCTCCCACAATCCAAAGATGGCTTGGTAATTTATTAGTTATTGCAAATAACTACTTCGCAAAGCATCGTAGAAAAATAATCAACGTGGCAGTTAATAGCATACAAGAAGAAATAAGGTAGTAGAGAAATAAGGAAATGGGACTGCTCTATTTGGAGCTGGCATGGACTTGATGGCCAAATAACCTAATTTTATGCTGTAATTAATGTTGTAATTAATAACAAGCTTAATCAATTTATCTTGAATCAATAGACAGTTTCAATGCTGCCCAGGGAAGAGAAAATAAGCATCTACAAAAATTATTCCAACAGTTGAAGAACAACATGAACAGCAGGTATGGAATCGTATTAATCCTGATCAATCCCCCCCCCCCCAAATAAAAAGCAGCTTAATTTAAAGACACCAAAGATTCTCCAAAATCTTGACTTTTCAATGTACTACCTCTTTAATATCAATTTGTATATAGTTTCATATAGTGTAACTATACTATGCAATTTTAAAAAATGTATATTACATAAATAGAGTACTTAAAATAATGCTGTATGTTAGCACATAAAATATTGGCAGGCCAATAAATAGTTACACAAGTTACATAAAAAAGTACACATGAGCAGCTATAATTCATACAAAATTTTAAATGCATTGAACTAAGAGGTTACATCTGCGATAAGAGTCTAAGTTTGAGATCGGAGAAAAAAAACCTTAGCCTGAGGTCTGTACTGAGCCACAAGCCTTAATGTACTCTGGCAGTCGCAGCTCAGCAAAATCTTCTGCATTTTAGAGTACATTAGCCTTGATCCAAAAGTATTATGGGAGAGTAAACATGAATATGTTTGAGGGAAGGAATATTGAACCCGATGACATCTGGTTCTACTGTTCAAAATAAACAGTGATTGTTAAATTCTAGAAAATATTTATAGATTATTAATATACATTGCAAAAACAGTGACTTGCTAGAGGTTGCAAAGGCTTTGATTATTTTCTCTGGAATGCCAGAAGTTGCAGGAAGGCCCAATAGAAGTAAAATTATGAAGAAATAAAATTATGATAGGCATATAGGATAGACAGTCAGAACTTTTTTCCATAAGATGCAAAAATAACACACTAGAGAGCATAATTTTAAGGTGAGAGAGACAAAATTTAAAGGAGATGTGTGGTGCAAGTTTTTATTTAGAGATGGTGGTGAGTGCCTGGATCGCACTGCCAGGGGTGGTGGTTGAAACAGACACAATGGTGTAATTTAAGAGACTTTTGGATAGGCGTATAGGTATGCGAAGAATGATGGGATATGAATTAAGTGCAAACAGATAAGATTTGGTCTTGGCATCATACTCGGCAAAGACATTGTGGGCCAGAGGGCCTTGTGTTGTACTGTTCCTGTGTTGTACTGTTCTACGTTGTAATACTTGAACTACAATCAGGCACGGGATGATAAGTGGTAAATAATATCTGTTACACAGGTGCCATGGAAGACCCATCTCTAACAAAAGCAAGTTCAAAATATCTTAATTGATATTCAGGAGAATTACCATTCCCGATTCATCCACACTTAACATTAATCAGAAACTTATCAGGAACAGCTACATAAATACAGTGGCTAAATAAAGCACGTCAGATGCTATTCCCTGTATGACACAACCCCTGATGCCCAAAGCCACAAAGATCAGGTCAAGAGTATGTTGAAATGTTTTTCACTTGCTTGGATGAGTGCTTCTTCAATAACACTCCACACTATTCAGAAGAATGGAACCCATTTGACCTGTATACTGTGCACTAGCCAAAACCTCTACCTAACAATTACCAAAGGATTTGGAACAGTTCATGAGTTATCTTCTTGAAGGCAATGCAGAATGTGCAATAAATGCTTACAAAGCCAGTAATGCCAATGTTCCATGCAGATACAAAAGGCAAGATACCAACTTTAGAGCTCACGATGCAGGAAGAAGCTCTTTAGTAAGTTAAAAGAGTACGAAGGAACTGCAGATAGACACAAAATGCTGGAATATTTCAGCGGGACAGGGAGCATCTCTGGAGAGAAGGAATGGGTGACATTTCGGGTCGAGACCCTTCTTCACACTAGTCAGGGGAAAGGGTAACGAGAGATATAGACAGTGATGTAGAGAGATATAGAACAAATGAATAAAATATATGTTTGCTACGTGAGAACAGGAACCTGGTGCAACCTGGGTGGGGGAGGGATGGAGAGAGGGACTGCAGGGGTTGCTTGAAGTTAGAAATCAACATTCATACCACTGGGTTGTAAGCTGCTTAAGTGAAATATGAGATGCTGTTCCTCCAATTTGGGAATAGCCTCACTCTGACAATGGAGGAGGCCTAGGGCAGAAAGTTCAGTGTGGGAATGGGATGGGGAATTAAAGTGTTTGGCAACTGGGAAATCAAGTAGGTCCAGGCAGACTGAGCAAAGGTCTTCAGCGAAACGATTGTCCAGTCTACGCTTGGTCTCGCCGATGTACAAGCGTTCACATCTTGAACGGATACAGTAGATGAGGTTGGAGGAGGTGCAACCTTTCTGCCTAACCTGAAAGGACTGCCAGGGTCCTTGGACAGAGTCAAGGGAGGAGGTATAGGGTCAGGTGTTACGACTTGATTCAGCGATCCCATGGCTCCAGTAGAATATTATACCTATTGAGGTCAACTGAGCATTGCATGCTGTTGATCTTAGTGCCTCTCCTGCAGTTGCAGGGGAAAGTACCTGGGGAGGGTGGGAAGGGACGAGTTATCCATGGAGTTGCAGAGGGAATGGTCTCTGCGGAAAGCAGAAGGGGTGAAGATGGGAAGATGTGGCTCGTGGTGGGATCCCATTGGAGGTGGTGAATAAAAGTTAAAGAGATAGGTTCCATATTTAATTCCAAAACCTTGAGATTAGCAAGCATGAACACTTTCAATACCACATAAAAGGACCAATCAAATGCAAACAGTTGATGGTTTAATGTACATTGATAAATATGCCAATGAACAATTTTAAATAATTCTGGAGCAGAGAAATTATTTAGTCAAGATTCATCCAAACCTCACTACTGAATGCTTTGGAAAGGGTAAATAGAGCAATTAGGCTTATGTGTTGGGACAAGTTGGGTGGAGAAGCAAGGCAAGGCAAGTTTATTTATATAGCACATTTCGGCAACAAGGCAATTCAAAGTGCTTTACATAAAACATTAAAGAGTAGTTAAAAGCAATTAAAAACAGTCATTAAAAGAGAATAGAAAATAAAAACAAGCCAGGATGCAACTTGTTCTCGATTATGCTGCTGGTCTTGCTGAGGCAGCATGAGGTATAGATGGAATCAATATAAGGGAGGTTGGTTTGTGTGATGGTCTGGGCTACATCCACAATTTCTTGCGGTCTTGGATGGAGCTGTTCCCAAACCAAGCTGTGATACATCCTGATAAAATGCTTTCTATGGTGCATCTGTAGATGTTGGTGAGAGTTGTAGGGGACATGCCAAACTTCCTCAGCCTTCTAAGGAAGCAGAGGCGTTGGTGTGCTTTCTTGGTCGTTGCTTCAATATGGGTTGTCCAGGAGAAGTTGTTGGTGATATTGACTCCAGGGAATTTGAAGTTTTCAACCATCTCTACTCCGGCGCCATTAATGCAAACTGGGGTATGTGTACCGCTTTGGTTCCTGAAGTCAATCACTATCTCCTTTGTCTTGCTGATATTGAGAAAAAGGTGTCAAAAATTGCCACAACAACTATTTATGGTGCAAGTAGTCCGATGTGACAATCTGAAATTATTTGTCATCCTGACCACATAAATATTTATGTTAACATATTAACTTTGGACTTTTAGCTTTCTTTATGTTAATTTGGCTTTGTCATCCCATCCAACTCAGCAATACATCCGGCATTCTTAAACATTTTTTTTAAAAGTCTAAATAAAGGAGTTGACCTCTAGATTAAGCCTCCTACTGCTTAACATAAATTTAACTCAGTGAGCATACAGCTCTACAATGTATCTGTGGATAAATCCAGACAATTGTGGACTATATTTTGCCAAATGCAACAGCTATCCAAGTCAGTAAAATGACTGCAATAGTTCTCTATTTCACAACTCCATTGGTAGTATACAAAATAAATAAAATCCCTGAATGACTTCTTAAACCCCACAATTTTTTAGCAGAAAAGGGTTGAAATCCTCTTTTGTTTCTGCAGATATCATTAAAAACTAATTAAACACTGACCCCGCTGAATTCCTTCATCACTTTCTTTCTTATTCAAGGTTCCAGCATCTGTAGTCACATTTATCTTCCTTTAGCTTCCACTAGATTTCCATTGCAACCTGGTCTTCCTTCACCTTCATAATAGAGATAAGTTGACACAGGTATTTCATTGTTCCTTTAGAAAGCTTCCAGTTGAAACCCTGGATTAGGAAATCAAACTAATAAGATGTGACGTCGTGAAATGAGAGTACGAGATGTTGAACCGTCAACTTCAATTTTACAATCTCTTCGATCTCTGTAAAATATACGATTTTGAAGAAAATCAGTGAAGCTGGTTGAAAATATTCATATTGTTGGTGATCCATTCAGTACCCCACATGCAATGATTGATACATTTATTAACTCTGTTTTGGACTATTATATAATTTTCTTTTGGTGTCATGTTAATTTTTTCCCACAAAAATCTACATTATCCAAATAAAGTTTGCTTAAGAAATATTTAACAAGTGAAAATAAAGTCATGAAGCATCACAATTGTACTCCTCAATGGATCTTCTGGGGCACTATGAATGCTTCCTTCCTGCGAGACCCCACACCAAAGTTACCACAACTTAAGTCAGACTAGAGAACATGTTGGTTCTCTCTGTATCTCCCTATGACAATGTACCTCTCACTTCATGCATCCATCCCTCAAGGAAGCAGTGTAGTGAGATATCAAATGCAATGCATCATTACTCCCCTCATATTCCTTGCACTATGTTTCTTTCTCTTCCTTAATGACTTATCTCAAGGTCTTGGAAAGACAAAATACTTACATGAGGAAGCAGCAGAAACAAAATTAAACAGATCCACGAGTGAACAAGAAATGTAGCAATCACAAAGAGATATTGTAACTGAGTAAGCCCAATAAATTGCATCATACACTCGCTGCAGTGTTAGTTAAGGCTCCCTGATCCATCTGCCCACAAAGTTCTGGATGGTCTCCTTCACGTGTGAGAGACACTGCACATGCAAGGGACTGCTTTCCCATGGGGGTGGCTTCACTCCTGTTCCTTGGTGGCTTTGCCTGATTGAAGATGAAGACTAGTAAGCAAACCTTTCTATTATCAGACATTTGGAGTCCATATTTATCTGTGCAGTATGTAGGAGGTACAATATCCATGGTGGTATAAAGGCAAGAAGGGTGGCATCAGAGATGATGGTGTGCAGATAGTGTATATGTGTGTGCATAAGTGTGCACGTGCTTAACTGTTGGTCTACAGCTCATCTTCACATAATGTGTTCAGTCAGTTTTCCACACTGCAAAGATAGACTCCTTCTTCTTTGCCCTTCAAATGGCAGTCATGTCAGGTCTCCTAGTCCCCCTCTACCCAGGGCCTCATTCCTAGCAAACGAATCAAGAGGACTTCCATGTTCCTTTGAATATGAATATCTCTCCCTCTCTCTACACACTGTTCTCCAGTGAAACCAAAATAGGTGGCATAGCTAACCACGAGTGCTACTACCTACAGCTCCAATGGACCAGGTTTATTCCTGGTCTCCTGGCCTCTCAACTGCTCTTTAAAATGTTTTATCTAGCCATATTGAGGGGTATGAGGGAAATACTGGATTAACCTAGCTGCATCCACAAATAGTGAATACATATTTTTAAACTTATTTCAAGTGTCATCATTTGCAAAAAGCTCTTGCTGTAGTCGTCTCAATACTGTCTGCCAGCTGCTACTTAAACAAATTTAGGTTGTTTTCTAGTTGGCAATGTGTACTTTCTCAAAATTGGCTGATTAGGGCATCACAATAGCACAGTTGCTTCCTTATAGTGCCCCTCGACTCCACCAAGGACTCAGTCTTTCCAGGTGAGGCAGAGATTCACCTGCACCTCCTCCAACCTCATTTACTGAAGCCGCTTTTCCAGGTGTCAACTTCTCTACAGCGGCGAGACCAAGCGCAGGCTCGGCGATCGTTTCGCCGAACACCTCCGCTCAGTCCGTCTTAATCAATCTGGTTTCCCGGTGGCTCAGCACTTCAACTCCACCTCCCCTTCCCAATCTGACCTTTCTGTCCTGGGCCTCCTCCATTGCCAGAGTGAGGATCAGTGCAAATTGGAGGAACAGCACCTCATATTTCGCTTGGGTAGTTTACACCCCAGTGGTATGAACATTGACTTCTATAACTTCAGATAGTCCCTGCTTTCCCTCTCTATCCCTTCCCTCTTCCCAGTTCTCCCAGTTAGGCCACTACAGATGGCATTTTAAAGTTAACCAAATTGGTGGGACTGGAGTGCATATGGGTCAGACCAGGAATGATGACAGATTTTATCCTCTGAGGGCATTTGATTTTCATGACAACCTGGCAGTTTTGCAATCAATTATTATTTTTGCTGTCAAGGACTAGATTTTCCCTTGCAGATTATGAGCCCTATCAAGCCTTCTTGATCTCAAACTTCCCTTTCATTTAGTATTCCCTACACTGATCTCACTGTCCTCCATATCCTTCTCCTTGGTGAATAAATGTAAAGTCTTTGTCTAGTACCTTGCCTACATCTTCTGACTCCAAGCACACATTCCCTCCTTTATCCTACCTTTTCCCTGGTTACTCTCTTGTTTTTAAAATACATGGGATATCCTTTAATCTAACCCAAAGACACTTCATGGCCCCTGATTGGCCCTTCTAATTGACCACTCGAGTTCTTTCCTACTTGGTTTATATTCTGCAAAGGCCCAATCCGATTTTGCCTTCTTAAACCTTATTTATGCTTCCTTTTTCTTTTTGACCAAATTTACATCTTCGGTGGTCATCCAAGATTCATTCGCCTTGCCATTCTTATTCCCTCCTCTTACTGGAACAAGCCAGTCCTGAACTTTGATCAACTGGCCTTTAAACAACTCCCACATGTCAAATGTGAACTCTCAATAACTATTGCTCCCAATTTACTCTCCCTAGCGCCTGCCTAATGACATTGTGCGGTATGGTGGTGTAGCTGCCACAGCCACTGCCTCACAGCACCAGAGTTCCAGGTTCGATCCTGACCTCAGATGCTCAATTTAGTAGACTATTACTGCTGTGGTACTGCAAGGGTCTGTGGAAGCCCTTACATACTCTCAATTTATATCATCTTCTCTTCAAATTTGATCTTGATTTAAATCTCAGTGTCTGTAGAAGGACGCTGGTTAAGCAAATGGACATTAAAGTTGGTAAATAGTGTTTGAAAATGTCAAATTATGCGTATTGGTAAACAGAAAATTGGGTAATTTTTAAATGGAAACAAGCAGGCATTGGTTTAAGACAAACTGCTGTAGGAACTCAGCGGGTTAGGCAGCATCTATGGAGGGAGACGAACAGACATTTGGACCCTTCTTCAGTCTATAGTATGTCATAATCTCCAATGAAGTCCATTCAAACAAAAGCATGGAAGAGGTAGAGGTAATTCTGATACAATCAGGTATAAAATAATTAATACATACATGTTTGATGATATTTTACTAAGTGCGACCAAGAGGCATTTGTTTAAAAAAAGGTTAGGAACCATTAGTCCAATTGTAACAAATCATCACAACACTGAGCATTGGGATATCTCTCTAACATTGCCTATTGCTCTGACAAATAATTTACTTAATTGTTGATTGCCTTCATTGCAATGATTTATTTCTTCCAACCACTTTTCATCGTAAATTTAGGTTTCTCTCATCAAATTTCTAAAGTAACGTGTTGAATGCTTTATGGATTATGCCTCGAGTACGCCGTAGCTTCTCCAGCCCTGATTACATCCCACCGACAAGTTGACTGTTTTCATTGCATACCACTTGCATCATATTTCTTATAAGAGAAACACCAACCTCTTTCAATTAAAAAAAAATCTATGCTCAACTTTTCCTAAACATACAATAAAAAAAGGACATTAACATAATCTAGATATGTTTGTGTTCATGTGCATATTATGGAACTGCAGAAAATAATACAAAGACTGTCTGATGTACATAAGACGAGTTTGTGAATGTTAAAAGACCAATAAAAATTAGAAACTTAGTCTGATTACATATCACTTAAGTTGGAATATGGGTAAGATCTCTGTGGGAAGCAAAATGACCAACTTTACTCACTAACACCAGACAGATTTCTAAGGATCTAAAAACAAACAATATTAGTGCCAAGAAAACTTGTTATTTTCAGAATGCTCATGCACAAACCCTTAGAAAGCCATTTCCTGTGAACTGAACAGTGAAAGCCGATAATGGATGCAAGAGGCTAGTGAAATATCCCAATTAAAGTATTAAGACAACATAATATCAATGTACAATCTCAATGAATGTATTTCTGAATTGTCCAGAAATAAAAGTAACCAAGTTTTATGATATACTAGCTGCTGTGGAGCCGTTGGTCCAAACCTCTCCTGCATTCTTGTAGCACCCTCATCTCCCCCACTCCACCCCCCCCCCCAACCCCCCTTATCCCCCTCCTTCCCCCCCTCACCCTCCCCCAACTGCGCACGGGCGGATCCGGCGGTCATCTTACCATTGTGACGCAAGATGAACACACAAATACAGGTGCTCCTCAACTTACGATGGGGTTACGTTCCGAGAAACCCATCGGAAACCGAAAATATCGTAAGTCGAAATGCATTTAATACACCTGATCACATGGCCGGAATCAAACTGCGGCTCGCTACGGGTCGCTGCAGTTTGCACCATCGCAAAGCCGAAAAATCGTAAGTCGAAGCATCGTAAGTCGGGGAGCATCTGTATTAGATCAATGGGCATGCGCGGACCCGTTGGGTTCCCATTGTGACGTCGACCACAGAGGTATTACTGCACAGGCACGACTGACAGGCAGGGCAAGTGGAAAAGGGATCTATTAAAGATTAAAAAGTGATTTTTAAAGTTTAAAAAGTGAATAACTTTTAAAATATAACAGCCATTTGAATCGCAGGCCTATGGCGAGTACGGTGAGCCTAAAATAATTGCGCTATCATGTACCGTTTTGGCTGTATTTTGGGTACGTACAAACTAACAAAGCGACAAACAAACAAACAAGATGAGAGTTTTAGTAATATACTAGCACAAGTGTGCCCGTTGGGCCCGTCCTCGTAGGGTTTCCATTGTAACCGGGAGGGGAGTGGGGGGAGGGAAGGGGGAGGGAGGGAGGAGGGAGGTGTGGAGGGGGGAGGGGAGGGGGGAGGGGAGGGGGAGGGAGGCGGAGGGGGAAGGGGGGAGGGGGGAGGGAGGGGGTAGGGGGAGGGAGGGGGAGGGGGGAAGGGGAGGGAGAGGGGAGGGAGAGGGGAGGGGGGGGGAGGGGGAGGGAGGGGTGAGGGAGGGGGGAGGGGAGGGGGATGGGGTGAGGGGGGGGACCTCCCCTTTTCCCAGTACCCCTCTTTCCCCGTTGGGCCTGTCCTCGTAGGGTTTCCATTGTAACCGGGAGGAGGGGAGGGAGGGAAGGGGGAGGGAGGGAGGAGGGAGTTGTGGAGGGAGGAGGGGAGGGGGAGGGGAGGGGGAGGGGAGGGAGGGAGGGGGGTAGGGGGGAGGGAGGGGGGAGGGGAGGGGGGAAGGGGGAGGGAGGGGGACCTCCCCTTTTCCCAGTACCTCTCTTTCCCTGTTGGGCCCGTCCTCGTAGGGTTTCCATTGTAACCGGGAGGGGAATGGGGGGGAGGGAGGGAGGAGGGAGGTGTGGAGGGGGAGGGGAGGGGGAGGGAGGGGGGAGGGGGGAAGGGGGGAGGGAGAGGGGAGGGGGTAGGGAGGGGGTAAGGGGGGAGGGAGGGGGACCACCCGTTTTCCCAGTACCCCTCTTTCCCCGTTGGGCCCGTCCTCGTAGGGTTTCCATTGTAACCGGGAGGCGGGGAGGGAGGGGGGAGGGAGGAGGGAGGAGGGGAGGGAAGGGGGGAAGGGGGGTGGGGGGAAGGGGGGAGGTGGAGGGAGGGGGAGGGAGGGGGGAGGAAGGGGGGAGGGAATGGGGACCTCCCCTTTTCCCAGTACCCCTCTTTCCCCGTTGGGCCCGTCCTCGTGGGGTTTCCATTGTAACCAGAAGGGGGGGAGGGAGGGTGGAAGGAGGGGGGAGGGAGAGAGGGATGGAAGGGAGGAGGGAGGGGGGGGGGAGTTAGGGGGGGAGGGGTGAGGGAGGTGGGGAGGGAGTTGGGGAGGAGGGTGGGAGGTAGTGGGGATGGAGGTGGGAAGGAGTGGGGAGGAAGGGGTTGAGGGGGGAAGGGGGGGGGAGGGAGGGAATAGGGGCCCCATGCTGATCTGTGTATGTTAAGTGACTTGCAATAAAAAACACAACTTTAAACAACAATCATTTGCTTTTCGCAACAATGTAGAACCCATCTCACACAAGCATTGTGACGTCACAAGCTGAAGACCTTGAAAAAAAAGTTAAAAATAAAAAAATGTAAATTTGTAAAGATTAGACACCCAATAGCAGCTGCTTGTCCATTGTGACATCACACGCTGAAGGGGGGGGGGGGGAGGGGGGTCAGCTCGAGCTCATCTCACAGGGGCATTGTGACATCACAAGCTGAAGACTAAATCCGCACCGCAGCGCCCCCCTGAATAGGGGGGGGGGGGGGGCAGCGCTTTAAAACAAACCTCTGTAACTTAAAAAACATGCGACTAAATCAAATGAAAATATCACGGCCGGTCGTTTGGGAGGTTGGCGATTAAGGCGGTGCGAAAACCGTCACGCTACTGTTCACCGTTTTGCCGCAATCGCTGATACGAACAAATAAATATATCAAATAATTCAGGTCAAACCCAAAAAATATATATATACAAGATCTGAGTTTTAGTAGTATACTAGAACAAGTGTGCCCGTTCAAAGTGGGCCCGTTGGGCCCGTCCCCACACCCCCCATTCTCTCCTCCCCCAGCCCCACTCTTACTCTCCAAGTGTGCCCGTTGGGCCCGTCCTCCTGATCTGTGTATGTCAAGTGACCACTATAACCTTCTTTTTTTTTTTTTTTCCTAATCAGATGTGCAGCACTTTGGTCAACATGGGTTGTTTTTAAATGTGCTATACAAATATAATTGACTTGACTTGACTTGACTTGCAATAACAAAACAATCAGTGCTTTTCTGGAAGCTTTTCGAAACAATGTAGCCGTCACAAGCTGAAAACTAAATCCTTTTCTGGAAACTTTTCGAAACAAATGTAGCCGTCACAAGCCACAAGCTGAAAACTAAATCTGCACCGCAGCGCCCCCCTGAAAAAGGGGGGGGGGGGCAGCGCTTTAAAACCTCTGTAACTTAAAAAACACGCGACCAAATTAAATGAAAATATCACGGCCGAGCGAGCGCGAGATTGGCGATTGAGGCGGTGCGAAAACCGTCGTGCTACGGTCCGCCGTTTTGCTGCAATCGCTGTTACGTATAAATATACGATATATTCAGGTCAAACCCAAAAAAAAATAAATATATATATTCACAAGATCTGAGTTTTAGTATTATATAGACTAGAACAAGTGTGCCCGTTCAAAGCGGGCCCGTTGGGCCCGTCCCCACACCCCCCATTCTCTCCTCCCCCAGCCCCACTCTTACTCTCCAAGTGTGCCCGTTGGGCCCGTCCTCCTGATCTGTGTATGTCAAGTGACCACTATAACCTTATTTTTATTTTTTTTTCCTAATCAGATGTGCAGCACTTTGGTCAACATGGGTTGTTTTTAAATGTGCTATACAAATATAATTGACTTGACTTGACTTGACTTGCAATAACAAAAAAGACTACTTGGAAACTTTTCGAAACAATGTAGCCGTCACAAGCTGAAAACGAAATCCTTTTCTGGAAACTTTTCGAAACAAATGTAGCCGTCACAAGCCACAAGCTGAAAACTAAATCTGCACCGCAGCGCCCCCCTGAAAAAGGGGGGGGGGGGCAGCGCTTTAAAACCTCTGTAACTTAAAAAACACGCGACCAAATTAAATGAAAATATCACGGCCGAGCGAGCGCGAGATTGGCGATTGAGGCGGTGCGAAAACCGTCGTGCTACGGTCCGCCGTTTTGCTGCAATCGCTGTTACGTATAAATATACGATATATTCAGGTCAAACCCAAAAAATATATATATATATTCACAAGATGATAGATAGATAGATAGATAGATAGATAGATAGATAGATAGATAGATAGATAGATAGATAGATAGATAGATAGATAGATAGATAGATAGATAGATAGATAGATAGATAGATAGATAGATAGATAGATAGATAGATAGATAGATAGATAGATAGATAGATAGATAGATAGATAGATAGATAGATAGATAGATAGATAGATAGATAGATAGATAGATAGATAGATAGATAGATAGATAGATAGATAGATAGATAGATAGATAGATAGATAGATAGATAGATAGATAGATAGATAGATAGATAGATAGATAGATAGATAGATAGATAGATAGATAGATAGATAGATAGATAGATAGATAGATAGATAGATAGATAGATAGATAGATAGATAGATAGATAGATAGATAGATAGATAGATAGATAGATAGATAGATAGATAGATAGATAGATAGATAGATAGATAGATAGATAGATAGATAGATAGATAGATAGATAGATAGATAGATAGATAGATAGATAGATAGATAGATAGATAGATAGATAGATAGATAGATAGATAGATAGATAGATAGATAGATAGATAGATAGATAGATAGATAGATAGATAGATAGATAGATAGATAGATAGATAGATAGATAGATAGATAGATAGATAGATAGATAGATAGATAGATAGATAGATAGATAGATAGATAGATAGATAGATAGATAGATAGATAGATAGATAGATAGATAGATAGATAGATAGATAGATAGATAGATAGATAGATAGATAGATAGATAGATAGATAGATAGATAGATAGATAGATAGATAGATAGATAGATAGATAGATAGATAGATAGATAGATAGATAGATAGATAGATAGATAGATAGATAGATAGATAGATAGATAGATAGATAGATAGATAGATAGATAGATAGATAGATAGATAGATAGATAGATAGATAGATAGATAGATAGATAGATAGATAGATAGATAGATAGATAGATAGATAGATAGATAGATAGATAGATAGATAGATAGATAGATAGATAGATAGATAGATAGATAGATAGATAGATAGATAGATAGATAGATAGATAGATAGATAGATAGATAGATAGATAGATAGATAGATAGATAGATAGATAGATAGATAGATAGATAGATAGATAGATAGATAGATAGATAGATAGATAGATAGATAGATAGATAGATAGATAGATAGATAGATAGATAGATAGATAGATAGATAGATAGATAGATAGATAGATAGATAGATAGATAGATAGATAGATAGATAGATAGATAGATAGATAGATAGATAGATAGATAGATAGATAGATAGATAGATAGATAGATAGATAGATAGATAGATAGATAGATAGATAGATAGATAGATAGATAGATAGATAGATAGATAGATAGATAGATAGATAGATAGATAGATAGATAGATAGATAGATAGATAGATAGATAGATAGATAGATAGATAGATAGATAGATAGATACTAGACCAAGTGGTCCCGTTGGGTCCAAACCTCTCCTGCATCGGTGCAGCACCCCCTCCTCCCCTTCACTCCTCCCCCTCACCCCTCCCCCTCACCCCTCCCCTTCACCCATCACCCCTTCCCCCATCCCTCCCGACCCCGGACCCCATCTGCTGCGGGGAACGCTGGCAACGTCATGGTCCTGTTGCCGGGCGGGGAGCGTCGCCCGGGGCCGTGGAGTGGACAGGGAGAAGGTACTGACGTCGGCCCCATTTCTCCTGCTGCGATCGGCGGGGACGGCCATCTTGTTGGACCCTCGACCACCACCTCTGTGGCGTGCTGCACCATGGGATGAAGGTCAGGCACGGGGCATGCCGGGACGGACGCCGGTCCTCCTGGGGGGAGTGCATTTATTAAAGTTTATTAGGTAAAATGTTTTTTAAAAGTGTCAAAAGTGGGTTTATTCATACCACAGGGGAATGGTGAGTAGGGTGGGTCTAAAATGGTCGCGCTGTCCTGTATCGTTTTGACTGTGTAGAGGGATGGTACACACATAAACACAAACAAACCGAGAGATTTAGTAATATGTAGATAGATACTAGACGACCCATGGACCCGTTGGGTTCCCGTTGTGACACCAGTCAAGTACAGTGTAATTTCATCATCTCTGTTAACTCCAAAAACTGCTTGAACTGCCTTCAAGGTGTAGTTGATCATGTATTTGATGAACTTTACAGAGAAACATATTTCAACGTTGATGTGACATTTGAACAACTTCAATAGTTGAGCATTATAGGGCACCACCCAATCAGACGTAATAGGTCAATTCTGGCATCCTTCTTGATGTCCCTGAAATCCTCCCATATCTGGAGATCTTCTGTACAGAGGATATGAATTATCTCCAATCCCTGTCCTCTCGATAAATGGCTTTCGGAATCTCTTACTGCAACTTCCATTCTTCCAACATGGAGAGGTGTTGTTGCAGAATGGTCCACGAATCATGTGTTTCAGTTCCAATTCATGCAGCTCAGGATCTACTTGTGTTGTGGGTCTGGTATTTCAGCTTGCACTAATCTGTCAAAATCTTGTGATCTTGGCTTACTTGCTTCGTCAAGCCACAGGAGACAGTGCAAAAGAGTATACAAGATGAGATTTTTTGTAATATATAGAGAGATGAACACGGAAGTATTAGATCAAAATGGCAATCTCATCTTGTATATATATATGTATGTTCCCAAAATATAGCCAAAACGGTACACGATAGCTCAACAATTTGAACAAAACTTGAAACTGCACACCACAGGCGAATGGTGAGTAAGGTGCCACTAAAATGGTTGCGCTATCGTGTACCATTTTGGCTTTATTTCAGGAATATATATATATATATATATATATATATATATATATATACACACATACACACATATACAAGATGAGATTTTTAGTACTATATACTATATAGACAGATTCTTCACCGGATTTCCAGCTTTCAAAACATAAATGCTGCATTTGAACACTGCATCAGAGATGCGAAACAGTGTCAATGCTGGAGTCTGAGGTAAAAAAAGAGCTCCTGGATGGACTCCGCAGGAAAGCAGCATATGTGGAGGAAAATAGTCAATTTTGAGGTTGAGATGCTTCACCTATATAAAGGGTCTTAATCCGAAATGTTGACTATTCATATCCTCTCACAGATGGTTGACTATTCATATCCTCTCACAGATGCTGCCTGACCAGCGAGCTCCTCCAATAGCTTTCCTTTCTTCACTGCATCAGAGATCATTTACATTAGAATGCAAAGTTTTATAAAAGTTTGTTTTAAGAGACCAATTTCCTTTATTGGTGCATCCATGATTAGACCTGAGCATGCACCAATTCCAAAACTATTTTGCCAACAATGTTTCAATTAATTTTCCTGGAAAATATAAAATGGCAGAAAATCAACAAAAGCAATTAAAGTAGAAAGAATGCAACATATTCACAGCAAAGGAAATTCCAAATCAGTTATTCAAACTGCACATGAAAGTATGATGAACCCACTGCAGCTCGTATTACCCTTTGTGTAAAAAGAGTTGCCCCTCAGGTTCCTATTAAATCTTTACAGTCTCATCATAAACCTTTGCCCTCTTGTTCTTGATTTACTTGCTAATGCCAATAAGTTCAGTTCATGAAATGAGATTCAGTACCAGTTTCAAATCTTCAGTTTTCAAGACAGATTGTTCAGCTCCATAGCTTTTGTAGAAATTATATCTCACTTTAAGCTACCCTTTATTTTTTTTTAAACAACTGAATTTGTATATTAATTAACTACTGAACTTGTCAGAACAAGTCTGTGCAAACATATTTTTAACAGAATGATTATTATCATTAAAATACCAATCTATAATCTAGACCAAAAGAAAAAATTGCCCAATAGCTTTTTTCATATAATATTTTTCAGAATCTGGACAACATGGTATTGGTCCCTCTGTTCTAAAAGGCTCCCCAGGGCCATACAGTTCACCGTGAACGTCCTATCCTGGTTTTGCATCCCAAGATTTATATGAATTACACTTGTTGCCATTTCTTGGCCCACTTGCCCAGCTGATCAATTGATCAATTAATTCTTCAAGAGTCAAGTGTGTTTTATTGTCATATGTCCCAAAACAGAACAATTAAATTCTTACTTGCAGCAGCAGCACAACAGGATTGTAAACACTCAATTGACAACAAAACAAACAAGCTCAATAAATGAAAAACCTAACCGTGCAAGACATGCCCAAAGTCCCTAGTACAACCCAGGCAGTTTGTAGTACAGTTGAGTTCAATAGTAGTGTTCCATAGCCTGATTGTTGTTGGTAGCATTCTTTATAACATTCTTTAATTTAATCTGAACCTTACCCACTAAGCAAATACAACCCTGGAAGAAATGATTACTTCCAAATATTAGGAGGTTCCTCCCTTTAACAATATTCTGTAAACTTGAGTCTGTACTTATAATAGGAAAAATGAAAAACATAATAAATCGCATTAAAATTTGTGACGATTGTTTAAAGTTCCAGAAATGTTATATTACAAATGGATTTAATTCACAATAAAAGCCTTTAGCAAATCTATATTTAAACATTCATGGGAGTCCAATGAGAGTAGGGAACTGTTTCATTCCAGGTTGAAAAGGGAACTGTCAAGAAAGATAACGTCATCAACATATTTTAAAAGTAAGTATATTGAATTCTTCTAAAAACAATAGTTCATAACACATATGTGACAGAGTACGAATATTAATCATTGACATAAAATAATGGGGATCTTAAAATAAGGAAAGCTGCTGGTGGAACTCAGTTAAGACTCTTCGTCTGGGCTGAAAGAGTACAGGGGAGACGGCAAGTGCAGAGGTGGGGGAGAGGGATGGGGCAAGAGCTAGCAAACGATAGGCAGATAAGAATCAGGTAGCGCACGCTGCCCTCGGGACGGCTGCTACGGAGAGGAAACGGTGGCCCACCTCTTCAAAGAGTGTGGATTTGCCAGGAGAGTCTGGAGAGGTCTGCAGGGGCCCCTGTCACGATTCATTCCGAGCAGCTCCGTCACAGAGGACTCTGTGCTCTACGGACTGTTCCCAGGGACGCATTCCGAGACTGACATCGAGTGCTGCTGGAAGGTCATCAACTCGGTGAAAGACGCTCTTTGGTCTGCCCGATCCTTGTTGACCTCCCAGCGGAGCGAGCTGTCCGTCAAGGAATGTTGCCGACATGGCCCACTGCAGACTGCAGGAGTACGTGCTGAGGGACGCTCTGAAGCTCGGTGCAGCCAACGCCAAGGCCCTGTGGGGGAGGACCACAGTCTAGGGTCCTTCCGCTGCTGGACATGGGGGGCAGGGTGTGGTGGAGAGAGACGCCCCTCCAAATAAGGGATATGTATGTAAATGTATGTAAATGTCTAAGTAAATGCCTGTATTGAATATGTAACCTCCGGAAATGTCGGATGGGTTTGTTTAAAAAATGATGTTTTGTAAAGGATATTTATTACTTGAATAAAGTATTTTTTGATATAAAAAAAAAAAAAAAAAAGTGGGGGAGGGAAGTTTAGATAGCAACACAGGCTGGAAGGTGTGGAGAATACAAGGCTGCAGATTCTGAAACCCGATGAGAAATTGAGTTCAAGAGTGGAACCAAATAAGGGGTGATGGTGACAGATGTGAGGGGAGGGTTGATCAATCGGGGGGGGGATTTCAGATGACAGAATCGACAGAGTGCAGGTCCTCGGCAAAGTAAATCTCAGAAGCTCTTCACAACACTGCAACAAAACTAATTCATTGAAAATGAATAGGGCTGGGCTCAGGAGACTTTTCATTCACTTTTAAATACTGTTAGTCAAAACCACAGATGAAAATGCTTTTGGGCTCAACGGCAGTCTTGGTCGAGTTGACATAGCTCGGAGTCAGAAGTCACTCCAGAGACTTAACCACGAAAATCCAATGTAGTACTGAGAGTACACTGTGTAATCTGAATTGTTATTTTTCAAATGTCTTATTTTCTCAAGTTGACACAATTTAAAGAACTGATTAATACCCATCCATTCATCTACTTCATCAACTTCATTCAAGGTTACATGCCCTATTGGAAAGACAGACAGGTGGGCAGAGGGGGTGGTGTAGCTCTGCTGGCGAGGAATGGAATTTGGTTCTTAGCAAAGGATGACATAGGACCTGATGATGTAGAGTCATTGTGGGTATAGTTGAGAAATTGCAATGGTAAAAAGACCCTAATGGAAGTTATTTACAGGACCCCCATTAAGGTACAATGGGGGTACTGTAAATAACCCAGGATACAGGGTACAAATCACAATCAGCATGTAAGAAAGACAATATTACAGTGGTCATGGGAGATTTCAATATGCAGGTAGACTGGGAAAATCAGGTTGGTACTGGACCTCCAAGAAAGGGAATTTGAAGAGTGTCTCCAATATGGATTCTTAGAGTAGCTTGTAGTGGAGCCTGCCAGGGAAAAGGCAATTCTGGATTTAGTGTTGTGTAATGAACCGGATTTGATAAGGGAACTCAAGGTAAAAGAACCACGAGGAGGTAGCGACTGCAATATGATGAGATTTAACCTGCAATTTGAGAGGGAGAAGATGTGTCGGTAATGCAGCTGAGCAAAGGGGATCTGCAGAGGCATGAGGGAAGAGCTGGCCAAAGTTGACTGGAAAGGGACCCTTGCAGGTTACCCAGTCAATGTCATACTTTATGCTTAGGGCACATATTTGCTATAATTCTTTCACAAAAATGATCACATCTTAACTGTACAAGGATATTGTGGAAAACATACAGATTTATTTCCGTTATTTCAACATTTTCTAATCCTATCCCCAATTCTATTCCTCTCTGTTCACGCAAGCAAACTGATCGATTCTGATAATTTATAATTAATGTCCTCTGTAGAAAGAGAATTTTGATTTCCATCATAACAAACGTCTTCAAAATTACAAAAGACCTAGCTTTAAGAGATTTATTTTAAAAACCAGCCACTTTTGAATTCCCTAAAACCTTCAACTGCTGCAGATATGCGATATGCTGTTGAGAATTCTGAAGAACTATGTGACAGAAATCCATTTCATCTCTTACATTGTGTAGGATTGACCTGCAGATGCTGGTTTAAACAGAAGATAGACACAAAAAACTGGAGTAACTCAGCGGATCAGATAGCATCTCTGGAGAAAAGGAATAGGTGACGTTTCAGTTCGAAACCCTTCTTCAAACTGTGAGTCATCTCTTATATTGTTTACTCCATGGGCCCAGTATTATTTTCCCTATGGATTTTCAAGGCCTCAATCAGGTGATTTGCAATTTCTTTCAGAAACAATGCAGATTGGAGAAAAGATATATTTTAGATCATCACGGATGCAGTTGATTTAAGAAAGCTATTCACTAGACAACAAGAACAAATAGCTCCATGAAGAACACAGACATCCAAGTGAACTAACATGCTCACGAAACAGGAATCACTTCCTCTTGCTCTCGGTCCCTAACCAAGGTCTATTTCAAAACTGTCTTGAGTCGGTGGACTGGAACATATTCAAGACCACTTTATCCAGCCTGAATTAGTGCATTCATCACACTGGTTTCATCAAGAAATGCCTTGACACCTGCATTCCGAAAAAGACAACTAATCCCAAAGACTATCCCAAACAGAAACCTTGGATGAACAGGGTGATTCAGTATTCTGCTAAACTCCAGATTCAAGGCTCTCAGCAAGGATGATCCCACATGAACAAGGCAGCCTAATATAATCTTCACAGTGCTACCTGAGATGCCAAGAGAGAATTTCAAAGCAAGTTGGAGATAAATTCAATTGTGAATGCCAGATAACCGTGCAAAGCATCAATAACATCACTACACGCCAAAATCGTGGACGATCTCAGACATCTACACCGGAATAGTTTAATGCTTTTTATAGCCATTTTGAACAGCAATAAAGCTCCCATCAAGGCGAGTTATCCCATCTCCTTGGCTCTGTCCCTTTACATCTTGGTGGCAGAAGTCAGATTTGTTTTCACAAGAGTGCACTCTCGACCCAGATGGAGTCTGAAATGATGCACAGATCAACTGGCCAGAGTCTTTGCCAACATCTTCAACCTCTCACTTCTAACAGTTTTCTGTCCGTATCTGCTTCAAGAAAACTTCCATTGTTCCAATACCCAAGAAAAATAAAGTGACCTGCCTCAATCCTAACCTCCATCTTCCCTTCACTTCTTCCAATTTCTGACCTGCTATTCTGCTCCCCTCCCTCCTGCCTCCCTAGTTTAAACCCTCCAAAGTTGAACAAGCAAACCTCCCGGCAAGGATATCCAAAAGAGCATATTGGTGGTTGAGGGGATTGCCCCCAGAGGATTTCTGCACTTTCTGTCTACCCCCTTTCCTGACGGTCACCCATCTACTTCCTGCCTGTACCTTAGGCGTGACCATCTTTCTGTTACTCCTATCTATTACTGATAATAATCCTAAGGTCACCAGCTACAGCTCCAGTTCCTTAATGCGGTCCTTAAAGAACTGCAGCTGAACACACTTACTGGAGGTGTCATCCTCAGGGGCACGGGAATTGCTTGTGACTTCCAACATCCTGCAGGAGGAGCATTCCACTATCCCACCTGCCATCTCAACGACACAGACAATTTTCACCATACATAAAAGCAAGATTCCATTTCCAAGGAAGCAAAAAAAATGTCTGATCTGTCAACATTAGTCCCGTCATGGCCCTTCTGTGCCATTTTCATAGAAAATTCTATAAAATGTTCAATTAGGATTTTTAATGGACCATATAATCCATAATATATGCTGATAATGTGATGCGGTATTTAACAAGGTTTAACCATTGCGAATCACACGAACCATCACAAATATAGCCAAGACTTTGTTTCAATCAAATTTGGAAGCACAATGTGATGGCACAGTGGACTTTCTGTGACCATATGGATTTCCTCTGGGTACTCGTGTTTTCTGCCAAGTCTCAAAGATGTTGCTGTGATTATTGTCCCCGTCAGGGAGGGCGAAAGCCATGGAGAGATTTGAACAGATGGACACAAATTAAAAAGTTTACATATCAGTCAGCTAAAATTAGCAAACATATATGGGTGAAAGAGGAGGAGGATTAATGAGAGCGAGGATAACAAAAGTTTGTATGAGTGCAAATGAATGCAAGATGGAAGTTGGCAGCTTGGGCAGAACAACACTGGAAGAGTCAAATTGTGAAGTAACTAAAGTATGTGAAAGTATTAACAGGTGGGCTTTGTTAGTGTAGTGAATATCAATGATGGGCATGAAAGGAACACATTACAATTAGAACACATTTAGCCAATTATTTTCTATATTGTGCACAGTACACAATAATGCAATATAGTGCACTATAAAGAAAATAATTAGTTAAACATGCAGCTTACACACATTTTGGACCTTGCACTCTTAATTTATTGTCTTATTCCATTCGCTCCTGATAATGAGGCATCAAGAATTTAGTGTTTTATAGCTCATGATATTGGTTTCAAAGTTTCAAACCAAAAATTGACACACAAACTTCAGTGTTATCCCCTGGCCAGCATTGGGGCCTTTAAAATGAATTCCATTGTAGCGACCATAGAGAATGGTCCAGGTCGTCGAACCCTCGGATTGGCCAGCGAGGTCACGTGGGAACGCGACCATGGGGATTGGTCCAGGGAACGACATCGCTGATTGGCCAGCGATGTCATGTGCGCGTTTGGCGCCCGATTTAGTCAGTTCGGCGAAGTCTTCAAGGAAGACAGTAAGTTTGTATTGGTTGTCCTTTACCTTGTTGTTTAACTCTGTATTCGTGTATTGCGGCTGCAATAAACTTCGTCTACAACCAACAAGTTTCGGACTCGCCATATTGGTGACCCCGAACGTGATCTGGACGATCACCGACTGAGCAGGAACCCGACGCCTCGTTGACGATGACCGAGCAGGTAACACCGGAGTCAAGCGCGGCAGGCGTTCATCTTCCGTTATTTTGGACGTACGCACCGCAAGCTTGGTTTATCCACGCCGAGGCTCAATTCCATATAAAGAAGGTGTCGGACGAATCCACGAAGTACTTCTACCTCGTCAGCGCTCTATCGCCGGACACAACCAAGCGCGTGATGCGGTTCATCGTAAATTCACCTGCGGAAGACAAGTACGAGGCCATGAAGAAGGTATTACTGCGA
Organism: Rhinoraja longicauda; assembly: GCF_053455715.1. Classification (NCBI taxonomy): domain Eukaryota; kingdom Metazoa; phylum Chordata; class Chondrichthyes; order Rajiformes; family Arhynchobatidae; genus Rhinoraja; species Rhinoraja longicauda. The sequence continues at coordinate 39,378,909 of NC_135963.1, read as the reverse complement.
ACCTTCGGGTTGAATAAGCATGGTGGTGCGGCAAAACTTCTGCACCTACCGGATCTTGGAGACCAACTGCCTTCCGTCCTCATGGCCGAAATGATGATGCTAGCCGGGGAGCATACGGATTGCCCGATGTTTGAACAGGCATTCCGCGAGAAACTTCCCGAGGATGTCCGACTGCTGCTTACGGATTGTTCTTTTAAGGACCCCGAAGCATATGCAGCGAAAGCGGACGCGCTCATAGCGGCAAAAAACAAGGCAAGTGGTTCAATCAACAAAGTCTCGACATCGGTGACCACGCCACAGCGACGGCAAGATGGCGCCACGTCTCCCGCCAATTCTCCGAAAGCCCGCCAAAAAGATCCGCACAAGCGCGGCTGGTGCTATTATCACCTACAATGGGGTAACGAATCCCGCAACTGTCGTTTGCCTTGTACCTTCGCGGGAAATGCCTCGGCCGATCGTACATAGGGGCAGTTACGATTGGCCAGAACCGGCGCCTCTATGTCCATGATCGATTCACGGACACAGAATTTTTGGTAGACACGGGAGCCATCGTCAGCATAGTGCCGCCGATCGACCTCGAAACCAGATCGGGTAAGACAGGTCCCACCCTCATCGCGGTTAATGGCAGCCCAATTCGCACTTTCGGTACACGGAAGATGTCCCTTGTGTTAGGCCTCCGCACGTACGAATGGCCATTCATCATAGCCGACGTCAAACAAGCGATCCTGGGCGCAGATTTTCTGTGGGCTTTTTCACTGGTTCCTGATGTCCGCGGTAACGACCTCCGACCCTCTGCCGAAGATGAGCACGTCGCTCCGACAATCGCCTCCTCGCCCAGCCCTACGGTCCAGGCCGTCGTCGCGGCCCCCGACTCGTATGCTGCGATTCTGGCAGAGTTCCCAGAGCTGCTCGTCCAACGTTTTGACGCACCTTCGGCTAAGCACGGTGTGGTCCATCACATCCGCACCGAAGGCCCTCCCGTTTTCGCTCGGGCCAGGAGACTACCGCCAGACAAACTGGTGGTGGCAAGGGCAGAGTTCAGGAAGATGGAGGAAATGGGAATTGTCCGTCAGTCTGACAGCCCGTGGGCCTCGCCGTTACACATGGTCTCCAAGGCATCTGGGGGGTGGAGGCCATGTGGCGATTATCGGCGTCTCAATGCTGTCACCACGGCTGATCGCTACCCCATACCGCACCTACAGGACTTTTCATCTGGACTGGAAGGAGCGGTGGTGTTTTCCAAAATCGATTTGGTGCGAGGATACCATCAGATTCCGGTGCGACCGGAGGACATACAAAAAACTGCAACTATTACTCCGTTCGGGTTGTTTGAATGGTTGCGTATGCCTTTCGGTTTAAAGAACGCGGCACAGGCTTTCCAGCGACTGATGGACCGCGTGGGCCGGGGTTTACCCTTTTTGTTTATTTATTTAGACGACATTCTGGTAGCCAGCCCCTCAGTGCAGGAACACCAGGCCCATTTGCGGACCGTGTTCCAGCGGCTCCAAGACCACGGGCTCATTATCCAACCCTCCAAATGTCAATTCGGCCTGCCTGCTCTCGATTTTCTAGGGCACAGAATTACCCCTGCCGGCGCCGCCCCTTTGCCCGAGAAGGTGGAGGCTATCCGGGCTTTCCCCAGGCCCACCACAGTAAAAGGGCTGCAGGAGTTCGTAGGCATGGTTAATTTCTACCATAGATTCGTTCCGGCAGCGGCGCGAGTCCTGCGCCCGCTTTTCCAATGCCTTGCAGGGAACCCGGTAGAGTTGTTGTGGTCCCCGACCGCAGAGTCGGCTTTTACGGCAGCTAAGGCAGCCTTGGCAGACGCCACCATGTTGGTCCATCCGAGCCCCTCCGCCCCCACGGCCTTGACGGTTGACGCCTCTGACGTGGCGGTGGGTGGGGTTCTGGAGCAGCAGGTCGGTGGCCGTTGGCAGCCTTTAGCGTTTTTCAGCCGGCAACTAAATTCGGCCGAGCTGAAATATAGCGCATTTGATCGAGAGCTTCTAGCTCTCTATTTAGCTGTCCGTCATTTCAGGTATTTCCTCGAGGGCCGCCCATTTGTGGCATTTACGGACCACAAGCCATTAACATTTGCTTTTTTGAAATTGTCTGAACCATGGTCGGCCCGCCAGCAGCGGCACCTGACTGCTATCTCCGAATTTACCACAGATGTCCGTCATATCGCGGGTAAGCTTAATGCCGTTGCTGACGCCCTGTCTAGACCTGCTTTTCCCCCTATTTCGGCGGTGGACTGCGAAGTGGATCCCCAGGAGCTCGCGGAGGCACAGCTCTTAGCGGATACCGTTTCGGCTTACCAGTCCACCACTTCGGGATTGAAGTTGGCCCAGGTAGCTTGTGGGTCGGAGGGCACGAAAGTCTGGTGCGATGTTTCTCTTCCTCGTCCCAGGCCGGTTGTACCGCCCTCCCTTCAGCGCCGGGTTTTCGATGCCATTCATGGGCTGGCGCACCCGTCCATCCGCTCCACCTCTGCTTTGGTAGCAGCGAGGTTTGTCTGGCATGGCCTGCGGAAACAGGTAGCGGGGTGGGCACGTTCCTGCGTGCCCTGTCAGACCGCTAAAGTCCAGCGCCACGTCCAGCCCCCCGTACAGGAGTTCGAGGTCCCGGTTTGTCGTTTTTTCCACATCCACGTGGATTTGGTCGGGCCTTTGCCTTCCTCCCGGGGCTACACACACCTCCTCACGGTGGTGGATCGGTTCACCCGGTGGCCAGAGGCTTTCCCATTGTTTGATATCTCGTCAGCGTCTTGTGCTAGGACTTTGGCCCTTCATTGGGTAGCTCGTTTCGGGGTCCCGGCAGTTATTACAACTGACAGAGGGCCACAGTTCACTTCGTCCCTCTGGGCCGCGCTGGCGGAACTGTACGGGTCCAAGTTACAACCCACAACTGCATATCACCCCCAGGCAAATGGACTCGTAGAAAGGTTCCACCGCCAACTTAAGGCGTCCCTCAGTGCAAGGCTTGAAGGCCCGGACTGGGTAGACCAACTCCCTTGGGTTCTTTTGGGCATCCGGACTGCTCCTAAGCCAGATCTCGGTGCGTCGTCCGCAGAGCTAGTATATGGCTCGACACTTCGAGTACCCGGAGATCTGTTTCCGGACCCTTCAGCCCTGCTCCCTACAGTCCCATCAGCGTTAGCATCTCTCCGGGAACGGGTGGGCTCCCTGGCTCCAGTGCCGACTTCACGTCATGGGTGTCCCATGGTACATGAACCGTCTTCCCTGAAGGACTGTGAGTTTGTTTTTCTGCGTAAAGATGCCCATCGCGCCCCGTTGCAGAGGGTCTATCAAGGGCCGTTCCGGGTTTTACGTAAGGGAACGGCTACTTTCACCTTAGACATGGGCGGCAAGAGTGAACTCGTCTCGGTGTCCCGGCTCAAACCTGCCCATTTGGACCCGGATCAACCAGTCCTGGTCGGTCAAACCCCTAGGAGAGGCCGACCTCCGTTAGTTCCGCCCAGTCCAGAAACCCCCGTTCCGACAGTTCCTCCAGGACCACCCGTTTCGGCAGTTCCTCCAGGACCCCCCGTGCCGGTAGTTCCTCCAGAACCTCTCGTTCCGGCTGTCCCACCAAGTCCGGAACCTCCGGCTCCTGTGGTTCAGGCTGTCCCTCTCCGTACTCGTTATGGTCGCGAAATCCGGCTCCCAGCTAGGTTCCGCACCTCGGGTTCTGGGGGGGGTCATGTAGCGACCATAGAGAATGGTCCAGGTCGTCGAACCCTCGGATTGGCCAGCGAGGTCACGTGGGAACGCGACCATGGGGATTGGTCCAGGGAACGACATCGCTGATTGGCCAGCGATGTCATGTGCGCGTTTGGCGCCCGATTTAGTCAGTTCGGCGAAGTCTTCAAGGAAGACAGTAAGTTTGTATTGGTTGTCCTTTACCTTGTTGTTTAACTCTGTATTCGTGTATTGCGGCTGCAATAAACTTCGTCTACAACCAACAAGTTTCGGACTCGCCATACCATTATAATATTGTGAAATCAAGAAGCAGCGTTAACTGAAGACTGTGTGTGTGACTTGAGGAAAGTGATAGTTCCGAAAGTAGAATTATATAAGGTAAAGGTACTCCTCAGATTAACAATGTTTTATTTTCACTAAAACATAATTGCTCCTTTTGCGAGCTTGATATAGGAACCTTTTTTCACACCCACAAACCATCTTTAATGTTAGGTGGCAGAGAGAAAGAGCATTTTTGTTGGTAGTTACTGTTAATAGTAATAACAACCAACAGCATTCAACCTGTTTCTATTATATCCTATATTGGCACTGTCAGCAACTAGGTTACCTTCTGTGTTATTATAAGTAATGTGGCAATTTAAATCACAGGTTAACAAGATTACTATTCACGAGGTAATTGTTATGCTGTGTTCATACAACACCTTGAAATCACAGACTGCAGCCACTTAACTTAATAGATCCCTCAAACTAACCACAGTTTTTTTTACACAGACCATGATTGGAACAGGCAACAATGGAAATAAACTTCTATTGGGTATCATAGAAATCTGCTCAGTGTTGCATTAGAAATAGATCTTTGTTGGATACTAGACCAAGCGGACCCGTTGGGCCCAAACCTCTCCTGCATTGGTGCAGCACCGTGTCCTCCCCCCTTCCCCTCAACCCCCCCTCCCTTCTCCCTTCTCCCCCACTCCCCTCCTTCCTCAACTCCCCCTCCCCTCTCCCTTCTCCCCCACTCCCCCCTTCACCCTCCCTCTCCCTCCCCTCCTTTTAAACTTTAAAATGTGAATAACTTTAAACATATAAGACCGATTTCAATAAAACTACTTGCATTATCACTAAAGTGACAATAGTGAGTAAGGTGGGCCTAAAATTGTTGCGCTATCATGTACCGTTTTGGCTGTAGTTCAGTCACAAACAAGATAACAAACGAGAGTTTTAGTATATAGATATCAGAATGTTATTCCTGTTGGTACATCATAATTTGAGGATAGAGATATCATAATGGAGCGAATGAAAATAGGATTAAGCATATGACTAAAAGACTTGAGTTAATGGCACATGGCCCCGAGTTTGATGATGATCCAGGAAAAAGCAAGACAAATATGCAAGAGTTGAAATAAAGCAATGAACTGAATTTTCTGCAAGTGCCAATATGTTACGGGCGAGTCCATCAGTTTAAAGTGTCCAATACTACCTGCATAATAGTTGGCGGAAGCAGAGTGTTCAGATAATGTGGTCATATATTATAGGATATATATCAATACATAACTGTCAGAGAATATACAAGGTATATAGTAGGATATAGATCAATACATAACTGTCAGAGAAATGGCAAATGGAGTTTAATCCGACTAAGTCCAAGTTGTTGCATTCTGGGATGTTGAATGCAAGAGGAAAGCACACATTTAATGGCAAGGTCCTTAACAGCATTCATGTACAGAGGATCCTGGGGTCCAGGTCCATAACTCCCTGAAAATAGCAACACAAGTAGATAGAGTTGTAAAGAAGGTGTATGGTATGCTAGCCTTCATCTTTCACTACTTCTTAATTAACTGATTGTAGTGTAAGGCATCCTTGTGCAAGGTATGGGATGAAGGGATCAGATTCCTAATTAACACCTCGTGGTGCTTGGTGGTGACAGTCCTAGTGAGTTCCTGCTCCACGGATCTGGAATATTCAACAATGAAGTGCTATCCCTATTACCTGCCACGAGAATTCACTGTGGCTACCCTGACAACAGTTTACATCCCATCTCACGAGGCCATGCACTGGATGAACTATACAATGCTACCTATAGTCTTAAAAAAAGTACCTTGAGGCATTGTTCGTCATAGCTTGGGACTTAAATCAGCCCAATCGCAAGTGTGTGAGACCAAAATACTATCAATACTTATCTTATCCAACCAGCAGCCCAAACATTCTTAACCACTGCTAGACAACCATCAAAGATGCCTATCGTTACATCCTCTGCCTGCATTTTGGAAAATCAGCCCAGCAAATCGTGCTCCTTCCCCTTGTATACAAGCAGAAACTGAAGCGCGAGGATCAGGTGCAGAAAGTCGTACAGTTCCTACGTGACAGTTTTGTTAATGGCCTGATCCACATTCAAGGACTCAGCAGCCAACTTAAAAGAGTATGCCACTACCATCACAGATTTCATCAGCAAGTGTTCAGAGGACTGCATGTCAAAGAAGTCAATCTGAGAGTCCCCCAATCAGAAAACATGAATGAACCAGTGAGCCACTTCCTACTTAAGTCCAGACCGGAGGCATCTAAGTCAGGTGACCCTGAACTGTACAAGAAATCTAGGTACAACTTTCGCAAAGCTGTCATGGATGTCAAGAGACAATACCAGAGCTAATTAGAGTCCCAGATTAACCACACAGACACCTGTCGATTGTGGCAAAGTGAAGTTAGGCAGAATCACTGGCAACGTAGCTTTCTTCTCCGATGAGCTCAATGCATTTATGCTAATTTAAAAAACATCAGTAAAATGACATCACCGTGACAGCCATCTTGAGAGTGGACCCGTGGAAAGCAGGAGGCCCAGTTGGAGTCGCCAACTGTGTCCTCAGAATCTGAGCAGAACAGCAGTGGGAGTATTCACGGACATCGCTACCTCTCCCTATTTCAATCTGAGATTCCCATCTGCTTTACAAAGACCATCATCATCTTGCAGCAAAGAAAAACAAGGTAATGTACCTTAATGATTACCTCACAGTGGCTCTGATCTCCTTCATCATTAAGTGCTTAGAGCAGGTGGTCAAGGTATACAAGGTACCCAGCCTCCCAGATAGTCTTGATCCATTGCAATTCACCTACCACCACAACAGGTCCACAGTAGATGCCTACCCCTACACTCATCCCTGTAACATTTAGATAACAAAGACACCATGTCAAACTCCTATTTATTGTCTACAGCTATGATTTCAACACCACAATTCCAACCTAACTTATCTCTAAACTTCACGATCAAGGATTCAGCACATCCTTCTTCAGGGATCCTCAATTTCCTGATGACAGACTGCAATCAAAGGATAGGCATCAACAGATTTGCCGTGATAATTCTCAACACCAGTGCCTGACAAAGCTGTGTACTCAGCACCTTGCTATACTCCCTATACACACGTGAATGTGTGGTCAAATTCTGCTCTAACTCCATTTACAAATTTGCAGATGACACCACCATGCTGGGCAAGTTCTCACACAATGATGAGGTGGAGTACAGGAGGGAGATAGAGAGCTTAGTAGTATGGTATCAAGAGAACAGCCTCTTTCAATGTCAAAAAAATGAAGGAGATAGTCATCAACTTCAGCAAGCAGCGTGGAGTACACATCCCTGTCTGTATCAATAGTATTGAGGAGGAGATTGCAGAGAGCTTCAAGTTCATAGGTGTAAATATCAGCAACATTTTGACCTTACCCAACCACATTGCCTCTACAGCTAAGAAAGCACGAAAAAATGCCTCTACTTCCTTAGGATAAGGAAATTTGGTATGCCACTGATGACTAATCAATTTTTTATGAATTATCGTATCAGGATGCATCACAGCATGGCAACTGCTCTGCCCAAAACCGCAAGAAATTGAAAGAGTTGTAAACTTAACCTAATCCAACAGGCACACTAGCTTTCCCATGATCAACTCCGCCTACACTTCCCTCTACTTTAGGAAAGCAGCTAAAATGATCAAGGATGACTCATACCCGTCATTCTCTCTTCTCCCCTCCCTCGTCAGGTCTTTGTCCGATGACAACAATAATAAATCAACTACAAACCTTGATCAAGTTTATATCAGAATCTGCTGGGCCTTGAAACACCTGCCAATGACCAGTTTCTCTCCATCCATTTTATGTGAACTCATCAGTCTCACACTTCCACCAAATTTCTTCACAACTTGTTTAGGTTTATTATTGTCATATGTACCGAAGTACAGTGAAACGCTTTGTTTGCATGCTATTTAATCAGATATAATCCTATACGTAAATTCAACCAAGTCAAGCTCAAGTACAATAGGGAAGATACACCATGCTGAATCTCGTTCTCAGCATTGTAGCGCCCAGACAAATCCAATGTCTGCAAGAGGTGAATTGGAGGTAGAATATCTTCAGAACTTTGAAATGGTGCCAGATTTACAGATGGAAAATAGATTTTAAAACAGTAGAATTATTGTATTGGATGATAGTACACCCTCCTTGGGAATAGCACATATAGATGCAAAGATTTACCACACCCCGGTGCCATCTGTTTGTTTCTGTCATGAAAATCGCTGAAAGGTTGCCAGAATTCTAAAAAAAATCACAATTGTGCAGAAAAAAAGCAAAACAATGCTTATGGTGAACTTATTTTCATCTGCATTAAAAGCAGCTTTATACTCTCCCACGAACATAAATCCCCAAACTTTGCCTGCAATCTTGCATCTCCCAGTGCCTACACATCCTGCAAAGAACCCCAAGACTTTGCAATGTCTTGACAACCTGTAACAGACATCACTTCCAGACAACCTACGGTACATCCAGACATAATTTCCTGTCAACCTACAACCTAATAGCCTGTAATGTATCCTGACTTCTTTACACATTTTTATATGACTTATTTTAACATCTTAAGGTGGCACCCCTTAGACGTTAATTTGTTAACAGGATTTTAGTTTGGAATTAGGATACAAACATGTGTTCTCTTAATACAATTAAGTGAAATACCTTTCAAGGCAACTTACAAAATCTTTTTGCTTCACATTTCGTCTGTAGTTTTTTGATTTCCAAATAAAATAGCAAATCTCTGGGGCATGGTATGATTCAAGCTAGTTATTCATGGCACTTCAACTGCCAGTTACAAGGGAACAAAGCTATTTTTCTGAAAATTGGTTTGGACAACCTAGGTGAATACTACTCATGGAGGACAGGAACGGTGGGTCGACTTTTTAAATCGGGGAGGACAAACTAAACGCTGAGAGAGAATATTCTTGGGGGATCATCCAGTGGTATGACAGTGGTACTCGGAAAAAAGAACACCCGGGATTTTCTTGAATGGCATTGCTGCTGCCAAAGCTCAAGTGATCTATTCCTGATTTTATTTCTTACATTCTTATCTTTTTATTCTCTGTAGCTAGATTAAAAGGGAATCATGGGCACTGTCCTTCAGTCAGCAAGAATGAATACTGAGGAATAATCCATTTTACCTCCTCAGTATTCTTAGAACGTTGATAGTTCATAGAAGAGGAGCAGAATTAGGCCATTCAGCCCATCGAATCTACCCCGTCATTCAATAAAGGTTGATCTATCTATCCTTCTTAACCCCATTCTCCTGCCATCTTGCTATAACCTTTGACACCCTTAGTAATCAAGAACCTATCAATCCCCTCCAAAAGTGCATGACTGCACATTTTATCATGCAGTATTCCATCTGCCACTTCTTTACCAAATTTCCCGACCTGTCCAAGTCCTTCTGCAGACTCCTCCTTCCTCAACATTCCTGCCCCTCTACCTATCTGCATGTCATCTGCAGACTTGCCACAATCCCATCATCCAATCAATAAAATGCAATGTGAATAGAAGTGGACCCAACACCGACCCCTACAGAACGTCACTAGTCACTGGCAGCTGACCAGAAAAAGCACTCTTTATTCCCAATCTTTGCCTTCTACTATTCAGCCAACCTTCTATCCATGCTAATATCTTCCATAGGCTCTCATCTTGTTTAGCAGCTTCATGTGCGGCACTTTATCAAAGGCCTTCTGAAAATTCAAGCAAATAAAACATCTTTACCTATCCTGCCGTTTATTTCCTCAAAGAATTCCAATATATTTGTTAGGCAAGATTTTCCTTCACCAAACCATGCTGACTTTGGCCCATTTTATCATGTGCTTCTTAAGTACTGGGAAACCTCATCCATAATAATGGACTTTAAAATCTTAACACCAAAAACTGGCTAGGCTAACTGGTCAGGCTAACTGTTCTAACGATCCCCCTTTTTTTGCCTCGCTTCCTTCTTGAACAGTGGAGTAACATTTGCAATTTTCCAGTCCTCTAGGACCACTTCTAGCCCCAGTGATTACTAATACCCACATAATCTCTAAAGCTACCTGTTTTAGACCCTAGTCCACCTAGTCCAGGTGACGTATCCACCTTCAGACCTTTAGCTTACCAAGCACCTTCTCTTCAGTTAATCGCAACTAACTAACTTCTGCCCTCGGACTCTCTTGAATTTCTGGCACATTGTTGGTGTCTTCCGTTGTGAAGACTGACTCAAATAACTTATTCAATGCATCCGCCATTTCTTCATTCACCATTACTACCTCTCCAAGGGTCCAATATCAACTCTTGCCTCTTTTTTACTCTTTATATATCTGAAGAAACTTTTGGTATCCTCTTTTATATTATTGACTAACATACCTTCATATTTAATCTTTTTCCCCTTATTGCCTTTTTAGTTGCCTTCTGGTTTGTAAAAGCTTCCCAATCTTCTAGTTTCCTGCTAATCTTAGCAATATTATATGCCTTCCCTTTCACTTTTATGCTGTTTTTGACTTCCTCTGTCAGCTTATTGCAGTTTACAGCACTTGCTGGAGGTGTGTTGAAAGCATTATTACAAATAATTTACAGCAGATAGCACAGCAACTTATGAAAGACATCTAGGCAAGAAGGTTTGAAGGGCTATAGGCCAAATGTAGGCAAATAGGTCTAGCCCTGAATGCCAAGCTTGGACAAGATGGTCTGAAGGGCCTGCTTCGTGTTCTACAGCTGTATGACTCTATGAAGCAAGGCTATTTGGTCCTATGTATCACACTGGTTCTCATGTTACACGTGAATCTCCTCCAATTCCCATTTAATCTAATCCTATCAACAGAACATTGCAATCTTTTCTCCTTCGTGGATTTATCCAGCTTTTCCTGCAGAAGCTTTTATGCAATTAGCTTCAACTACAAAAAAAGGCACAAATTGCTTTTACCAGCTTCCCTCGTCCAGCCCAAAAGTATTTGGCGATCCCGATAAAATTATCCATTGGGACTTTGCACTCGAGTGTCATGCTGGCGAGATTTGAAATGGAGTCTCCAGAGGAGGTCTTTAACTCATAAACCTTCTCACCCAAGAGCAAAGAAGGGGGCGTCAAAAAATAAAGGGGATGGATTTTTTTTTTGGAAAGAGGACAGAAAAGGTATTGGTGGGTATTAGGAAGCCGGAAAGGCGGCGTGGCATGTGTGGGGATGGGTGAGGTAGGATAGAGAGGACCCAGGGAACTGAAGTGTTGGGAGGGAATGAGGCCGGAGCCGCATTCATCGATTGGTTTCTGCCGAGAGTAAACAAGATACACACACATCACCTCCAGCCAGAGCCCTGCAACCCCACTAAACCCCCGGCACTTCGGCTGCCTACCGGGGCCTGTCCTCCCCCGGCCCACTCGCTTTCCCTCCGGCGCTTCGAGTGAAGCTCCCCCTACGTCCACCGCGCTCCTCCGCTGTCGTGGGAAGCTCCCCATGCGCCCGCTCCATTACGGCCGCCTGTCCGCCCGCGCGCAGCTTACGTTGACAGAAGCTCTGCCCGCCGCCGCGCGCCGGTTCCGTTAAGACTCCCCGCTCGCTCGCCTGCGCGCCGCTCACATTGATGGAATCTGCCCGCCGCCGCGCGCCCTGTGCTGTGCGTGCCCAACCTCGGGCTCGAGCTCCGCCAGCCGAGCTCTCAGATCGGCAGTTGACAACAATGCGACACTTCCGCCTCCTAGCGTCGGCCGGGACCGTCCCGAATGACGGCCGATGGTGAAACGATCTCAGCGACTCATGTCCGACCTTCTGTGGCGGAGCCCCACATCAACGAGAGCCGTGCTGAATTCACATAGCATCCTCAACTTGGACACAGGTCCAATGCAGCGTTATGGATCGCGGGGTGCACTTACACCAGGCGAGGAAGCCCGTGGACAAGATTTCTGCAGAGCGTGTTAAAAGTTAGAGAGATTACGCTCCAGAAAATTGTCTTTCTCATAAGATCACAAATAGATTTGAAAACAAATAATAAATAGATTTAAAATGTTTAAACCAATGCAAGTGCAGGTCCTCCCCAGGTTATGTTCCTGAGAACTGTTCGACAGCAAGGACCACGTTTAGCTCAATGATTTAGTTCGTGACCTGAACCAAGACCCCCTCGCAGCAGAATATACCAGTCTTACAAACACTCGTTCCTATATCTCGACTGCACATAGGTCCGGCATTCGCAACCAGGGGATGACGTGTATATGACAATTATAAGTTTTTCGACTCTGGATAAAGATATGGAAATCGGTGTCAATAGGTCATTGACACTTTCAAGCATACTCTTCCATTCATTAAGATCAGAATTGCTCAAACTGAGTCCTATTTTCAGTCATCACCACTTCCATTGATTGCACCAATAATCTGAAATGAATTCATTTTCAAATCAGTTTGTCATTTACACCAGGTATAATGAAGGTTCTTATTCGCTTGAAGCTCAGAGTAAACACTATTAATGATAATGAGATACAATAATAAATATGAAATAATAAACAGTAGCATGGTGCAAAGATTGTAGTGCAAAAAAATATGACGTGTAACAACAGAATAAGGTAGAGCTAAGAGTAAGAGAATGTGGTAGGACATCTGGGAATGAATGGGGTGTAAAACAAGCCATTGGTTCCAGACTCAATGGAGAAGATGCTATTCTCATGTCTAGGCGTTCGGGTTTTCGAGCTTCTATATTTTCCCCCGAACAGAGAAGTTAGTAAAAGGAATGACATGGGTAAGAGGCATCCTTGATGATACTTCTAGCCTCCCTGATGTAATGCACCTTGAAGATGGACTGGATGGAAAGAAGTGAGGAGCCTTTGATGGACTGGGCCATGTTCACTACTCTATATTTTTGTGTGAAAAGATTCCTACACCTCAGATTCCTATTAAATCTTTTCCTCTTCACTTTAAACCTATGTCCTCTTGACCTGGATTCCCCTACTCTGGGCAAAGGACTCTCTATGTCTACCTGATCTATTCCTCTCATGATTTTATACACCTCGGTAAGATCATCACTCATCCTCCTGCGCTCCAAGGAATAGAGTCCCAGCCTACTCAACGTCTTCCTATTGCTCAGACCCTTGAGTCCTGGCAACATCCTCGTAAATCTTCGCTGTACCCTTTCCAGCTTGGCAACATCTTTCCTATAACATGGTGCCCAGAACTGAACACAATACGTCAAATGCGGCCTCACCAACATCATATTTATATAACTGCAACATGACCTACCAACATCTATACTCAATACTCTCACTAATGAAAACCAATGTACCAAAAGCCTTTTTGACCACCCTATCTACGACTTCACCTTCAAGGAACTATGTACCTGTACTTCTAGATCCCTCCGCTCTAAACACTCCCAAGAGCCCTACCATTTATTATGTCGGTCTTCCCAATGTTAGACTTCCCATATTGGACTTCCCAAAATGCAACCTCTCACAATTAGAGTCATAGAGTGATGCAGCATGGGAACAGGTCCTACGGCCCAACTTGCCCACACTAGTCCCACCTGCCTCTGTATTAAACAATTCTATGTATTAAATTCCACCAACCATTCCTCAGCCCACCTGGCCAACCAAACAAGATCCTGCTGCAATTTTTCACAACTATCTTCACTATCTGCAATACCACCCACTTTTATATCATCTATAAACTTGCTAACTTTACCATGTATGTTCTCATCTAAATCTTTAATATAGACTAGACCAAGTGGACCCATTGGGCCCAAACCTCTCCTGCATTGGTGCAGCACCCTCTCCTCCCCCCTCCCCCCCACCCCTCTCCCTCTCCCGTCCCCCACTCCTCCCTCCCCTTCTCCCCCTCCCTCCCTCCCTCTCCCCCTCCTGTCCCTCCCAATCCCCCTTCCCCCCTCCATCCCCCTCAACCCCCCTTATCCTCCCTCCCTCCTCCCCTCTCCCTCCCTCCCTAGGAGATAAATTTAAACTTTAAAATGTGAATAACTTTAAAAATATAACACCGATTTCAATGAAACTTCTTCCATTAGCACCAAGGGGATGACGGTGAGTAAGGTGGGCCGAAAATTGTTATGCTATTGTGTACCGTTTTGGCTGTAGTTCAGGAACAAATAAACAAACAAATGAGAGTTTTAGTATATAGATGTCAAACAACAATGGACCCAGCACCGAACCGTGAGGCACACCACTAGTCACAGGCCTCCAGTCTGAGAAGCAACCTTCCAACATCACGATCTGCTTCCTTCCATTAAGCCAAATTTCTATTCATTCAGCTATATTTCCTTGGATCCCATGCAATCTATCCTTCCAGAGCAGCCTACCGTGGAAACTTGTTGAATACTTTGCTGAAGACCATAAATACATCTACAGCTCTGCCCTCATCAACCTTTTTGGTCACATCTTCAAAAAACACAATCAGATTCAAGAGACACGTTCAAAACCATGCTCACTATGCCTAATCAGCCCTTGTCCATCTATCTGCATGTATATCCTATCTCTCAGAATACTCTAGTAACTTTCCAACTAGAGAAATGTTAAGCTCACTGGCCTATAGTTCCCAGCCTTTTCCCTGCAGCCCTTCTTGAATCGAGGCACAACATTTGCCACGCTCCAATCTTCCGGCACCTCTCTTGTATTTAATGGCAACTCGTCAATTTCAACCAGGGCTCCTGCAATTTCCTTTCTAGTTTCAAAATAAGCCATTCTCCCTTATTTTGGTGGATGTTTCTACAATATCTTCACAAGCAGAGTGTCTTGGAATACCCCCCTTCACTAAGGGGCAGTGACTGTTCTCGTGTCATTAATCTCAAAACCAGCACCACATAAATGAGATGAGATTCAGTCACTCAGCCTGTTTTGGAGTACTATTGGTTGAGGGAGAAAAGTTGACTTCTGGACAGGGAGAACTAGCTTCAAATAATTTCATCCCACCACTGGAAAAGACAAACAGCGATTTGGTCGCTTTCAAAGTACCACACTTCTTTACACCATAAGATATCTTTGGTCCTCCCTGAGGTGCTATCAGATAACATTACTAATCTAGGTCAGACTTAGATGCCAATGTGCTATTAAATTTTATAATACAACATAGATTTCTGGCCACAGTTTTCTGCAATGATTTTATTTTCATTGGGTAGGAAGGAACTGCCGATGTTGGTTTAAACCAAAAGTTGACACAAAAAGCTAGACACTCAATGGGTCAGACAGCATCTCTGGAGAAAAGGAATAGGTGAGGTTTCAGACTGATGAAGGGTCTCGGCCAGATATGTCACCTATTCCTTTTCTCCAGAGATGCTGTCTGACCCGCTGAATTACTCCAGCTTGGTGTGTTTATCCTATTTTCATTGGCATTGATTTACTTGAGAACCAAAGATCTTTTAACAGCTGGAAAACGGAACCAAAAATATTAGAAAATTATCGCTCTATAAGAATTAAAGAACTTGTTCAATTTTCAGTAATCCTTAGCCAAGAATATCTGGTTCAGGAATCAGACATTTAAAACATTCCCTAGTCTTCTGTCGATTGCTAAGATGTGACTGAAAATAACCACGAGACTCACAATTAATCATTATAAGAGTGATAATGGGTGAGGAAACTGTATGAACACTTGCTTTTCCTTTCATCGTAATGTTTTACATTTTCCTAAAGTAACAGCAAATGGGAGAAGCACCAGCTGATCCTGCAGGTGTTAAATAGTTCTTCTGATTCATCTTATGGTGACACTAGCAAGGAAGCAAAGGGGAGCACAATTTAGAGTAGTAATTGCCAAAGATAGGGTCAGTCCACTGAGCCATCAATTCACTTCCAGAAAGGAAAGGCTGTCATTTAACTTAAACCCTTTCATGTTAAGATTCCTGCATGAAACTAGGGTCATCAAAGATGAAAAATAATTTTAATAGATTTATTTTAATTGGCCAAAGTGCCCATTTAAAAAGAATGTCATCTTAATTGAAATTGATTGATAATAGTTTTCCTTTGGCTCGGGCATTTGTCGCACTTTGGCATTCTGGGGTGCAGGTTCGGCCAGTTGGTTGGATGAGTGCTGAAAACCCAAAAGCATCAGCAAGAAGGTATAAAAGTCAAGTAAACAATTTGCATTTAAGATTTTAAAAAATAATCTTTATGCTCCATGGCACTTAAACGCCAATTCCAGTTAACAGGAAATTATTATTTCTTTTAAAAACAGATATTGTCCTTGAGCCTATCAATTGCTTTCATGGATCTCTGACCTGAAATCCTAACTCAGTTTTTCTTTCCACAGGTACTGCCTATCTCAAGCAGTGATACCTTTTCCCTACTGGAAATCTTTGGGAATGAAAACATCAGATCTCACCTGGGCTTTGGGAATTGGGCAAGGGAGCCATCCAGTGGCTACTTCTGCAAAGTGCATCTTTCTCTTCAGTCGCAGATTTTATCTCATTACTAGATCAAGTGGACCCGTTGAGCCCAAACCTCTCCTGCATTGGTGCAGCACCCTCTCCACCCCTCCCCTCCCTCTCCCCCATCCCCCTCCCTCCCTCCTCCACCTCTATGCCCCCCTCCACCTCCCCCCTCTCCCACTCCACCCCCAACTCCCCTTATCCTCCCTCCTCCCCCCCCCCCCCCCCCCGTTCCTCCCCCTCCCTCCCTAGGAGATAGATTTAAACGTTAAAATGTGAGTAACTTTAAATATATAACTCTGTTTTCAATGAAACTTCTTCCATTAACAACAAAGGGACGATGGTGAGTAAGGTGGGCCTAAAATTGTTGCGCAATTCTGTACCGTTTTGGCTGTAGTTCAGGAACAAACAAACAAACGAGTGGGTGGGGGAAGGGGGTGGAGTGGGTGAGTGGGGGGAAGGGGAGTGGGGGTGGAGAGGAGGCGAGGGGAAGTGGGGGAGGGGAGGGTGCTCGACCAATGCAGGATAGGTTTGGGGGAGTTTTAAGGAGGGTTGAGGGGGGGATGGAGTGAGTGGAGGGGAGGAGGGGGGATAAGAGGCGTTGAGGGGGGATGGAGTGGGTGAGGGGGGGGAGGGGGGATGGAGTGGGTGAGGGGGGGGGGGGAGGGGGGATGGAGTGGGGGGGAGTGGAAGAGGGAGAGGGGAGGGTGCTAAGCCAATACAGGAGAGGCTTTGGGTCCACGGATCGCTCTGGCTACAGCACTGGTAGCACGGGGCAGAGGTGAGTGGCTCCCTCTCCCCTTCCCTGTCCCCCCTCAACCGCCCACGGCCCCGGGGGACACTCTCCGCCTGGCAACGGGCTTCGTCAGTTGGAGGGGGTTGCTGGGCCCACAGGATCGTCAGTTAGGGAGGGTTGCCCCAGGAGAGGCCCGCAGGAGAGATTTGGAACCAACGGGTCCACCTCAGTCTAGTAATAAACTAAAACCTAAATCGATGGCAAAATGGACAACTTTAGTTGTAATAGATATCTACCTGTTAATTTGTTGCAGGTGGTCAATATCTCAGTCATTATACTCACAAAAGCTGGCAGTGCCAGGGCAAGCTATTTCGCTACTTATCAGAGCCAAGTTTGTGCTCCTACATATTCACACGGTAGTACCGCAGGCGGTCACATTGATGAAGACAGATTGGCTCAGGAAGATGAATGCCTTGCACCTCCACCACTGCTTATTAATTGCACAGACAAAGGACATTTCCAATATATACAATTTCTGATCAGCTGAAAAGGAAATAATTCTTGAATAATGCAATAAAAATATAAAATGAGCTAAATATCATTTTCTTTTAGGATACAAAATATATTGCTCTTATATTATACAACATTATGACATTTAAAAACCTGCAAAAAATTCCAATCTTTATTTTTACTCTTAGGCAGCATCCTCAAGTAGGCATCACTACTATGACATTTACAAAGGAACATACATACTGCATATGTGCCTGAAAGATGTGCCTTGGTCTCTTTGAGGAATGAAGATGGTGTCTCCTGATTAAAAGCAGACTAAAATAAAGAAAATAATTGAATAGTTTAGTTTAGAGATACATCGCGGAAACAGGCCCTTGGGCCCACCGAATCTTCACCGAGCAGCGATCTCTGCAAATTAACACTATCCTGTAACACTATCCTGTGCACATCCTGTACAAATTGAGACAATTTACACTTATACCAAGCCAATTAAGTTACAAACCTGTACGTCTTTGGAGTGTGGGAGGAAACCGAAGTCATCGAAGAAAACCCACGCGGTCATGGGGAGAACGCACAAACTCCATACACACACATACACATAGGGCGGCACGGTAGCGCAGCGGTAGAGTTGCTGCTTTACAGCGAATGCAGCGCCGGAGACTCAGGTTCGATCCTGACTACGGGTGCTGCACTGTAAGGAGTTTGTACGTTCTCCCCGTGACCTGCGTGGGTTTTCTCCGAGATCTTCGGTTTCCTCCCACACTCCAAAGACGTACAGGTATGTAGGTTAATTGGCTGGGTAAATGTAAAAATTGTCCCTAGTGGGTGTAGGATGGTGTTAATGTACGGGGATCGCTGGGCGGCACGGACTTGGTGGGCCGAAAAGGCCTGTTTCCGGCTGTATATATATGATATGATATATGATATATGATAACTCTACTGCTGCACCACAGTGCCGCACACTTGCAAAATGAAATAATACAATGAGATTAATACAATGATAATAAATAAGATCATCTATTATTTCTCAGATTAATTGACAGAATGTTTCAGATATTTCCAGATGAAGTACAGTTCAATTTTCTTCTACCCTATTATAAATAAAATATCGGGCTCAGTATAAACAAATATTTGAACTACAGCAGATTTATGTAGGGAAACATGGTGCTAATCAGGCAAAAAAAATCGGTCTGGCAAACAGCAGTAAGTTAGCTGGAATGGTATGTTGCCTACGCAAAAGCAACAGGGACATGGTCTGCATTAAACCCATTCTTCAATCTCTCTTAGCTCAGTAATTTGGCATTTTTTGTATTGTTTGCTGCTTGTCTTCTGATTTCTTTATATTATACTGATTATCAAATGGGCCCTATTGTCCTGGATCTGGCCCACTTCTTAGGCTTGCTAACTGCATTCTTCATCCAACTGCAATTACAGGAATTTCTCAATTTACGGATTTTCGCTTGAACATCACTGACTCTTTAGTGTGTGCATCCTTAAAATACAAAGTTATTTTCCATCATAATGAATAGCATGTCACTTTCTGGGTATATAATATACAAATATTTATTTAACAAAATATTTTCCCAATAACACTAGCCATTTGTAAATCCTGTATTGGTTTGGAAGTGGTGTGGAGCAAGCTCACCCAGCCCCCTCATCTGATAAGCTGCCAGTGATGCAGGCCGTGCTCTGAGCAGTGAGCGTTCATGAGTCCTTGCCCCCAGAATGCCCTGACAGCCTTCACCAGTTTGTCTGGTGTCAAAGGATTTAACAGTATTTGAAAGTCTCAGATTAAGTTGTTTGCAAATGATCCAAATAGATTAAAATAATCTAAAAATAAATAAAATATATATTTAAAACAAACACAAAAAATATTAAAAGCATGTTAAAATGCAATTACTAACAAATATTTTAAGACATTAAGATAAATAAAATAATTCTTACCTGCACATCATTCAAATGAGGATTGGAATGTTTTCTTTCCCATTCTATTTGATCACAAATTATGAAAATATTGACTAGAGGGATAGTCAAGAATCAGACAAGCGGAAACCAAAGATTTTGTTTTCCAACTGTCTTGGTAAGGTTGGCACTGAAAAGGTCAAGATGCCAGGAAAAGAGCATTAGGGCGGTTGGCAGTCATGTGAAAAAATCTCCTGGAATATGTACAAACCAATCTTACTGACCTAGAATAACCCACATTTTTCCTAATGCATCTTTTAAAAACCTGACTGAAGAAGGATGGCAACATGTTGCTAAAACAGAACTGTTACTGACACAGCCCTGTATGATCAGTGATTTCCATACAGTGAAAGGCAATGCAGGCACAGGTACATGAGAGAATGGTGTTTATGTAGTTACATGCTCTATAACCTGAAAAGTGCTCCTGGATGGATGGAAATACTGGCTTTCTATCTGTTCGAACCAGGGAGACATTTTACTCCACAACTCTTTTTTATCCAACAGCTCGGATTATATATCACTTGGATAATCAATGGATGGGAATCCTCAGGGACAACAAATATTTCTTATTATTTCTTTGGAGAGCTGCAACATCCTTGCTGATAAACAAATCTGCTCAGCTACATTGAGAATTTACAAGGAAGTCTAAAGTTTCTATACAATTCATTTTATCTACTATCCCAATTTGCTGATAATTGATCAGTTAGAAGTTTGGAAACACACAGATTCCTGGAGAGTTGTATGTTTGTCATTTTTCATATATGACTTGGATTGACTCCAGCAACATGCGAAATAGAAATCCGCTTCGACAGAGAAAAATTAGGAGGAAAAAGAGTTAAAGGGTTGAAAAGGCACTGAATTGCTGATGGACTAGACTCTGGAATCATTTTTTCAGACTGCAAAAAAAGTGTTAATCTGCCACTATCGCCTATGGTTTTGGAAGACCGGGTTTAGATATAACAAAACTTCTTTCATTGCCCTCAAGTTGTTAAAACCTGCGCTGAGAATGAGTTAAAGCAAAGTTACAGGACCAGACCAATAATGTCCCTTTAAAATAAAAGTTGTTAGGCAAAGCTTTTGTCAGGGTCCAAACTTTGCAGGAGGAATACTCAAAATAACTTTAAGTCCAGCAAGTCAGCCCCCTCTGATTAACAGAAGCATGAAGAATTCGTTATTTCATATTATTGTATGATCAATTGTTTGATTGAATTATATTGATGTTCTGCATATGTTCATTTAGTATGAAATAAAACTGTTTTATAATTTGCACCAGTCCTTGTTTTGCCAGATGATTTCTAAGTTCCCTTTTGAAAAAAAATGAATAAGCTAAAATGAGTGAAAGAAAAAACCTCTTGTTCAGATCATGTGTCATTATATAAGTGGTTGTCGGGCAGGATAGTTGCAACATTGCAATCAATTTAGGCGACTGGCCTACACTGCTGTAGCTGAAGGAATACATAAAACAAAATTATAAATTTGTAACTGCACCTGAAGAACATGAAATTCCTTAAAATTCACAGGGAAGTGAGAATAGAAGTTATTTTAAAATGTTTATTAGATATTGGCAATAAATATTAGCCTCGCTAGCAATGCCTCCACACCATAAATTAATTTTAAAAGAGTCCTACTCTTGGAATCTACTTTTAAAAAAATCATTTTTGGAACAGCTTAACAAATTGATTCATGAGAACTCAAAGAATGTCTAGCCATCCATATACTTCCACTGTATAATCATGGCTAACTTCCATTAAAAAACTCACAAGTAGCTGAAATGTAAAAAGGAAATGTGGAAAGTTCACACCAGTTTGGGCAGCAGTTTGAAGAGAGAAACAGTTTAATGTTTGAAGTTTATGTCCTATCATCAGATACTTGTCTTTTCTTTCTAAAGTGTTGTTCTTCAACACAGTTAAATGACAAATCTAATTGGGCAATGGGCTTGACTTCAACCTCCCCTCCCCCCCCCCCCCCCCACCCCCCCCACCACCACCCTGCCGACTCCCTATCATTGCAAACATTCATCAGCATTTTCAATGGATGTCATCCCTTCACTTTATGAATTTGTTCCTCCAAGCTATATTTACTGTCGAAGTCACATAGTCTGCTTGTATAGCTGTCATTTGGAACATTCCTGACTGTGAATGGTTTGAAGCACACTTTAATTATTTAACATTATTCTTATTATACAGAGCAGTTTGTTCAGCTGGTAAAAAGCAATCTGCGAAGTTCAAGCTGCGGGAGAAAAGAATCCTTGCTGCATTAGTTCTGAAATTTCCTGTTTATTTACTGCCACATGTTTATGTTCTATTATTGTGAAGTTTTGCTTCTGTATTCGACAATTGTGATCAAATTAATAACTCTGCTAAAACCATAAATAAAAGTTAAAACCAGACATAATGCTTTGAGTCTTCCATTCAGCTCAGATAACATTATAAGAGCTTAATGAACCTAAAATACTGGACATACTCAACAGCTCGTAGCATTTGTAGAAAGAGAAACATTGTTTACATTTTTGGTCATTGAGGTAGTCTTGCTTAAAAAATTACAAAGTTAGAAACTGCAGATGTGGAAATCTGAATAAAATAATATGCTGTAAATATTCAGTGGAATGGACAGCATAGAGAAAGAGAAACACTTCAAGTCTTTCATCAGAATTGCTTAAATGCATGATAACCAAAAACTTAAAATGTGATAATGTTTGATAGTGGATATGAAACAAAGGATGCATTTAGTCAATCATTGTGGAACCAAAGAAATAAGAGAATTTAAGGAATTGATAACTTAGGACAATATCTCATACCGACCTCCCCTCCCACCAGGGCAAATACCATTCATTAACCTGCAATGAAGAAAATGCCTCTATTGGGAACAATATTCTGTTAATCAACATGATATCATAATTTGGAATCTTCATTGTTGTTTTAACATAACTGATTTTCAATTTGGTAAAAATATCTTTCTTGATTTGCTAATTTAGCAAAAACATCTCTTTTGGCTTCTAATCTTTCATCTGAATTACTCAATGGAAAATAATAAATCATAAAACAGCACTGTCACCAATTAATAAACTAGCAGTAGGAGGAAATCAGAGGAAATGAATCTAGAGAATAATTTAACACCAAGTGCTCTGTACTACCAAATTTTGAGAAATAAATTGAATTTTATATCAAAACTTGCACTGTTGAGATCATGGTACCCATTTCAGAATAGTTTCAGATGTGTTAGTTTCCACAGTTTAGGATCTTTTACATTAGATATTCTCTTCTATTCATAATTGCTGATCACTCCAGTGAATTGATTTTACATTCCCCATGTGCAAGAATACATTATTTATTGCACAGTGTTTAATTATACAATAGTATGAAACAAGTATTTAACACAGAACCTTTATGTTATATATCAGTTCTCACTGAATATATTGTACTAAGCTGAGCTATGAATTCTCTTTTCCGAAAAGAAGACTAATGAATTGACTGCCGGTTGAAAATTCCACATGTACAATTTGAAAAATTACCCATTCAAGTGACACTTCAACCCCTGAAGCTGACAACCCCAGAGAGCTCAGCTATTGAAAAAAATATCTTCCTTTCAAACTACATGGAAGCAGCTGTCAAAGTTGCTACCCAGTCTTAGGATCTGCCATTTCAAATGTGGATAAATCCCATACCTTTCACATATAGAAACAATATATATTAATAGCCAAGTTGTTAGGCTAGTAAATGTGGTCACTTCAGATTCTTGCCCCTTGAGGATTTCAATGTTGTGCAAGCAAAACTAACATCAGAGCACACAGAGTTGTACTGCTAAGAATGTCTGCAATCAGGCATGATACAAATTTAACTCTTTACACTGCTGATGAAAAGACAAGTGCAGATAGAAGACTT
Source organism: Rhinoraja longicauda (assembly GCF_053455715.1). Taxonomy (NCBI): domain Eukaryota; kingdom Metazoa; phylum Chordata; class Chondrichthyes; order Rajiformes; family Arhynchobatidae; genus Rhinoraja; species Rhinoraja longicauda. The sequence goes on along the minus strand of NC_135963.1, from coordinate 39,355,468 downwards.
TTCTCATTTTTGGTTTGCAATCTGACCAGTAACATGATGCAAATGGTGGCCTAGTGGTGCAGCAAGTAGAACTATAGCATCTCCAGTTATGTGGGTTCAATACTGATGTTTGGTGCTCCCTGTCTGGAGTATGTACTTTCTCCCTGTGACCATGTGGGTCCCAAAATCATACTGGTTGGTAGGTAAATTTGCCACTGTAATGTTGTGTAGACGAGGGGAACAATCAAGTAGAATTGATGAGAATACAGGAAGAATAACAGAATTAATATAAATGGGTATTTGATGGATCTGTGTGGACTTGGTGGACTATGACTCTGTGGCTTGAAGCTAATAATAGGTATTATCCAGCCTTCCAGTCACCTTTCCTAGGACCAATGTTAATTTTAACAATGCAGTCTCTCCATGTAAATGGAAACTTCAGCACACTACTGGCTGTATTCATCCATTTGCTGCTCAGGAAATCCAGAATAATCAGTAATTTCACTCATACAGCATATTGCCTGACAAACCTGTAACTGCACGTCACATCAGTGCCTCTTCACACATGCTATGTCTTTTTAGCAGACTATCTATATATTGGCCCAGGAATATATAGCTGAAGGAAAATGCCATTATGAATTTAGAACTGGACGAACATCCATGTTTTAATCTTACAATAGGATCAAGATTTTTTGTTACTGTTCAGCAAGCAAAATTTACCTTTCCATGTAATGGTTTATTGTTCCATAAATTCTCCACCAACTATTGAGACATAAATTTTGAATTCCTCCTTCAGTTGCTTGTTGTAATTGGCCAAAGCCTCATTTACACATGGATCCAGAGTTTCCGCTGATCTTCCACCAGAGTTACATCAGTTGGGAAAATTCCTTGAGGACATTTCTGGATCATGTTAAAAAAAATCAGTAGGCTAAGTCAAATTTCTCAGAATTGGCAAAGTTACCCAATTAAATTAGTTTTTAATTTTTTTTTACCATTTTGGTATTCTTTTCTGATTGGATTATTAAACATCAATATTAACAAAACTGGAATAACTGAAACATTAGGGTTTTTTTAAATTCCAGAAATCTTTGATATAAAATGCTAAACTCACTGCTTGCTTGCCAACAATTTAAGAAAATGTGTATTAACTGCAGCCAATTTTGAAGTGGTCTTATATCAAAACTAATATTTTCATAAAAGAAAATACTCCAGATGTTCAACCGAAAAAAATACCCACTGGCTTAAATGTTTCAGAGAAACCAGGAATAGAAAAGTTGAGAGCCTACTGCTGAATATGTTCTTAATCCTATTTATAATATCACATGTTCTCTTGGTAAGATTATGCAGAAATCTAACCAACGACTGAGATGATATAACTACCTGGCAATTGTATTCCTTATGTACAGAATAATGCATGAGCTACTACAGTTTAAGAAAAATCCAGAGCAAACAGGGATATCGAGGTTTTTGATGAGATAGTATATAATCTCAGAAGCATGCACATGTTCTCGAGAAATCAGCCTGATTCCTTTTGATGACAGGAAATATAAATGCAGCCTCTCTCAATACCAAAGTAGCAAGATGCAGCTTTCGGTTTGGCTTTTAAATATAACACCAAGCTGCCTTGCCTTCCAAAGGGGGATAGAATTCCCCTTGTCCCATTCTACCTTCTTCCATCTTCTCTTCCATATTCAAATATCTCAACTATAATAGCTGGAATAAAACTGGTGGTGGCCATACTAAACCAATAATTCAACCATTAGTCAGGCAACAAGTCTATGTAGGTTGGGATTATGCAAGGAGAAAAAAAATAATGACTCAAATGAAATTGGAAGAAAATTATTACACGGGAAGGAAGTGCGACAACCAAAATAATGGTTCAGATAGTGTTTGACCAACACATGTCTGACATTTCCATACCTCTGTACAATCCCTAAGGCTTCAGTAAACTTTGTTGACCTCTAGGCTGTAACTGAGCTCAAGATCATGTTGCTAATCTGCTGAGCTTTCCAAGATTTTCCGCCATTAGGATTTAAGGCCATTCAGTGCAGCGGATCATCTGCAAGCAGAAGAAACCACTTCAACTGCCTGGCTTGATGGGCGTTTTACAGCTCTATTGAATAGTATTGCAATAGATTTGCCAGTCGTTGCTAGATTAAGCTGACTGTCAGTTATGAAATGTATTTTCTCATCATTGTAGGACACAAGCTCCACCACTGGAGGGTGTTGAGTCCAGCAGTAGATCGGGAAATCAGATGATTTGGTATTGGCATTGCCATCTTACTTCTAATGCAGTCTGCACATCAATACTGCAATGCACTGGTGTGGAGGTTAAGATTATGCAAAGCAGTGAACAGAGCCGCACTAACACTTGTTTTACAAAAGTTGAGTCCATTCTGGCCCTTTGTATTGACATTTTTCCAGTTTATGGAAGTTTAGACTTAGTTTGAAAGAATCATGAATGGCAGCCAGTTTAAGTATTTTGAAATAAATCCCCATTGTTGATTGAAGTATGTACCACTTCCTTCACTTCAAATATTTTGTATAACTTTCTGCCAGAATAATTACAGGTGGATTAGTTAAATGATACGATCTCATCATCACAATCAGAAGTCATCCAAGTAATCTGTTCTCGGCATAATAATTTTGCTGGAAAGAAGCTGATTTTTTTTACGAGGATATGGCTCCAGAATTGTGTTGGCTGACCACACATACCTCACCTAATGAACATACTTCACTTCATGAACCTTGCCGAACTCCAATTACTGGATCATATTCATGAGTGGAAACCTTGGCTGGTTTCTCACTCCGCACCCGTGCCCATCACCATATCCATAACCCAGTGGTTCCAGGGCTGGTTATATAATTCTCTCAATATAATTTTTAATATATTTTTTGTCATATGTGCTGCTCAGCTCCACGGTGAATAAATTTCCTGGGACAATGAGGATTCTGAGAATTGTTCCGAATGACTAACTTTTTTATGTGTTTTCAAGTGTTATTGCAAGGTCAGATTTTTTCTTGTTTCAAGGACAAAATGCATTACACTGAGTGAATCAACAGATGGAATTAAATCAGTCAGTACCAGAGTGGGATGTGGTGTCCCATCTCTCTGCCCTGTGATTGTAACCCAGCAGCTGTATTCATAATATTAGCTAATATTTGTGGAATGGAAAACATTAAAAAGTTACTTATCTACAGCAGAAAGTTTTTTTCTCCCTCAACTCTTGAAACCCTCAATTGTAATCACCATGCCATGGTTAGGTGGATGTGAACCCAAAGAGTTTATCAACTTCTGACAGTTATGTACCGTATCTGGTCATGCGGTAAAATGAAGGAGCAGTGATCTAAGTAAACACACAATGCCCTTTCTCCAGGGCAAATTTTCTGGGCAAATTTAACCAGCTGTCTCATTATTTTCATTGAACAAGCCTCAGAACACATGCTGTTAAAATTTAGTACTTTGAAAATATACATCCTGGACCAAGGAAGAGAGTAAAAGCAATAGAGACTTGCTTTCTGATTTATGTAACTGCACACTGTTATGGTTCAGAATTATTGCTTGAGATTGACCTGACATGACCCTTCCATTACTTTCCTTTTCTACTGCAGCTTCATTTAATACATCTTCATAATGACTTAAACCTAATGAGTAAACAATGCCACTACCACCTCTGAAAAACTCCTTTACTTTTATGTAGTTGACACCAATATTAGCGGCATAGTGCACAGTGAGGAAGGATATCGAAGTTTACAACGGGAACAAAGTAGGCAATGAAATGGAATTGATTCCTGATGAGTGTGAGGTATTGCACTTTGGTATGTCAAACCAAGGCAAGACTTACACGGGATAAGGTAGAGTTCCATGCGTGTAGCAGAACAGAGCTGTTTGGGAGTACAGATGCATGGTTCTCTGAAAGTGGCAGGTCAGGTGGTCAGTGTGGTGACGAAGGCTTTTGGCATGTTTGCCTTCTTTGAGGAGGGCATTAAGTACAAAAGTTGGGACATCATGATGCAGCTGTACCAGTTGTTGATGAGACTAGGAGTACTGTGTGCAGTATTGGTCACAATGCTTTCGGACGATTGTCATTGTTGTAAAAGGTGCAGAGAGATTGACCAGGGTGTTACCTGGGCATGCAGGCTGAGTTATAGGAAAAGGTTGGATAGGCTGGGACTTCCTTCTTTGGAGCATAGGAGGCTGAAGGATGCCTTTATTGAGATGTGTAAGATCATAAGGAGAACACAAGGAATTGCAGATGCTGGTTTACAAAATAAAACACAAAATGCTGGTGTACCTCAACAAATCAAGCAGCATCACTAGAGGTCATGGATTATTGAAGTGGGTGTGGGACAAAACCTGGTAAGTGGATACAGGGCTGGGGGTTTGATTTGCAGATGGGTGGAAAAAAGGCTTGAGATGAAAAGGAAACAAAAGGGTGCGGTAAGGGGGGGCAGGATAGGGGTGCATTGGGTGTGCACTGTTGGGGCGGCATAGCGAAGAGAGGGGGGCAGAGAGATTTAATGCGCTTGGCTAAAGTGAACAATATTTTTCTCATGATAGAGAATTCTAAGTCTAGAGAGCCTAGGCTTATGGTGAGAGAAGAGAGATTTAAGAAGGATCTCAAGGGCAACATTAACAATCAGACGTTCGTGAATATATGGAATGAGGTGCCACAGGAGGCTGTAGAAGCAAATACAATTACGACTTTTAAAAGACATTTGGACAGATATATAAATAGGAATGGTTTAGAGGGCTATGGTCCAAATGCAGGCAAATGCTATACCACCACCAGGAATTTCTACTAGTTCAGAACCCTAAGAATATAAGTAATTATTGGTTGCATGCAGGAGAGCCTGTGTCAACTCATTTTCAATTTTGTGCTGTTGATGGGTATTTTCCAGTAGGCTAAGCACCCGGGTACCATCCTGGGAGCAGTAGCTGCTACTGTCAACCCTTGGCATTATGCCTGCAGAGGAGACTGGCGAAGAGAATCAAGCACTTCTGACTGCTAACATGTCTTCCGTTGGAAAGCATAATTTCAGAGCAGAAGGATGTAGGGGTATAAGTACATAACTCCCTGAAAGTGGCGTCACAGCTAGGATGGTAAAGAAGACGTTTGGCATATTGGTCTTCACCAATCAGGGTACTGAGTTATAGAAGTTGTGGCGTTACATTACAGTTGTACAAGATGTTAGCCACATTTCGAATATTGTGTTCAGTTTTGGTCAATTTGCTATAGGAAGAACATCATTAAGCTGACAAGAGTTAAGAGAAGATTTACAAGGATGTTGCCAGCACCCGAGGGCCTGAATTATAGGGAGAAGTTGGACAGGCTAAGATTTTATTCCTTGAAGCACAAAGAGGCTGAATGGTGATCTTACAGAGGTGTATAAAATCATGGGGGGAATAGATATGGTGAATGCACACAATGCAGAGATAGGGTGAATGCATAGTTTTTTACCCAGGGTAACTATATTAACCCATTAACTACATCCAAATTCTACAACTCACCTACATACTAGGAGCAATTTACAATGGTTAATTAACCTACCAACGTGTACGACATGTGGGACAAAACTGGTGCACGTGTTTGTATATAAATAAATGACTATTAATAATAGTTCTCCAAATGTCATAACACCCATATATGTATCCATGGAAAATTAAAATGGGAAACTATAGGCCCAGACAGTTGAAAAATGCTGAAATTGACCAAAGGGTTTATAGCAGGTGTTTAAAAAAACAGAATCGACAAAGTTTTATGAAAGTGAAATCTTGTTTGGAAAATGTTCTGGAAATCTGTGAGAATGTATCAAACAAGATAGATAAAGGGGAAGCAATAGATTTAGTTTATTTGATAAAGTAACACATAAAAGGTTATCACATGAAAATAAAGGTACCGGAGAGAGGCGACATTTTTCAGGCAGCATGCAGGAGAACATTCGTCTATACACATCTATATACTAAAACTCGTGTTTGGTTGTTTGTTTGTTCCTGAACCACAGCCAAAACTACACGCTAGCGCAAGGGGGGGGGGGGGGGGGGGGGGCGGGAAAGTGGAGGGGGGGGGTGGGTACTGCACCAATGCAGGAGAGGTTTGGGCCTAATGGGTCCAATTGGTCTAGTACCTTTTAAAGCTGGAATCTGTAGCTAGTAGTACTGCAGTAACAAATGGGCTTTTAAGCCATTTATGTACATGAGCGATCTTAAAATCACTTACAGTCACAGCCCACCATCAAAACCATTTACAAAAGGCACTTCCTCAAGAAGGCGGCATCTATCATCAAGGATCTCCACCATTTGGGTCATGCCCTCTTCATGTGGCTACCATCAGGCAGGAGGTACAAATGTCTGAAATTACAAACAATCAGGTTCAGAAACATTCCTACAATTAGCAGGTTCTTGGATTGACCTGCACAATCCTAATCCAACTTCAACAATAAAATATTGCAAACCACTTCTTGCACTACCATGGACTTGTTTTTTAATTATGTATTTTTTGTACAAATAGCATGTTTTGCTCAGTCTGTTTTGTAGAATTGGTGTAATTTATGTATAATTTAAATATAATTTGTTGCTGCATGTAGAGTCTATGTGCCTGTGTTGCTGTTGTAAATAAGATTGTCATTGTACCTCTACCTCACTGTACTTGTGCATGTGATAATAAACTAGACTTTGACTTTGCCAGAAGAAGGCATGGGATTGGGGTAGTACTGTATATCAACATGGGCAGTGGATACATTAACTAACAAAAAACAGAGTAGCCCTATAGAGGTTAGCTCCAGAGTGTCAATTAGTAAGTAATGGGTTGCCATAGGGATCAGTGCTGGACCCTTATTCGATATTAATCACTTTGCTGAACGGATCAAATATACTGCAGACAGGTTTTCTGGTGATCCAAAGATAGATTGGCTAGAAAATTGTGAGAAGCACACAAAAGGCCTGTAAAGGATAAACATAATTAATTGAGTGAGTAAGAAGTTGGCGAATGGAATATATTTTGAGAAAATGTGAGATTATCCAATTTGGATGAAAAAATTGAAAATAAATGTATTATTTAAATGGAATGAGACCAAAAAATATTGCAATATAAAGGAATCTAAGTGTCCTAATAATGAAACACATAAAAATGCACGCAACAGCAACAATTTGGAATTTGGAAGGTGAATGGAATATTGGCTTTTTTTGCAGAAAAGTTTTGATGCAGCTGCACAGGCACTGTTGGACAGTTTTGGTTTTAATTAAGGAATTATATAGCTGAATTTAATGTAGCACAGAGAAAGTTCACTAGCTTCAGGATGTTGCTCCTGGGATGAAGGGATTGGCATACGTTGAAGTGTTGAGCAGGTTGAACACATAGTCATTGGAGTTGGGAAGAATAAGAGGTGATTTAATTAAAATATACAAGTCTCTGAAGATGATTGGTATGAGAGAATGATTTCCATCATTGGATTATCTAGAAATTAGGCCCATAGTTTGACCAAAGGAATTGTCCATTTCAGACAAAGCTAACAAGGAATTTCTTCTCCCATAAATCTTTGGAATTCTCTACTCCAGCTCTGTAGAGGTGGTGTCATTGAATATATCCAAGACAGAAATTAACAGATATTTGAACCTCAAGGGGGTCAAGAGAAGAACAAATAAAAATGAAAATTGTGCTTTTTGAGCCCTCCTCATAATTTTGTAAACCACATATATTTGGATCACCAACACATTTGGCTACATATATTTAATTCCTTCATCAAAGTCATTGAGTGAATCAAGGCGTATTGGGAGATAAAGGGAAAGTGGTATTGAGGCCAAGATTGGATCAGCCATGATCTGACTGAATGGTGAGCAAGTTTCAGAGACCAATGGCATATTCCTGCTCCCCTGTTCTCATGTTCTTAAATCACCAAAACACCTGGAAGTACCTCAAGTTCGGCTAATAAGAAAGGGACAGTCATTTACAAGACTTCAGATGGCAACGGGATGAGAGACTACTTGAATTGTTTTTAATCTTATTTGTTGAAGGAGTTTTGATTGTATTCCTCAAAGAACTCCGTGTGATCATTTCCATCCACCTGAGCCAGAGGAACCTGGTTCATCGATCATGTTGGTGAGACCCATTTCCCCTTCCAAAATAATGCAGCAAATCTTTCCTTCATTCTTAGAATTACCTAATCATCATTCTACATTTCCACAGGCTTCAATTAATCCACTAGGTTTGATGGAACCCTGGCAGTTAACATTGTTCCTCTGGTATTTCCATTAAAGTTATAATGAATCACGAGAGAAACTATGTGGCCATGTGGAAGAATTTATTGAATGATGGCTACAAATCAGAAAGTTGGATTTAAGGATTTTCATTGCAGATAGGATACATCCAGGGGTATGGTTGTCCACTACACAATCAGAAATGTTAGAATACAACGGAGAACTACACCAAAATGCAAGGTAGACACAAAATGCTGGAGTAACTCAGCGGGTCAGGCAGCATCTCTGGAGAGAAGGAATGGGTGACGTTTTGGGTCGAGACCCTTCTTCAGACTGAACCAGCATCTGCAGTTTTTTTTCTTACACACCAAAATACAGGTAGACTGATAGAGTGCAAGAGTGAGTGGATAATTGACAATCAAAATATAATTTTGGAGTGTGGTTGATTTTTTTCAATAATGGATTCAATAATTATTCAATAACGATTCTGAGTATTCTTTACAAATAAAAAGTTAAATGTATGTATAAATTGTTAAAAATGAGTGCAAGGACATTCAATAAGTTGTAGTGAGTTCAGAGATGGGTACATTGATAAAAAATTGGCTTGGTGATAGGAAGCAGGGATGGTGATAGAAGGTTGCTTTTCTGATTGGGAGTCTGTGACCAGTGGCATACCACAGGTATGGGTGCTGGGACTCCTGTTGTTTATGATATATACTGACACATTGGAAGTGAATGTAGGAGAGATAATTAATAAATTATGATGTGAGTGAGCAGATGATGTGGAAAGCAAGGAAAGTTGTCTAAGGCTGCAGCAGGATATCAATCAAAGGAAAGTTGGGTGGAGCATTGATAGACAGAATTTAATCCAGATGTACTAAGTAATACATTTTGGGAATCCAAATAGGGGTACGGCATTCAAAATAAATGTAGGATGCTAAGGAATGTTGATGAACAGTGGCAACTTGGAGTTCAAATCCATGGATTCCTGAAAGTAGCTTCAATAGACAATAGACAATAGGTGCAGGAGTAGGCCATTCGGCCCTTCGAGCCAGCACCACCATTCAATGTGATCATGGCTGATCATTCTCAATCACACCCCGTTTCCGCCTTCTCCCCATACCCCCTGACTCCGCTATCCTTAAGAGATCTATCTAGCTCTCTCTTGAATGCATTCAGAGAATTGGCCTCCACTGCCTTTTGAGGCAGAGAATTCCACACAGTAAACCTACGCTGCACGCCCTCAATGGCAGGAATATCCTTCCTCAAATTTGGAGACCAAAACTGCACACAGTACTCCAGGTGCGGTTTCACTAGGGCCCTGTACAACTGCAGAAGGACCTCTTTGCTCCTATACTTAATTCCTCTTGTTATGAAGGCCAACATTCCATTGGCTTTCTTCACTGCCTGCTGTACCTGCATGCTTCCTTTCAGTGACTGATGCACTAGGACACCCAGATCTCATTGTACGTTCCCTTTTCCTAACTTGACACCATTCAGATAATACTCTGCCTTCCTATTCTTACCACCAAAGTGGATAACCTCACACTTATCCACATTAAACTGCATCTGCCATGCATCCACCCACTCACACAACCTGTCCAAGTCACCCTGCAACCTCATAGCATCTTCCTCACAGTTCACACTACCACCCAGCTTTGTATTATCTGCAAATTTGCTAATGGTACTTTTAATCCCTTCATCCAAGTCATTAATGTATATTGTAAATAGCTGCGGTCCCAGCACCGAGCCTTGCGGTACCCCACTAGTCACTGCCTGCCATTCTGAAAGGGACCCATTTATCCCCACTCTTTGCTTTCTGTCTGCCAACCAATTTTCTATCCATGTCAGTACCCTACCCCCAGTACCATGTGCTCTAATTTTGCCGACTAATCTCCTATGTGGGACCTTGTCGAAGGCTTTCTGAAAGTCAAGGCACACCACATCCACCGGCTATCCCCTGCCAATTTTCCTAGTTACATCCTCAAAAAATTCCAGAAGAATAGTCAAGCATGATTTCCCCATCATAAATCCATGCTGACTCGGAACGATCCTGTTACTGCTATCCAAATGCTCCGCAATTTCGTCTTTTATAATTGACTCCAGCATCTTCCCCACCATCGATGTCAGACTAACTGGTCTATAATTTCTTGTTTTCTCTCTCCCTCCTTTCTTAAAATGTGGGATAACATTAGCTACCCTCCAATCCACAGGAACTGATCCTGAATCTATAGAACATTGGAAAATGATCACCAATGCGTCCACGATTTCTAGAGTCACCTCCTTAAGTACCTTGGGATGCAGACCATCAGGCCCTGGGGATTTATCAGCCTTCAGTCCCATCAGTCTATCCAACACCATTTTCTGCCTAATGTGGATTTCCTTCAATTCCTCCACCCTAGGATCTCTGACCACTAGAACATCTTGGAGATTGTTTGTATCTTCCTTAGTGAAGACAGAACCAAAGTACCGGTTCAACTCGTCTGCCATTTCCTTGTTCCCCATAATAAATTCCCCTGCTTCTGACCCACATTTGCCTTGACTATTTTTTTTCCTCTTCACATACCTAAAAAAGCTTTTACTATCCTCCTTTATATTATTGGCTAGCTTACCCTCGTGCCTCATATTTTCTCCCTGTATTGCCTTTTTTACAGAGCAACAGAAGATAACTAAAAAGGCAATACGGGGAGAAAAGATGAGGTACGAGGGTAAGCTAGCCAATAATATAAAGGAGGATAGTAAAAGCTTTTTTAGGCTTTTGAGTCCCAATCCTTTTTTAGGATTGAGTCCCAATCCTCTGTTTCCACTCTTCTTGCTATGTTATACTTCTCTTTTATTTTTATGCTGTCCTGAACTTCCCTTGTCAGCCACGGGTGGCTCTTACTCCCCTTAGAATCTTTCCTCCTCTTTGGGATAAATTGATCCTGCAACTTCTGCATTACCTGCCATTGCTGTTCCACCGTCTTCCCTGCTAGGGTCTCCTTCCAGTCAAATCTGGCCAGCTCCTGCCTCATGCCTCTGTAATCCCCTTTGCTCTACTGTAATACTGACACTTCTGATTTTCCCCTTCTCCCTCTCAATTTGTAGAGTAAAACTTATCATATTGTGATCACTGCCTCCTAATGGCTCTTTTACCCTGAGTCTCCTTATCAGATCAGGTTCATTACACAACACTAAATCCAGAATTGCCTTCTCCCTGGTAGGCTCCAGTACAAGCTGTTCTAAGAATCCATCTCGGAGGCACTCCACAAACTCTCTTTCCTGGGATCCATTACCAACCTGATTTTCCCAGTCTACCTGCATGCTGAAATCTCCCATAAGCACCGTAGCATTACATTTGCGACATGCCAATTTTAGCTCTTGATTCAACTTGCACCCTATGTCGAGGCTACTGTTTGGGGGCCTATAGATAACTCCCATTAGAGTCTTTTACCCTTACAATTCCTAATTTCTATCCATACTGATTCTACATCTCCTGATTCTATGTCACCCCTTGCAAGGAACTGAATATCATTCCTTACCAACAGAGCAACCCCACACCCTCTGCCCACCTGTCTATCTTTTCTATATGTTGTGTACCCCTGAATATTCAGTTCCCAGCCCTGGTCCTCTTGTAGCCATGTCTCTGTGATTCCCACAACATCATACTTGCCAATGTCTAACTGACCCTCAAGCTCATCCACTTTATTTTTTATACTTCGCGCATTTAAATACAACACTTTAACTTCGGTATTCACCTCCCCTCTCACACCAGTCACAATTTAGCAACATGTCGAACCTTCTCAAACCTCTAAAGTAGCTATTTTATACTTTTGCCAAAGCAGCAACATTTTACCAATTCAATACACTACATCGCCATTGTCCGCTGTCCAAGAGAGAAAAGGGGCACTGAAAGAAGAGCATGTCTTATGCAAATCTCAATAAACCCTGAATCTAAAATAACATCTAAAATAACGTACAAACTCCGTACAGGCAGCACCCATAGTCAGAATCAAACCTGGATCTCCGTCAATGCATTCGCTGTAATGCAGCAACTCTACCGCTGCGCCACTGTGCCGCCCACACACCATCCTGATTTAGAAACATATTGCCATTTCTTCACTTTTGCAGTGTCAAAATCCTGGAACTCTCCACCCTAACAGCACTGTGTGTATAAGGACTGCAGCGATCCAAGAAGACAGCTCACCACCACCTTCTCAAGGGCAATTAGGGTGGGCAATTTAATGCTGGCTCAGCTTGCAAAACCCACAGTCCTCAAAATAATACAAAAAATCTATGTATGAAATAAAAGCAGAAAATACTGGAAATACTCAGGAGGTCGCATATCTGTGAGGAGAGAAAGAGTTAATATTTCGGCTTTGTAATTTTTCATCAACTCTGAAAAAAGGTAGGTACAGAATAAGCATTAAGCAAGTACAGAGAGAGGCAGGTAAAAAAGGGAATGACAGAATAAAAAGGAAAGACCAGGATGGACTAAAGGTTTTCAATCAAAGAGACTAAATAGTGGAAGTGAAGATGCTACAAGGCAAATGGAGTAGGGGACAAAACGAGAAACAAATGTTGAATCCAGAGGGAGTGTAAATGTGAATTGCAAAACAGTTACTCATGAAAATAGGTGGGTAGTTATGATTTAAAATGACTGAAATTGATATTGATACAGGAAGATGAGATATTGTTATTTGAGCTTTATTGAATGCTTAGAAGATGAAGATAATGAAGTGAAAGTTGGAGTGGTAGAGAAAACTAAAAGATCAGTGACACACCCACTTCCTCCCCTCGAGGATTGGAGTCAAACTTGCCGGGAACAGAAATGTTCCATCGAACAGTTACCCAGTCTGCATTTGAATCATTTTTAGGACAAACTAGACCAAGTGGACTCGTTGGGCCCAAACCTCTCCTCCCCCCCCCCCCCACACTCCCCTCCCCCCCCATTCCCCCCTCCCCCCTCTCTCCCTCCCTCCCCCTCCCTCCCTGCACTCCCCTCCCTCCCTCCCCCCCTCCCCAACCCCCCTTAAGATCATCCTAGGCATAAAACTGGTTTATTTCTATTAAATAGGATAGAAGAGAAAATTTACCCGATTGATTTGAGGGAATTACAAATATACAGATAAATGAAAGAAACAGAGATATTGGTTCATTTGAAATACAAGGGAGAAAGTTAAGTGGAAAGCACAGATTTGAATAGGATAGGAGAGAAAAAGTTTTGATTTAAGATAGAATGTATTGGGAGAAAACCTTACCATTGGGGAATAGGGGAATATCAACGGGGGAGCCACACAATGGCTGCCTCGCCTACAGTCTGTCTGTCCTTTTCGAACTTTTTTTGTTATTATTGGTAAGTTTTAAAAGTTTGTGTAAATGTTTTCTTGTTTGTTTTCATGTGAGGGGTGGAGGAGGGGGAGGGATGGGGGAAACTTTTCTTCAATCTCTTACGTTGCCGGAGATGCGATTGTTTTACAAGTCATATCTCTGGTCGCTTTGCATCATGGAGCTGGAGGCCTTGCCTGGGACTGACTTTGAGCCCCACCGCGGGGCATGGACTTTCCATTGTCTGTGATCCCTTGTCTGGGATTGATGCTCCAATTGCGGCCTGCAGACTTTAACATCGAGGAGCTCGCAGTGTCGGGTTGAGACCGGTCGGGAGCTCCAAAAGCTGCACAAGGTTCGACAAGCCCCGTAACCAGGGTCAGATCGCCCGGCGCGGGGGAGCTGAGATCCTTCCCGATGCAGGAGCTGGATCGCCCCGACAAGGAAGGCCCGTCGTCTGCTATGGGAGTTAACATTGTCCCGTCAACGGAAGGTTAGAGGCCCCCGACCACTGGAGGACAAAGAAGGGAGAGATTGAACTTATTTTTCATCTTCCATCACAGTGAGGAATGTGGAGTAGTCACTGTGGTGGATGTTCATGTTAAAAAGTATTTTGTGTGTCCTGTTGCTTTTTATTGTTGGAACTGTATGGCAAATGAAGTTCCTCATATGTTGCAAAACATACTTGGTTAATAAAGTATTATTGTGATTGTGATTGTGATTGATTGGTCAAAGTACTGCAAATCAGAGGATACAAATTTAAGATATTTAATCCAAAGAAAATATAGGGCAAATGCGGGAAATTATTATTGTTAACAGTTAGTATGATGCGAGTTGCATTGTTGGCAAGCAGATTTAAGAGCAACTTTTAAAATGGAATGAGATATATTTGAAAATGAGGTATTGGTTGGACTATGGAGAATGATCAGGGTATTGGGACTAACAAGTAGCTTTTCCAAGAAACCTGCACAAATGAGCCAAATGGCTCCAGTGGCCTGTAATTTTCCATGAATTTAATTTAGCCTGCAGCAAAATGACAACATGAATAAATAAAGTGTTGAAGACCTCAGAAAGAGTTCTGAGCAGGGGTTACGGAGGCAACAGACATCTTAAACCCTCATAGACAATGTGATCAAAGAGGCGAGACAAGAAAATGAAAAAACACTAGAACCTATTGATGTCTAGAAGAAGCCTTCTTAAAATGCAGATTTCATTTTGTCTTAATTTGGGCCAAAAGTAACACTTACTGTAGGGAAAATGTCCATAAAATATTTATGCCACTAAAGGCATATAAATATTTAGCTTTGAAAAAATATAGAAAAATAAGATACTTCATATGAATAAAAAAAAATATTGCCGTATTTGTGATGTAATGCAACATCAGTGTAAAGTGGAAATACCTTTCCCACTTGATGTGGTAGTTTCAGTTGGTCTGTAGCTGCTGACATGCCTGAAACATTAAAGAACTGATACAGAGGACTTATGAGAAACATAAGGTCAGCTCAGCAAGTAAATTGCCAAGGAAACATGAGACTGCAGATGCTGGAAGCAGGAGCAATAAACAATCTGCTGGAGGAACTCAGTGGGTCAAGCAACACCTGTGGGTGGAAAAGGATGGTCAATGTTTTGGATCAAAATCCTACGTCATTGCAATATATTCCCAAGATGTTTTGGTCGGGCTTCAAGCAAGTCAAAGTATTTTAAGATATTCAATTTAGGTCTGTACTAAAACTTATGTAGGAAGGAACTGCAGATGCTGGTTTATATCGAAGATAGACTTGGTTAGCTTGCTTAACTGATGCATATGAAGAGATTTTTTTGAGCTCAGGACATCCAAAAACACTTAAAATCCAATTATGCATTTCTGAAATGTATTCGCAATTGTAATGTTTAACAAAGATAACATTTTTACCCACAGTGAAAACATGCTGAGATACTTCAAAGGGGCAATGTTAAATAAAATCTGAAACCAACGCACAAAGAATACTAGAATTTATGACCAAACATTTGTGTAAAAAGTGAGGTTTATAGGAGCAAAGAGATAGAGGCTTTACCAAAGAATTTCAAAAGAGTATCAAAGTAACCTCTCCCCCCTCCCACCCCCTCTCCCCCCCACCCCCTTTACCTCTTCCCCTACCTCCACCCCTCCTCTCCCTCCCCTCCCCTCCCCTCCCCTCCCCTCCCCTCTCCTCTCCCTCCACCCCACCTTGGCCCAACTGTGGCCCGTTGCCGGGCAGGTTGTGCCTCCGTGGCCATGGGCGGGCAAGGGGGGACAGGGAAAAGGCACTGACCTCGGGCCCGAGGTGGAGCCAAAGCCTCTCCTGCAGCTCGGCAGGGATCGGCTGTGAGCGTTGGGGACAGCCATCTTGTGGATCTTCTGCCGCAGCCTCTGCCGCGCACTGCACCACGGGAGGAAGGTCAGGCACGGGGCATGCCGGGATGGGTGCCAGTCCTCCCGCTGGTCCTCCAGGCGGGGGGGGGGGAGTGCATTTATTAAAGTTTATTAGGTAAATTGTTTTTTAAAAGTAACAAAAGTAGGTTTGTTCAGACCACAGGTGAGTAAGGTGGGCCTAAAATTGCTGCGTTGTCGTGTACCGTTTTGGCTGTGTAAAGGGAATGGTACACACGTAAATACATAAACATATAAACACAAACAAACCGAATGTTTTAGTAATATACTAGACCAAGTGGACCCGTTGGGCCCATTCCTCGTTGAGGGGGGACAGGGAAGGGGAGGGGGTGTGAATGAGTGAGCCCTGAACCCAAAGCCTCTCCTGTATTGGTGTAGCACCCTCAACCCCCCCGTTCAATCCCCCTTATCCCCCCTCCTCCCCCCACTGACCCACTCCATCCCCACTACACACCTCCACTTGCCCCTCCCCTGCCCCTACCCACACTTGCCCCTCCCCACTTACCCCTCCCCTACCCCCACTCCCCCCAGCCCTGCCTTCACCCCCATTTCCCCCTCCCCACCCCTATTCCCCTCTCCCCCTCCCCTCACCCCCACTCGCCCCCATACCTCCCCTACCCCCACTCTCCTTGCCTGCACCCCACTCTCACCCCCACCCTCCCCTGCCCCCCACCCCCATTGTCCCCCTCCCCCCCACCCCTCGTCCCCCCACTCCCACTCTCCCCTGACCACCAACCCCCCACCCCCACTCTCCCCCCACCCCCCACTCTTCCCCCACCCCACTCTCTCCTGCCCCACTCCTCCCCCTCCTCCCGCACTCTCTCCTTCCCCCCACCCCCACTCCCCTCCTACCCCCACCCTCACTCACCTACTCGACCCCCCCTCCTCCTCCCCCCACCCCACCTCACCCACTCCATCCTCCCCTCCTCCTCCCCCATACCCCCTCCTCCTCCCCACATACCCCCCTCACCCACTCCATCCACACCCCCTCCATTCCCCATCCTCATTCACCCTCTTCTCCTCCTCCCCCCTCCTTCTCCTCCCCCCTCCTCCCACTCCTCTTCCTCCCCCCTCCTCCTCCCCACCTCTCCTGACGCTCTCTTCACCCCCTCCCCTCAACCCCCCCCCCCCTCCATTGCCCATTACACTGCTTTTTTTGACTGCGGCCCCTCCTCCGGGGTTTGGGGCGTCCGAGGGGGGAGAGGAAAGGGGAGAGGAAAGGGTAGAGGAAGCCACTGAGCACGGCACTCCCGTCAGTCGGGCGGGTGCCCCTCCCCCCCCCCCCGGAGCGGGATAGGCGGTCAGCGCTGCCCGATGTCAGGCACGAGGCATGCCAGGACGGGCGGCAGTCCTCCCGGGGGGGGGAGCACATTAGTTAAAGGTCGGGGGGGGGGAGGGTGTGCATTAGTTAAAGGTCGGGGGTGTGCGCATTAGTTAAAGGTCGGGGGGGGGAGCGCATTAGTTAAAGGTCCGGGGGGGGGGGGGGAGGGGCGAGCTCATCTCTTAAAGACGTGCGTGTCCCATTGTGACCTCACACGCTGAATACCGGGGGGGGGGGGGGGGGTGGGGGGAGCGCGAGCTCATCTCTCACAGTTGCACGGGTCCCATTGTGACATTAAAAGCTGAAGACCTTCAAGAAATGGGTTGGAAAGGAAATTTTAAAACTTTAAAATCTCTCTAGCTTTAAAAATGTAGCTTCAATTTGAATGAGAGTTGTGACACGTTATGCCCAGGATTATGGTGCGTAACGTGGGCCATAAATTGTGGCGCTATGGTGTACCGTTTTTGTTGTGCGAACCACAAAAGTTATGGTGCACACATACACTCATACACACGGACAGAGAGTTTTAGTAATATGTAGATAGATAGATAGATGGGCCAAATTCAGGCAAATAGGACCAGCATAGATGGTTAGCATTGACAAGTTGGGCCGAAGGGCCTGTTTCCATGCTGTATGAATCTGAGTTTAAGAAACATTGGCGAGCAGATATAAAATATTAACCTGGACAGATTGGTCTGCATATTTTGATTGACTACCAACAGTTCTGTTCTGAATTGGTGGCTTTTACCTAAACCACTAGGTGGACCTTTGGAACTCCTGAGTGAGAGCTAAAGCTTCCAAGCTGCTGATCACCAATCTTGAGATAGCTCCAGTCATCATTCAAGGTAGCATAAACTTTGCAAATCTCCCAGCACCTAGACTTGTGAAAGTAAAATGTTGGTAATAATGACAAAAAACATATTGTCACTATGTCAGGCAGTTTCAATGGACTATTTGGTCTTCCATCATTTTTGTACATTCATAATTAAAATAACAGTCAAACTGTTGCATTGATTTTAAAGCAAAAGATTTAGACGAAAATAAATAACAATTACAAGACGGTCCCCTTTTTCATCGAACAACATATAAAATAAAACAGTGTCGCACAGGAACAGGCCTTTTGGTCCACAACGCCCATGCCAAGTTAAACTAATCTCTGCCTTCACGTGATCCATAATCCCTCCATTCCTTGCATGTTCTGATCTAAAAGCTTTTTTAATGCCTCTATCATATCTGCTGCCATCACCACCCTTGGCAGAGTCTTTCAGGTACCCAACACTCTCATTTTATGAAATTACGATGTTTTGAAAAATGTTTCCCAGTATTAAATTGTGTTTTTAACTTTTTGTTGTTTTGAGTGTTTTAGAATATTTGTGAATGTTAAAGGTATTTAATTATTTCCTTGATGGTTTTGACAACTGGTAATCTTAGGATGGAGCTTAATTAATTCTCAAAGGAACTCCAGGGTCTGAAATGCCAGTTACAATGAAATAAATTTTGTGCTGAATCAGGCCTCGACAAATAGCTGAACCTGGTTTTCGAACCCGATGGAGATAACAGCATAGGCTGGGGCAGCTCACAAGTCAATGGAAATTCTGGATTAGTACATTACCATCCCAGAGACACAAGAATAATTCAGTTCTTCAAAACAATCCTATCTGAGAACATGCAATGTAGGACAGAGCACTCGCAGCGCCACCACAGCCTCCGAAGGCAGCCAGCTCCGCAGATGGTGAGTACAGTCCGCGGGCTCTGTGAACCAGAGCCCAGGTGGTCCCAGCTGAAGGCCGCCAGCTCCAGGTGCATGGCCGATGGTAGGCCGCAGCGGGAACAGAGACACGACCCAGAAACAAAGGTCGCGTCTCCGTTCGGAAGAGACAATTTTACAGTCCACCCCCCCCCCACACATAGTACACAACCACAAAAAATACTACATCAGATCTAAACACTACAATTAAGACAAAAAACAACAAAAAACACAAAAGACAAACGGACTGCAGGTAAGCCGCAGCTGCTGGGCAGCACCGCCATTTTGCCGCCAAAATGAATCCACTGGACCATGTTGACGAACAATTCTTATGGATCTTTTTTGCTTTCATTCTTGGTATGCCACAGGTTAGCCATCAGCAGACAGATTGTCTCCCACTCTCAGACAAAGAACACCAAAATACACTATATATTTTTAACTGTTAGAATTTTTCTTTGCTCTCCTTAGCTGAAGTAATCAACTCCCATTAGGTTTCCATTCCACAGGTGGGTAACAATTCCCCAGATTGAAAACTACACACCCAAGTTAATGACTTTAGCAAAGGTGACAAAGAAGGTTAACAACTGCACCCAATCTAACAATATAGGTTTGAAGCTGATATTGAGAGCCATGCACAGCAAATTTGTTTGTCATTGACATGTTTGTCTTCGATGCTGAAACTTATTTTTGTTATAGTAAAGGAAAACATATTTTGATGAGATGCATTTCTCTCTACTTTTCTTGTCCAAATGAAAACATCTGGTATGGAACTGAGCTATAAATGTTGGTCACTACAGGTATTCCCAACCGAATGCTTTTAGCTGTTTACCTATGTGCGTGTGTGGCGAAGACAGATTTCACAGAAAAACCAAATCAGTATGACTGGAGTATTGAAAAGCAGCATGCGAGTTTAGGAGCAGTTTTTTTTGGACCACCACAGCCCGAGGGCAGGCTTGGGTATCAAAGGTGACTCTGTGAGTGGACGGATGGTGAAATGCAGTCCACAGTATAAAACCAAGTTCACGACTCCAGCACAATGACTTGCCTTATTACATTAATTTTTCTTTACCCACATTCCTCCTTCACCCTTCATACTTACTCCTCCAAAGGGAATAACAAGAACTGACCACTTCATATAAAAGGGAAACCCCTCAAAAATGTTCAACCAAGTAAAAGTGGACTTCGGAACTAGACAGAACATATTTGCAGTATCATGAAACCCAGGCATTGCATTAAACAAACATGGTCAGCATTGCACACATTCATCTTTTCGCCATCGAAGACTACTTGATAATATTAGCATGCAGTTAGACATGAAAAGATCGCAAAGCTAATACCAATATGAACTATTTGATTAGTTACAGAATGCCGAGGCAAGCGAGTATATGAGAGAAATATGGGCTGGGCACGTTGGCTAAGAAGGCAAAGGGGTGGGGAGATTGGGGAAAGGCTGCACAGGGGAGAAACTAGAACTTGCCAGTCTCATTCACGTGCCGGGCATTTTTAGTAACCTACCATACGGTGATGATGGAACCAAATAATGGGGGTAAAGGAATCACCTTGAAGCAGCCAGCGGGAACAATGAAAAAACAAATTTACATCTCTGGGAGCTTAGGCTACTTCTCTACAAGATATAGCACTCAAACCAAAATCACACAGTTAAGGTCATAATATTTGGGATGATTTGGTGTGCTTGAAAACCATAATTAATAGGAAGGGTTAAATATGAAGAAGTGTCTGATAATAGACAATAGACAATAGACAATAGGTGCAGGAGTAGGCCATTCAGCCCTTCGAGCCAGCACCGCCATTCAATGCGATCATGGCTGATCACTCTCAATCAGTACCCCGTTCCTGCCTTCTCCCCATACCCCCTCACTCCGCTATCCTTAAGAGCTCTATCCAGCTCTCTCTTGAAAGCATCCAACGAACTGGCCTCCACTGCCTTCTGAGGCAGAGAATTCCACACCTTCACCACTCTCTGACTGAAAAAGTTCTTCCTCATCTCCGTTCTAAATGGCCTACCCCTTATTCTTAAACTGTGGCCCCTTGTTCTGGACTCCCCCAACATTGGGAACATGTTTCCTGCCTCTAATATGTCCAATTCCCTAATTATCTTATATGTTTCAATAAGATCCCCCCTCATCCTTCTAAATTCCAGTGTATACAAGCCTAATTGCTCCAGCCTTTCAACATACGACAGTCCCGCCATTCCGGGAATTAACCTAGTGAACCTACGCTGCACGCCCTCAATAGCAAGAATATCCTTCCTCAAATTTGGAGACCAAAACTGCACACAGTACTCCAGGTGCGGTCTCACCAGGGCCCGGTACAACTGTAGAAGGACCTCTTTGCTCCTATACTCAACTCCTCTTGTTATGAAGGCCAACATTCCATTGGCTTTCTTCACTGCCTGCTGTACCTGCATGCTTCCTTTCAGTGACTGATGCACTAGGACACCCAGATCTCGTTGTACATCCCCTCTTCCTAACTTGACACCATTCAGATAATAATCTGCCTTTCTATTCTTACTTCCAAAGTGAATAACCTCACACTTATCTACATTAAACTGCATCTGCCATGTATCCGCCCACTCACACAACCTGTCCAAGTCACCCTGCAGCCTTATTGCATCTTCCACACAATTCACACTACCCCCCAGCTTAGTATCATCTGCAAATTTGCTAATGGTACTTTTAATCCCTTCATCTAAGTCATTAATGTATATCGTAAATAGCTGGGGTCCCAGCACCGAACCTTGCGGTACCCCACTGGTCACTGCCTGCCATTCGGAAAGGGACCCATTTATCCCCACTCTTTGCTTTCTGTCTGTCAACCAATTTTCTATCCATGTCAGTACCCTACCCCCAATACCATGTGCTCCAATTTTGCCCACTAATCTCCTATGTGGGGGGACCTTGTCGAAGGCTTTCTGAAAGTCGAGGTACACCACATCCACTGACTCTCCCCTGTCAATTTTCCTAGTTACATCCTCAAAAAATTCCAGTAGATTTGTCAAGCATGATTTCCCCTTCGTAAATCCATGCTGACTCGGAATGATCCTGTTACTGCTATCCAAATGCTCAGCAATTTCGTCTTTTATAATTGACTCCAGCATCTTCCCCACCACTGATGTCAGACTAACTGGTCTATAATTACCCGTTTTCTCTCTCCCTCCTTTCTTAAAAAGTGGGATAACATTTGCTATCCTCCAATCCACAGGAACTGATCCTGAATCTATAGAACATTGAAAAATGATCTCCAATGCTTCCACTATTTCTAGAGCCACCTCCTTAAGTACCCTGGGATGCAGACCATCAGGCCCTGGGGATTTATCAGCCTTCAGTCCCATCAGTCTACCCAAAACCATTTCCTGCCTAATGTGGATTTCCTTCAGTTCCTCCATCACCCTAGGTTCTCCAGCCCCTAGAACATTTGGGATGTAAATTCAATACAGATTTACAGCTAGATTTAAGAGGAAATGTTAACCTATTCATTATGCTGCTTACAGTTAGAAACCAAGACGAAGAAAATCCACAAGTAAAATAATTAAACTGTTAGCTATTTAAAAGGCACACAGATGTCAACAGCTAATCTTTTCAATCGATTGAATATATTGGAAGTGAAGCACCACCCTTTACCAGTGCTGCAATTAAGTTAGATTTATTTTTGTTTAAAATCATGTATATTACATCTTCAGTATGCCGTAGCTTTAAGATGCTGTGAGCAACACATGCACATTACATTTTATATCTTTTTGCTGGAAACTTATCTTAATAAACATTCATTCACATCTGAAAGCTTGCGCATGAATAACTCAGTTAATTATAAATTATAAATGATTATAAATCATTGTACTATCATTTATGATATTCATGAGTTTCAGAGAGTACCCTTTCAGATTGCATATTGGCAATCAAAGTTCTCTGATTGAAAATGATATTGATTTGTAAAATAACTCATTTAATCCACTACATTTTAACTTAGCAAATAGTGACTGACATGGAATCTTATTTTTCTTTATTTTAACTGAAGCCTGTCAGTATTACATGGCCCAGTATCAATAACATTGCAGCACTAGTGAACATGCTTAAACATTTTATTGTCTTGGCAGTGATGGTTTATCTGGGCATGTTAGTGAAAATTTCAGAGGAAAGTTGTTCTTTGATCACAAAGAAGTTATGCAATATTGTGAGTGAATGCAAGCTGACTATTAAAGTCAAATATTTTACACTAGGTTAAAACTGGGGGTGGTCAACTTAACAAAGGCAGAGAGCCAGATTACCACAGGCACTTTTAAATCTCATATGTAAATTCTGACACAAAAAAACAAGTTCAAAGGCATATATGGAAAAGTTAATGACACGGGGGAATAATCTGAGTAATAATGCATAGACCAAAAAGTCAACTTGTCAAAAAAAAATTAGGCGCAGAAATTGAAGGGTCTAGGGGATATATACACAGAACTGTGCTGATAAATGGCAGAGCAGGAACATACATAATGTGGGAAATGTCTTGTGCATTGGTTGGAGACATCAGAGTGAGAATGTGCTTTGGATTTATATTTTTTGTTGACATGAATAGGATCAAAAATCAAAACTTATGAACATGGTAGTGAAAGGGATGAGTATAGTCTTAGTTTAGATTAATTTTAGTTGATTGAAACAGATCAATTTTGGCAAGAACACGAGGTCCTGGGCTCTGGAGTTTCCTTTCTGAATTTCTCCACATTATAAGGCTTTGCTTTTTTAAGATGTTTCTTAAATTCTACCTCTATTACCAAGTCTGTTCAAATGGTTTGAAAAGAACTTTCAATGAATAACACATCTTGGACTATTGTGCATCTGACTACCTGCTCTTTTGTTCCTCTCACCTGAGTCCAGTAATGCAGCATTGATGTGCTGAAGAGTGGAGAAGGATGAAAAGCTTTATGTCAGGCAGGGCTAACATCTGAATGGCAACTGCATTCTTATGAATGCGGTCACTGAACCTGTGGAGGAATGAGGTTGATTTAGTTTATTTTCATAGAGACCTAAAGCATGGAATCAGATGCAGCTCACCCATGCAGACCAAGATCATAAGATCATAAGAGATAGGAGCAGAATTAGGCCATTTGTCCCATCAAATGTGTGAATTGTGAGGAAGATGCAATAAGGCTGCAGGGTG
Organism: Rhinoraja longicauda; assembly: GCF_053455715.1. NCBI lineage: Eukaryota > Metazoa > Chordata > Chondrichthyes > Rajiformes > Arhynchobatidae > Rhinoraja > Rhinoraja longicauda. Next base: position 39,331,341 of record NC_135963.1, on the reverse strand, counting down.
ACTTGGACAGGTTGTGTGAGTGGGCGGATACATGGCAGATGCAGTTTAATGTAGATAAGTGTGAGGTTATTCACTTTGGAAGTAAGAATAGAAAGGCAGATTATTATCTGAATGGTGTCAAGTTAGGAGGAGGGGGAGTTCAACAAGATCTGGGTGTCCTAGTGCATCAGTCAATGAAAGGAAGCATGCAGGTACAGCAGGCAGTGAAGAAAGCCAATGGAATGTTGGCCTTCATAACAAGAGGAGTTGAGTATAGGAGCAAAGAGGTCCTTCTACAGTTGTACCGGGCCCTGGTGAGACCGCACCTGGAGTACTGTGTGCAGTTTTGGTCTCCAAATTTGAGGAAGGATATTCTTGCTATGGAGGGCATGCAGCGTAGGTTCACTAGGTTAATTCCCGGAATGGCGGGACTGTCATATGTTGAAAGGCTGGAGCGATTGGGCTTGTATACACTGGAATTTAGAAGGATGAGGGGGGATCTTATTGAAACATATAAGATAATTAGGGGATTGGACACATTAGAGGCAGGAAACATGTTCCCAATGTTGGGGGAGTCCAGAACAAGGGGCCACAGTTTAAGAATAAGGGGTAGGCTATTTAGAACGGAGATGAGGAAGAACTTTTTCAGTCAGAGAGTGGTGAAGGTGTGGAATTCTCTGCCTCAGAAGGCAGTGGAGGCCAGTTCGTTGGATGCTTTCAAGAGAGAGCTGGATAGAGCTCTTAAGGATAGCGGAGTGAGGGGGTATGGGGAGAAGGCAGGAACGGGGTACTGATTGAGAGTGATCAGCCATGATCGCATTGAATGGCGATGCTGGCTCGAAGGGCTGAATGGCCTACTCCTGCACCTATTATCTATTGTCTATTGTCTAAGTCTACCGCACCATTCAATCATGGCTGATCAATCTCTCCCTCCTAACCCCATTCTCCTGCCTTCTCCCCATAACCTCTGACAACCATACTAATCATGAATCTATCTCTGCCTTATATCTATCCACTGACTTTGCCTCCACAGCCTCTGTGACAAAGAATTCCACAGATACACCACCCTCTGACTAAAGAAATTCCTTCTCAACTCCTTCCTAAAAGAACGTCCTTTAATTCTGAGGCTTTGACCTCCAGTCCTGGACTCTCCCACTAGTGGAAATATCCTTTCCACATCCTCTCTATCCAAGCCTTTCACTATTCTGTTCATTTCGGTGAGGTCCCCCCTCATTCTTCTAAACTCCAGCGAGTAGAGGCCCAGTGCTGTCAAACGCTCATCATATGTTAATCTACTCATTCCTGGGATAATTCTTGTAAACCCCCTCTGGACCCTCCCCAGAGCCAGCACATCCTTCCTCAGATACGGTGCCCAAGATTGCTCACAATATTCCAAATACGGCCTGACCAGCGCCTTATTGAGCCTCAGCATTACATCCCTATTTTCGTATACAAGCCCCCTCGAAATAAACGCTCGAAATAAGATGCCCCATCTAAGCTAGTCCCATTCGTCCATACCCCTCTAAAACTTTCCTGTCCATGTACCTGTACAAATGTTTTTGAATGTTATCGTACTTGCCTCAACTACTTCTTCTGGCAGCTCATTCCATATGATTAACCACCTTCTCTGTGAAAAAGGTGAACCTTCAGATTCCTATTAAATCTTTCTCCTCTTGCCTCAAACTCTGCCGTCTAGTTCTTGATTACCTTACCCTGGGAAAAAGATTCTGTGCATTCACCCAATCTATTAACCTCGTGATTTTATAGACCTCTATAAGATCATGTCTTTGCACCTGCACTCCATGGAATTAAGTCCTGGCCTGCCCAACCTCTCATTTTACCCTGCTCAACCTCTCAATGCTAGGCCCTCAAGTCATGGCAACATTCTCATACATCTCATACATCTTCTCTGCATTTTTTCCGCATAATGGCCCCTCTGCTATAACAGGGTGACCAAAACTGAACACATTACTCCAAGTGCGGCCTCACCAATGTCTTGAACAGCTGTAACGTAATGTCCCAACTTCAATATTCAATTCCCTAACTGATGAAGCACAACGTGCAAAAAGCCTTCTTCACCACCATATCTCCAATGACACCACTTTCAAGGAACTATGTACTATTACCCCTAGATCACTCTGCTCCACAACACTGCCCAGGTTCCTATTATTCACTGAGAAAGTCCTGCCCAGGTTTGACTTCCCAAAATGCTACAACTTACGCATCTGAATTAAATTCCAGTTGTTATTCCTTAGCTCAGGTGCTCAGCTGATCAAGCTCCTGCTGTGATTCTTGATAACCGTAATGTTTTGCATTATTTGTTATTATTTTAAGATGCTTTCAATTATATATACTTCTAAATAATTTCTGTTCATTTTATTACTTTAATTATTCAAATCTGTTTGAATTGTTTTTAAATGTTTCTGACCAAAACCTTTGGGAGGTCAGCAGAAACATTTGAAAACACTTTAAACAGGCTGTCAGGATGTTCCAAGAACATGGGTATTGCTATTGGTCTATTATAGGAACATATACCAAGACACAGTGAAAAACTGTTTTATTTGCCATGCAGGCAAATCATTACCATACATATAAAGTCAAGGGAACTATAAGGCCCAGGAAGATGTCTCTGAACATTTACTGTTGTGGGTCAATGTTAAATTTGTAAACCACATTTCTCTGAGTTGCTGTGAAGCATAATATGTCATTTAAGTTGTGTACAAATCCAAATTGTTCTGTTTCCTGCAGTATTGTTTTTATTTCCAAATAGTAGTTTTTCTTCTTTTATTCAAACTAGACCCAATTTTCAAATCTCATTGTGACCAGATGATTGTTGAGTTATCCCCATTGGATAAATTATTGACCAAAACAGCAGTTCTAATGTTTATGGAGATATTTGATGCAATCAATTTCATTAGCTGCTCCTTTTGACTGATCCACAAACATCACAACGGTCAAATCTATAATGGTTGGTTAACATGTGATTTAACACTGTCAGCCATCCTCCAAAATGTCCCATTATTTCAATACTACCAATGGAGTACATTTATTTATTTCGTCCTTAGAACACAACTTTTTAAAGGGCATCATGACGATTTAGAATGTAAGAAATTTGATTTGTTTCTGCTGCAGGATCATCTTTCTTTGAATCAGCATGTATCTTTCCTGGTTGTTAGGCCAGGCAATAGAATGTTGGTCCATCCAACATTTCCACCTTGTCTTTGCCAACTATCACTGCAGGAGTCAGGCTGTTTGGAGCACAGCTGATGATCATATATTTGTTTAAGGTTCAGCTGCCCTTTGACGGGTGATCCGAGGAAACAGTAGCTGAGTGAGTCCTGCTAAAACTCAACTGTTGTTTGCCCTAATATCCAAATATCTGCTATCCAAGCGCTGCAGTTGTTAACACTGTGGGAACCTGGCAGTATCTTGCTGATGCAGATTTAACACAGATGTTACTGATATTGTCACTAAATACAGCAATGACCTTCACCTTCCTCTTGGTTAGCCAAGCTGCCAGGAAACCTGCCTCCATGTAGCTGTTCCTTTTATGGAGTGATCCCGAGGGAACTATCAGAGATTAAGGCATTTTTCTTCTCATGTTCGTTTGTTGTTTTGTTCCAGTAAAGATATTTATTCCATTATTCCATGCATAAAGTAAATTAGGTGATTTATTCACAAAATGCTGGAGTAACTCAGCAGGTCAGGCAGCATCTCGGGAGAGAAGGAATGGGTGACGTTTCGGGTCGAGACCCTTCTTCAGACTGATGTCAGGGGGGCGGGACAAAGGAAGGATATAGGTGGAGACAGGAAGATAGAGGGAGATCTGGGAAGGAGGAGGGGAAGGGAGGGGCAGAGGAGCTATCTAAAGTTGGAGAAGTCGACGTTCATACCACCGGGCTGCAAACTGCCCAGGCGAAATATGAGGTGCTGTTCCTCCAATTTCCGGTGGGCCTCACTATGGCACTGGAGGAGGCCCATGACAGAAAGGTCAGACTGGGAATGGGAGGGGGAGTTCAAGTGCTCGGCCACCGGGAGATCAGTTTTGTTAATGCGGACCGAGCGCAGGTGTTCAGCGAAGCGATCGGCGAGCCTGCGCTTGGTTTCGCCGATGTAAATAAGTTGGCATCTAGAGCAGCGGATGCAATAGACGAGGTTGGAGGAGGTACAGGTGAACCTTTGTCTCACCTGGAAAGACTGTTTGGGTCCTTGGATGGAGTTGAGGGGGGAGGTAAAGGGACAGGTGTTGCATCTCGTGCGGTTGCAGGGGAAAGTGCCCGGGGTTGGGGTGGTTTGGGTAGGAAGGGATGAGTGGACCAGGGAGTTACGGAGGGAACGGTCTCTGCGGAACGCGGAGAGGGGAGGGGATGGGAAGATATGGCCAGTGGTGGGGTCCCGTTGTAGGTGACGGAAATGTTGGTGGATGATATGTTGGATCCGCTGGCTGGTGGGGTGGAAGGTGAGAATGAGGGGGATTCTGTCCTTGTTGCGAGTGGGGGGAGGGAGAGCAAGAGCAGAGCTGCGGGATGTAGAAGAGACCCTAGTGAGAGCCTCATCTATAATGGAGGAGGGGAAGCCCCGTTTTCTGAAGAACGAGGACATCTCAGAAGCCCTAGTGTGAAACACCTCATCCCGGGCGCAGATGCGGCGTAGATGGAGGAATTGGGAGTAGGGGATAGACTTTTTGCAGGGGACCGGGTGGGAAGAAGTGTAGTCCAGATAGCTGTGCGAGTCAGTGGGTTTATAGTAAATGTCCGTCACTAGTCTGTCTCCTGTGATGGAGATGGTGAGGTCCAGAAACGGGAGGGAGATGTCAGAGATAGTCCAGGTATACTTAAGGGCAGGATGGAAATTGGAGGTGAAGTGTATGAAGTCAGTGAGTTCTGCTTGGGTGCAAGAGGTAGCACCAATGCAGTCGTCGATGTACTTTTTGCAGGGGACCGGGTGGGAAGAAGTGTAGTCCAGATAGCTGTGCGAGTCAGTGGGTAAATTAGGTGAGCAGTCCTATGGACTAGTCGTGCAACAGCGTAATATAGTTATACTTGAATGATGCTGGCTCACAGACAATTTACCAGAATCCTCCATTACAACTCCTTGGTATCTCCTCAATAAACATTGAAATAAATTCATCACATTAAATTGTGGTACACAGGCAGGAAAGAGTAGTTTTTAGTTTTGTTAGTTTAGTTTTAGAGATGCAGCACGGAAACAGGCCCTTCAGCCTACCAGGTCCGCGCCGACCAGTGATCCCTGCATATTAACACTATCCTACACACACTGGGGAGAATTTTTACATTTACCAAGCCAATTAACCTACAAACCTGTACGTCTTTGGAGTGTGGGAGGAAACCGAAGATCTCGGAGAAAACCCACGCAGGGCAGGGGAGAACGTACAAACTCCGTACAGACAGCACCCGTAGTCAGGATTGAACCCGGGTCTCCGGCGCTGCATTCGCTGTAAGCCAGTAACCCTACCGCTGCGCCACCGTGACCGCCAAAGTTGTGGAAGTCTAAAGCATTGACTACAAACCTATGAAGTCCCTTGACATCAGACAAAGAAACATCCTCCTGTTAATTAATTCCTGACCTCCCACTGATTGTAAACCAGGATTGAAATCAACAAGGGCATCACATATCCTGCAGAAGTAGATCTTCCGTGTTTATCATCAGGAATAGCATCATTGTTGGCCAAACCAGCAGGGAATATCACAGATCCAAACTGGGAAGCACTGTGGGACGGCTAACCGAGCCGTTGTCACAAAGCTCCAATGATCCGGGTTCAAGGTTGACTTCCAGTGCTGTCTGCAGAGAGTTTTTTATGTTCTCTCTGTGACTGCACGCGTTTCCTCCACATGCTCGGGTTTCTTCCCATACCATAATGACATGCAGATTGGTACGAGATTTGGGCACTGCAAATTACCCCTTAGTTTAGTTTACTTTTAATTTAGTTTTGAGATACAGCGTGGAAACAGGCCCTTAGGCCCATCAAGTCCGCACCGACCAGCAATCCCTGCACACTAACACTATCCTACACACACGAGGGACAATTTACAATTGTCAAGCCAATTCGCCTACAAACCTGTACAACGCCCGGAGAAAACCCACGCAGTTCATGGGGAGAACTTACAAATTCCACACCCATAGTCATGATCAAATTTGGATCTCTGGCACTGTAAGTACCACTGCGCCACTGTGCCGCCTGAGTGTACAGGTCAGTGGTAGAATATGGGGAGGTTAATAATAATGTAGGGAGAATAGTTTTCAGGGAATATCAGTGGGGAATGGGCTTGGTCTGTGAGCCAGTACAGACATGAAGGGCTGAACTGGCCTCTTCTATGTTGTATGGAAATTTGATTCAGTGGCGAATGTTCCAAGCAACATGAGGGATAAACTTATTTGAGCTAGTCCTCACAATGATTCCTCTGCCCATCAGCATTGAATTGAATTGAATTAAATTTAGTCAAGTATGTATACATACAAATAATTTGCCTTGGTGCTTTGGTTGAAAGTAATAACATAATATACAGTAAACAATTAAGAATAAAACATTATAATTTATACATGTGATGAATGAAATAAAATACCAGAGCAAAAGGAGGCTACAGACTTTTGGTTGTTGAGTAGAGCTACTGTTCATAGAAAAAAAGCTGTTTTTATGTCTGGCTGTGGCGGCTTTGACAGCCCGGATTCGCCTTCCTGAGGGAAGTGCTTCAAAGAGTTTGTGGCCAGGGTGAGAAGGGTCAGAGATGATCTTACCCGCTCGCTTCCTGGCCCTTGCAGTGTACAGTTCGCCGATGGGGGGAAGGTTGCAACCAACAAACTTCTCGGCTGATCGAACGATGCGCTGCAGCCTCTGGATATCATGCTTGGTGGCTGAGCCAAACCAAACCATGATGGAGAAGGTGAGGACGGACTCAATGATAGCAGTATGATGATCATCTCTGACCTCTCTCATCCTGGCCACTCACCCTTTGAAGCACTTCCGTCGGGAAGGTAACTCCGGACAGACTCTATGATGGCAGTATAAAACTGGACCATCATTGTCTGTGGCAGATAGTGTTTTCTCAGCTGCCGCAGGAAGTACATCCTCTGTTTGGGCCTTTTTGACTGTGGAATTGATGGTGGCCTCCCATTTAAGGTCCCTGGAGATGATGGTTCCAAGCAACTTAAATGACTCCACGGATGTGACTGTGGTGTTGTTGATCAGAAAATAACTGCAGATGCTGGTACAAATCGAAGGTATTTATTCACAAAATGCTGGAGTAACTCAGCAGGTCAGGCAGCATTTCGGGAGAGAAGGAATGGGTGACGTTTCGGGTCGAGACCCTTCTTCAGTCTGAAGAAGGGTCTCGACCCGAAACGTCACCCATTCCTTCTCTCCCGAGATGCTGCCTGACCTGCTGAGTTACTCCAGCATTTTGTGAATAAATACCTTCGTGGTGTTGTTGATGGTGTGTGGGGGGAGGGGAGGGGGAGCTCTCCTAAAGTCTACAACCGATTCCATTGTCTTAAGAGCATTGAGCTCCAGGTTGTTGCGATAGCACCAGGATACAAGCTGTGTCACTTCCTGTCTGTAGGCAGATTCCTCCCCATCATGGATCAGTTCAATCAGGGTTGTGTCATCCGCAAACTTGAGGAGCTTGACAGAGGAGTCTGGAGGTGCAGCCGTTGGTGTAGAGAGAGTAAAGGAGAGGGGAGAGTACGCAGCCCTGGGGTGCTCATATGCTGAGGGTCTGCGGGTCCGAGATGTGCTTTCCCAGCCTCACATGCTGCTTCCTGTCTGTCAGGAAGTTGATGATCCACTGACAGAGGGGTTCAACTGGGAGAGTCACAGTCAACTGGGAGAGTTTGGAGTGTACTAGCTCTGGCACAATGGTGTTGAATGCAGAGCTAAAATCCACAAAAGAAATCCTTGCATAGGTCCCCTGCCGGTCTAGGTGCCAGAGGATGAAGTGCAGGCCTAGGGTGACTGTATCGTCCACTGATCTATTGGCCCGGTATGCAAACTGCAGGGAGTCCAGCAGGGGATTTGTGATATTTTTTAGGTGGGGTAGCACGTCTTTCAAGGATCTTCATGATTACAGAGGTCAGTGCGACAGGCCTGTGGTCATTAAGACCAGTAAACCTTGGCTTTTTGGGTACAGGAACAATAGTGGAGACTTTGAAGCAGGTAGGGACAGTGCTAGTTTGCAGGGACTGGTTGAAAATGTCTGTGTAGACTGGTGCCAGTTGTTTGGCACAGAACTTGAAGGTAGAGGGGGAAATATTGTCCGGTCCTGGAGATTTCCAGCTTTTCTGTCTCCTAATAATCTTTGCACAATCTTTCTGGAATCAAAGTTCCATCTTCATACTGAGGACACCTTCCATCATGTTAATGAACAAAAGATGATGCAAGTTTTTAACAGGTCAGACAACGTTGATAAAGAAAATATTATGGACAATTAAATAGCTAATGGCAGGAGTCAGCATTAAGAACGTCTCAATTCTCAATGATGGCAGGACGCAGAATGAGTGCTAAAAGACAAGGCTGAAGCATTCAAAACTAGGCTGAGCTGAAGTGCTAAATGAATGATCCTTCTGAGATTTTCAAGATCACAGAGCCAATTAAGAAATGACTGAGAACAACTATGGAACCATAAAACTAGTGTACCTATGAGCCTTGGCATCTTCACCGAATTTATCAGTGACCTTTCACCCACTTCTGATGACATTTGCACAATGTTCAATACCGTTTCCAACTGTACAGCAAATGAAGCCGTGCGATCCAAATAACAGTCAGGTATGGGCTGATCAATGGTAAGGACCATTCAAGCCACAGCAGCCTTCTCCAATAAAATAAAGTCTTAACATTTGACTTTAATATTCAATGGCATTATCAATTCTCCTACCATCAGCAACTCAGAATCACAGTTCACCAGACAATCAACTGGACCAGCCGCAGAAACACTGTGGCTTCGAGAGTGGATCAGAGCTAGGTATCCTGTACTGAGTTGCCTGTTCCTTAACACTGTAAAGCCTTTTCGCCATCTACAAAGCACAAATAAGGAGCATGATGAAATGCTGTTTACTTGTCTGGGTAGCACAACTCTTACAACATTCAAAGTTTTTTGACACCATCCAGGAGAAAGCAGCCTCTTGATTAACACCCTTTTCCCTTCGCTAAGTCTTCATTTCTTACACCATCTACAAAATGCATTTCAGTCACCAGGACAAAGCAGCCTCCTGATTAGTATCCTGCTCCCTTCTCTAAGCATTCATTTCTTACACATCTACAAAATACATTTCAATCATTCACTCGGGTACTCCCAAAAGCACAAATCAAACTTGCACCCTCTATCACCAAGAAATAGGGAATAGATGCAAAGATACCACCACCTGCATTTTTCTATCTAAGTGGTACACCATCACAACTTGAGAATATATTACTATTTTGTCATCCATGCTGAATTCATCCAACCAAATCCGTGAATCCTCGATTAAAAGGTATTATCAGTACCTTCAGTGAGGAAATAAATAATAGTCTAACCGGTAATCTTCTCATTCTGAATAATTCATTTTTTAAGATGGCAAATCAGTTTGGTCCTTCTTTTAAAAATTGTGATGGGAAATTAAAGTTCAAACTTCTAAATAATGATCTATCAGGATTTGTTTCTGAACCAAAGCTCTTTTATCTTGCTGATTTTGACTGAGTACTAATTAAGGATTAACTAAAAACTTGCAAGGATATTCTAATAGAATTTGTTAATATTTGTTCACTTCAGTAAATCTTGTATATTCTAGACTTTTAACATGATGCCTTCTGTTCTAAACTAAGCACTGCTAATTAAAAAGAGAAAAGATCATCTATTTATGCTGAAAATGCTTAAAACTGAAATGAAAAATTGTCAAATTCAATCAAGAAAGTTTCCGAAAAGATTTGTTCAGCTTCTAATTAAGTGGTAATTTTCAGTCATGATCCAGGTGCTCAGTGAGCTCTGAAGTAAGATGGATAATAGTAAGACATCCTGCATTGTGAACCTTTACAAATTGCTATTTGTTTCACATCACTATGCATACATCATTTATACAATTTATCTCAATAAACAGTATCTATTGATGCTGTAATGACAATCAGCTTGACACTATCTGCATCAAACAGAGAAGAAAGGTTTGTATTTATGTGGCATCTTTCATGTCTTCAAGCTGCCCAAAATCTTTACCATCAATGAAACATGGTTACCATTGCAATATGCTGTAGAAAAAAAGGCAGCCACTTTACAGTCAGCAAACACCCAGTAACATTACAGGACAATGTTGGTCTAAGAATAGTTAAAACTCCATTAGTAAAGGTTGAAAATTGCCACGTATGCAATGTTTGCAAAACATAATAAAGTCCAATTTATATTGGATTATAAAGAAAATATACTATTTATCATTAAAAAACAGAAGTAATGAAAAATGTGATTATATCTAACATTCAATTAAAATGGTTCAGTACAGAAATACAGAGAATTCTGTTCTCAACTCTAATAATAAACACATTTCTAGCATTCATAATATTTCCCCTTTTGTGGAGATATTCATCATGGCTATGTATTACCATACCATCCTAAATAGCAGAAATGAGTAAGCATAATTATTGGACAGAAGATTTTATAACCCACCTTTCTAAAAAATAGTTTCCATTTCCATTTTAATTGCAGCAACAGAATGGAGAAGAAAAGGATCAATAATTTTAATTTGAGGTAAAATTGATTTATTGATCTATTACACTAAGAAAACGATTGATTGGTAAAATGCACAGTATCTTGCCATGAACTTAATCATATTGACAAATGCAGGATCACACTAATCTTCGTAATATCACTTAGCATAAAATGCTTATAACATGGTATACAGTAAACAACAGCATGACAATTAACCCATATACAACCACTTCAATGATAGTTTAATTTCCATAATTATTTTCTGTATATGGTGATGATTTTCCCTACATAGAGGTAAACCGGACATCAATATTATAATAGATGTAGTTAATCAAAGAAGAAGGTTCGTTGTTAAAATATATGGCCTACTGCTGAATGAGGGGTGAGAACTGTGGTTTTGCTGAGAAGAACTTGACCTATGTTGACTTGGGTTCCCCAATTTTAAGCAATTTGGGAGAAAAATCAGAGGTGAAATAAAGTTTTTAAATCCTTTCAAACATCTATATACTAAAACTCTCATTTGTTTGTTTGTTTGGTCCTGAACTACAGCCAAAACGGTACACGATAGCGCAACAATTTTAGGCCCACTTTACTCACCGTCGTCCTTTTGGTGCTAATGGAAGAAGTTTCATTGAAATTGGTGTTATATTTTTTAAGTTATTCACATTTTAAAGTTTAAATCTATCTCCTAGGAAGGGAGGGAGGGTGGGGGTGGAGAGGGGGGAGAATAAGGGGGGTTGAAGGGGATGGAGTGGGTGGGACGGGAAGGGGGGGAGGGGAGGGGGGGTGGAGGGAGGGGGGAGGGGAGGGGTAGGGAGGGGGGGGAGTGGGGAGGAGAGGGGAGGAGACGGTGCTGCACCAATGCAGAAGAGGTTTGGGCCCAATGGGTCCACTTGGTCTAGTTCCATTATAAAAGTTAAAAAATACTGGCAAAAATACTAACTCTGACAAAATATCAATTTTTTCATTACAAATGCCAATTTTACTACCATTTTATTTGCAGTTGACAGGACAAAAATCTGGAGCAATACTGATGACATTTGAAATCTGAACTAAACTGCAACAAACTTTGAGTGCAAATTGCCACATGCAGTTTTTGGCAGGAAAAGAGAACACGTGCCAAATCAGAAGCAAGTCCATCATCACTGAATCCATAAACTAATCGAAGTCTGTACATCCCAATGAAAAATGGATGGGATTATTATTTTTATTTTGTCTTGGTTCCAATCTGCTTGATAAATTGGAAAATAAATGTCAACACCTATGAAGAGCTGTAGATTTAACTAACCATGTTGTTCCCTGTCAAAGATTTCATTGTCTGAAAAAGCTGTGATTTGATATTTAGTTTACGTGAACTCAATCCACAAAAGGGCTTGGCTTTAAATGTTCACAATATTTACTTACTTTCCAATAATAGGTTTATTTACCCAGGAGAGTTTGAATGCGACAATGACAAGAGTGTTGAAGTCTGAGTAGCAGACGTGAATTTGAATGCCAACCCTGACTGGCATTTTGTCTTGGACTTTCCCTGAGGGCAAATTTGAATAGTTTCTGCCCACTTGTCTGGGGAAGCAGGGAAGACTGTCTGTGGAGAGATGACTCTCGCCAAGTGAAACAGAGAGTATCATTGATTGTTGCTGTTATGTTTAGTGGAGGGGGAGGGAATGGAAAGATATCATCCCAACTCACTGTCCAAAAGGCATCGCATAGGTGCACGCCAACCTGAAATTAGTGGAAAAAAGTAGAAAAAAAGTTTTATTCACTAAAAGTGCTCATCAACATAAGGTTCCAGTCATGAAATGGACTATTCTAAAATAAATAAAAACAGAAAAGTTGTTTGACTGAATGTCCAGACTCTCCATGCAACTTTCAACATCATTCATTCGCAATGATACTGGATGGGAAAGGTCACTGACTGACAAAGAGCTTGATTGTGAACTGGCATGAATGGCAATACTTTTTTAAACAGTCTCTTTCCATTCATCCTGTCAGAGCTTCATTGTATGGAGGCAAGACCAAGCTGACCATCTAGTCTAAACTTCCCAATCAAATAAAGCAACTGTGTAATTCTGTGTGAGGACTTAATGACACCTCTGTAGTCTGAAAAAAACTTTTCAGCATGAAAAAAGAAGTGTGGTTAAAATGCAGAATAATTTAATACAGATGTTCTAATCAGCAGTATTCCCTGGTAACCCAATGGAATTCACAGCAAGGCTGGCAGACTGTCGTCTGTGCATAAAATTAAAAAAACTGAGGCAACATCCGTTCTGTCTGGAGTATAACATGCCAGGGAAAAAAAATCTGATTATTATTTAAAATCCACATCTGTAAATGTGTGTATAATTGTGTGTATACTTCACTTAACTAGTGTTTTCCTGATTTAGAATGTGGGTTCCTGGAATTGGAGGGACGTTTCTCATCTCAATTACCTTTAGCCTCATTCACAAACAAAAATGTACCTTTGAACTTTTAACAAAAAATAGATTGTAATCCAGTGGCAGGGATAGTAGATATTGGAAGGTAAGGCAAGGGTGTGGGGTCAACCAGGACAAACCATTTACTTAAATCATATCGCAAAGGAAAGCCTCTTTTCATTGGCCAGCAAAAAAGTTAAACTACCATGGAATTCTCTAACTTCAGGTAGTCCCTGCTTTCCCTCTCTATCCCCTCCCCCTTCCCAGTTCTCCCACTAGTCTTCCTGTCTGCTACTACATCCTATCTTTGTCCCGCCCCCTCCCCTGACATCAGACTGAAGAAGGGTCTCGACCCGAAATGCCACCCATTCCTTCTCTCCCGAGATGCTGCCTGACCCGCTGAGTTACTCCAGCATTTTGAGTCTACCTTCGATTTAAACCAGCACCTGCAGGGTTTTTTTCCAACACATGGAATTCAGCCTTGATAAGTTAAACATAAAGTAGTCTGCGTTCTGCTTCAAATGAGTTACTTCTGAAGTTATCTATTAAAAAATTTACAATTGAAATCATTGATGACAGAACATGGCTCATATATTTAAAAGCATTATTTTAAAGCTCCCCAAAGTATATTCAATTACAAGGAACTGCTGACGTTAGTTTTCAAAAATGCACAAAGTGCTGGAGTAACTCAGCGGGTCAAGCAGCATCTCTAGTTGACATGGAGAGGTGGTGCTTCAAGTCAAAACCCTTCTTCGTACCTAAGTCGTATTGAATTCTAACCACAATCTTTCAATTCGAACAGCCTGAAGGAAGGGTTCCAACTTGAAATGTCACCAGTGTATATCCTCCAGAGATGCTGCCTGACCTGTTGAGTTACTCAAGAGCTTTGTGTTTCTTTTCATTAAATTGTTATTAGGTACATCAACTACTTGCAGACTCACTTTTAATTTGAGCTGTGCAGGAAGGAACTGCAGATGCTGGTTTAAACCAAAGATAGACACAAAAAGCTGGAGTAACTCAGCGGGTCTAACAGCATCTCAGGAGAAAAGGAGTAGGTAACGATTCGGGTCGAGACCCTTCTGCAGACTTGAGCTGTATTTATTCAGTTATTTAACTGAATTAATGTAATATGTCCTTCTTTCTCACTCCTATCCAATTGAAATAATAATGTAGAGCTTAGGATCAGGAGCCTGCATCCCAAATGACAACTTGAGCAACTAAATTTAATGAATCTGGTAATTTGTAGGCAAGCAACAGAAGTGTAGTGATATGTTTGTTCCAGTTTGTTTATCTCATAGAAAGAAAGGAACCAGTAAGTTCTATATGTGGCTCTAGTCAATCTGGCAAATTGATTCAATGACTTGTGAAAGGCCCAATAAACAAACAACATCATGGTTAATTTTTAGTTTAAAAATATCCTTACCAGTGCCACTCACACGCCAAGAATAAATACATACTTCTTGCAAAAATTCACACGAGCTATGGATAAAAGGACAAGTCTTCCTTAGGAACAAGAAAAACCTGCTTCCAATCGTCAGCTATGGAAAGAAAATTATTTTCGTATCGGGTGACTGAAAAACCAACAATCACATTGTTTTGTGTAGGAAGGGACTGCAAATGCTCTAAGATAGACACAAAATGCTGGAGTAACTCAGCGGGATAGGCAGTTTCTCTGGAGAGAAGGGATGGGTGACATTTTGGGTCAAGACCCTTCTTCAGACTGATGACATTCAAATTGTCTTGACAGAATGAGGTCTTGGTCCAAAGGAAAGGTGATGCAAGACAATGAGTAAGGCTTGTTTACCTGTGGAGTAAACAAGCCTTACTCACAAAATTATGAAAAGAAATTGACAGTAGGGCGACCATTCATCCAATTCTTTACTTTGCGAGAGTTATCAGAGCTGTAACTCAGAATTCGGAAACATCATCAAAATGATGCATGATATATTAAAAGACTCTAAACACACGTCTAAAATATTTAAGACATACCGAAAGACCTCTCATCACTTTTAAGCAGACATGGAAGAAAAATGGACATAAATAGTTTGGCAGTTAA
Organism: Rhinoraja longicauda; assembly: GCF_053455715.1. Lineage (NCBI taxonomy): Eukaryota > Metazoa > Chordata > Chondrichthyes > Rajiformes > Arhynchobatidae > Rhinoraja > Rhinoraja longicauda. The sequence continues at coordinate 39,316,207 of NC_135963.1, read as the reverse complement.
CATCCAATGCACAACAGTGCTAAATTATATTCTTTGGTAGGAAAGATGGACGAGTAAAGATGACAGGGTTCTAAATGGAGTGAAAGAAAAGAGAATTGTTTGTATATGTGCACTAACCTTTGCAAATGAGGGGACATGATGTGAATTCAGGTTGGTCCATCAAGAAGATCAGCCTCAAACCTCCCATTGACTTCATCTACACCTTTATGCTGCCTTGAGACAGCAGCCAACATAATCAACTATTTACATCATGGTCATTCCCATTTCTGCCCTATCCCGTCAGGAAGAAGATACAAAAGCTTGAAAGCATTCACCATCAGCTTGAAGAACAGCTTATTTCCTGCAGTTATCAGACAATTGAATGGACGTCTCATTAGACAAGCATTGAGTTCAAATCTCCCTATCTGCCTTGTTGTGGTGCTTGCAGTTTTTAAAAGAAAAATCTGTACTTGCTCTGTAGCTGTAACACATTCTTTGTTTTGTTTATTTTCTACTTGTACAACCTGTTGTACTTGTATATGGTTTGACTGCACTCATGTATGCTATAATTTGCCTGGACAGCACTCAAAACAAAGGTTTTCACTCTATCTTGGTACACATGACAATAATAAACCAAAGGTAGACACAAAATGCTGGAGTAACTCAGTGGGTCAGGCAGCATCATGGAGAGAAATGGGTGACGTTTCGGATCGAGACCCTTCTTTAGACTGATGTCAGGGGAGGGGGCGGGACAAAGCTAGAAAGTAGTCGGAGACAGTAACACGAGTGGGAGAACTGGGAAGGGGGAGGGGATGGAGAGAGAAAGCAAGGGTATCTGAACTTGGAGAAGTCAATGTTCATACAATAAACTCCTCCCTGTCCACTGGCATCGTCCCGCCATCCCACAAAATCGCTGCTGTCACCCCCATTCTGAAAAAACCTGGTCTCGACCCTGACACCCCAAACAACTTCAGACCAATCTCCAACCTACCCTTTCTGTCCAAAGTTTTGGAACGTGCTGTAGCTTCCCAACTCAAATACCATCTCTCTATCAATAACCTGTATGAAACTTTCCAATCCGGATTCCGCTCCAACCACTGTACTGAAACTGCGCTCCTCAAAATCACAAACGACCTTTTCCTCTCCTCCGACGCTGGCAACCTCAACATCCTCATCCTACTTGACCTCGGCGCCGCCTTTGACACCATAAATCACTCCATTCTCCTCACCCGACTTGAAACCTCCTTTAAAATCACCGGCACAGCCCTATCCTGGTTCAAATCTTACCTCTCTGACAGGCACCAGTTCATCTCCATTAACAACTGTAAATCCCCCACCGCTCCCCTCCCCCAAGGTGTCCCCCAAGGCTCAGTCCTTGGCCCCCTCCTCTTCATCCTCTACCTGTTCCCCCTTGGTCAATTAATCCGCCGTCATGGTCTCAACTTCCACTGCTTCGCCGATGATATCCAGCTCCTCATCTCCACCAAGTCAATCTCCACCACCACACACTATACACTGACAAACTGCATCACTGAAATAAAATCTTGGCTTCAATCAAATTTCCTCAAACTCAACTGCAACAAATCTGAAATCATCATCATTGGTCCAAAAACGCTCACCAAACCCACCCAAAACTTCATCCTCAATATTGATGGTCTTCCAGTATCCACCTCCCCTCACATCCGGAATCTTGGAATCATCTTTGATCAAACCCTCTCCTTCGACAAACACATCAAACACATCACAAAGACAGCCTTCTTCCACCTCAAAAACATTGCCCGTCTCCGTCCATCTCTATCCTCCACAGCTGCAGAAACCCTCATCCACGCCTTCATCACCTCCCGTCTGGACTACTGCAACAGCCTCCTCTATGGCGCACCCTCAAAAATCATCAGTAAACTTCAATACATTCAAAACTCCGCTGCCCGTCTACTCACCCACACCCCGATCCGTGACCATATCACCCCCGTCCTTTACAAACTCCACTGGCTCCCCATCCCCCAGAGAATCCAGTACAAAATCCTCCTCATGACCTACAAAGCCCTCCATAACCTGGCCCCATCCTACCTGACTGACCTCCTCCACAGGCACACTCCCACCTGCACCCTCCGCTCTGCTGCTGCCAATCTCCTATCCCCCCCCATCCGGACCAAACTCAGATCCTGGGGGGACAGGGCTTTCTCCATCGCTGCTCCCACCCTATGGAACTCACTACCCCAAACCGTCAGAGACTCCTCCTCACTCACCACATTCAAAACATCACTGAAGTCTCACCTGTTCAGTACTGCCTTCAACCACTGAAGGTCACCTCACCTTCTGTCTCCTTTCTCTGTTCGTTTACTTATTTATCTATTTATTCACTTCCCTATGTTCTTTAAATCCCTGTAAAGCGTCTTTGAGTGTATGAAAAGCGCTATATAAATGTAATGCATTATTATTATTATTATTATTATACCGCTGGGGTATAAACTCCCCAAGCGAAATATGAGGTGCTGTTCCTCCAATTTGCGCTGGGCCTCACTCTGGCAATGGAGGAGGCCCAGGACAGAAAGGTCAGATTATGAATGGGAGGGGGAGTTCCCATTCGGGACACAGGCAAGTCCCGAGAAAACAAACGTGGCTGTGGTAACGGATCTGGGTTAAGATGCTGTCGTAGAGTTGGAGGGAAGGAGGAATCACAGAGGGGGAGCGGTGAGAGAGGTTGCTGGACTCTTGTCGGAGAGAGGAGGAGAATTTCTTCAAAGTAGACATACCTTGAGGAGATTTCGCAGTGGAGCGGACAAAATGTAGAGTTAAGAACTGACGATGCTGGTTTAAATCGAAGGTAGATACAAAATGCTGGAGTAACTCAGCAGATCAGGCAGCATTTCTGGAGAAAAAGAATGCGTGACGTTTCAGATTGGGAACTTTCTTAGATGGAAACATCATCCACCCTTGTTCTCTAGAAATACTGCTGGACCTACTGAGTTACTCCAGCACTATATGTATAAGAAAATAACTGCAGATGCTGGTACAAATCGATTTATTCACAAAATGCTGGAGTAACTCAGCAGGTCAGGCAGCATCTCGGGAGAGAAGGAATGGGTGACGTTTCGGGTCGAGACCCTTCTTCAGACTTTATGTCTACCTTTGGTATCAATCAGCATTTGCAGTTCCTTGTTTCTAAAGCATACCGCATTTTTAACTGCTTTTTTTGTAATGTGCGTAGTTGTGATCTGAAAATTATTGCCTATAATAGAGGTGATAAAAGAACCAATCAGGCTTTTAAGAGGAAATTAGCAAGGCATTTCAGGGGAAATAAATTGCAGGATCAAGATTGAAGTGTGAGATTGGGCCAGACTATATTGCTCGGAGTAGGCACAGAGTTGAGGGTCTTCATCTCTGTTACAGCTTTTCAATGGTACTGCTAGTCAGTTCTTCAAAAAAAAGAAATCATCTACCCATTAGAGATTTCCAAAATTATTTTAGTCAGAATATTTTACAATGATGATTGATCTAAAATGCTTTTACATTGGTGCAAGAAATTTTGACAAGCTTAGAACTTAAATACAGGCAGTTTGCTAACCTTTCTGCTGAGATCCTGAACTCCGAAGAGACCAATATCATAGCATAGTTGACCAGCTAGCAGCAACTGACGGAAATTCCATGATATTTGCATTTGCATTCTCACACAGCCGAATGCGTATTGCCAACAGGATGTAATCCAACTGTTTTACCGATACAGCTTTATAAATTCCATGCCATAGTGTTTATGACCTAATTTTCATGGGAAAAAAAGGAACAGAAAATGTTACACTTTTATCTATGAGATGTAAATGAGCATTGCCATTTCTTTGGCCCCAAAAAGTAAACTCTTTGCATATAAATTTTCAGTTTTAGTTTAGTTTTGAGATACAGCGTGGAAATAGATCCTTTGGCCCACCAAGTCCGCGCCAACCAGCGATCCCCGCACATTAACACTATCCTACACATACTAGGGACAATTTACACATACATCTAGCCAATTAACCTACATACCTGTATGTCTTTGGAGTGTGGGAGGAAACCGAAGATCTCGGAGAAAACCCACAAAGTCACGGGGAACACGTATAAACTCCGTACAGACAGCAACCGTAATCGGGATCGAACCCGGAACTCCGCCGCTGCAAGCACTGTAAGGCAGCAACTCTATCGCTGTGCCACCTTGCCGCCCTTTCAAATATTCTTTCAAATAAATATTTCAAAACTCTACATCTCATTTAAAATACTAACATTTATTTATGGTACAATTATTGTAACAGTTTATATTCTATCTTAATTTTTAAGCTAATTAATTTATTAGCTAATTAATTTATTGCATCGTTTGGAAGTCGCATTCCCAATCTCGTTGTACCCCTGTACAATGACAATAAAGATATATTGTATGGCATTGTATTGTATTGTTCTATAAGCTACAATTGTTATACATTTTTTTTAAAAAAACTTATTTAAAATTTGTGCCATTTACTTTCCACTTTGTTCTGTGAGATTATGATTGATTCCTTAGGCTTCTTAACTTTTGCCTGCTGTTTGCCAGAATCCCCAACAGTTATTTTTTTAGATTTAGATTTTGAGATTCAGCGCGGAAACAGGCCCTTCGGCCCACCGAGTCCGCACCGCCCAGCGATCCTCGCACATTAATACTATCCTACACCCACTAGGGATAATTTTTACATTTACTCAGTAAACCTGTAAACCTGTACGTCTTTGGAGTGTGGGAGGAAACCGAAGATCTCGGAGAAAACCCACGCAGGTCACGGGGAGAACGTACAAACTCCGTACAGACGGCGCCCGTAGTCAGGATCGAACCTGAGTCTCCGGCGCTGCATTCACTGTAAGGCAGCAACTCTACCGCTGCGCCACCATTACTAAATTGTATCTGGTGTCAGGGAAACAGAAATCCAAGGCAAAGTGACATCTAAATCTTTGTCAGTAGGTCTTTAAGGTAGGTGCAAGTCTGTTGCTGTTGGATGCAAAGTGTGATCATTAAATGCATTATGATGGGTACAAATCCACAAATGATGTTTGAATGGGCATTGATGTTTCAATATGATTTAGGCCCAATTCTTTTATTAATGCATTTTGCTCTTCACCTTTACTCTTAATGTTAGATTCCCCCCCCCCCCCCCCCCCCCCATTATTTACAATTCCTAGCCAGAATGTTCTAAAACCAGTCAAGAAAGATTTTGATAATCTCTAATTTGCCTCCATCTTTTTTCACCCAGCAAATTATTGAGCATTTCCTGCAGAAACCCTGCAGGGTTATCAATATGAAAGGAAAATCCTGGGACATATTAAAAAGAGAGTGAATGGAAATAGGATGCAGTCAAAGACACCAACCATTGACTATAATTGCAAATTGAGGTGTTGGTTAGTCAAGAAACATTTTGAGATCTCTTATGCATCTGAAAGAGAGAATATGAAAGAAGTGTTTTATTTCCTTAATCGCAACTGGCGATATAGATAGAGTATAGTTTGGAGCAAATGCATAAGTTTTACTTGTTTGAGGCTAGACATGCAGTACCTTTGACATGAAGTGACATTGTGTGAAACCGACTTCCCTGTTGTTATTAGAATTGAAGTGTTCCACAGATGACATCAGTGAGGAAATTGAAAAAGTTATGTTCAATTAGATATAAAGTAAGTTCTCAAAATTTCCAAGCCCAAATTTTTATGTAAACAATGGATTAGAATAAATAATTTCAAGTTTAAAAGCTCTGTTTTGACTAATCTACCTGGTATATTTGGCACACCTTTCAGAACCTTTTAGTTTAGAGATACAGAGCGGAACAGGTCCTTCGGCCCACCGAGTCCGCGCCGACCAGAGCTCCCCGCACACTAACACTATCCTACACACACAAGGGACAATTTACAATGCTACCAAGCCAATTAACCTACAAACCTGTGCGTCTTTGAACTAAGGGCTTGTGGAATGATATTTCATACACTTTTTTAACAACCTTCTACTGTTATCTGAAACAATCTACTGCCTTCAATCAAGGATCTTTATTGGTAGCTCTATTGTTTGCTTTATTTGACAGTAGGACTAAATAAGCTGTTGATACTACATTGGTGAAGGGGAGCCATAGTTGATTCTTGAGGAAGGAACATAGCAATAAGTGTAAAGTTATTAGAAAATGGGGTTCATTAGGTCGAGCAGCAGGGATATGAGTAGTGAAACCTGGATGATGACATGCGTGTGAGTTCAAGATGTACAATCAGTGGCAGCCATTGGCTTCACATATGGAATGAGTGGAACATTTATGTGAATGATTGGCCCTGGGGACAGACCTAGTTACATGCCAAAGATGGAACACAATATTGCTGTTGATGGTTGGGCCAGAGGCATTAAAGATAGTGGTGAGTTAATCAGTGCTCAAACAAACCATTGGGCAGGTGGGCTTGAAAAGCACCAGGGTTGCATAACTCATAGAAACTGTCAGAACACGGCCAAAGACTGAAGTTCTAATGGGTAAATCAAGTTCAGATTGAGCTGGATGCTTTGAATGGAACTGCGATATGGAGGCAATTAGAACATTCCACAATGTTCCCACAATGATATCACACTTGACTGATGTCTGTTCAAGGCAATGCAGCCAGACTATTAAAACACTAGTGTTTTATCTCTGAGACCATTTTTCAAGTCCAGCTGATGCTGATTTAAGATTTACTTAGGCTTTTGGCTTTGAGGATATGTGAAATGAGGTCCAGCACTCAATGAAATTATATAAAAATTTGGGCCAACACATTCAACCATTATCACGAATGCCAGAGCTTCAGGAGATGGAAACGTATGTTCTTGGGGATCAAAAAGAGGCTATTTGGACCAAGATGCCTGAGCTTACTTTTGGAAAAAGGAAGCAATTTGGCACCACATTTGTTTTTTCATAACCCTGCAAATAAATCATTGTCATAATATTTCCAATTGACCTTTTGAATGTTTCAATGAGTTTGTTGTCACCAATCTTTCAGACAATGCATTCCAAATCTTTATCATTATCTACCCGAGGATGTTTCCTGGGTTTTTGCCTGGTTTACTTAAATCAACTTTAAATATCAAATCTTTTGTTAAAATTCACTTCCAGAGAAAGAAATTTCACTTTAATTACCTACACTAATCAAATGCATATCCTCCATATCCCTGCATATCCGTCAACTCTGCCCAGATCCTACCATTCACCTACTTACAAGAGGCAATCTACTGTGGCCAATTAGCCCGACCAACCCTGATGCTTTTTGGAGAGAATTGGAGCATAAAGTGAAAATCTACATGGTCACAGGGAGAAATGTGCAACACTATATATTCCTCCTTGGCTCTTCCAATATCCTTGGTTAATAATTCTCAGCACTTTGCATTCTAAGTGATTTTCCATTGTATTCCATATTGTCATGAAGCACCATTTTTTGGTCTGGTTTTAACTGTCATCCAGGCAACTTAATTTTTCACTTCATCGGAATGTTACTGTTAATAATCTCCACTGAATCCTGCCATTATTCATTTACATTTATTCCAATCAGTCTTGTTTTCAAGCCCATCTGCGCTAGATCCCTTCTGAAATAAAAAAAGCTGACTCTCTTCCACTTGCCCACATTTCAGTCTGAATGATATCATGATCAAAATTACCATCATAGTTTCTCACTGAAATTCATCGTGCATGACATTCTTCATTCCTGAGATCTGAATCCAGTACTAATTATTTCCTCTGTGGACAAGGTATACTGATGAAAAAACAATTTTATGGCACTTTTTAAAAAGTATTCTTTTTTTAAAACTTGGAACATTTTCCCTGAAGGTACCGCAGGATAGTTCAAGTTCTACACTAACGATGATCTAATTTTCTTGCACGTATTTTGAGATTTACAGACAAGTTTCCTCCTGTACTTTCCCTCACAATGTGGAGGTGTACATTAAGTACCCAGCAAAGTTAACAGCATCTGTCTGTGTTCTGTAACTCAATTCAGTCTATAAACCTTCTTCTACCTCATTCCTCCATTCAATCAAGAAAAAAATGATCAGCACTACCCCACACACCCATCTTTCTCTCTTTCTTTAATACCTTTTACTACCTTAGCATTAGGTTAAGTGGAAAGACAAAATAGGTAAGAGAACATTAGGGTCGGCATGAGTTTAATTGCTGTCCTATTCTAAGCAGACAACCTAAAGTTCTCTGACAAAACCAGTTAAAGAATGTGGTCCGATCATGCTAAAGTCTTGTTGATTGTTCCACACTGGACTCAGATGGGTCATGCTGAGCTGAGGAGTCAGATTCGCTTCATCCCTGGCTTTCCAGCTTTATGCCAGCCATACCATGCCATGCAGCCTGACCCTTTTAATTTGAATAGGGTCCCAAACTTGGATTGTACAGATAAATGCTGGTAAGCAGTTAATCAGCCAGCACAAGGAATGAAAAGGATGAAATGTGATCAAGTCTATCTGCTTGATTCTTAGACTGAGATTGCTGGAAAACAATCTGTCCTAGAATGTGCCAAAGATTTCCATAGATTGACACACTGATGCCCGTGTAGGTGTAACTATCCTTCAGCACAATGTTGACATTTCCATTCAACATCATTGAAGCAGGCCCTTTGATCCATGCCAACCAAGATGACCATCTAAGCTAGCCTCATCTGCCGTGTTTGACCCATATCCCTCCAAATCTTTCCTGTCCAAGTACCTGTCCCAAAGTTGCAATAGTACCTGCCTCAAGCACTTCCTCGATTACCTTGTTCCATCTACCCACCACTCTCTATGAAAAAGCTGTTCCTCAGGTTTCTATTAAATATTTCCCCTCTCATCTCAATGTCTTCCCATTGATTTTTCTGTGTCATAAACTGAACCAAAGATTCAAACAAATATATTTTTTAAATAGCAAGTTGAAGTTTAGATTTTCTTGCAACCTTTATGAATGGGATTAGCACCTCTATTTATGTTAGTTAATGTTCGGACCACAATTCTAGCTTTATTTTATGCTGGCCAGTGCAATCAATTGTCGACCAATTTTCACTATATTGCTGCCTGTACAATTGGGATACCATGTGTCTATATGTGTTATGGCCTCTCAGTGACAATCATCTTGCTTTAAAAAAAATGATCATGCATTAGGAAAGTCAGAGAACTACAGCTGGCTGGAACATAGTGGTTCTATCTTGTACACCAATAATAATTTTCCCTCCATTGGTGTTGCTTTTCATAACTGCACTGGTTCAGACTGAGCTTTTTGGCAAAATCCATATTGCCAACTTTGTTCCAAGCGGTTGCTAATGTCCAATTTGTTTCGACATTTACTTAGCGACTGGAGCAGTGTTTAAATACCAATAGCTGAACATTCTGTTTCGGAGTAAAGTACTGCTGTAAATTGTCTTTGTGAAATGTTCTCCAGTAGATTTAGTGACACCCAAATGCCCTTTGGGTCAGCAGTTTTCACCCTCCCAATATTTAATATGAATTTCATCAAAAATGTTTGCTTTGGTAGGAAAGGAGCAAGGAATGCGAAGCTTGAAAATGCATTGTCTTCTTCAGTAAAGGGAAAATAGAGACTATAGAATGCAGCTTTTGACTAATTTCAAACAGAAATCTAATACACATTTCACAAGATTGCAACAAAATAAATCAAAATGGTATTGTCATCACTTTCATCTCCCTGTGGAACACTTTGTACAGAGTAACACTCTTTGTGGACAGCCAATTAGGTTCTTCTAGATGCCATTGCAACATCAAAAAACTTGTAATTAAAAGATGCTACCATCGGACTTGCCTGTTCACGGTTCTTTTCATACAACAAAAAGAGGACATGTCACTCGTGAAGCATTCAGTTCTGAATTTTACTTTAGACGCCGAGGTAAACTCTTTAAATATTTAGTTTAGACTATTGCCATATACCGAAGTAGTGAAAAAATCTTTTTGCGTGCTATTCAGTCAGCAGAAAGACTATACATGATTACAAATAAGCCGTCCACAGTGTACAGATACAGGCCAACAGGAATAACGTTTGTGCAGGAAAAAGTGCTGTAAAGTCTGATTAAAGATAGTCCAAGGGTCTCCAATGAGTTAATTGGTAGCTCAGGACTGCTCTCTAGTTGGTGATAGGATGGTTCAGTTACCTGATAACAGCTGGGAAGAAACAGTCCCTGAATCTGGAGCTATGCATTTTCACATTTCTGTACCTCTTGCGTGATGCGAGAGGGGAGAAGAGGGAGTGGCCAGGGTGAGACTCATCCTTGATTATGATTGTGGCCTTGCCAAGTTAGTGTGAAGCGTAGATGGAGTCAATGGAAGGGAGGTTGATTTGAGTGGTGATCTGGGCAGTGTCCACAATTCCCTGCAGTTTCTTGCAATAATGAAAATGCTTGGAATATGGAATATGGAATATGTCACCAGTACTCCTGACCACAGACAATAGAGATACTCTTTGCCCATTATTTTTGTAAATCATTTTGTGGCTTCAAACCATCTTTTCAGGACACCTTTTTAATAAAACTGTACATAGCCAGATATCGGTAATTTTTAATCATACTTAAAGACACAAACATTTATTGTTCCCATTCATTCATCTATTGTCTACCTTTGTCAATGGGTGAATTGTCTACATGTCTGCTCATCTACCTTTTCCCTTCCTACCATCCAAGACCCTAAATCCTCCTTCCAGGTGAACAGGTAATGCACTTTTCCCACCTCCAGTTTAGTGTTCGAGATATGGCACTCATAATCTGGTCTCCTCTAGAAAGGGAAACCAATTGCAAAATGGGTGATCAATTTGTAGAACATCTCTGTTCAGTCCACAGGCTGACCATGAACTTCCAGTTGTCTGCCACTTTAATTCCCCTTCTCACTCCCATCCTGATCTCCCTGTTATTGGCCTTCTACACTGTTCCAACAAAACCCAAAGAGCAGTATCTCATCTTTTGACAAGGATTTCTCATTTATCCGACACAGCACACCAAACCAAACTGCTCCTTGAACTGAATTGGAAAGAACCGCAGATGCTGGTTTAAATTGAAGGTAAACACAAATGCTGGAGTAACTTAGTGGGACAGGCAGTATCTCTGGAGTGAAGGAATGGGTGACGTTTTGGGTTGAGACCCTTCATCAGACTGATTGACTCGAAACGTCACCCATTCGTTCTCTCCAGAGATGCTGCCTGTCCCGCTGAGTTACTCCAGCATTTTGTGTCTGCTCCTTGAACTGACCCTGATCAACAGTCTGAAGCTACAACAAGAACTTCTTGTTGTTCTTCACGGACATCTGTGGAGACTCCAAGTAAAATAAAGTAGCTTTCCAGCAGCCAGACTGTGGCCATACAGGGGACAGTGTGATGTTACACGAGGGATTTGAAACGGGAAAAGCATTAGTATGTGTAATTTTACTGAAAACATGTTATGATTTCTGATTTTTGCATTTTGAAACACACTAGAAGTATTGAAATGTATCTTTGTTTAGGGAAGGAACTTCCTTCATTATGCAGAAAAAGTTGACATTGGTGTGGCAGCTGCTGGCATTGGTGGAGACTTTGCCATGCCTCACCGAGAATGGTTGCTCATGGAAAGCTGCCAGCAGTGACACAACTGAGGCATCCATTCAAGCAGCATCTCAGCAGCTTAATACTGATAAAAGCATTCCCTGTTAATTTAAGCACACTCAAGTGTTTGAGTAGCTTGCAGTGAGTTCTGAACCTGCCCTGTCAGGTCTCTAATATACATACTGTGTCTCTTTAAATAGATACAGATGCTAAAAGAAACACAACATGTTGAGTGTTCAATAAAGATAATGATTGCGCCCCAAGACTCCAATTTATACTGCACAGGAGTAAACTTGCAATGCGTGATTTGTAATGTCGTTATTGCATTACTAATGCAAGAAAATATCAGACATTCCAAAGCAAATTGTCCAGACCAATCAGAAATGCTCACATGTATGATCTAAAATAGTTCATACGTGAAAATTGTGCATGAAATTTAGGCAATCATAGATCCGATTTCCAGGCTATTTTATCATCCATGTATCATCAGCAAACTTCGATACTTTACTTTCAATCTAACTCACCAATGCAACTTGTAAATATCTGAAGGAATCCCAATAGTTGGTTTGTCAATCTAAAAATGACTTGTTTATCACTATTTGCTACTTTCTGCTTATTAACTAATCCATCAGGCTAATATGTTACACTTAGTACCACAAGTCCTTTTTGCATGCAGTGAAATTTGGTTGAAATAAAAACAGAAAATGCCAGGAACATTCAGCAGGTCAGACTGAGAAAGAGAAAAACTGCAGATGCTGGAAATGTAAAATTAAAAGAAAATCCTGGAATTATTCAGCATTTTCTATTATTACATGTGGAACAAAACAGATCAAAGATCTATTGCTAACTGTTTTTCTATCCACAAATGTTGCCTGATCTGCTGAGTGTTTCCAGCATCTTCTGGTTTTATTTCAGATTCCCAGCATCTGCAATTGGTTTTGATTAATTTTTTGGGCTGAATTATCTGAACCTCCAATTGACATATACAACCATAGATGTCTGTACTTACCGTCACTTCAGGATGGAAGGTGGCCAAACTGCCTAAGATCTTTTCCAATTGCCAAACCAGTAAACATCTAACCACCCACTTCATGGTGAAGCCACAGGGATGGAGTCTCCCAGCATTTGCATTGGCAACTGACCTCCTTTTTCAGGGATCAAGGTTCTGCAAAGAAGTTTGGTGTATAGGGTCACTGAGTATAAAATGCACTGTGGCTGAGAGTAATCCCAGGACATAATGGAATCTATGACTACATCTGGGACTTGGTGCTGATAGAATCATAGAGTCATACAACAAGGAAATGGGCCCTTGCCCATGCCGACCAAGATGCCCCAAATAAACTAGTCCTACCTATCCGCGTTGGGCCCATATCCCTCTAAATCCCAACATAAACTGTGAGATTTTGTTCACTATCATTAAATCAAATTAAATCCTACATTTTGAAGATACATTTTGAAGATGACGAATACTTGGATTTTTGCCTTCTAGTGAGTGCTATTGAACAAGCATCTTAAATCATAATATTATTAATTTTATGATTCAGATGCCCAATTGCGACTTTACTGCGATTTATTTTATTATTAAGGCATCTTCCTAATCCTAGTAAAATGGCTCATTTGTTAATGAAAATAACTAAAAACTCCTATCCATGGTATTATCAATAAAACCCTGCCATACTGAGTCTGAAGAAGGGTCTCGAACCGAAACGTCACCCATTCCTTCTCTCCAGAGATGCTGCCTGCCCTGCTGAGTTACTCCGGCATTTTGTGTCTACCAAACTCTGCCATACTATCCCCATGTCCCAAAATTGCAGAAAAACTAAAAATTAAACTACCTTATAAACCATTCAAGACTTAGTAGCTTATTATCTCTTTCAGTTATCTAAAAACCTGAATTAGCAGACATGATGCTTTATCATTTTTATGACTTTTACTATAGTAACACTTACTTATACTTAAAAAGCAATTGAACATGCAGCTGACTCATTTCATTCAGTTATTCAAATCATTTTCTGCTATCACTATTAGAATATTATACTTATTTAACATATTCCAATAACACTTTGTACCATGTCATTTCTTACATTGAACTCCAGAGAGTTGTTTTCAGGAGATGTGACATAAAATAGATAAAGAGTGATATTGCTCAACCTGAATAATCCTATTTGCTAGTATTGCCAGCCTACAACTGAAAGTGTTACTGAGATAACTTCAGGAAACCTGGAAACTGATTGATTGGCTATTTCTTGGGAAAATTGGAATACGGAATTGAAAAACTATAGACTGAAAGGAGTGAAAAATAGAATGTTAAATAAATCTAATCTGACAAATGTTTTGATTCTACTATGGCCAATGGGAAGAAGTTAAGTTGACAATTAAAGATTGATTAACATCTGGGAGTGTCAGTTTGCAGTACATTATGGTCATGAAGAAGGCATTTAGCTTGCTTGCCTTATTTGACTTCTGGTCAACACACAATCCGAATCATTGATTTTATAAAATAATAAACAGGTTATTCTATGCAATAACTAGAGGCCAGTTTGCTCTAACACATGGTACAGTGCATTCAGAAAGTATTCAGACCCCTTCACTTTTCCAACATTTTGTCACGTTACAGCCTTATATTAAAATGGATTAAATTCAATTTTTGTATCATCAATCTACACACAATACTCCAGAATGAAGAAGCGAAGACAGGTGTTTAGAAATTTTTGCAAAGTAATTAAAAAGAAATAACTAAAATATTACATTTACATAAGCATTCAGACCCTTTGCTATGACACTCAAAACTGAGCTTAGGTTCAGAATCAGAATCAGAATAACCTTTATTGTCATCCAAAAAAACATGTCTTTTGGACGAAATTCCATTACCCACAGTCCAACAATAAGAGCAATAAAAATAAGCAATAACACACACAATCACAAACCAACACAAAACAAAAAAAAGAAACATCCATCACAGTGAGTCTCCTCCAGTGATGGAAGGCCAGACTGTCTTTTCTCTTCCCCAGCCGTCTTCTCCCGCGGTCAGGCTGTTGCCACGTCGGGCGGTCGAGGCTCCCAACATTGAAGCCCCCGCCGGGCGGGGAAAATCCCACGGCCTGTTTCAGGCCGCGTCGGACGGTGAAAGGTCCGACCCAAGCACCACGATTCGGGGCGGGCGAAGATGCTGCCGCTGCACATTAGGGCGGTCGTGGCACCCGACATTGAAGTCCCCGACATTGAGTTCATCCTGTTTCCATTGATTATCCTTGAGATGTTTCTACAACTTGATTGGAGTTCACCAGTGGTAAATTAAATTGATCGGACATGATTTGGAAAGGTACACACCAGTCTATATAAGGTCCCACAGTTTACAGTGCATGTCAGAGCAAAAACCAAGCCATGAAGATGAAGGAATTGTCCGTAGAGCTCCGAGACAGGATTGTGTCGAGACACAGATCTGGTGAAGGGTATAAAACAATTTCTGCAGCACTGCAGGTCCCGAAGAGCACAGTGGCCTCCTTCATTCTTAAATGGAAGAACTTTGTAACCACCAGGACTCTTCATAGAGCTGGCCGCCTGGCCAAACTGAGCAATCGGGGGAGAAGGGCCTTGGTCAGGGAGGTGACCAAGAACCCGATAAACACTCTGACAGAGCTCCAGAGTTCCTCTGTGAAGATGGGAGAACCTTCCAGAAGGACAACTATATCTGCACCACTCCACCAATCTGGCCTTTATGGTAGAATGGCCAGATGGAAGCCCCTCTTCAGTAAAAGGCACATGACAGCCCGCTTGGAGTTTGCCAAAAGGTACCTAAAGGACTCTCAGACCATGAGAAACAAGATTGTTCTGATGAAACCAAGATTGAACTCTTTGGCCTGAATGCCAAGCATCACCGCTCATCACCTGGCCAATACGATACCTACGGTGAAGCATGGTGGTGGCATCATCCTGTTGTGGGGATGTTTTTCAGCGGCAGGAACTGGGAGACTAGTCAGGATCGAGGGAAAGATGAATGGAGCAAAGTACAGAGAGATCCTTGATAAAACCTGCTCCAGAGCGTTCTGGAGCTCAGACTGGGGCGGAGGTTCACCTTCCAACAGGACAACGACCCTAAGCACACAACCAAGACAACGCAAGAGTGGCTTCATGATGTCTGTGAATGTCCTTGAGTGGCCCAGCCAAAGCCTGGACTTGAACCCGATCGAACATCTCTGGAGCAACCTGAAAATAGCTGTGCATCGACACTCCCCATCCAACTTGACAGAGCTTGAGAGGATCTGCAGAGAAGAATGGGAAAAATTACCCAAACATAGGTGTGCCAAGCTTGTAGTGTCATACCCAAGAAGACTTGAGGCTGTAATCGCTGCCAAAGGTGCCTCAACAAAGTACTGAGTAAAGGGTCTGAATACTTATGCAAATGTGATATTTCAGTTATTTCTTTTTAATTGCTTTGCAAAAAATTCTAAACACCTGTTTTCGCTTTTTTATTATGGGGTATTGTGTGTAGATTGATGATTTTTTAAAAAATTATCCATTTTAAAATAAGGCTGTAATGTAACAAAATGTGGAAAATGTCAAGGGGCCTGAATACTTTCTGAATGCAGTGTATAACATTGTACTTCTCAGTCCATATTTTCCAGGGGTCTCACTCAATTGGGAGGACCCAAAACATTTTCAAGACACAATCAGATGTTTTTCAAGGATTCAGGGAATATTATGAACTTTTTGGTGATTAGAGTCATAGTGTTAAACTGCATGTAAATAGGCCCTTTGGCCCGAATCTTCACAATTTTATAGACCTCTGTAAGGCCATCCCTCAGCCTCCGCTCCAATGAGACCAATCCCTGCCTATCCAATCTCTCCTTGCATCTAAAGCCCTCCAGGCGACATCCTGGCAAATATTTTCAATACTCGTTTTAGAAGTATCTCTCTTTTTTATAGTGCAATGACCAGAAGTGCACACAATATTTCAAGTGTGGACTAACCTTTAGCTACAAAGCTGCAATATGATGCCCCAGCTCTTATACTCAATATCTTTACCTACAAAGGCAAGCAAGCAAAATGACTTCTTCACTACCCTCTCCACCTCTTTTGTTATTTTTAGGGAGCTATGAATTTGTATCCCAATGTCCCTCTGCACATCAATGCTTTTAGGTCAGCAATTCTAAATGTCTGGCCAGTATTGGATGACCTAAAATGCATCACCTCATACAGTCTGAATTACATTCCATCTGCCACCACTCTGCCCAATTTACCAGAAAATCTATGTCCCTCTGCATCCATCCTCACTATCTACAACTCCACCCATTTTCATATTGTCAACAAATTTGTTTCTCAGACCACAGACATTGTCATCCAAGTCATTTTTATAAAGGTCCCATCAATAAACCCTATGGTAGATCACTGGTTCCAAAAATACAACTCTCCACAACTACCCTCTGCTCCCAGCACCAAGGCAATTTTGAA
The DNA here is from genome assembly GCF_053455715.1 of Rhinoraja longicauda. Classification (NCBI taxonomy): domain Eukaryota; kingdom Metazoa; phylum Chordata; class Chondrichthyes; order Rajiformes; family Arhynchobatidae; genus Rhinoraja; species Rhinoraja longicauda. Next base: position 39,299,243 of record NC_135963.1, on the reverse strand, counting down.
AGCAGTTTCCCAAAACTCCTTGAATTCCAGGTGACCCAAATTTCTGGACCAGCCTCCCATGCAGGACATTGGCTAAAACAATGCTAAAGTCTATGAATATACCATGTCTACAGCCTTGCCTTCATCAACTTTCTGATTAATCTTTGCAAAAAAATGCAGTCAGATTTGTGAAGCAGGACTTCCCATGCACAATGCCAATCACTCCTCCTAATCACTTCCTGCCTTTCCTGTGTTCATAAATTCTATCCTTAAGAATTTTTTCCAAAAGCTTCCCTACAATTGACGAAAGGCACACCCACCTGCGCTCTCTTGGTTTATCCTTACTACTCTTCTTGAATATGGTAACAACATTATCTCCCCTTCAGCCTCCCTGTACTTCGTCCATGGTTAAAGATAATGTAAATAAGATCTCCTGGTATTTTCAAATATCCCACTAATCAACCTTCATCTAAAATCCTTTCTTTTTACATTAGAGACAATAGAATCGATCATTCACTTACATCCTGGGATCAATTTACAGTAGACGATTAACCTACAAACCCACATGTATTTGGAGTGTGTGAGGAAACTGGACCATCTGGAGGAAATCTAGTACAACATGAGAGTTTCAGGAACTCAGTTTCGAGAGTTGACAAACTAGCCACATCAATATTATTGTATTAGAATGAAATACAACACAAATATTACATGGTAACAATATTAAAGTGATGTTATGAAAGTTTAGAATATCCTCATAAGTATTTAATTTGGCAGCAAATTAGATATCATTAGTGTGTTATACTCCTTATCTCAGTAAGAAAGAAATGAGTAGATTGGTCCCAGATACTGACAACATTAGGATACGGAAAGGCACGGCAGAGACTCAGTGAGGACATCTTTCCAAAGTATCCCCTTCCACTCAGAGAAGATATCTCAACCCAGTTTTATGGCAGGAGAATGCTCAGGCCTGTTTCTTATTTTGTCAACCATCAATGGCAGGGGCATTACAACACACAAAACAATGAATAGAGAGAACTCATTAGTATAAAAACATGTTTCAAAAGGAATTCACAACAATACACATATCAATTAATATTAGAGAATTTTATATTAAAACTTATTAGTAATCTAATATCATACATTCTTCCAACAAACCCATTATTATCACAAGAGAGATGTCAATCAAAAAGTTACATCTTCAACTGAAAAACACAAGAAAGAAATTGTATTATTTACTTGCTGTCGAACCATAAACAGGAATATAACATAATTATATTAATTATGCTTAGGATTTTACTGCAAATAGAAGAAAAAACGGAAAATATCCAGCATTTTTTAAATGCCATTACAACTTTAATGGAATGATAATAGATTCAGAAGCCTTATTGCTTTCAAGTTGGAAGGACAATAGAGAAATTTAGATATCACTAGACCAAGTGGACCCGTTGGGCCCAACCTCCGCTGCATTGGTCTAGCACCCTCTCCTCCCCCCTCTCCCCTCCCTCCTCCCCTCCCTCCACCCCCCTTTCCCCATCCCCCTTCCCCTCCCCCTTCCCCTCCTCCCTTAACCCCCCTTATCCTCCCACCTCCCCCTCCCTCCCTCCACCCCCATCCCTCCCTCCCTCCCCCCTCCCTCCCTAAGAGATAGATTTAAACTTTAAAATGTGAATAACCTTAAATATATAACACCGATTTCAATAAAACTACTTGCATTATCGCTAAAGTGATGATGGTGAGTAAGGTGGGCCTAAAATTGTTGCGCTTTTGTGTACCATTTTGGCTGAAGTTCAGTCACAAACAAGATAACAAACGAGAGTTTTAGTATATAGATAATATAAGTTAGGGGGAAAAAAAGTCACAGTTGAAACAGTAACTTATCAAACATACATTACTCTTCCAGATGCCAACAGCAATATTTATGGTAGTGGGCATGGTTACAGCCTGCAGCAACTCAACACCTAAAAATAAAAGAGTAATCCTCACGTTTTGATGCAGCAGATGCGTTGTTTTCATACCCACTCTCTGCACAATAATTGAATTCAAGATGTTGATAGTGGGGACAACAAACTCAACTGAAGTACTCTCATAAATGTATTGGCTACATGAACAGGTCAGAAGCCATTCTGCAATGAATGATTTCTGCAATGATGAAATACTGTCTATTTGCTCAAATGAGTGCAGCACAAACAACACTGTAGGTACTTGACACCATTCAGAATAAAGCCAGTACCCCATCTACCAATCCAAAAACATATTACTTTCACCACCAGTGCAGAATAGAAATGTATGCTGTCTACAAACTGCATTGCAGTTACTCACCCAGGATATTCTGACACTACCTCCCATACCCACATACCCAAGTAAGCCAAGATAGCAGGAACATGGGAACACAAGGATGTTTCCTCTGGAGTTCCACACCATCCATATTTGGAAAAATATATATCATTATTTTCCTTATTGCCATTGGACCCATACCCAGATACTTCCTACCAATCATATTATTGGAATGCTTTCACCTTAAGTCCTTCAGCAGTTCATGGTGTTGGCTCACTACTAGCAAAACACAAAGTGCTAGAGGAACTCAGCAGGCGAGATAGCATCTGTGAAGGGAAATGGACAGAGACTATTCAGGTGGGGACCCTTCCTAAAACTGATCAGCATCTACAAATGCTGCCTGGCCTGCTGAATTCCTTCAACACTTTGTTTTTTGCTCAAGTTTTCAGCATCTGCTGTCTCTTGTGGCTCACTAGCACCTTCTCAAGGTAATTATGCATGGAAATAATTGTTGGCCTTGCCAGTTACAGCCACACCTTGAGAAATGAATAAGTGGAAGACAATCATAATCAGGACATGTTTGGTATTCATTTCATTAATAAGTTGGATAATTGTTTACTTTATGTTGTCATGTCGCAACTTGCAGATTCACTTAATTTTTAAGATCCATCCATGTATCTATTTCAATATATTGTATCAGGTCACAGGCAAAGGGCACACTCTACCTCCATAACAAAAAATTCAGAGAGTGAAATGAGGATGATGAGTTGGAAATTGTGACAAACAATGACTTTTGCTTAATCACAACTGAAATTTATGTAAAATCTTAAAGAGCTAATACTCTTAGATTCAAAGGTGCAAGAGTAAGGCAAATTGTGGACATTTGCAAGGTAAAAATTTGAACTCTGTCATCTGTTTCATATTTTAAAATGTATTCACATTTTATTTTAAACTGGGCTGTCGAATCCAATACCAGAATGGTGGAAGACTTCTGTTTCATGTTTTAAACACACAACATACTTCACAGTTCATACCTTAATCGCATAGATTTAATTTACAGCATATACTTTAACCACACAGGATAGTTTTATAGTTTTCACAGTCTATACTTTAACCGCTAAGTATTGTTTTACGGTGCACACTTTGGCAGTGGTCTAATTATCCTGACTTTCACCATTATAAATAATAATCCATTCACTGTTCAGCTAAATACGTCTGTGCAACGCCTCATTACTCAATAACTACAAGCGTCTCGCCAGGCCACACGTCTAATCTGCCTTAAGTTATTCTTTATAAAAATAAATTATAACTTTCGTGATCAATAAGCGTTTGTCCCACAGCGTCCTTCCTGTGGACTTTGGTATTTTGTAAACCCAAGAAGATAAGCAACATTAGCATGAACTAACAGAATACTTTTCCAATTTTGGCGCCTACTGTCAAGAATCAAACATTTTCCTTCCCCAGTCCCCAGATCATGCACAAGAAATCCAGCCACAGAGTAAATCTCTTTTTGCTTGAATTACAACTTTACCCAGCTACAACAACATATTTAATCCTGATCATAAAATAAGTCTCCTGTGACAGTTAGGCAATAAATTTCCATCTGCCCTTTAGAGGTATCAGCCAATTTGATTCATTTACATAACTTTGAGAAATGTCCGAGTGCAGGGGACGCAACCAAGAGTGTGGATCCCAACTACACCCTGGCTGCAGTGGTCCAAGGCCAGTTGTACCTCTTGCTAAATTATTTTTCGGCTATAATATTAGTAATTAACAGTTAAATAGGAAAAAAAATTAACGATAAAACGGCAAATCCCAAACAATCAACCTACTCTCCATCATCAGTAAAGCGATTTAAATGGTCAATCACGATGCTATGAAAAATCTTTTATTCAACAATATTCTATTCACCTGTGTTCATTTGGGGTTTATCCAGGAATAATCAGTTCAGTTCCTCATTATAACTTTGGTCTAGACAAGGGCAAAATAAATTATTTCCAAGGGAGAGATCACAATACCAAGCTAAATATCGTGGGAGCATCTGACTGAGTTTAATATCAAGGAGTTCTTGTTAAATTACAATCAATAGGAATCCAGGATCAATTTTCCTATGGCTTAGTCTGGTACAGACAAACATGACTGTGGTTGTTTGGAAACAATCATCTCAGTCTAAGGAAGTCATTTCACCGATTTCTCAGGACAGTTCCCATGGTGCAACTATTTGCAGCTGTATGTTAAACATTTATTTCCTTCATAACCAATGCATTATCTTCAGAGGTGGTGCATCATTTGCCTGAGGGAGGCAGAATGACAATCTCTTTTGAAACCACTCCTGCAAAACATTTTGATCAGGCCGAACCATTCAGTGACTGATTAGCTTATTAATAAACTGACACCAGGCAACAGTAGGTTTATAATCTTTCCTTATTTTAAATCTAAAGAATTATGACTGGCATTTTTCCTTTTTCCAACATAATTTGAGTGAAATGATTTTTACAGTCCTCTTACGTTTCAGAGGTTCAATTATACTCAAAGGTTTTGATCTCATAATTCATTATAAAATATTCATGATTGTATAAATTAACAAATTGAATTATTGAAACAATGTAAATATATTAGTGAATGTTTTGTAATACTTATTTGCTGCATTACATTGCATCTGGGAGCATTTTGAGAATATCAAACTTGAATTTTGGTACAACAGCATCAAGATTATCCTCTGTGAACTGATTATTCTGTTTAGATCAGTGGGAAGAAGCATGGTCACAAATGAACATGCTGCCAAAGGGACACGTAAATTTCTTGGTTCTTAGTCATAGTTTGGTAACTTCAGAAAGGCAAATGGATGTGGAAAACATTTGACGGCAGATAGAAAAGTGAGAGAGATCACTTGTTGCAACTGTGTTTATTCTGAAAGAATGCAATTTGGGTGAAGAAGTAAAAGACAAACTCATGCTTTCCTACAGCCAAACATTTGGAACACTATGATGACTTGTAAAGAAAAGAAGATAGCATTTTCTGGGGTGGGTGCAGTAGCCATCAAAAGGCTTTGATCCTCAATGCTAGTGTCTGAAGAAGGGTCTCGACCCGAAACGTCACCCATTGCTTCTCTCCAGAGATGCTGCCTGTCCCACTGAGTTATTCCAGCATTTTGTGTCTACTAGTGTCACAATCCTTTCCAAGACATGCTGACTACCTGCATAAATTTTGTATAAATATTGGAACTTGGATAGCAGGGATGGCAGAATTCTGGTGTTTGAAACCAAGATGCTTTCAATAGAGATTTTGCTGATGCGTAAAGTGAATATTGGATGTTGTTCATAATCACCTAGACACTGCTTGCTACATCAAAATAATCTTGATATTGATGAATCATTGCCAAACAACATGTCACAAAGTTTCTCCTATCCTAATCAAAATCTCAGTTTTATCCCAGATAGCACAGGAAGATAAGCTTCCAAAAAAATACCGGGACCTGAACAAACGATAGTTTCATTTCCTGTCTGGAATAAATATGTAAAGTATTTTGTCACATCTTTCTAACTTCATAGCCCTGAATAGTCAAATACTTTTTCATTAAGAGTTTAAAACCTTAGTAGAACACAAGCTTTTGCGTGCTAATAATAATTACTTATGTAAAATCTCTATCTATGAAAAGCTGGGGTAGTTTGGCAGTTAAAAAAGAAAGTTGACAGCTTACTTCCATAACTTTTACTTATTCTTTCCGCACCTTATGTAGCACACTTCACCAGGGATGGAACAACTGTCTAAGATTACTGATTTGGTCATTAAATTAACACTGGCATGTTCTATGTTATAATGTACATTTTATGACTTTGACATTGAGACTTAACCTGATAAAATTAACACATTGAATTCTTTGTCTTCCTTAGCAATGATGGCCAGTTGATGGTCTTGCAGAGAACCACCAGCCAAGTGCAGTTCCTGCACATTCCGGTCTTCACTTCCCAGTCACAGCTTTGCAGAAGTGCAGACCACACAGGAGGTCAGAGTTGTGAGCATACAACATAGTCCATCGCTAGACCACCATTGACCACAGAGATGTTCAACAATTATAGAGGTCAGATAAGTATGGCTGTTTTTCTATATATTTTTCCATATTTCCCCAGATACCTATGCCTTTAATAAGATTAGCAGTAATTTAATGAGCTTTATTTTTTTAATGGTTTAAACTGTTTAAGTCAACTAATTTTAAATACCTGGCAAAGATAATGGAAAAGGCCATTGACTGAACAAGCTGTAAAAGATGAGCAGGGCAGTGGTAGGCACTGAATAGCAGGATATAGACCTGGTAATCAGGTCGGCACACACAGCTTGCTCTGCCTGTGGTTTGGAAGGGAACCAAGGGAATAAGATTGTTGAAGCAAAACAGCCATAAAGTTTTAGTGTAGGCAGTTGATCACTTCCGGTGGGTCAATCAAACAAGACTCAATCCAAAACAAAAATATTTTTCTCATCCTCGCCTTATGATTCATTTTTCACCACAATAACTCAACAGTTCTTTCTGGGGCACACAGCCTCTCATGCTCGTTTTTTCTTCTGAGGATTTCAGGGTACCTTTGTTCCTCATGGTCTTCACTGTCTCCTGAGCTCTCTCATTCTAATCTTCTTTACTTCCTTGCTCCTCAATATCCTTTATTTTCTCCTGCCCTCTTTCACTCCAATGTTGCTTCGAACACAAAACACAGGACAGTACAACACAGGAATATGCCCATCAGCATACAATGTCAATTGTTTATATGATGTCAAATTAAACTAATTTGCACATGATTCATATCACTCCATTCCCTACATATTCATGTGCATATTTAAAAGCTCTTTAGTGCCACTATGATTCGGTTTTTGAGTAAAACTACCGAATTTTGTTCTTGGTTTGCAATTTATTTTCAAAAGTATAATGCTGCTGTGCAGTTAGACAGCATGGCAAATCAAATTTGTTTTACTTCAATTGTTGTTATTACAGTGATTATTCTGATATTTTCATTAAACTAAAGTGGAAATGAACCTATTTCATTTTTGCAGGATTTAAATGAGTGATCCATTTCATCTGTAACTCATATGATAAATTTATATTATATTCAGTACCCATCTTGATTTCAACCCCACGGAAATAGCTCTAAAGTAATGATGTGATTATTAAAAGGAAATTTTAAACATTGGAGGGAATTTGTAAAATCATGAAATTCAAAAGCTTCCTGGATATCTCAATGAAATCTGTGAATCTGTGGAATTCTCTGCCTCAGAGGGCAGTGGAGGCCAATTCTCTGAATACATTCAAGAGAGAGCTAGATAGAGCTCTTAAGGATAGTGGAGTCAGGGGGTATGGGGAGAAAGCAGGAACGGGGTACTGATTGAGAATGATCAGCCATGATCACATTGAATGGCGGTGCTGGCTCGAAGAGCCGAATGGCCTATTCCTGCACCTATTGTCTATTGTCTATTGTCTATTGTCTATTGAAATGCAAAAAAAAAATGCTGGAGGAACTCAGTGGGTCAGGCAACATCTGTGAAGGCAAAAGGAACTGTTTTGCGGGTCAGTCAACACCCTCCATCAATGTGTGTTTTATTTTGTTTGTTCTTAGAATATGGATGGCATTTCTAAGGCAGCATTATGATAACTATAATGTTGAGGGCATTAATAAGACTAGGGTTATGTGTAGTCTAAAACATTTATAGTGGCATGTCTGTCCCTGAAAAAAAATGAGTGCACAGGTTCACTTCTTTTGTAACAATTGTGAATTTTCATGGTCAATACATAAGTTATTGATTTATTCAATTTAGGCTCTCAAACCTAAATTGGCGAGAGGAGAAATTGCAGGAACCCTGACAGAGATTCATGAATCACCATTAGAATGGGGGGGAGGTGCTGGATGACTGGAGGGTAGCTAATGTTGTGCATGTAGAGACCATAGGGATTGGTCCTGATAGTCAAACCCTCGGATTGGCCAGCAAGGTCACATGGTGGTGCGACCATAGGGATTGGTCCTGAGAGTCGAACCCGCTGATTGGCCAGCTAGGTCAGGTGGTGGTTTTGGGGCCCAAAAACCAGGCAGTGGGAAGAGAACTTCGATGTGAACAGTTTGAGTTAATGGTTGTCTGTAATCTCGTTTGTTATCCTTTGTAATTGAATATTGCTGCCGCAATAAACTTCTTTAACAAAGTACAAGCCTCCAGACTCGCCATATTGGTGACCCCGACGTGATCTAGCCGATCATCTACCATGGAGGGACAAGACGCCCCTTCTTTGGTTCTAACGCCCAGCGTACCGCAGCTAAACGCGGTCAGCGTTCATCTTCCTCCGTTTTGGGCGCATCAACCACAACTTTGGTTTGCCCATGCTGAAGCTCAGTTCCAAAGTATTATTACCTGGTCAGCGCTCTACCTGCTGAGACGTCCACAGGGGTGATGCAGTTCATCACCTCCCCTCCTGCAGACGGCAAGTACGAGGTGCTGAAGGTACTCTTGCTTCGAACCTTCGGATTCAGTAGGCATGATCGAGCTGAGAGGCTTATGCACCTGCCGGATCTCGGAGATCGGCTGCCATCCGCCCTCATGGCCGAAATGTTGGCGCTGGCAGGTGAGCACAAGGATTGCCTCATGTTCGAGCAGGCATTCCGAGAGCAACTTCCAGAAGATGTTAGGCTTATGCTCACGGATTGTTCTTTTAAGGACCCCGTGGCATATGCGGAGAAAGCCGATGCGCTCATGGCGTCCAAATTGAAAAAACACAGTTCGATCAACAGGGTCTCGGCACCATTAGGCAGCCCGCAGCGGCACCAAGATGGCGCCGCGACTCCCGCCATTTCTTCAAAACCCCGCCAAAAAGATCCGCACAAGCGCGGCTGGTGTTATTATCATTTGCGATGGGGTGGAGAAGCCCGCAACTGCCGCTCACCTTGCACCTTCTCGGGAAATGCCTCGGCCGATCGTACATAGAGGCGATTGGCCAGAACCGACGCCTGTACATCCGAGATCGATTCACGGACACAGAATTCTTGGTCGACACGGGAGCCATAGTCAGCATCGTGCCGCCGACCGACCTCGCAGCCCGATCGGGTAAGAGAGGGCCTACCCTCATCGCGGTTAACGGTAGCCCCATCCGCACGTATGGTACGCGGGCAATGTCTCTGTCTTTCGGTACCCGCATGTACGAATGGTCGTTTATCGTCGCGGAAGTCGGTCAGGCGATCCTGGGCGCAGATTTTCTCTGGGCCTTTTCGCTAGTTCCCGATGTCCGAGGTAAAGGCCTTCGACCCTCCGCTAGCAGCGATGAGCCCGCTGCTCCACCGCCGGCCACCCCGCCCAGCCCGACTGTCCAGGCCGTTGTCGCGGCCTCCGACCCATATGCTGCGGTCCTGGCTGAGTTTCCGGAGCTGCTCGTTCAGCGTTTCGACGCCCCTTCTGCCCGGCACGGCGTTGTCCATCACATTCCCACCGAGGGGCCCCCCGTTTTCGCTCGGGCCCGGAGGTTGCCGCCGGACAAACTGGTGGTGGCGCGTGAAGAATTCCAGAAGATGGAACGAATGGGCATTGTCCGTCGGTCCGACAGCCCGTGGGCCTCTCCGTTGCATATGGTCTCCAAATCATCTGGGGGGTGGAGACCATGTGGAGATTACCGACGCCTTAATGCCGTCACCACGGCAGACCGCTACCCCATACCGCACATCCAGGACTTCTCGTCTGGGCTGGAAGGTGCCATGGTATTCTCCAAAATTGATTTGGTGCGGGGCTACCACCAGATTCCTGTGCGTCCGGAAGACATTCCAAAGACTGCCACGATCACTCCGTTCGGGTTGTTCGAATGGTTGCGTATGCCTTTCGGTTTGAAGAACGCGGCACAGGCTTTCCAGCGGCTTATGGACCATGTTGGTCGGGATTTGTCTTTTGTTTTCATTTATTTGGATTTATTTGCACGGTAGCGCAGCGGTAGAGTTGCTGTTTTACAGCGAATGCAGCGCCGGAGACTCAGGTTCGATCCTGATTACGGGTGCTGCACTGTAAGGAGTTTGTACGTTCTCCCCGTGACCTGCGTGGGTTTTCTCCGAGATCTTCGGTTTCCTCCCACACTCCAAAGACGTACAGGTATGTAGGTTAATTGGCTGGGTAAATGTAAAAATTGTCCCTAGTGGGTGTAGGATAGTGTTAATGTACGGGGATCACTGGGCGGCACGGATTTGTTGGGCCGAAAAGGCCTGTTTCCGGCTGTATATATATGATATGACATCCTGGTCGGCAGTCGCTCGGAGCAGGAACACCTGGTCCATTTGCGGACCGTGTTCCAGCGGCTTCAAGACCACGGGCTCATCACCCACCCCTCCAAGTGTCAATTTGGCCTCCACTCTATTGATTTCTTAGGACACCGGATCACCTCAGCCGGCGCCACTCCTTTGCCCGAGAAAGTGGAGGCTGTCCGTGCCTTCCCGCGACCCACCACAGTAAAGGGGTTGCAGGTGTTCGTGGGCATGGTGAATTTCTGCCATAGGTTCGTACCGGCAGCGGCACGGGTCATGCGTCCGCTCTTCCAGTGACTCGCGGGCAAACCTGTCGAGTTGGAGTGGTCCACGGCCGCTGAGACGGCCTTTGAGGCAGCTAAAGTGGCTCTGGCAGATGCCACCATGCTCGTCCACCCAAGCGCCTCCGCCCCCACGGCCCTGATGGTCGATGCGTCGGACGTGGCGGTGGGAGGGGTTTTGGAACAGCAGGTGGATGGCAGTTGGCAGCCCTTGCCGTTTTTCAGCCGACAGCTTAATCCAGCTGAGCTGAAGTATAGCGCCTTTGACCGAGAGCTTCTGGCTCTCTATTTAGCTGTCCGCCACTTTAGGTATTTTCTAGAAGACTTTTGCTTTTTCGAAAGTGTCCGACCCGTGGTCGGCCCGCCAGCAGCGGCACCTGACTGCCATCTCAGAGTTTACTACCGATGTCCGACACGTCGCGAGTAAGCTTAATGCCATTGCTGATGCCCTGTCACGGCCAGCCATTTCCCCAATTTCAGCGGTGGAATGCGAGGTGGATTTCCAGGAGCTTGCGGAGGCACAGCGCCTGGCAGACACTGCCTCAGCATACCAGTCCACCACTTCGGGGTTGAAGTTGGCCCAAGTGGCTTGCGGGCCTGCGGGTACAAAAGTCTGGTGTGATGTTTCCCTTCCCCGCCCTAGGCCGGTGGTGCCGGCCGACCTTCAGCGCCGGGTGTTTGATGCCATTCATGGGCTGGCGCACCCGTCTATCCGTCCGCTCCACCTCTGCCTTAGTGGCCGCTAGGTTTGTGTGGCATGGCCTGCGGAAACAAGTAGCCGCTTGGGCCCGTTCCTGTGTTCCCTGCCAGACCGCTAAAGTTCACCGGCATGTCCAACCTCCGGTGCAGGAGTTTGCGGTCCCTGCGGTCCGTTTTTTTCCATATTCACGTTGATTTAGTTGGGCCTTTACCTTCCTCCAGGGGCTACACTCACCTACTCACAGTGGTTGACCGATTTACCCGTTGGCCGGAGGCCTTCACGTTGTCCGACACCTCCGCCGCCTCTTGTGCCCGGGCCCTGGCCCTCCATTGGGTGACCCGTTTCAGTGTTCCGTCCGTCATTACCACCGACCGGGGGTCCCAGTTCACCTCTGCCCTTTGGGTTACGCTTGCGGAGCTGTACGATTCCCGGTTGCAGCAGACCACGGCGTACCACCCACAGGCTAATGGGCTCGTGGAGAGGTTTCACAGGCAACTTAAGGCAGCCCTCAGTGCGCGGCTGGACGGCCCTGACTGGGTAGACCAGCTCCCCTGGGTCCTTTTGGGCATCCGTACTGCTCCTAAGCAGGATCTCGGAACTTCGTCCGTGGAACTGGTATATGGCTCGCCACTCACAGTGCCCGGGGATTTCCTTCCGGAGTCCTCTGGTCAGCAGCCCTCGGTTCCGTCGGTTTTAGCATCCCTCCGGGCGCGAGTGGGTTTCCTGGCTCCGGTTCCTACTTCACGTCACGGGTGTTCCATGGTGCACGAACCGCCTGCCTTGAAGGACTGTGAATTTGTGTTTCTGCGTAGAGATGCCCATCGTTCCCCGTTGCAGAGGGTCTATGAAGGACCGTTCCGCGTGTTGCGTAAATGGACGGTCACCTTCACCTTGGATGTTGGGGGCAGGAGTGAGCTCGTCTCTGTGTCCAGGATCAAACCTGCACATTTGGATCAGGACCGCCCTGTCCTGGTCAGCCAACCACCTCGGCGGGGCCGTCCTCCTGCAATTCCACCTGATCCGGGACCCCCTGCTCCTGTGGTTCCTGCAGCCCCTCTCCTTACTCGTTCTGGTCGTGAAATCCGGCTCCCTGCTAGGTTCCGTACCTCGGATTCTGGGGGGGGGTCATGTAGCGACCATAGGGATTGGTCCTGAGAGTCGAACCCTCGGATTGGCCAGCAAGGTCACATGGTGGTGCGACCATAGGGATTGGTCCTGAGAGTCGAACCCGCTGATTGGCCAGCTAGGTCAGGTGGTGGTTTTGGGGCCCAAAAACCAGGCAGTGGGCAGAGAACTTCGATGTGAACAGTTTGAGTTAATGGTTGTCTGTCATCTCGTTTGTTATCCTTTGTAATTGAATATTGCTGCCGCAATAAACTTCTTTAACAAAGTACAAGCCTCCAGACTCGCCATATGCCTCTATTTAAGCAGGCCTGCAAGGAAAAACTTGGGAAATATAAATCAGTGAGCTTAACATCCATGGTAGGTAAATCTTTGGAGACGATTTTGAAGATATATATGCATTTGGATAGACAGGGGCTGGTAAGGGATGTCAGCATATTTTGTACGTGGAACATTGTGTCTTACGAAATTGATTGTATTTTTGAAGAGGTATCCAAAAAGGCCATAAAAGTTGTTTTTATGGACATCAGCAAGGACCATGAAAAGATTTTGCAAGGTAGGTTGGTCTGGAAGGCGGGATCAGATGAGATCTAGGGAGAGCTTGCTAACAATACAGAATTGGCTTCATGGATGAAGAGGAGAGTGATCATGGAAGGGTGTTTTTCGGACAGGAAGCCTGTGATGAATGGTGTGCCTCAGGGATCAGTGTTAAACAGATTGCTGTTTGTGGTTTATATCAACAATTTAGATGAGAATATACAAGGCATGATTAGTAAGTTTGCAGATGATATTAAAGTGAGTGGTATTATAGACAGTGAAGATGGTTATCAAAAATTACAGCAAGCTCTTGATCAGTTGGGCAAGTGGGCTGAGGAATGGCCATTGGAGTCAAATGCAGATAAATGCAATGTGTTGCATTTTGGGAAGTCAAACTGAGGCAGGACTTTCATAGTGAATAGTAGGGCCCTGGAGAGTGTTGTGGAGCAGAGGGATATAGGAGCATATGTACATAGTTCCCCGAATGTGGCATCACAAGTAGATAGGGTGATCAAGAAGACTTTTGATACAGGGTATTTAGTGTAGAAGTTGGAACATTATGCTACAGTCAGGGTATTTAGAGTAGAAGTTGGAACATTATGCTATAGTTGTACAAGATGTTGGTGAAGACACACTTGGAGTACTGTGTTCAGTTTTGGTCACCCTGTTATAAGAAGGATGTCATTAAACTGGAAAGAGTGCAGTGAAGATTTACAAGGATGTTGCCAGGACTTGAAGGGCTGAGCTCTAGGGGGAGGTTAGGATTTTATTCCTTGGAACACATTCCTTGGAGGCTGAAGGGTCATCTTATAGAGGTATATAAAATCACATGGGCAATAGATAGGGTGAATGCACAGAGTCTTTTACCCAGAGTAGGGGAATCAAAAACAAAAGGATATGTTTAAGTTTAGAGGTGCATGATTTAATAGGAACCGAAGGGCAATTTTTTCACTCAGAGGGTGGTGCATGTAGGGAATGAGCTGCCAGTGAAGGTAGTTGAGGCAGGTATTATAACAACATTTAAAAGACACTTGGTTAGGTAAATAGATAGGAGAGGTTTAGAGGGATATGAATCAAACAAACCATATCTTTTGGTGCATTGGCCATTATCAGTCCATATTGAGTATGGAAGTTGGGACGTTACGTTACAGTTGTACAGGATGTTGATAAGGCCATATTTGGAGTACTGTGTTCAGTTTTGTTCACCCTGCAATAGGAATAGGAAGGATGTCATGAAACTGAAAAGAGTGCAGCGAAGATTTACAAGGGTGCAAATGGGACTAGCTTAAATGGGGCATCTTGGTTGGCATGGACGAGTTTGGCTGAAGGACCTGTTTCCGTGCTGTATGACTTTGTGACACTAAATTAACATCGAGCTATATAACACGGAAAAAGTATCTTCAGCCCGCTTTGTCCACTTTGTAAATTGGCCTATTGAGCTAGTCCTATTTGCTTGTATTTGGCCCATAATCCTCTAAACCCTTCCTATTCATATATCTGTCCAAATGATATGTGGAATTAAACATATAATTTCTGCATTATTAGTTTAATACCACAACCATTGCTGCTGAGGGAAACAAACAAAAAACACATTGTCTAATTTAGTTTAGAGATGCAGCGCGGAAACAGGCCCTTTTGGCCCACCGGGTCCGTGCCGACCAGCGATTCCCGAACATTAACACTACCCCCCACTAGGCACAATTTTTACATTTACCGTCAAATAACATACAAACCTGTACATCTCTGGAGTGTGGGAGGAAACCGAAGATCTCGGAGGAACCCACGCAGGTCACGGGGAGAATGTACAAACTCCATACAGACAGCCCCCGTAGTCGGGATCGAACCCAGGTCTCCGGCGCTGCATTCGCTGTAAGGCAGCAATTCTACCGCTGCGCCACCGTGCCACACTAATTGGTACAAGAGAAAAAAGTGAGTTCCCTTAGGTCCGCTTTAGATTTGGAGCTTCTTGGTGCTCCTGCCAAAGAAACTTAAGGTAGTAGCAAGATCCAATCTTAATTAGCCATGGACCACGAGTTAAGCAGCTTTCAACATATCCTTGAAGCATTTTCTCTCTTCCCCAGAAAATGCCTTGCCAAGACAAAGCTTAGAGTAGAGTAATTCATTCAGGAGTCTAGCTGGGCACATGAATAATGTGGCCTTTGCAATGGAGTTGGTCAGCTATGATCAGAGCTCGGCCTGGGATGTCAACTTGGGAGCAAACATTGATGCTGGTTCAGTTATCCTATTCGGTGGATGTGAAAGATTCTGCTGAGATAATGTTAGTGTTGCCTTTTTGTCCTTTGAGTCACAATGGATACAATTTTCAGAATGTGGCAACTCCCAGAAAAATGCTGGGAGCAGCAAGAAACATCGTACATGGCCCTTTCTGATCTGTTGAAAGCCTTTGGCCCTATCAATTCAGAAAAACTGTGGCGAATCCTTCTCAAACGTTGCCATTGTCAGAAATTAATCTTCATTCTATATCTGCTACATGATGGGTATATAACCATGATTTTAACCAAATGCCTCAACACAGACCCAATCCTGTTTCAGTCTGATGGTTGTGTCAATGCTCCAATCCTTTTCTTGATCTTTCTCACTTTGACTATTCACCCCACCTCCAACTAGATTCTTGATAGCATGAAACTAATCAATAAGTTCATTGGATAACTGTTGATCCCCTATTCCTTCCACTGCCTGCATTCCAACCTCAATCATTGAACTGTAGTGTATACACAATGCATGTGTAGGTGCAAGTTTAGAGTCTGATCTCCAAGTCATGGTCAACTCCTTCATTAAGTGACAGAATATGTCTTATTATTAAACCAATGCAAAAGTCATCTGTTACACACTGACCTGGAGGAATAAATGTTCACAACAAGACCCTTAAAATTAGGCCACTTTTTAAATCTCAGGAACTACATCTCAGCGAAGCAGACAAGAAAGCTGAAATTCGCCACTCATTCATTTCTACCTGCATAGCCTTTGTGATTCTAATTTCAAGAGTGTTCAAAGATTAAGACCTTGAACTTGGCACAAAACGCATGGGCTACACGCAACAGTGATTCCTCCTCTCCCCTATGCATCGATGACAGGGACTACCCCAGCTACATTATCCAACTGTGCTGAAAAAAATCAATTTAGAATAGATTCAGACAACTGTAGTCTCTTCCTGCATTGCACTCATGTGTATTGTAACACTGTATTCAAGGTAATTATTCTCAGCATCAATGTAAGGGCAAAAGTAAAAATTTGGTATCTGTAGCATGTGATTCATTATGCACACCCAAACATCAAATTGTCTAATTTACAAGGGATGCAAGTTCTCCAAATCTCGTGTCTAATTTTAGTTTATAAGTCTCCATGAGGTTTTGATTCCCCACGAAGGGGATGAGTTGTGAATCGTAACTTACAATTCACTGACAGGATTTATTATTCTGCAGTGAAGAGATGAAATGGTTTAATAGTTCTGCTTTTTCCCATTCTGGAGCATATCCACTACCGTTGCTTTAATTTCATACAAATAGCAAACAGCTGTGTCCCTACAGCATGTCAAAGTTAAATTACTTACGGTTAAAGGAAGGAATGTTGAACCCATGGGACCGGAGAGGGTTTTATCATCTCTCAAACACCAAACCGAAAATTTTGTGTTGGGACTCATGGTATTCCATAAACCTATTATATAAGCAGACTTGGGATGGGTTCAATCAGACTGAAATTCTGTTTTGAAATACCACAAAGCACTTTAGGAGTTTATCTGCCAAATCCCTGCCCAATCTTGTATTCTTTATACTCATACAAATGGAAACAAACGGTCCCATGATTCAACAAAATCCTTCCATACAAATATCTCCCCAGGTGTTGCAGTAACTGCTATTAAATATGCTCATTCTCCACTGAGAATGGAAGGCTCACAGTTAATTCAAGCCGATTTGTTTGTAACTTAAAATATGTTTCCACATATAAAATTGGATTTTCTGGCTTATTAGAACCCCATACTCCATGTTACATTTCATGGAGATAATATGTGAAAACTCTACAAAATTTGGATTCTTCTTAAATGTTGGGACATTCGTGTTTGACATATATTTGGATTCATTAGGCTTAAGTTGATTGTAGACTTCATGAAGGAACACAATATTTAAAAAAGCATAAGAAAGATAATACAAGCTAAGCTACGATCGGATTCTCATCACTTAGAATCTCTTAAACCTACAATGTAGTGATTGTTTGGAATAGTCTGTAGGTCAGAGTAGTAAAGGCAGAGCTTAAAATGTTAAACAATGATTTAGATGCTGTGGTGAGAGAATAATGTTATTTCCGGATTAATAAACTAAGATGAGTCAAAGGGTTCTTTATCTGACATCATTTGACACTATTATACAGTATATAAATACTGCATAAGTTAGTTCAGTAGTTATAGGAGCAGAATTGGGCCACTTGACCCATTAAGTCTAGTCTGCCATTCAATCATGGCTGATCTATCTTTCTCTCTCAACCCCATTCTCCTGCATTCTCCCCATAACTCCTGACACCCTGGCAAATCAATAATCTGTCTATCTGCACCTTAAAAATACCCAATGACTTGGCCTCCTCAGCCTTCTGTGGCAATGAATTCACAACCCTCTGATTCACAACCCTCTGACTAAAACTAAACCTTGTTATTTTGGTGTGAAAACTGCAATACAAAATGAAAATAGCACGTAAATGAAGCATAATGGAAAGACTGAATGAATTCCTTTAAATTAGTTTACTGTTAATTCCTTGTTCACATGCAGCTTGCAGAGTAAACTGTATACAGCAACGATAAATACAACTAAATAATACATGTGCAAAATAAAGAGTGATCAAAGATCAGTAGGCATAATCCAACTGGTGCAAAATCATATCCCTACAAAACACCAACACTAAATCATCAATCATTGAATTTTCATGACAGTGTTTTTGCAGACACAGATGGACGTAATATACCATGAAGCTGAAACCTTCTGCAAGGATGAATGGGATGGGAATATAGTGCAGAAGGAAAAAAAGAACAGAGATCTATTTACGTGTTTAGTTTAGTTTAGTTTAGAAATACAGCGCAGAAACAAGCCCTTCGGTCCACGCCGACCAGCGATCCCCACACATTAACACTACCCTACACACACTAGGGACAATTAATTTACACTTTAAACAAGCCAATTAACCTACAAACCTGTACATCTTTGGAGTGTGGGAGGAAACCGAAGATCCCGGAGAAAACCCACGCAGGTCACGGGGAGAACGTACAATCTCCATACAGACAGCACGATTAGTCGGGATCAAATCCGGGTCACCGGCACTGAAAGCGCTGTAAGGCAGCAACTCTACCGCTGCGGCACCGTGCACCCACGGTCTTGAAGTCCATTCAGAAAATGTGTGACATTAGCATTCATGGAATGACCCCACCACCTGGACACTTCTACTTTCTTGAAGAAAAATTGTGGAAGCCTGAAACAGTATGGCATGATTTATGGAGGAAATAGGGAAACAAAGAAAATGGACAGCATTTGAAATTATCTAAGAAGTGTGGGATTTATACCTTTATGGGTAGTGATTCATTTTTCAAGAAAAAATCTATGCTCTTACCTCTGAAATTTCTAATGTCATTTCTTTAAAAAGATTTTCTGCATTTCTAACCAGCAAAAAGTCAAGGAATATAACAATGGATTGCAAATGTAATGTAATGCAAATGTAAAAGTACAAGATCAATTGATCGTATGTTTACATTGACATTCATTGGACATCTTTCCATTAAAAACTGAAGCAAACTAGTATGGACACTGAAAGTCTGAAGTACAAAGAAAAAAATATTGTGGTTACACCCAGCAGGAGAGAATTATATGAAGAGAATACTATAATTAATCTTTAAAGGTTGATTACTTTTTATCAAAGCATAAAGATAAAGCAGATTTTAAACATGTCTGAACCAAAGAGACAAAAAGAGTATGAATGGAAACCTGCCCAAGAAATATCTGTGTCAGAGGGCAGGGGTGTTTAAATGACAACAGGAGCAATGGTGCAAGTAAAAGGAAGGAGAAGGTTGACAAGTGGTAACCAATGGATTGTGAGATGTAATAGCTATAGCAGAACTATTACCTGCATCTGTTAGAGGAAAGAAATGTGAATAAGACCTTAAGTTCTTGAACTTGATGTTGAGGTATGAGATGTGAAGGATGTGAGAATTTTCACAAGATGAAATGCTGTTCCCTGAACTTGCAATGAGCTTTAATGGAATAGTGTACAAAGAAAAAGACAAGGAAGTGAGAGTGAGACAGGTATATTAATTTCTGAGAGTTTTATAAAAAGCAAAGCATCCACTTTGTAATATTCAGTGTTTCAAGTGATTTCATGAGCACAGTGGGAGCAAAAAGCACAAGAGACCGTGGTTATGTATACAAAATGGAGAATGGTCTTGTTTTTCTTGTCGTTAAAAAACTTGGTTCTGCTGCAGGTCCTGACATAATACCAAGCGTTCTTTTAAGTCCTATGTCATAAACTCAAGTTACCTTTAAGTCATACATCATAAACTGCAAACAGTTCTTTGGCCCACTTCACACAACTCTGGATTTCAACTTGAAAAGGCTGCAGAAAACCTGATGAAAAATATTGGGCTTCACTGCAGGACAAGAATTGAAAGTCCAATTACTTAATTCAACAAAAATTCACACTGAATGAAGGCATCTTGCTCTAAATGTCATCAGTAATTCAATCTCAGATGTCAAGCCACATATGACTACAGTTTCCCCTTCCTCAAACCTAGTTGGAGAACTGCCGTGAAATTGTTTGAGCATTTTTCAGTGTCATTTAATATCAGTTGAAATTCAAGTTAGTTCATGGATTCACATTCCTCTCAGAACACATCAGTATTTCCATGAGTGTTGGTCTTTCTGCGGTTTAATTCCCTCTGATGGAAAATTGTTATTCTTGTGTAGGACTGAGGGAGCTGGTTGGCTCATGAAAATGAAATTTTAATTTTTAGACAGTGGATGGAAAGTCATGAAATCTGATTGACCCAGAACTCCAACAGCAAAACTTCTTTGAACAAATTTTAAAAAACCCTATATAAATAAGCATCTGTTACTCAAGAATGTTTTTACATTCTTGCTAACTAAAATCCCAGAAGCCACATCATTTAGACTCAGATAAAAAGGCAGGGAGGAGGAAAAGAAAAAGAAAATGATAAATGATCTGGATATGAATAACGTTTAAAAAATACTCTCAAGTATGATGAAGGAAGAAAAAAACATTTAAGATTCTTGGAAGATTTATTGTCATGTTTGAATAGTTCCATAACCTGTTCCATCTGGACATTTTCATCTACTTTTCCTTTGCAGTCTAAGCCTCCACGGATAACACTCTACAGAGAGAAGAAAAGGATTAGTTTTGGCATGATTGGGAGCAAGTAGCTTTGTGGTGCTTAAACACCAACAAATCTGTATGATTGCTCAGAAATAGTGTCTTGATTGCAGTATTTTGTTTTGTTACTCGGAGAAAATTACTTGTCAGCTAATATATAAGAAGATCCAGTGACTGAAGAATCCCCAAGAAAACAGCCCAGTTCAACAGTGGCAATGTTCCCTTGAACCCAAACACTTGATGTTATCCTACTTATGAGTCCTTCAGTGGCAGTCACAGAATTCACTTACATAAATTTTGTTCAAATATCTTGCATTTGACACTAACCAGAATTAATGAATTCTGGTAAGATTGTGTTTGCTGTTTGAAATGAAAGGGCAATCTAGCCAAATTTTAGCAATGATCACCAGGATGGTTCATGGGATTTATATCCTGTTTCTGCAGATTTTCAGAAAATGTTTAATAAGATTCCATGCAAGAATGTCTTGGTATATATATATATATATATATATAAGAGCATGGAGAATTTTATGATATGGATTGATAATGGGTGGAAAAGTGGGAGAAGGTGAATTGAGATAAAGGATTTTCAGTGTTTGATTAGTGGTATTCCTCAAGGATCTTTACTGGAATATTAGATAATGATTACATATATTTATGCCTTCATACTGGAATAGTTTCACAAATCTCATTTTTCACTGAATAATAAGATAGCGTGCAAAGACAAATCAGTTCCGGCGCTGTGCTCACGGCAGCCAGCCAACAGTTGATCGTCTTTTCATTTATTTTTACTAATTTAATTCCTATTTATTTAGGTTTTTTTTGGTTAGTTAGTTAGTTTTTTCCACCTGGTTGTGGTGGGGGAAACTTTTAATTTCTTTCCTCGTTATCTCAGGAGATACTTTTTCACTGTGTCTCTGTCTCTGCACTGCAACAACTAGGAGCTGGTCTCTTTATTGTCTACACCAGGGATCAACTGCTGGAGCTCTGACCGCCCTCTGACTGGCTGGCTTTGCCAGGCTTACATCAGAAATCCCCAAAGAACAAAGGAGGAAATATAGGGCATGCCGGTCGGGAGTAAAACGACCTGCGGAGAAAAGGAGGGACCAGCCCATACTTGCCTTCCATCACAATGGGGAATGTGAGATCGCTGGCTAACAAGATGGACGAGCTAGCTGTACTAGTGAGGACCCAGAGCGATGTGTTTCACAGAGATATGGCTCCACGAGGACACCCCGAGTTGAACGGGGGTGCCAATGGCTTTCAGACTGTTCGGGCAGACAGGAATTGCAGAGAGAGTGACAATTGTAGAGGTGAGGGACTTGTTATGCTTGTTAACAACAAATGGTGCAATCCTGGTCACCTCACGGTTAAGGAGCGTGTGAACTGATGGCTGTGAGTTTCCATCCATACTATATGCCCAGGGAATTCTCACAGGCCATTGTGGTAGCTGATTACATTCCTCCATCCGCCAATCCACTGTGCATGAGTGGCGTCGTCCACACAGTCACCGCGAGACTCCAGACACAACACCCGATAACTTTCATCGCTATCTCGGGGGATGACACCACGTGACGTTGGACTCTACCCAATCCACTTTTACTCAGTTTGTTGACTGTCCCACCAGGGATATGAAAACATTGGACCTGCTATATGCCAATGTTAAAGAGGCATATAGTTCCATAGTCCTTCCGCCACTGGGAAGATCCGAGCACAACCTGGTTCACCACCTGCCCAGGTATAAGCCAATGGTCCAGAGGCTGCCTGTGACCACAAGGTCAGTGAGGAGGTGGTCTCAGGAGGCCTCTATGCTCTACAGGGCTGTTTTGAGGTCACAGACTGAAGGCTCCGCTCCTTCAACATCTGCAGTAAGATGCTGTGTTGGGGCAGCAGGGCGAAGGCCGCGGACGCCAACAGGATTAACAAACTCATCAGGAAGGCTGGCTCTGTCCTGGGGGCGGAGTTGGTATCATGGGAGGTGGTCTTGGAGGAGAGAATGCTCCTCAAACTGCAGAGTATCTTGGACAATACAGTTCACCCCCTCCATGACACACTAGTCAACCTGAGGAGTACCTTCAACAACAGACTGATTCCACCAAGATGCAGTACAGAACGCCAAAAGAGATGCCTGTGCTATCAAACTGTACAACTCCTCCCCCCTTCTGTCATGGGGTATACTGACTCCCCTCCCCCTCCCTCCCCAAATTTTTGTACATCCCCAATTCCTTTCCACTCATCACTTTAATTTCCTGTTTCATGTATCTCATGTTTTATGACTGTTGGCAGATCAATTTCCCTCCTGGGATGAAGTTCTATCATATCATATTGAAAGCAGGAAGTGAGTAGACAACAAACTTGAGGTGCAAACAGGTGAAACAGTGGAAAATATAGTTCAATGTGGGATTTTGAGGTTACCAGAAAATAAATTAGAGCATTTTCTTAATACAACAAGAGAGGCTTTAAACTAGAGACCAGTATTTGAATCCAGTATTTAGGTGTTTATATAAATATGCAACTATAAGAGAGCGGTTAGCTACAATAAAAGTAATCAGAAAAGCAAATGAAATGTTATGCTCAAGGAGGGCTGCAGTACAAAAGTAAGAATACCATCTGAAATACAATGTTCACCTTTGCATACATTGAGCTTGGATTGGGCACACTCAAGGTTTCACCAGCATAAAACCAAGAAAAATGATTAAATTATGAAACCAGATCTCGCGGTTGGCGGCGCGGACTCGGTGGGCCGAAGGGCCTGTTTCCGCGCTGTATCTCTAAATCTAAATCTCTCTCTGTGGGATACTTTTCACATCCTGCAGTTTCCTAACACAATAAAGACTTTGGACTAATCATTGGGGAAATAATTTAGACAATAGACAATAGGTGCAGGAGGAGGCCATTCGGCCCTTCGAGCCAGCACCGCCATTCAATGTGATCATGGCTGATTTATCTTTAAATTTATTCACAAATTTATCTTTAAATTTATCTTTCCAATTGGAGACAAGGTTGTTTAATTGTCACAACTTGTGTAGAATTACCTTCCTATATACAAAGAGTTAAATGGAGAAATTAAAACTCTCAAAGTAAAAACTACATTTTAAAAAAAGATGCTGGAATCAACTTCAATGAGAGTTTACAATACACAAGGCCAAGGTTTACTGATAAAGCTGGGCCATTGAATTTTCTGAAGACAAAACTTTACACAGGAAATAACAGCCTGGGGCCACATGACAAAATAATGAAGAAACAGAGTACAGCTGGTACATCCTGTACCAGGACAATACCACTCAGGTGGCCAATCAAAAACAGATTATGTGGCAAATCATGTGCCCACACAATAGACAAGAAGAACGGAGAGCAGGAGGTCTGTACATTGATACGGATGTAGATTTGGGCAGTCACAGGCAGTTGGAGAAGAATGTGATTCATATGTAACATACTGGATATTTGAGAGACGAATCATGATTAATAATAATGGTAAGACAAACAATAATATTTGTAGAATGCTTAACAGATAATCTCAATAAAGTTATTTGGTTAAGAGATCCAACTGCCTATCTTCTAAATTGTCATGTTGGAGTTCTAGAAGTGACAGGGGGAGGCAAGGCTCAGTTGTAAATGGTAAGGTTGAACTTCCAAACGTGACAGAAGGTGGCAAGAATCAGTTTTAAAATATTTTTTAAGCCATATGTAATTTTGCATTTCAAGACATTAATGGTAAGCATTTCTAATCACCTCTGGAATGATGTTGAGAATTGAGCAGTGGGAGGGGGAGAAATTGCCAATCAGTTCAGAGAGGGTCAAAACAAAGTAAGTTTGTAGTACCTCCATACACCAAAAACAAGCAAAAAGTCATGATGGTTTCTTTAACACCAAAGTATTCAAGAATCTGTCCAGGGTGTAAAAGAGGGAATATTTATCGGGTTTTAAAGGACAAAATCCTAAGTGCATTCGGCAAGTCCTCTGAGACTGTAGAATTAAATGAAACATGACAGGAATCAGGAGATAGCCTGCACCTGTGGGTGGATTGCTTAGGGTTCCATATATGTTTGATTACTAAGGAGTAGCTTTGAGAACCATGGGCTCAGAACTACAACTCCTCAGCGGTAAGAGCAAAGTTCTGGTATAGTTTGATCCAAAGGTCTGAAAGGACATTGTTGAAAGGAAGATTTAATGTGAAAGCAGATCAGTAAAGAGAATCTAGATTTAGTTGATGATAAAGCATATTTGAACATTTGCCTGGGTGTGAAAGTAAATACTTAAAAAGTGTCTGCTGCTTATGTTTGATTCAGTCCACTTATGGTCTTGTATTTATTACTAGATGTTTTCAACTCTGATACACACCACTTCATGAGTCCAGTTTTGTTTTGGGACTGTGAACGGTCCATACACTTGAATGTTAGTTTGTAAAATGCATGGCTAGATAAATCGTCGGTTACATTTAAAGTAACTGGACTGCTGCTGATGGTTGTTTTTGTTTCATGAATTTAAACCAAAGTCGGTAAGTGAAAATTCATGTTTTCTTCAAGAAACCCTTGGATACTTGAAGAAGACCAAAGAAGCGTGTTGCCATTTTCTAGGTTTGTCTAAAGCACATGGTCTTTGACTTTCTGTATTGTATTTTTCTTTTATTTAATGAATATTTATCTGAATTAATATTGACGAAAATGAGGACCTGAACTCCTCAATGGTTAGGTGTCATCTATATATTACTATATTCTAGATGTAAACTGTTTATGTATGTGTTGTTAGGTTTGTGTGCTATTGTATGTTCTTTTTTAGTACCTGCAGTGATTTACACCACTTTGGTCAACGTGAGTTGTGATTAAATGTGCTATACAAATAAATTTGACTTGACTTGACTTGACTACTAAAACTCTCATCTTATATATTTATTTATTTATTTGTTTGTTTGTTTGTTTGTACCCGAAATACAGCCAAAACGGTACACGGTAGTGCAACAATTTTAGGCCCACCTTACTCACCATTGTCCTGCTGTTCAAATGGTTGTTACATTTTAAAAGTTATTCACTTTTTAAACTTTAATAAATCACTTTTTAAACTTTAATAAACCGCTCCCACTTGCCTTGCCCGTCAGCTGTGCCTGCGTAGTAATACCTCCATGTTCGACGTCACAATGGGAACCCAACAGGTCCGCACCTGTGCAGTTGGGGCGCGTTGATCTAATACTTACATGTTCATCTTGCGTCACAACAGTAAGATGGCCGCCGGATCTGCGTGTGTGCATTTGGGGGAGGGTTGCCATTTTGAGATCACCATTTGATTGGCTCTACCACCTCCCTCCCACATGGGGTCCGGCGTGTCCTGATTGGCTCCTGCCGCTCCCCCAATTTTGTTGCATAAGTGTAATGTTGAGTCAGTCAAAACCACTTTGGGGTTGAGAAGAGACAAGTATGAAGAATTAAAAGTGGAAAAAGTGAGAACTAAAATAAAAAAATATTTTTTAACACCAGTATTCTTAGATTTGAATTGAAATAGATACCCAAACAGCGTTGGGATGATGTTGGGAATCATGAGGCCATACATCAATGACCAGAGGACCACCTCAAAAACTACCTACCCATCCACCCTGCCAGGCACCTCCCGATTCATACTACAGGGCCTGGACTGACAAACTGGTGACATAGGTTTAAATCACACCATGCCAAACAGAGAAGTTAAGTTCAGTCACATAAATAATCTGTGATTTTTTTTAAACAATCTTATTAATTGTGGCGGCAAAGCTTCTACTGTAGATTCATGCCACTTTGTTCATCAGGTTCCGTCAAAGTAGAAACTCTGCCACCACTTCCTAGTCTGGCCTGTATGTGGCTCTTGATCAATGTGGTTGATTTCTAACTGATCACAGGAAAGCTCCTTTGGTTGTAATAAAACCAATGGCTCTGTTTTTACAAGTTCTATTAGGATTTCAGTCTTCCATTATGAAGTTAACAGATAAATGGTGCCTATGTGATTGCATGCAGTCAGTTTCAGTGCAAGCTATTGAGTTAATCTATTACAATGATTCCTCCTAAGCTTCCTTCCATAAGGTCTCTGTCTATGAGGTCTGGGCAACCATGGAGCATCTTCATGCAATCACGTAATATAAGTATTGGACGTAATTTAAAAAGCAGTGGCAGTCTGTTACAAATCCAAGAAAGGCACAGTGTTAAGTATTGGTAGTGTGTGGAATAAGGAATAAGGCTATAAAGTGCTATGAAGCAGCCTGGCAAAGAATGCAGTTTAAAAGTTGGTCATATCAGCACATTGTTTATGGCTTGGTAAAAGCAGGTTCTTCTGTGAGTAAACAAGTACTGCTGTTCTTCAGACAAATGAAGTTTAAAATCTTGCTGGGAGCAAATATTGAGCCTTACACTTCTACTGGGATAATCTGGGGAAGTTTTATGACAGGATCATGTTTCTAGTGTTAAAGAAAATCTTGCCAGAAAGCCAGAGTTTGAATTTCCAACTATGCACAAAGTTGTCCTTTGAAATGTATGTAATTTTAGTCTATAAAATTGCTATTCCTGACCAGTAGGCAGGCCAGAGCAGAAAGAGTGTTATTGATTATTTTTTGAAGAGTTAAATATTGTACAAAAATTGAAAGATTACTCTTCAGTTATACAGAGCTTTAAAGAGACCATATATGGAGCACCATATGCAGTTTCTTTATTTAAGGAAGAATATATACCTATTGGAAGCACTGGACCAATTTCTGGAATAAACAGATATCTGGCCCAATATTTGGAAGTAAAGTTTAGAAGAGTGAAGGTTAACATGACTGAAACATGTAGAATCCTGAAACAGGATGGGTGTGGAGAGAATATTTTCTCTTGTGGTAGAATTTAAAACTAGGCATCACTATTTAAAAATAAGAAATTTCTAATTTGAAAAAGAATTCAGGCATCTTATCCTCTCAAAGTTCTGTGAATCTTTTGAACACTCTTCCTTGAAGACCAACAGCACCAGAGTTTTTCAATATTTTTATGGGAGATGTAAATAGATTTAAGGGAGAGGTAAATAGTTTACAAACGAGGACAGTGAAAGATTATTGCGGGTATACAAAACTGCAAAGTTGAGGTTATCAGCATATCAGCCATGATTTAATACTAAATGGTGGAGCAAGCTTAAGTTGCCACTTCTCTGAGGCATCTACTCCTGCTTCTATTTCATCTGTTTGCATATTTATATATACTTAGCCAAATTAGATTTACATAGCCAAATTAGATGAGGTGTTCAAACCAGTTAAGCAAAACAGCATTCCGGCAGAATAATATGGTTTGTCTAACATTCTATACTCCTCTATCATAATTCATGCAACATTCTATCCCACTGGCAGAAGTGATAGTACTGTGGTATATAAGGAAGGAGCACTCTTGGAGTCCATGACATTGACTCAAGTTTCCTTGGAGGTATCATGATATCAGGTTAAATGTGGGCAAGCAAACCTCGTGTTGATAAGTATGTACCTTAATTCATCATTCATTCATTACAGTCTTGGGGTATAGATGTTTCCAAACCAAGCTGTGATGCAACCTAACACTTTGCTTTCTGCAGAAGTTTGAAAGAGTCACTGGAGACATGCTGAATTTTCTCAGACTCCTCAGGAAGTAGAGGCATTGATGAGCCCTCTTGGCTGTCGCATCAATGTGGTTGGTCCATGACAGATCATTGGTAATATTAGCACCCAGGAACCTGGAGCTCTCAACCATTTCCACTTCTACATCATTGATGCTGATTGAGGTATATACTCCAGGCTTCCTGAAGTCAATAACTAGCTCCTGCATCTTGTTGACATTGAGGGAGTTGTTTTGACACCATGTCACTAAATTGTCTATCTCCTTCTTGTACCCCATCTCATTATCATTTGTGATTCAGCCCACACATTGGTGTCATCTGCAAACTGGTAGATGGAATTAGAGCTGAATTAGGCCTACAGTCAAGTGTATAGGGAGTATAGTAGGTGATTGATAATGCAATCTTAGAGGGCACCAGTATTAAGAATGATTATGGAGGAGGTGTTATCACTTATCCTCACTGATTGAGTCTGTGGAAAAGAATGTCAAGGAACCAACAAAAGAGTGGGGAACTGATTCCTAAGTCCAGGAGTTTGGAAATATGGATGGGATAATGGTGTTGAAGGCAGAACTGGATGCAACACATAGGTACAACTCTTTGCTGCATCAGTGTATCATTGAGTCATACAGTGTGGAAACAGGCCCTTCGGCCTAACTTACCCACACCGACTAACATGTCCCATCTACACTAGTGCCTATATGCATCAGATACCACCTTTTAATTTTGAAAATGGCCAATTTGAATAAAGAATGTTCTGTTAGCTCTGTCTGGTCTGAGACAGTAAGTGCAGAATCAACAAAGAAAATCCTCAGGGTTTGTATAGCTGCAAATTTTTGAAAGGTGCAAACCAACTCCTGCAATAATATAGGTTACACCTAATTAAACTCTCTTTTCGTTGGAACGTACGGTTACTTTTATTCCATCCTATCACCATTGTGGAAATACAAATGAAACATATGATTTAAAGCATCAGAACTACTACCATTTATTCTCCCATTAGAAATATTTCCAGGGCAGGTTACAGGCAAGGAAATAAGGCCTGGAAAGATCATGAACTAATTTATTTTGTGTAAATGCTCCATTTCAAATGAAGAAAATTTGACTAATTCTGAGATTTAGTTTTCCTGATATTTTTTAAGTTTTAAGGAATTACCAAACTCTACTTCCAAGTACCACAATGAAGCAGTCTCTAAATGATGTCACATTTTCCATCTTCCACCAACTAATACAAAGAGCAGAATATATTTCCCAATGGAAAATCTCCTGTTTGCAATCATCATGGAAGAGGAGCCAAATAAAATAGACCAAAGAAGGATAAATTAGTTCTAATAGATATGGCCAAACCACTAAAGGTTCGCAACAATGATTATGAAAGTCATGTAGACCTGCTTTTCTGATATTACAATAATGTGCACACATCAAACGTTGTTAAATGCTTCAGGAAAACATGATAACACAAGATATATTACAGAAATATAAACAAAAACTGTGTCTTTTAAAAGTGAGCACTCCTCTTAACTTTCATGACACTGACACCTTTCCCATGTGCATTTGATCACATGTAAGTTATACATTCAATGGAATGATCAGTGACAAGTTTTGCAGGAGAGCACTGAGCCATGCTGAGGAGAAGAAGGCTATAAATATTCTGTGATGATGATTGCTCCAAACTGTCAAACAACAATTTATGAGCAAAGATACTTCCAAGTCCAGTCTATCCAAACATTGTTTAAAGCTGCCAGACATTGTGAATGAGTGATCACTAGTTTACTATTGTATATTCTTCGTCAAGCAAGTGTGAACAGTTCAGTGCAATCTCAAAAGTTGTTACTGTAAGTCATTTCGGTCATCAACCATATCTGCTCTATGTAGCACCGATATCAAAATATACTTTATTCGAGAAATAAATATACACAATACATGATCCTTACAAAACTCCATCCAACATTCTCGGAGGCTATACATACATTCAGTACCGTCAATGTAGCACTGATGCTCAGCTAATGTAGCAACGGTACAACTGTGACTGGATATCTGGCAAACTGATTTCTTTCTATTGCATCCACATCAACTTGTTTCTCCTCAATGTGTAGGAAAGAACTGCAGATGCTAATTTAAAACAAAGGTAGACACAAAATGCTGGAGTAACTCAGCGGGTCAGGCAGCATCTCTGGAGAGAAAGAATGGGTGACGTTTCGGGTCGAGAGCCTTCTTCAGACTGATCTGATTCTTCAGTCTGAAGAAGGGTCTCGACCCAAAACTTCACCCATTCCTTCCCGCTGAGTTACTCTAGCATTTTGTGTGTTCCTCCTCAATGGTGATTAGCACTCCATCTGGTAAATCATTCTCAAATTCAAGATTTAAATAATTAAGTTGTTTGAATCTATGTTGTGAACATAACGTATGGTTTAGTTGCCAAGTATAACTGCTAATTTATTGTATTATTGTTCATTATATATTTTGTTGGGTAGTTGCATTAATATGCCTGTAAAGTTGCTGCAAGTCAAAATTCCATTGTTCCGTTCCTGTTACATATGACAATTAAACATTCTTGACTCTTAAACTACATCTGGTTGACGAGATGCAACACTATACAGTGAAGTGGTCAGGTTATGGGTGCCTCCTGGAATTGCTGCTACATCACAGATCAATACCCTTCCAATATGGCAAAGCAAGCCATGTTGTCCACCAGAAAACTATATTTGTTCTTTTGAATCAGAGTGAATAATAAATGAATAATTGTTGTGCAATGCCAACAAGATTCCAAATTCCTTACTTGGATCTCCTGTGTGCTTTGCAAGCACAAATACTCTGTTTATGAGTGACTTTCCCTTGTATGAAATTTGTATGTTAAAACTGAAAGAACATTTTGAGGTATCACTAATATGTCACAAAATCCTTCCTTGTGCAAATTCAGCTGTCAAAGGAAAGTTGTGGCTCACGTCCATCTAAATATGTTGGATATTTTTTTCAGAAGACCAGCATAGAAAAATTGAATAGTTATTTCAAACTGCCACAGAACCACAGGAAAACAATGAATTACCCTTTTTCATGACATAAATATGACAGAATTCTCAGGTAAAATAAAGAATAGTTTCTGGTGGTATATTTGCTTCTGAGTATATTTTTCAAGCTGAAAGTGTTCCGGCCATTTGTGTGGTTCACACACTTCTACAATAGAGTATTTAGACAAGAGTATTTTTAGAATGAGAACTCAGAGTGCGCCAACTTAAACAAGGTTGACTACCATGAAAGAAACGTCCTGAGTTATTATATGTGCCACAGCAGCATACTTGCATGTCACCCTTCCTGATACATCTATAAATGGTACATGCTATTTTGTCCTCAAAGCCAACAATGTATTTACTTCAGAAACAAATTCCACTCCTAATTTTCTCTGCTTTTAAAAGCATGTGTCATTCTTTCTCAAATTAATGCTATTTTCTCTAGTAATGTGCAAATTGCAACAAGATCTCCTTATTTAAGCAACTTTATGTTACTCTTTTTGCAGCTTTGATTAAAAGTTCACACAACTCAAGTTCATTTGTAGCAGACCAATATCTTTATCCCACAACATCTTCACTGCTTTTAAGGGTTCAGCTGTTTATTATTTAAAGAGCAACAAATTCGGAGGATTTCATGTATTCATTTAGAAGCATCTCCACCAGTTAAATATAACTTCTTTTGATGAAGGAGCAGTTTAAAAAGTCTTGCATGTCCTGGACATTTAACAAAAGTACATAAAATGATAATATTACAGCTCTCTGTCCTACTCCTCCATCTTCTCCTACTTATAGCACCTTCCCATGCAACTACGAGAGGTGCGACTCTTCATTTGACATGCGTCATGGACTCAAACAGTCTTCCAGGAATATAGTGATTTATTTACTCTTCTCTCAAAATGGTATGTTGCATTTGGTACTCATGATGCAGTTTCCTCTCCACTGGAGAAACTAAATATTGGTTGGGTTACTACTTTGTAGGACACCTCCATCCAGTCCAGAAGGACAAGCCTGAGTTACCAGTTATTTGCTAAGTTAATTCTCCATCCCACTCCTATTCTGACCTTTTTGTTTCAGCTATTGGTCCAATCATGCCCAACGATCAGTACCTCATCCTCTGTCTGGTCATGTTGCAGCAATGTGGATTTGATATTGAATTTAACAATTTCAAGTAATCAATCTTGTTTCCCAGTCTCTTCATATATGTGGTTATTCTTTTCAGTTCCACTTGGCTTTTATCCCTCTCTCTATTTTTCTGTCTCTAACTGCCAATGTTTCAAGTAATTGTTTCATTGACAACTTTGGTTTGCATCCAATCATGGATATTCCCTATTTATTTCACCCCTGCAACTAAAAACACTCATGTTTTCTAATTTTCCATTTTCTAATAAACAATCAGAATAATCAACTCTGTTTCTCTCTATTTGGATGTTGCTTAACTTACTGAATGTTTCCAGCATTTTTGTACTTGTTTCAAATTTCGGCATCTGTAATTATCTGTTTCAACTGAAATGTTTATTAAACCAGATGAGTTGCTGAACTTAAAATCTTCAAAAAGGACTTTGATATCCAGATCTAAATATTTAATGTACTATTTATTTTTTGTGATAGTATCTATTATTATTCTTGCCTTCTTTGTAAAGCAGCCTGAATAAAGAATTATGGATTGCTTTACAATTTGTTTTATAGCACCTCTTACTAATTTTGTTGCAGGGTTTGCAAAACTCAGAAATATGTTGGTTATTGAAGCCATTCGGTATTTTCTCTTTTAGTGTGAGAATCATATACTTTCAAACTATGGTTCTTACAAAAGATTAAAATAAATTAGAAAAGGGCAGGTCATAGTCTGCAGGCTTGCTCTGTCATTTGTTAAGATCATGAATCATCTGCTAATGGTCTTAACTCCATTTTCCTGCTTTGTATCGAAAAGTCTAAAAATCTATCTCTGCTTTCATTATGTGTAATGGTTCAACCTTCACAGCTCCCTCTGGTAAAGAATTTCACATATTCAAACTCTTTGAATAAATAAATTATCTTATTCTTAAGTGGGTGACCCCATAACTTTACAGTATACCCCTAGTTCAAGATTCCTCCACCAAAGGAAATATCCTCTCAGGGCCTACTCTGTCAAGCCCCATGAAGATTGTATATTTCAATAAGATCACCTTTTATTTTTCTAAATTTCCAAAACATTTTCTCCAGGGATTTTAATTTAACCTTTGAAGGTAGAAACATAATTGCATAGATGTAATGAATATTATTTGTGGAGGCTACTTTGGTTTGGAATTAATCATTTTAAGCAATAAGATGCTTTGAAAATTATATTTAAACGTGCACAGACGTTTAAAAAGCTCTACGCATTCCATATGAAAATCTTTTCACCAAAATGGCATCTAATCAACGTTAGATTCAAAGATGTAATTGTCCAGATTCTTTGTGCAATTTGTTTCTGAAATATAGCCAGATAACACTACAACTGAAAACATAAGTACAATATTCTGGCACTGTGTGCCTTGGTAAAATTTCTTCTAACTTTCAATGAAAGTCTGTTTGGATTTATTTACTGATTTAAAAAAAATACTGCTGGTGGCCAGCGTTACACCACCCACATTCAGACGAGTAAATTGGAAAGTCCAACTTTCCCTTTAAGTGACATTTTATTGTGCATTGCCGACTAATGATTTTATGGTTTTCATTCAGTGTCCCCACCTGCCAATAGTCCTCTTTATTAAACTAAAAAAGTCTGAAGTAAACTGTTTTGGGATTAAATTTTAATCATAAACGTATAAAACTTTCCTGTCGGTGAATTTCAATATTTGCATTTTAACTGTATTTGACATTCGTAAGAGTGTTTCAATTTGAATTATATTGCTTGAACTGCTTTACCTTAAGAAAATACTTGGAGTCATAGTCACAAAGTGTGGAAACAGGCCCTTCGGCCCAACTTGCTCACACTGACCAACATGTCCCATCTGCACTAGTCCCCCGTGCCCACATTTGGCCCAAATCCCTCTAAACCTATCTTATCCATGTACCTATCTAATTGCCTGTTAAACGGTGCGATAGTCCCTGCCTCAACTACCTCCTCTGGCAGCTCGTCCCATACACCTACCACCTTTGCGTGAAAAAGTCACCCCTCAGATTCCTATAAAATCTTTCCCCCTTCCCTTAAACCTTTGCTCTCTGGTTGTCAATTCTCCCACTCTGGGCAAGGGACTCTGATGCCTAGAACTGAACACAATACTCTAAATGCAGTCTAAGCAATATCTTATATAACTGCAACGTGACCTCCCAAATTCTCCACTGAATACTCTAACTGATGAAGGCCAATGTGCCAAAAGCCTGTTTGAACACCCCATCTACCTGTGACGCCATCTATGTACTATGAACTATGTACCTGCACTCCAAGATCCCTCTGCTCTACAACACTTCCCAGAGCCCTACCATTCACTGTGTCGGTCCTGCCCATGTTATACTCTCCAAAATGCAACACATCACATTTCTCGGTATTAAATTCCATCAACCATTCCTCAGCCCACCTGACCAACCGATCAAGATCCGGCTGCAATTTTTGACAACCATCTTCACTATCTGCAATACCATCCACTTCTGTATCATCTGAAAACTTAAATAAGTTACTTAAAAGATATAGTAATTCTTCATAAAGCACATCAGACATAATTTCCAATATCACATCTGAATCAGTGCTGCAATGTTATATTCTTGGAAACAGCACTGCACCCTTCCTCCAATATATTTTGGGTAATAATCTACAGTCTAGTCATGATTCCATATGCTCAGGTTTGTTGCGTAATTTTGGCTCAAGAAAATCAAATAATAAAAATACAATCAATGCACACTAAATTAAAGAGCATTTTGCTTGATTTTCCCTTTTGGGTATTTAATATATTTGAGTGAAAGGAAAAAAATGTTGATTTGCCAAAGCTATTTGGCACCTCATACCGTCTAGGCAACCACATGGCCAGTATAGCAAGTAACTACACAGCTGGGATTGGTTTGTGGACTCACGCATGAGTATAAATCATTGTCTTCAGGAGAGAAAAATATCGTACCTAGTCTTTTCTCTCCAGAACAGATTGGTTTTATTTAAGAACTGGCCCATTTTTCATTACTATTGGGCAGGCAATAAGTGTACCTTCAGACAAGATTTCCCATTTAAGGAAACATTCCCAATATAAAAACTTTGGAGATGGTTTTGATCAAAGCCGAGGTAACTATAAATGGGTTCATAAATGTGAAAGCAAAAAGCGGTGTGAAAAAACGGACTATACAAACCTAGTATCCATAAGTGGCTCAATTGAGCTATTGGACAGTGTTTGCTGGCACTTCAAAAAGCACCCAAACACATTCCCACATTCTTAACACAGGCCATACAAGAGAGTCTTTCTATTTCTCACCTTCTGAGGCTTGCCTGCCACTAAGGAACTTGGCTTATATATTAGGCTCGACATAGGTGGCTGTCATGAAAGCAACTGAAAGTCTCAGTTGTACTAATCCCCTGAGTAACTATAGGTCAAAAATAATTCCTGAACCAACCCTTTCTTCAAAGAACCTCAATTTGGACAGAGAACAAGTTCCTTCAACATCTAGTTTGGATTTGCACAGTTTCCCAATGTCTCGAAAATTGAAATGAATATTATTGGTAAATCAAGCAACATTAAGAAAAATATTTTTTGCAAATTCACTCAATTAATATCCCATGGTTGTCAGAAATTAAACCAGTAAAAACTGGGTCATTCAACCAGTCAGGCCACATGTAGTTTAGTTTAGTTTAGAGATACAGCGCAGAAACAGAAAGATGCCTGGATTAGGGGGTATTAGCTGCAGTGAGCAGTTGGACAGACTTGGATTGTTTTCTCTGGAATGAAGGATGAGAAGGGCAAAGTTAAAAGTTGTGGAGCAACTTTTTATTTTCACATAGGGTGGTGAGTGCCTGCAACAAGCTGCTGGGGTTGATGGTTTAGGCCAATGCCCGAGTGGCATTTAATAGACTTATGGATAGGCAAATGGATATCCAGAAAATGGAAGAATATAGAATATGTGCAGGTAGATAAGAGATGGTCTTGACATCATGTTTTATATTTTCCTTAGTATCACTGTCTAACACCATGGCGATTGATCTCTGATCTGAAATATTAACTCTGTTTCTGTCCATGTACAAAAAAGTGAATATAAAGATAAACTAAATTTGCACATTTCATAGGTATGTGGGATACTGCCATTTCTGCCATTGACTACTTTGAATGAGACTAAATTGAAATGGGGAATAGTCAATTCTGAAGTGAACTGTATCAATATAAAGATATTAAGTAACATTAAGAATGGGCAAATATTTTGTCAATGAAATACAATGTAGATAAATTCAAGGTAATATATTTTACAAGGAAAAACAAAGAGATAACATATTACTTCGAAGGTCCAATACTTGACAGGGTGGAAGAACAAAGAGATTTTGAAGTAGAAATTACTGTTGTGATAGAGGTCAATGAGGCCATCAAATGCAAAACCAAACACTGGGCTTTATTTGGAGAGGGAATTAAATTAAATCCATGGGTTACGTTAAAACTGTTTCAATGCTTGGTTAGCCAAGCTTAAGAATATTGCACATAATTCAGATAGTCAAATTATTAAAAAACGGCTATAAAATCTCACTGAAGGGTAGAGAGAGGTTTAGCATGGAACACTGAACAGTACAGATATGAACAAGCCCTTCAGCCAACATTGTCTGTGCTAAACATGATGTTAAGTTAAACTAATCTCCTCTGCCTGAACATGATCCAGATCCCTCCATTTCCTGCATGCCCATGTCTTATCTAAAAGCTTCGTAAATACCACAATATTATCAACCTCCATTGACCATCTCTGGCAGTGTGTTCCTGGCACCATCGCACTCTGTGTAAAAAAAACAACCACAGCTCATCTCCTTTAAAATTTTCCTCTCTCACCCCTAACATTTCCACCCTGGGAAAACGTTCTGACTGCCTCCCTTATTTATGCCTTTTCATAATTTTATATACAGCTATCATGTCTCTCCTCAACCTCTGACGTTCCAGAGAAAACAATCCAAAGTTTGTCCAATCTCTCATATTTAATACCCTCCAAATCCAGGCAGGTTACTGGTAAACCTCTTTTGCACCCTCTCCAGAGCCTCCACATCCTTCCTATAACGAGGCAACAAAAACTAAACACAATACACCAAATGTGGCCTAATCAGATTCCTATAAAGTTGTATGTAACATGATTTCCTAATACCTTTACTCAATGCCACGACCGATGAAGGTAAGCATACCACACACCTTCTTCACCATTCTATCCGTGTGTTGCTACTTTCAAGGACCAATGGTCTTCAATCCCAAAATCACTCTGTACATCAAAGATTAAAAGGATG
The DNA here is from genome assembly GCF_053455715.1 of Rhinoraja longicauda. Lineage (NCBI taxonomy): Eukaryota > Metazoa > Chordata > Chondrichthyes > Rajiformes > Arhynchobatidae > Rhinoraja > Rhinoraja longicauda. The sequence continues at coordinate 39,261,732 of NC_135963.1, read as the reverse complement.
ATATTCAGATATGTTCGGGTACACCAAGAAAGGATAAACAGATTGGATCCTTTTTTCTTGAACATTAAAGGCCAAAGAGAGATCTTTGGAGGTCTTTGAAATTATGAAGGGTTTTGATAGAGTAGATACAGAGAGAACACAACTGGTGGTCATAGCTATTTGAAAAAAAAAATTATCTTGTGAAATTCAACAGATTTCATAATCAACTTCTTTACTAAAGTGTAACAAGAACATGGTACTCACTACTTCAGAGATTGGCTGAATTGAATAGTAGAGATACATTTTAGGGAAGACTGGGGCAAGTATGTGAATGAGAATGGAGTAGAGGAATACACTGACATATTTGCATGAAAAAAAGCAAGAGGAAACTTGAATGGAGCATAAGTGTTAGATGGAAGCATCACTAAGTCAATGAAGTGTAGAAAAATAACTGCAGATGCTGGTACAAATCGAAAGTATTTATTCACAAAATGCTGGAGTAACTCAGCAGGTCAGGCAGCATCTCAAGAGAGAAGGAATGGGTGACGTTTCGGGTCGAGACCCTTCTTCAGACAACTAGATTGTCGCCGCACGTTTGCCGCGGTGTCTTGACCCGAAACGTCACCCATTCCTTCTCTCCTGAGATGCTGCCTGACCTGCTGAGTTACTCCAGCATTTTGTGAATAAACTAAGTCAATGAATGTTCCTTTGTTGAATTTAGAGAGAAAAATGTATCTGAAAATAATTGCAAGAAAGCAATACTAAAGTTACAATTTGAAATGTCACTCAATGTAGCCAAAACTAAAAAAAAATTCAACTTTAAATAATTTCTCAAAAAAAATCATTCTTGAGATTAACAGTGCAAACACCGTTCACCAAATCAAGGTAAGCAGTAAATAAATTTGCTCTGGCATGTACAATTTGTAATTTTTTTCTAAAAATGGGAACAGTCTAGTTAGTTTTGAAGTGATCAATTAAAGAAGAGAACAACGAACAATGAAATGTTGTTAGAGAATGAAATACTTATATATATTTCAAAATACAGGGAATGCTGTGTATTTCTGGGCTAGCCAGTATAAGAAGCAGCAGTGGTGGCTTTCTGACCAGCCCTTCATTTCTCTTCCCTCATTTTGATATTTTAGGTGAAATCTTCTGATGTGCATAAACATCAAAGATGATTACCCTGATACCGAGTTCTCTTCAGTCAATATCTGGCATCAAATACCTTGGTGGATATACTAAATTTATTCACCCTTGTCTTGAAAGGCTAGTATTAGATTAATTTGCTGCTGGAGACTAAGCTGAACTCAATATATTGTAATGTGTAAAGAAGATGGACATGAAGAGAGGGAGGAAGGAAAATGGAGAGAGGATTTCAAAGGACATATTGAGCCTTACGAGGAGTTAAGTATTTCATGATATCATACAGAAAATGTTACTTCCTCCTCCATATCAATCATTGCAATATTTCGACAATTTAGCTTCAATTTATGTTTGGTTTCATTTGCAAAATGTTTAGGTTCCAAAAGGCTGGAGCAATTAGGCTTGTATACACTGGAATTTAGAAGGATGAGGGGGGATCTTATTGAAACATATAAGATAATTAGGGGTTTGGACACATTAGAGGCAGGAAACATGTTCCCAATGTTGGGGGAGTCCAGAACAAGGGGCCACAGTTTAAGAATAAGGGGTAGGCCATTTAGAACGGAGATGAGGAAGAACTTTTTCAGTCAGAGAGTGGTGAAGGTGTGGAATTCTCTGCCTCAGAAGGCAGTGGAGGCCAGTTAGTTGGATGCTTTCAAGAGAGAGCTGGATAGAGCTCTTAAGGATAGCGGAGTGAGGGGGTATGGGGAGAAGGCAGGAACGGGGTACTGATTGAGAGTGATCAGCCATGATCGCATTGAATGGCGGTGCTGGCTCGAAGGGCTGAATAGTCTACTCCTGCACCTATTTTCTATTGTCTATTGTTCACTGTCCATTTTAATTTTGTTGTGCCAATCACACCAATGGTCTCCATGCTAGAACTCTACATCTTCTACCATGCATAAATGTTAACCCATCCAAAACGGTCCATCTCAAGTCATAACACAGTCCATTATAGTTCATTGCTGAGGTAGAATTATGGTTAGGGTTGTGCAGTATGGTTTAAAAGCCTGGTGGTTGCTGGGAAGAATGTGTTCTTGAAGCTGGAAGTAACAGTCCTCAAGCTTCTGTACTTGCTTTCAGATGGAGCACCAAGATGACAGCGTGGTCAGGGTGTTGTGGATCTTTGAAGATATTAGCTGCTTTCTTGAGACAGTGCTTCTGTAGACCCCTTTGATGGTGGGGAGGTCAATATTAATGATGGACCGGGCAACATCCATCACTTTCTACAGCCTCTTTCGTTCTTGGGCATCTAGTTACCAAACCAGGCTGCGATGCATCGAATGAGTACACTCCTTACCGTACACCTATCAAAGCTTGATAGAGTATTCAGCGAGAGGCAGAATCTCCACAAACTTCTGAGGAAGTAGTGGCATTGATGACCTTTCATCTCTAAAATTAGGCTTCCATCTCTAAAATTCCTTCCTGTAACCCTTCTATCTACTCTCTCCTCTTTTGAGGCTCTTTAAATTCTAGCTTTCTTATTTAGCTTTTGGACACCTCTCCCAAAATCTCTATATGGCTTTTTATATTTTTCTGATAACTTCAATGCAAGCCACCTTCAGTGTGAAGCAAAGGCCAGAAATAACTTTGAAAGTTGAGGTAAACCTGAAACTACGCCATAGCCACTGAAAATTTCTCGTACTTTCAGTCTTTATTCAGTTTTCCAGCTTCTGCAGTTTTTTGACTTGTTATGTTGAGATGTTGAGAATTATTTGCAAAATATATAATTATCCCCACATTATTAAGACTATAATAATTATATAAAGACTATAATTATCCCCACATTATTAAGTTGTTAATCTAAATTATTTCACTCCTGAAAATTTGAAAATTTTCTGATAAATTAGTGCAGATCCTAAGCAAGCAAGCATATTTCATGAGATTGGGGACAATTTGTGCTTGGTTGCTTTTCTTCCCTCCCTCCCTCATTACAGGAATATATTGTTCTAAAGATGCTTACTGGACATGCCATTTGCATTTGTCAAAAAAAAGGTAATATTTATAATTTACAGGATTCAGGTAATATTTATAATTTACAGGATTCAGCTGAACTAACTTTTCCTTTTAAGTGTTGGAATACATACAACACTGTAAAATGATGATCTCTCAATGACAACTCTAATAGGTCATTTGAAAGACATCAGTGGTTCTCGTAGGAGACTGGTCTACAGAATTAATCCGTCCAGTTATACCAAAAAAGATCTCACAAAATGCATTAATAACTCTTGAATGACAGATGATGACTGTCTGTTTCATAGAATTAATGCAGCATTTCACATATATCTCAACACCAAACATTCCAGGCAGATTGCTCTGCCCACCAAAAAATCACAGAACAGAACATGACTGTGTTAAGTAACCAGCTAGTAGTCACTTTCTTAATGAATCAATCTCTGCATTCCTTCACACCAAATATTACACACCCTTTGCCATACCTGAGTATGGAATAGTTGAGCAACTAACAACTGGAAATAAAAGTCCCTTGTGAATACAGCTGAGCAAAGTTTGGGAAAACAGTTAAAATATAATTGGAAAATAGCACAAGGAAAAAAGCAAATACAGACATCCAAAAGGTCCTGTAAATTCAAAACTTATTTTTAAAAAAAGAAATTGGACCTTGAACATTATAAGTGTTAAATAATTCTATGGCAGCTATAAATATCTGCCCAATTTTGCCATTTGAGAAAAGTAAATGGAACTTTGAGGCCCAAGATAGGTATGGAAAATCTAAACCTTACCTTTTATGAAGAACAGCTCCAGAATCAGATCCATGGCAAATCAGCATTATTAATCCTTCATTAAACCTTTCATAATGTTACCAATACAGATTGTACAGGCCTAAAAGACAAAGTATAAAATTGAGGGTGACATGTGGGCTTTATGGAGGTGAAATAGTGTAATAGGTCAGGTAAAGACAGTATTTCACAGTATGCTGTAAGGTAGCTTCGAATTTCAAGAGCAGAGTTGACAGAGGGACCACTGAAGTAGGACAGGAGGAGGCTGCAAATGCATGAGGGGAGAATCAGGAAAAGCGGGTTTAGATTAATGATGAGATTCTTAAAATAAAAGATCAACATTAGTCACCATCCAGTCTTCTGGCACCTCTCCCGTGCTTAATACTGATTCATATAAGTCAGTCAAGGTTCCTGTAATTTATTCTCTAGCTTCCCAGTGTCCTTGGACACTTGTTCCGCACATCTCTGTTAAATTTTGCCCTTTTCACCTTAATGCTATGCCCTCAAGTCTGTGACATTTCCAAACAGGGAAACTGGCTCTGATCGTCTACCTTATTTTTGCCTCTTGATAATTTTATGTGCTTCTACCAGGTCTCCCCTCCCCCTTCGATGCTGCCTGACCTGCTAAATTACACCGCCACTTTGTATTTTTTTTGTAAACCCAATCTGCAGTTCCTTGTGTCTCAATTTCTTGTAGGTCTTTCTACTGAGACAGGAGCAAACACTTTTCCATGAGGGAATTTTCATGCTTGGTATTAATGCTTCCAAGGCACAATAGCTGATATGGCAGCTTTCCACTTCTACTAAGGTAACCAAAAGTTTTCATGACTCAGTGGTAGAATCATGGGTCTACTTCAAACCACATAAAATTATCAAGAGGCAAAAATAAGGTAGACGATCAGAGCCAGTTTCCCTGTTTGGAAATGTCACAGATTCCATTGGAAAGAAAGCATGTCAGAAATAGACTTCTGTGATAGTTTAGAAAGATGAAGTACAACATGGTATAATAGCTTTTGTTTGTCAGAGTTTATGTGTGGGGATTTTTAAGATAATTTTGTGCAATAAGATGTGCCTTGATAGATGTGCCGTTTTGAAGCTGTCAATCAATGACCTCTTCCACCTCTATCTCGTACTGCTATCAGCATAGACAATGGCTGAGTCTTCAAGATACAAAGATAATGGATGCTGAGGCAGGCAGGATGAAATAACCAATCTTCTTTGAAGCTCAACATGAGGACTTTGATGGCAGTTTTATTCGTGTCCGACTAGATTTATGTCTGTTATTGTAAAAGCATCATGTTGCACCATCCAAAGAACAGACAGGCGTGAGAAGCAATGAAGATGGGATTCCCTTATCCTCTAAGCACCAGTACTCCATGCGCTGCTGCCGCTGAAAAATCAAAGGAACTGCCAACTGTCCAAAACTACAAGAATCATAGAATCTCCCTGTATATATGGCCATTCTCCCTCAATAGACAATAGACAATAGGTGCAGGAGTAGGCCATTCAGCCCTTCGAGCCAGCACCGCCATTCAATGCGATCATGGCTGATCACTCTCAATCAGTACCCCGTTCCTGCCTTCTCCCCATACCCCCTCACTCCGCTATCCTTAAGAGCTCTATCCAGCTCTCTCTTGAAAGCATCCAACGAACTGGCCTCCACTGCCTTCTGAGGCAGAGAATTCCACACCTTCACCACTCTCTGACTGAAAAAGTTCTTCCTCATCTCCGTTCTAAATGGCCTACCCCTTATTCTTAAACTGTGGCCCCTTGTTCTGGACTCCCCCAACATTGGGAACATGTTTCCTGCCTCTAATGTGTCCAATCCCCTAATTATCTTATATGTTTCAATAAGATCCCCCCTCATCCTTCTAAATTCCAGTGTATACAAGCCTAATTGCTCCAGCCTTTCAACATACGACAGTCCCGCCATTCCGGGAATTAACCTAGTGAACCTACGCTGCACGCCCTCAATAGCAAGAATATCCTTCCTCAAATTTGGAGACCAAAACTGCACACAGTACTCCAGGTGCGGTCTCACCAGGGCCCGGTACAACTGTAGAAGGACCTCTTTGCTCCTATACTCAACTCCTCTTGTTATGAAGGCCAACATTCCATTGGCTTTCTTCACTGCCTGCTGTACCTGCATGCTTCCTTTCAGTGACTGATGCACTAGGACACCCAGATCTCGTTGAACATCCCCTCTTCCTAACTTGACACCATTCAGATAATAATCTGCCTTTCTATTCTTACTTTCAAAGTGAATAACCTCACACTTATCTACATTAAACTGCATCTGCCATGTATCCGCCCACTCACACAACCTGTCCAAGTCACCATGCAGCCTTATTGCATCTTCCTCACAATTCACACTACCCCCCAGCTTAGTATCATCTGCAAATTTGCTAATGGTACTTTTAATCCCTTCATCTAAGTCATTAATGTATATCGTAAATAGCTGGGGTCCCACCACCGAACCTTGCGGTACCCCACTGGTCACTGCCTGCCATTCCGAAAGGGACCCATTTATCCCCACTCTTTGCTTTCTGTCTGTCAACCAATTTTCTATCCATGTCAACCCTACCCCCAATACCATGTGCTCTAATTTTGCCCACTAATCTCCTATGTGGGACCTTGTCGAAGGCTTTCTGAAAGTCGAGGTACACCACATCCACTGACTCTCCCCTGTCAATTTTCCTAGTTACATCCTCAAAAAATTCCAGTAGATTTGTCAAGCATGATTTCCCCTTCGTAATTCTACATACATTCAATTTTAACAGATAGAGATCGGCATGGGTAAATGGAACTGGGTACAAAGCAAGAAAAACATAATAGTAGTGTAGCGAGATATTTTCCATGGGATGGAAAGGTAGAATCCATTTGAAAGAAGAAAAAAGGGTGCTGTTTTCATGTCATGGGAATTCTTCAGACCATCAAAATAGAGTGAAGGGCAAGGCAGACAAATGTAAGGAAGCTTGGCTGATGAGGGAAATTGAAGTATTGGTTAAGAATAAGAAGGACGCATGGAACAGGTATAGGCAGCTGGGATCAAGTGCATCCCTCGAGGAGTTTCGGGAAATAAGGAATAAACTAAAAAAGGAAATCAGAAGGGAAAAAAGGGGCTAGGAGATAGCTCTGGCAGATAGCATTAAGGACAATCCCAAGAGATTTTATAAATACATTACGGGGAAGAGTAACTAGAGAGTGGGACTCCTCAGGAATCAAAGTGGTCAACTCTGTGTGGAGCCACAGGAGATGGGCAAGTTCTTCAAATAGTATTTCTCCTCTGTATTTACCAAGAAGACAGGAGGACGGAGGAACTTGGGGCAGTCAATGAAAGAGTCTTGAGAGCAGTTAGTGTAACAGTCAAAGAGGTGCTAAACATTCTATCATATATGAAGGTAGACAAATCTCCAGGGCCTGATCAGAAATATCCGAGGACTAGAGAGGAAATTGTGGGAGCCCTGGTTGAAATTTACGAGTCATCTTTAAATACAGGAGGGGTGCCAGAAGACTGGAGGGTGGCAAATGTTGTGCCTTTGTTCAAGAAGAGCAGAAGGGAAAATACTGGGAACTCTCGGTCTGTGAGCTAAACATCTGCAGTGGGAAAGTTACTAGAGTATTTTGAGGGATAGGATACATATTCATTTAGATGGACAAAGGCAGATTAGAGATAGTCAGCATGGTTTTGTATGTTGGAGGTCGTGTCTCTCAAATCTGATTGAGTTTTTTGAAGACGTGACCAAAATATTGATGAGGGCAGACATGTAGATGTTGTACATATTGTCTTCAGCAAAGCATTCGATAAGGTTCCACATGGTAGGCTGTTCTGGAAGGTTAGATCGCATGGGTCCAAGGAGAGATAGCTGAATGGATAGAAATTTGGCTTCATGGAAGGAAGCTGAGGGTGATGGTGCAAGGTTGCTTCTCGGACTGGAGGCCTGTAACTAGTGGTGTGCCTCAGAATTCGGTGCTGGGCCCGTTACTGTTTGTCATTTATATCAATGATTTGGGCGAGAACATACATGGCAAGATTAACAAGTTTGCTGTTAATACAAAAGTGGGTGGTTTTGCAGATAGTGAAGATGCTTGTGAAAAATTGCAGTAGGATCTTGATCGATTGGCCAGATGGGCCGAGGAATGGTTGATTAAATTTAATACAGAGAAATGTGAGATGTTGCATTTTGGAAAGGCTAACATGGGCAGGACCAACATAGTGAATGGTAGGGTTCTGGGGAGTGTTGTAGAACTGAGGGATCTTGGAGTGCAGGTGCATTATTCCTTGAATGTGGAGTCGCAGTTAGATAGGGTAGTCAAAAAGGCTTTTGGCACATTGACCTTCATCAGACAGAGTATTGAGTATAGAAGTTGGGAGGACATTTTGCAGCTGTATAAGATGTTGGTGAGGCCACAGTTAGAGTATTGTATTCAGTTCTGGGCACCATGTTTTGGGAAGATGATGTCAAGCTGGAAAGAGTACAGGGAAGATTTACGAGGATGTTGCCAGGACTAGAGGGTCTGAATTAAAGAGAGAGGTTAAGTAGACAATAGGTGCAGGAGTAGGCCATTCGGCCCTTCGAGCCATTCAATGTGATCATGGCTGATTTCATTCACAATCAGTACCCCGTTCCTGCCTTCTCCCCATATCCCCTGACTCCGCTATCATTAAGAGCTCTATCTAGCTCTCTCTTGAAAGCATTCAGAGAATTGGCCTCCACTGGGACTCTATTCCTTGGAGCGCAGGATGATGATGAGTGATCTTATAGAGGTGTATTAAATCATGAGGAATAGATCATGAAACACAATTTTTGCTATAATTGGAGTAATGTGTCCAATTCTGGAAATCCTATTTAAGAGATGCATAGCTTTTGAGGAGTGCAGAGAAGATTTAGTAAAATAATTCTAGGGATGGACTGAGAAGGCTATGATTGCTCTCGTTGGAATAGAGGTTAAAAGAGGAGAACTGATGGAGGTAATCAAAATCACGAAGCGTTTGGAGTAGAAACTGTCCTCTTTGGTGGAGGTGTCCAGAATTAGAAAACATAGGATGAAGTTTTGTTTCCTCATCAAATGGTTAGGGAGTGGATGCCATACCAGGGATAGTAGTAGATATAAATTCAATTACAGAATTGAGAAAGGAGCTGGCTAAGTCCATGAAGGGAGAGAAATTGCACCATTCTTGGGAGGGCCGAGAAGTTGGACAAGCTGAATGCTGTTACATATTACTGCTGATAGGTGTAGTAGCTATAATATATTCCTTTATTCATCCCACACCGGGGAGATTTAGTGTTACAGCAGCAAAGTGGATAGCAAGAGATCATCCATTATAAATAAAAGTAAAGATAAAGATAAATTGTATTCCTTAGCTGTTACTGTTGACTCGTCTGCTGGGAGCAGTGCTGGTTGTGCAGTCTCACAGCAGCGGGAAGGAAGGACCTCCTGTATCTCTCCTTCACGCACTTGGGGTGAAGGAGTCTGTCACTGAAGGAGCTACTCAGTGCAGTGACAGTGTCCTGCATTGGGTGGGAGTCGTTGTCCAGCAGCGATGTTAACTTTGCCATCATCCTCTCTCCCACCACCTGCACTGAGTCGAGGGGGCAACCCAGGACAGAGCTGGCCTTCCTGACCAGCTTGCCAAGTCTCTTCCCTTCTGCCGCTGAGATGTTGCTGCTCCAGCAGACCACTCCATAGAAAATGGCTGATGCAACCACCGTGTTGTAGAAGGTCCTTAGGAGTGCCCCCTGCACTCCAAAGGACATGAGTCTCCTTAGCAGATTCATCATTATACCGTCATTCAATGTGCTCTAACAGTCAAACAGCCATATGGCTGTCCTCTAAGTTGTCATCATTCTGATAAACATACCAAATCATTTTTAAAGCAGGGGCCACGTTTCTCTCAGGTGAGCCATCATCTCAAATGAGTTCCAGGGTCATCTACAGGCTTCAGTGAACTAATTCAATTTACTCACTGTAATACCATAATTTAAAAATCCTTTGCCATTGTTTTGTGATATCAATATTTAATACTGGGGAAGGCTGAAATGAATCCATCTTGCCGCCCCTTAACGCAGATATTTTCATAACATTCTCCATCAGTGAATAGAATGAAATATCTTTAATCAATCAAAACTTTAACCTTTACTTATTAAAGAATTTGTACTTAGGTGTTAGTCTTGAGATGCCAAAATTAAATACCAATTAAAACAGGATAGAAAACAGCAACAGGGCAAATTCCCACCGCACAGAGGTTTACAGCAGTCCATAATCTTGCTCTGGCTGCAGTTACCATCACCTTCGGCTTTACCTTGTGTCACATTCTACTGCATAGGTTCGAGAAACAAGTGTTCTTGCAAGCCATCTGCACAGAATAATGGAAATATTTGTTTTAATTCTTCAATATCTACACCAGAATGAGATTTGGAAATGTTGCCACCCAAATTCAGAGATTCTAATTAATGCCATATCAGATTAATCATCTAACATGGGATCATCTGATTAATCTACAACTGCTAAAGTTGAGATATACAGTGTCCTCCATAATGTTTGGGACAAAGACCCGTCATTTATTTATTTGCCCCTGTACTCCACAATTTGAGATTTGTAATAGAATAAATCACATGTGGTTAAAGTGCACATTGTCAGATTTTAATAAAGGCCATTTTTATAAATTTTGGTTTCACAATGTAGAAATTACAGAAGTGTTTATACATTGTCCTCCCATTTCAGGGCACCACAATGTTTGGGATACTGCAATGTCATGTAAATGAAAGTAGTCATGTTTAGTATTTTGCTGCATATCCTTTGCTTGCAATGACTGCTTGAAGTCTACGATTCATGGACATCACCAGTTGCTGGGTGTCTTCTCTGGTGATGCTCTGCCAGGCCTGTATTGCAGCCATCTTTAGCTTATGCTTGTTTTGGGGGCAAGTCCCCTTCAGTTTTCTCTTCATATAAAAGGCATGCTCAATTGGTTCAGATCGGGTGATTGACTTGGCCACTCAAGAATTGTTAATTTTTTTTGCTTTGAAAAACTCCTTTGTTGCTTTAGCAGTATGTTTGGGATCATTGTCTTGCTGTAGAATAAACCACCGGCCAATGAGTTTTGAGGCATTTGTTTGAACTTGAGCAGATAGGATGTGTCTATACACTTCAGAATTCATTATGCTACGACCATCAGCAGTTGTATCAACAATGAAGATAAGTGAGCCAGTACCTTCAACAGCCATACATGCCCAGGCCACAACACCCCCACCACCGTGTTTCACAGATGAGGTGGTATGCTTTGGATCTTGGGCAGTTCCTTCTCTCCTTCATACTTTGCTCTTGCCATCACTCTGATAAGTTAATCTTCATCTCATCTGTCCACAAGAACTTTTTCCAGAACTGTGGTTGCTCTTTTAAGTACTTTTTGGCAAATTGTAATCTGGCCATCTTATTTTTGCGGCTAACCAGTGGTTTGCATCTTGCAGTGTTGCCACTGTATCTCTGTTCATGAAGTCTTCTGTGGACAGTGGTCATTGACAAATCCACACCTGACTCCTGAAGAGTGTTTGTGATCTGTCGGACAGGTGTTTGGGGATTTTCCTTTATTATAGAGAAAATTCTGTCATCAGCTGTGGAGGTCTTCCTTGGCCTGCCAGTCCCTTTGCGATTAGTAAGCTCACCAGTGTTCTCTATCTTCTTAATGATGTTCCAAACAGTTGATTTTGGTAAGCCTAAGGTTTGGCTGATGTCTCTAACAGTTTTACTCTTGTGTCTCAGTCTGACAATTGCTTCTTTGATTTTCATTGGCACAACTTTGGTCCTCATGTTGATAAACAGCAATTAAAGGTTTCCAAAGGTAATGGAAAGACTGGAGGAAAGATTAGGTGCTGAGAGCTCTCTTATACCTGCATTAAGGAGGCATTTAAACACACCTGAGCAATTACAAATACCTGTGAAGCCATGTGTCCCAAACATTATGGTGCCCTGAAATGGGGGGACTATGTGTAAACACTGTTGTAATTTCTACATGGTGAAACCAAAATGTATGAAAATACCCTTTAATAAAATCTGACATTGTGCACTTTGACCACATGGGATTTTTTTCTATTGCAAATCTCAAATACAGAGGCAAATAAATAAATGATGGGTCTTTGTCCCAAACATTATGGAGGGCACTGTAGCGATCCCTTAATCATCAAAAATAGTAAAACAATAGATGAATCACCTTAAGCTGATTACTTTTCATATTATTTAGTTTGTTTAGATATTGTCCTCATGTATATCATTTGTTGACATAGTCAAAGGAAGAAAATGACCATTTCCTTCTTTTGGGTAATAGGATACCCCTCTGAAATACAACATGAGCTTTCTCAAGACATAATTTTCATTGCTCATGTTGTAAATCCCTTGTTCATTTCAATCTATTGGAAATGGGGCTAAGATTAGGATCTCAATAAATATGGAGTGATACTCATTGTCATTTCAAAACAGTTGCTTTTCTATTGCTTTAACAAACTAGGTTATGAAATTTAAAACCCTTTATATCTATTGCACCCCTTAACTATTCCTTAAATTATCACCTCAGTCAGTTTTGTGAAGAATTGTTTCTGCATTGTGAACACAGATGGTTGGGGATGCTAGAAAGAAAAATGGTAAAACATGTAGTTTCCACATCTAGAAACACAGCTTTAATTAGTACTTCTAAACTGCATTCCAATGGGACAAATCTGACTTGAAATATCTTGCATAAGCACCTGCTTTCAAGTTACATTTCTGGTGCAAACTATATGTGTTAACATGAAGTTAGGATCCCATTATAATTTCTATAAGTGTACAACCCTCTAGTGAAAGTGTATATTTTGGTTTGGATGAAGTAAAAATACAGTAAGAGCAGGAGAAGAAAAATAAAATCACTATGTGGCTTCATTTAGGACACATAAGGTGTCTTTGTATGCTTGAAGACTTCAGATGTAGATATGTTTTAGATCCTGCTTTTTCTTCAGTATGTTTCCATGTAAATGATTCCAATTGTTATTCCAGAATATATTTGATTAGTGGAAACAACATAAAATGGCCAAATAAGCTGCTTGCACTTGCAAGACATTTATTAAGTAGGAAAACGTACTGTAATCTATACCTAAAGTCTCTTTAAACTTGCTTGTGCAAACATACATACATACACACACACTATATTCAGAATTGTGAAAATGACACCAGTCACACAAAAAGCATTAGAAAGATATCATCGGGTTCAGTAGTACTTCAGGATTACTTGTTAAAGTGGAGGCCATGTGTTAACAGAATGTGAGAGATTCAAAGCAAGCTGTATACGTTAATGGAGAGATTGAGAAAAATATACAATAGCCTAATGGCAAATCTGAATGTTCATAGTACAAAGTTACCACAGGTAGTTTTTTTTCATTCAAGATTGCAGCAGATAGTAAAATCCACAGGAAAATTGTTCACATTGTAAAAATTTAAAAAAAAAGGAAATTACATGGGTACAAAACAGTTCAGTTAAAAAACACTTTTCCAACAAAATAAAATATTTCAGGTATTAAAAACCTATGGATGTGCACTTTTCTACACGGTAATACTGTTGACTACACATATTGCTCATCCCATTTCTGTACCCAACATGGGTTAACTAGACTAGAGCAAATAAGCAGAATGAATGATCAAGGGATAGGAAATGCAAAAAAAAGCCAAGTCTGCTCTCCCAAAACTGTTAACTACAGTAACTGTAATCTATCTGGATTCTCTGCATTAAAAATCCCAGCATTACTGGTTGTAACATGTACACTATTTGGTGTAACAAATCTTTACTTAAGGCAGTGGTTCCACAGGGCAGTCAGTGCAAATGGGATGCACAGTACTCAGAGATGCTGAAATCTTATCAAATGCGTCTTAGCTGCTCCAGGACTACCGCATTATTACCACAATGTCCTAGTGGTTGCTGCTGTGAAGCCAGTGCTCTGATATAAAAATATTAAGCGCATCCCTGGCTCAGAAAGAACAAATGTGGAACTTTTCCATGAGGTCCTTTCATGAGCAGCATGCATTCATCAAGCTGCATCCAAGTCTTGAATTATGCCACTGTTTCAGTCATTCAAAAGACATCAAGTTTGCAGGAACCTGAGGAGAAAAAAAAATTACTAAACACAATTATATAACTGTTTAAATTCAACATATCCTACAACACTAGGACTACAAATCTGCTAAACATGCAGTTCTCAAGAAAATGAAAGAACCAAAACTACTTTTATCTAGTGGATTTTAAGGCAATAAAATATCATAGGATTACTTACAGGAGTCTGAACAAACTAGGATTGACATCAAGCCAAAGGAAGAGATTCTAGTGCAGGCACCAAAAGCTCATTCAGAAATAGGGTTTAAGCATTGTCTTAGAATAAAAGTGTTACAGAGAAAATTATGGTGGGGCTCATCTGTCGATCATCCCATTCGCTTATTTGATTACTCATTTCAAGAAACACCTTGTGATTGGTGAGAATGCACAGGAGATCTATGAAGGAGCGAGATAATTGCTATGAGGAAACATTGGATAGGCTGGGGTTGTCTTCCTTTAAGCAGAGATTGCAGAAGGGAGACAATAACATATAACAACATATAACAACTACAGCATGGAAACAGGCCTGTCCGGCCCTACCAGTCCACGCCGACCATTCTCCCTGACCTAGTCTCATCTACCTGCACTCAGACCATAACCCTCCAATCCCCTCCTATCCATATACCTATCCAATTTACTCTTAAATAATAAAATCGAGCCAGCCTCCACCACTTCCACCGGAAGCCCATTCCATACAGCCACAACCCTCTGAGTAAAGAAGTTCCCCCTCATGTTACCCCTAAACCTTTGTCCCTCAATTCTGAAGCTATGTCCCCTTGTTGGAATCTTCCCCACTCTCAAAGGGAAAAGCCTACCCACGTCAACTCTGTCCGTCCCTCTCAAAATTTTAAAAACCTCTATCAAGTCCCCCCTCAACCTTCTACGCTCCAAAGAATAAAGACCCAACCTGTTCAACCTCTCTCTGTAGCCTAAGTGCTGAAACCCAGGCAACATTCTAGTAAATCTCCTCTGTACCCTCTCCATTTTGTCGACATCCTTCCTATAATTTGGCGACCAGAACTGCACACCATACTCCAGATTCGGCCTCACCAATGCCCTGTACAATTTCAACATTACATCCCAACTTCTATACTCGATGCTCTGATTTATAAAGGCAAGCATACCAAACGCCTTCTTCACCACCCTATCCACATGAGATTCCACCTTCAGGGAACAATGCAGTTATTCCCAGATCCCTCTGTTCCACTGCATTCCTCAATTCCCTACCATTTACCCTGTACGTCCTATTTTGATTTGTCCTACCAAAATGCAGCACCTCACACTTATCAGCATTAAACTCCATCTGCCATCTTTCAGCCCACCCTTCCAAAAGGCCCAAGTCTCTCTGTAGACTTTGAAAATCTACCTCACTATCAACTACTCCACCTATCTTAGTATCATCTGCATATTTACTAATCCAATTTGCCACACCATCATCCAGATCATTAATGTAAATGACAAACAACAGTGGACCCAACACAGATCCTTGGGGCACTCCACTAGACACTGGCCTCCAACCTGACATACAATTGTCAACCGTTACCCTCTGGTATCTCCCATTCAGCCATTGATGAATCCATCTTGCAACCTCACTATTAATACCCAACGATTTAACCTTCTTAATCAACCTTCCATGTGGAACCTTGTCAAATGCCTTACTGAAGTCCATATAGACAACATCCACAGCCTTGCCCTTATCAATTTCCCTGGTAACCTCTTCAAAAAATTCAAGAAGATTAGTCAAACATGACCTTCCAGGCACAAATCCATGTTGACTGTTTCTAATCAGGCCTTGATTATCCAAATAATTATATATATTGTCCCTAAGTATCTTTTCCATTAATTTTCCCACCACAGACGTCAAACTAATAGGTCTATAATTGCTAGGTTTACTTTTAGAACCTTTTTTAAACAAAGGCACAACATGCGCAATGCGCCAATCTTCCGGCACCATCCCTGTTTCTAATGACGTTTGAAATATTTCCGTCATAGCCCCTGCTATTTCTGCACTAACTTCCCTCAATGTCCTAGGGAATATCCTATCAGGACCTGGAGACTTATCCACTTTTATATTCTTCAAAAGTGTCCGTACCTCCTCTTCTTTAATCCTCCTAATTTCCATCACTACTCTACTTGTTTCGCTTACCTCACATAATTCAATATCCTTCTCCTCGGTAAATACCGAAGAAAAGAAATTGTTTAATATCTCCCCCATTTCTTCCGGCTCAGCACATAGCTGTCCACTCTGACTCTCTAATGGACCAATTTTATCCCTCACTATCCTTTTGCTATTTACATATCTGTAGAACCCCTTGGGGTTTACTTTTACATTACTTGTCAAAGCAGCCTCATATCTTTTTTTCGCTTTTCTAATTTCCTTTTTAAGATTCTTTTTACATTCTTTATATTCCTCAAGAACCTCATTTACTCCCTGCCGCTTATATTTATTGTATATCTCCCTCTTTTTCCGAACCAAGTGTCCAATTTCCCTGGAAAACCACGGCTCTTTCAAATTATTATTCTTTCCTTTCCACCGAACAGGGACATAAAGACTCTGTACTCTCAAAATTTCACCTTTAAATATCCTCCATTTCTCTATTATATCCTTTTCATAAAACAACAATTTCCATTTCACTCCTTTTAAATCCTTTCTCATCTCCTCAAAATTAGCCTTTCTCCAATCCAAAATCTCAACCCTTGGTCCAGATTTGACCTTCTCCATAATGATATTGAAACTAATGGCATTATGATCACTAGACCCAAAGTGTTCCTCAACACATACCTCCGTCACCTGACCCATCTCATTTCCTAACAGGAGGTCCAACACTGCCCCTTCTCTGGTAGGCACCTCTACGTATTGCTGCAAAAAACTATCCTGCACACATTTTACAAACTCCAAACCATCCAGCCCTTTAACAGAATGTGATTCCCAGTCTATATACGGAAAATTGAAATCACCCACAATCACCACTCTGTGCTTACTACTAATATCTGCTATCTCCTTACATATTTGCTCTTCCAATTCTCGTTCCCTATTTGGCGGTCTATAATACACCCCTATAAGTGTTGCTAAACCTTTCTCATTTCTGAGTTCCACCCAAACAGCCTCCTTAATCGAGCCTTCTAGTCTGTCCTGCCAAAGCACTGCTGTGATATCCTCCCTGACAAGCAATGCAACACCCCCACCTCTTGCCCCTCCGATTCTATCACATCTGAAACAATGAAATCCTGGAATATTTAATTGCCAATCGCAACCCTCCTGCAACCATGTTTCACTGATCGCCACAACATCATACTTCCAGATGTCAATCCAGGCTCTAAGCTCATCCACCTTTCTTACAATGCTCCTAGCATTAAAATATACACATTTAAGGGACCCATCATTTCTTATTCTTAGTTTATTTCTTTTCCCTTCTTTCTCTCCTACATATTGGGTCTGAGTGTTTCCCTTTTCTGCCTCCTGCCTCACACACTGCCTATTAGCTATCTGTGTTTGAGTCCCTCCCCCCAACCGTACTAGTTTAAAGTCTCCGCAGTTATTTTAGCAAATCTCCCCGCCAGGATATTGGTTCCCCTCGGGTTCAGATGCAACCCGTCCTTTTTGTACAGGTCATACTTCCCCCAGAAGAGGTCCCAATGATCCAGAAACTTGAAACCCTGCTCCCTGCACCAGTTCCACAGCCACGTATTTATCCTCCACCTCACTCCATTCCTATTCTCACTATCGCGTGGCACAGGCAGTAAGCCTGAGATTATTACTTTGGAAGTCCTTTTTTTTAACTCTATTCCTAGCCCCCTGAATTCTCCTTTCAGGACCTCTTCCCTTATCCTACCTATATTGTTGGTACCTATATGTACCACGACCTCTGGCTCCTCTCCCTCCCCTTTCAGGATATCCTGGACACGCTCAGACACATCCCGGACTCCGGCACCAGGGAGGCAAACCACCATCCGGGTCTCCCGACTGCGTCCACAGAAACGCCTATCTGACCCCCTCACTATAGAGTCCCCTATTACTACTGCTCTCCTCTTCCTTTCCCTACCCTTCTGAGCAACAGGGCCGGACTCCTTGCCAGAGGCCCGGGCACCGTCGTTGCCCCCAGGTAGGCTGTCCCCCCCAACAGTACTTAAACAGGAGTACTTATTTCCAAGGGGTACAGCCACCGGGGTACTCCCTAGTCCCTGCCTCTGTTCCTTGCCCCCCCTAACAGTGACCCACTTGTCTACCTCCCGTGGTCTAGGAGTGACCACCTCCCTGTAACTCCTATCTATAACCTCCTCACTCTCCCTGATCAGACGGAGGTCATCAATCTGCCGCTCCAGGTTCCTAATACGGTCCCTTAGGAGCCCCATCTCGTCACACCTGGCGCAGATGTGGATGTCTGGAAGACTATCAGACTCCCAGATTCCCCACATCTGACACCCAGAACAAAAAACTGCCCTGGCAGTCATACTCTCCATACTCTCCAAACAAAGCCCCGCGCTCGGTTACTAAAATTTGTTTAAAATTATGGTAGAGATTCCTCATTTAAAAAGCACTTGGCTGTAGGCCCAAAGACCGGTAAGGCTCTGTTCCAAGTGTTGGAAAGCATCTTTAGCAAATGTTTTCAACCAGTTTGAACACAATGGACTGAATGGCTATCTCCTATGTTATGAATTTTCTATGATTCTAACTCTTCATTTAAGGCATCAAGGCAAAATAGAGAACTAGAGAAATAGAGAACTTTGATCACTGCAGCTTTACCCAGTTTTCAATAAAGAATCTTAATATTAGAAATAAATCTAAAGTATAGATATTGCTTAATGGAAGAGCCAAATTGTTAGCCACAACTGAGTTATTAATTTTGATTAGTCAGGGGTTATGGGGAGATGGCAGGAGAATGGGGTTGAGCGGGAAAGAAAGATCATCCATGACTGAATGGCGGAGTAAACTTGATGGGCCAAACGGCCTAATTCTGCTCCTATAACTTATCAGAATCAGAATCGGAAAAACCTTTATTGTCATCCAAAAGAACAGATCTTTTGGACGAAATTCCGTTACCCACAGTCCAACAATAAGAGCAATAAAAATAACACACACAATCACAAACCAACACAAGACAAAAAAAACAAAACATCCATCACAGTGAGTCTCCTCCAGTCACCTCCTCACTGTGATGGAAGACCAGAATGTCTTTTCTCTTCCCCTCCCGTCTTCTCCCGCGGTCAGGCTGTTGAAGTTGCCACGTCGGGGCGGTCGTGGCTCCCGACATTGAAGCCCCCGCCGGGCAGAGAAAAATCCCGCGACCTATTTCAGGCCGTGCCGGACGGTGAAAGGTCCGCAGCGGGCCGACCCAAGCCCCGCGATTCGGGGCGGGCGAAGACGCTGCCGCTGCCGGAGCTCCCGATGTCGGCCCCCACCCAGGAGCCTGCGAGCTTCCGATATCCACGCGGCCCACGGCCGAAGCCTCCGGAGCCTCCGAAGGCAGCCAGCTCCGCAGATGGTAAGCCCGGTCCGCGGGCTCTGTGAACCAGACCCCAGGTGGTCCCAGGTGGAGGCCGCCAGCTCCAGGTGTTTGGCCGATTGTAGGCCACAGCGGGAACGGAGACACGACCCAGAAGAAAAGGTCGGGTCTCCGTTCGGAAGAGACAATTTTACAGTCCCCCCCCCACCACATATAGTACACAACCACAAAAAACACTACATCACATCTAAACACTACAATGAAGACAAAAAACAACAAAAAACACAAACGGACTGCAGGTGAGCCGCAGCTGCTGCGCAGCGCCGCCACTTCCTGTTCTGAGCTTATTATTTAATTCTTAATTAAATATTCTGTATAATACAAATTGTAAAAGCAAAGGTAAGGATGATGGGAGTATTATGAGTAACTTACTTCAAAGAACATCATGAGTTACTCACTTTATCATCCATTTGCTTCTTCAAAAAAGCAAAGATCTGCAAACAAACTACATTTTCTTTATTGAAGTGATAGGTTTATTCTGTCTGAGAGACTTGTAACCACGAATTAGCGCGTACATAAAAAAATGATTGTGGAGAGAAAAATATCTTATCAGTGAGTATCTTCTTGTAAGTAAGGAAATTATGTCACTGTTTCAGTCACTCAAAAGACAGTCTGCCTACTGATGCAAAGCCAGTCTATACTTAACAACATTTTTACTTGGTATTGGTTTTGTCCTTTTCAAATTTAACTGATTATCTAATGCTTACACTATCTCAGCCAACATGAAAACTACGATATCAATGTTATCATTAGATCATAAGGAATAGGTGTAGAATTAGGCCATTTGGCCCATCAAGTCTGCTCCGCCATTCAATCATGACTGATCTATCTCTCTCTCCTTACCCCATTCTCCTGCCTTCTCCCCACAACCTCTGACATGTTATGGTATTTTCCTTTTATTTGAAACTTATGTTAACTAACAAAAAAACAAATTCTGAACAAGATCTACAAATTACACAAAAGTCAGGAGTGTTATATGCTTATTAATTTGCAAGTCCTTGATTGCACCCCTTCACTTTGGAAGAGTATGTGTCAGGGATGGTGAATCTCAGAATATAGTGAAATCGAGGCAAAGCACAGATGACTTTAGACCAGATGAAATGTATAGAGGGTCACAATGGTCAGCAGTCGAATTACCAAGATTTAGCTGATGGGGAACTTATGGCAGAGAGAATTTAAACTACAGTGAAAAAAAATGTTTAGCATGGAGATTTATAAGTCAAGCCTATGAGGTATTTTTAAAAATTAAAGATGATTACATGGGCATTACACATCCCAATTGCTCCTGATCCTACTAAGCAATTCATTGACTATAAGATATACAGTATGAGCTAAAGACCTGGTGGAGAAACTGTTAAATTGGAACAAAATGGAGCTGAAGTGAAGGCAAGTCAGAGTGACTGAGCTACATCAAATGTGGCCTTCTCAACAGTGGATAAGACTCTTTGATTATGCAGTGCCTACACGGCGACACTGAACTGGGCAGTTGATGATGAGCAATAACAACTGCCTACTTCACAGGAACTGATAGGAACCAAAGTTTTCACCAGACTAGACCTTTTACAGGTAAAGCCCTGTTGAACATAAAGGGCCTGTCCCACTTAGGAGATTTTAAGGTGACTGCCGACGACTAGGCTGTCGCCGACAGTTTGCTGGAGTGTCGCGGGCATGATCGTGAGGAATCTTCAAAGAATTGTAGTGGATCTCAGCGCGTCGCTGAGAAATCAACCGGATTGAAATTTCTCGGCGACAATTGACTTGTCGCTAGGTATCGTTGCTTATTGCGGGTGCTGTTGCATGCTGTCCCCAGGTTTGCTAGGTTGTCTTAGATGCATTTAGAAGCACGTAATATTAAATTAAGTAAAGTCATTTGAAGATACCATAATATACTTGTGTTTAACCAATTTATTTACCATCAGGACATTTGACAGGTAGATTGGAGACGACAGTGTGACGGTCAGGTAAGCGTGGGAATTTTCGCGATGTTTATGGCCATCAGCGATTACATTTAAAGTAGGCTCCCAACCCAGATATACAACCCAGAAACCAGATATGCATCTCCCGAACATTTTCAAAGAATGCCCACACTCCGCACAAAAATCCATTTAACCACGTTTAAAATTAAATTTCTTAATACTGCTATTAGTAAACTGGAAGTCAATGCAGTTTATGCCTTGTTACCGTGAAGCTTGGTTTTCAAGTAACCCGGGCAAGATGTTATCTTTCAAAACTCTCAAGTAGTTACAGACTTGTCAGGATTTCAGCGAAAATTAGGACACCGGAGAAGCATTGATAAGCGTGGGAATTTCGTAATGTTTCCGAAGACGGTGTAATCTCGACCTGACTCGGCATTGTCGTGGTCTTTGTCATAGGGTAAAAGAAAATTTCGGCGATCTGCTACGACTTTGACAGTCACCGGCAGTCGCCTAAAAATTCACCTGTGGGACAGGCCCTTAAGTCAGAAATATTTAACAAATTTTACCCAAAGGTGTTTTCTATGCAAAATTATCCCATGGTGTGAAAGAATTTTCAAGCTACAATGTGTCAGATACTATAAAATATCGATTTTCGTGTATGCAACCACAATGATTAATTAACGACTACAAATACTGAAGAAAATGTTTAATAATTGGAATAACTGTTATGGCACCCACACAAACATAATGCAAGATGCAAATATACATTCATAGAAGAAATAGCAGTTCACCTTGAGCTAAAGGTAAATGTATTTGAATTGCAGCCATTGAGGAAAAAAGTGAAAGTGATTGTGAAGTAAAAGAAACCAAAAAAAGATTGCAGAACCATTCCAAGACATGGTATTCTATCATGCTTAATTTTGCCAGATCTCCGGGGCTGTAACAAGTTAATAAAATAGACAATAAATTGAATTGGGACAAAGAACTGCAGAAGTCTTATTACAAAAAGAATCTGGAAAGTGAGCTTTAAAGATTATTAAGGGGTTGGACACATTAGAGGCAGGAAACATGTTCCCAATGTTGGGGGAGCCCAGAACCAGGGGCCACAGTTTAAGAATAAGGGGTAGACCATTTAGAACGGAGGAAAAACTTTTTCAGTCAGAGAGTTATGAATCTGTGGAATTCTCTGCCTCAGAAGGCAGTGGAGGCCAATTCTCTGAATGCATTCAAAAGAGAGCTAGATAGAGCTCTTAAGGATAGCGGAGTCAGGGGGTATGGGGAGAAGGCAGGAACGGGGTACTGATTGAGAATGATCAGCCATGATCACATTGAATGGTGGTGCTGGCTCGAAGGGCCGAATGGCCTACTCCTGCACCTATTGTCTTATCTGAAGCAACACATGTTGAAACTTGCATATGAAGCTTCTAATTATGGAATGCAAGCTGTATTCATTTGTGTAATGGACAATGGTCAAGAGAAACAAACATATTTGCATCATGTACGTGGGTGAAGTGTGGAAGAAATAATGCTCAAATTGAAAGAGACATAGCAATTGTCCTTGGATTCAAAATGCTTCAACACTTCCTATTGGGCAGACTTCAATTTTAGACACAGACTGTCTTAGCAATTTTAGTTCAACGTTGTATATACTAAAATATGGCTGCATCAGAAAATGCATTATCTTATCTCAACATGACTGGAGATAGAATAGGGAAATGTGATTTTGAACAGCTTGCCAAGGTTATATAGAAATTCACATATGGGCAGTAAAACTATGATCTCCATGATGAAAATATTCTTATATTGAAACAGCTACGAATTTTGTTTATAAACCCGGATATAAACCTTAACAAAGATTATGAAGAGCTAGAAGAGAAGTCCACTATTACTGTAGACTGTGGAGAAATTCATCAGAGGTACCTCTACAGAGTTGGAAATGGGCGAGGGCAGTTTCTAATGATCACACTTTAATTATTTTGACAAGGGGAATAATCGATTCTTGGGGAACAGTGAAAGTTGCTGAAAATAAATTGTGAAAAGTGTTAGATATTGCACAACAACAGACCATACTGAAGAATTGAGATGCATTTCTCATGTCATGGGTTATAAGAAAAGATAATCTTGGATAATGTCCTCAGTTTCATTTATTTCTCCTTGAGTGCTTTATGCAACAAAGTGGTATAGAGCACATGATTGTTTCACTAATATCATTCAAAGTCAAATGATTTGGTGAAAGAATCAATGAATATTGTCAAACAGACACTGAAGTCACACTTTAATTTTCCCCACTTAGAACAGATTAAATAGAGATTGGGTGATCATTTTGTGATAAAATCAGCTTTCAATCCACTACCATGACCGTGACCTGTCATTCCAATCCAATCAGCTCTCTGGCCTAAGCCTCCTGAACTATTCCAATGAAATTTAACATAAGCATGAAGAATAGTACATTGGCAGACTACATGTTCAGATCAAGTTAAAGCAGAAACCATTTTCTGTTTTTTATAATATGAGGTTAATAGTGTTGTCTCTTCTCACCAGACATGTTGATGAAACTTATTATCTTTTAACGGCAGCAAATCTCTAAAGAATTTTGATTATTCGAATTGTATCCAAATCAAACACAAAAAAAGCCAAATGAAATTGTAAATAGTGCATTATCCTGAGATGATCCTGGCTCACTTATAATCTTAGAAATAGCTAGTTTGAGGAAAATGCTTACTGCAAGCCTTGTGAAAGAAACTTGAATGAGTCATTTAGTGACTTCATGTCCAAATTCGATTTGCCTGTTAAAATTGCATGAGGCCTCAAAGGTTGCAAACTGCACAACTTTCATGGGTCATCCAGAAGTGATATTCTCCCATCAATGGTGTTAATGCTAAGCATAGAAGCTTACTGGATACCATCACATAATGGTTAATAACTTCTTCTAAAGTATAAAATCAAGATATTCACCAATTTATATCCTTTATTGTGAAAATTTGAATTCAAAATGTATGTTTTATGCATTTAAGACCCTGCTTTAATACTTATGAAGCTATACCTTCAATCATGTTAGTAATTGTACCTGTTGTCTGTTGCTTTGGCAGGCAGAACTCAGATGCTTAAACCACAGCATTGCATTCCCTCTATTACCAGCTTGGAATTTGTAAGAATTTCCTGAAAATGAAGGTGTGAGGAAACAAAAGAGTAATGTCATTTTGCTCTGGCACCATTTTCTTCTTCTGTAGTTAGGAAAACTAATTATCCATTAAGAATTGTAAAGAACTTAAGTAATTATAAATATAAAAAACAATTCTTGTCCCAGCACTCAGCTACGTGGGGAGATTGAAAGAGATATAAAATGAAAGGAAAATAGATATTTTTCCATCATTACTCACCCCTTTCAGAGTCTGTAAGTTGGAAAACATCTGGATGTTCTGGGTCATCAGCCATCATCACCATCCAACCCACGACAGAAACACTTTTACTCAAACTTGACTTGAACTGAATAATAGAAAAGTCAAATACATCAATAGCACTGGGGTCATTAAAGAACTTTTTGGAATCTGGATAAGCAGGGAAGTTGCATTGTTTTAAAAGTGAATTACTAAGATGTAAAACCCGAAAGTACATGTGTATAATAGGAGTGGTGCCACCAAAGCTTGCACCCCAAGTCCCTCTGTACATCAATGCTGTCAAGGGTCTTGCCATAAACTGTATATGTTATACTATATACTTTTCCTTTACAATTGACCTCCCAAACATCCTAGTCATTTATATATATCACAAACAACAGTCCCAGCAAAGATCCCTGAGGAACCCAACTGGTCATTGGCTTCCAGTCAGAATAACACCCTTCCCCCACAACTCCTCTGTGTTCTCTATGAATATGCCAGTTCTGAATCCAAACGACCAAGTCATTGTGGATCCCATTTATCCTAATCTTCTGGATCAGCTTACCCTCAAGGACTTTCTTAAAAGCCTTACTTAAATCCAATAAGACAGCATTCACTGACCTGCACTCATTGTCACCTCTTGAAAAAACTCATTCAGGATCGTAAGACATGACCTTCTGCGGATAAAGCCATTATGGCTGTCCGTAATTAGCTGACTCTCTTTGAAATGTGAATAAATCTTATCAGAAGAATTCGCTCTAATTATTTAGAAGACTGTTTTATTTAAATGAGAGATTATTACCAGGATTTTAATTCTAGAGCCTTAACGGAAGAATTTGAATTTGATTCTCTGCATTGGTAGTTCAACCTTTTCATTTCCTTGTCTGATAATTTAGGCTATGTGGAGCCATTGGATTTAATTCCTCCATAGCATATGAATAGGGCAGCACAGTTGCGCAGCTGTTGCCTCACACGGTAGAGACTCGGGCTTGATCCTGACCTCAATGCTGTCTGCGTGAAGTTTGCACCAGAGCTAGGATTTCCTTAGGGTGCTCCAGTTTTATCCACATCCGAAAGACGTGCGTGTTTTGTAGGTTAATTGGCCTATGTAAATTGCATTGTAAATGGATGCAAATGTGGGATGACATAGAACTTGTGTCGATGGGTAATCAGTGGTTGGCATAGAGTCAGTGGGCTGAAGGACCTGTTTCCATGCTCTTTCTTTCAATCAATTCCCAATTTATGTACAGCCCCTACATACAAACGACCGTTTGACAGACTGGGTGGGGGTGGTGTGGATTAGTCAGCAGCTGCAGAGCTTCCTGACACTAGCTGGAATTTTGCCACATCAAACTCGAGAATACATTCCAGTTAACACTTTGATGTCCATTTCATGAATCCTATATGGAGACTCGCATCCAGGTTAACAACAGTCAACTTTTTAAAACTATCAGCAGCATTTAAGACCTCGTATGTAGTAAAATCTTTTAAAAATAATATTATAAATATCCTGAGAAAGGCCCTAATTTTGTTATTATCAGCATTTTCGACGAGAATGTGGTAATAGGTTGTCTGGCAGTTCTAGTGTGTCGTACCACAAAGATCACTGACATATTTAAGTATGCTGACAATACAAAGTTTGGTTGTAAACTGTACTGTAGGGATGGATGATGACTGGGTTGGGTGGGGGGGGGGGGGGGAAGATGGTTTAAATATGGAAAGGGTACAGTAATGTTAAGTAAACAAGGAAGGCGGCAGTATGCAGATGAATAAAAATGGGAAAATGGGAAGTTATTCCATTTCTTTTTTTTAAATGGTAAGAAATTAGTAACATTTGTTGCACCAGAAGTTAAGTTGCAGGTCTAGCAAACAATTAGGAAGAAAAATATTGAGTTGTTCTTGTAACAGGCTGATGTATAAAGGAAAGGAATTCTTGCTGCTGTGGATAGTATTTGGTGGCACCACTCCTATTATACACATGTACTTTCGGGTCTCTGTACTTGGAGACTGGTACTATCTTATCAATTCATTGGACTAATTTCTGGGACAAGGAGAATGACCCATGAAGAGACCTTGTTTAAAGCAGGCCATTTACTTATTGAAGTAGATGTTTAGAATGCATCTTCTCAACCTCAGGTGGCTTCAACCAACAGATTTAAACTGAACATTGGAGTCATAAGGTCTAAGATGTGGTGACATTTTTCACTCAAAGAATAATGTCCCCTTGATGACATATAAATTGTTGTTCATGTCATATATTCAAGAATTATTTATGTAGTGGAATTCTCTGCCACAGAAGGTAGTTGAGGCCAGTTCATTGGCTATATTTAAGAGGGAGTTAGATGTGGCCCTTGTGGCTAAAGGGATCAGGGGGTATGGAGAGAAGGCAGGTACAGGATACTGAGTTGGATGATCAGCCATGATCATATTGAATGGCGGTGCAGGCTCGAAGGGCCGAATGGCCTATTCCTGCACCTATTTTCTATGTTTCTATGTTTCTATGATCAGGTGGAAAAAATCCTGTAGTATTCACTCTTCATTTATCATGTGCGTAAAACCACACCAGAGGCAACCCAGAAGGAGGCATTCTCAAAAATGCAGTTACAAGGAACAGCAGATACTAGTTTATAAAGACACGAACAGGAGCTGGAGTAACTCAGCGGATCAGGCAGCATCTCTGAAGGACATGGATATGTGACATTTGAGATCAGGGTCCTTCTTCAGACTGATTGGGGCAATGAGGGGAAAGAAAAATGGAAGAGAGAAGGGGCAGGACAAAGCCTGGTAGATAATAGGCTGATACAAACAAGGGTTATGATAGGCAGATAGTGGCCAGAGTTGAAAAGACAGAATGTGTGAGACAACAGAATTGAAGAGTTGTAAATTGTGAAGCTAGAGGAAAGAATGTAGATGGAAAAGGAGAGGGAAGGGAGAAATATGTACAACTGTTAAGATTATTTTCATAATTCACTTTCCTTTAGGAAAATTAGTCAATTCCTCTTCAGAAGTGCAAAACCAAAAGCGAACCACATAAGAATCTCATGAGAAAGGATTAGATTGGAAATATCAAACTATTAACTTACAGGAAGAACAAAACAGTGGCCTTTACAAGTTTGTATTTTTAAACCTAATTTGATATAGCTCAGCAGATGCCTTCCGTATTTCAAATGATTCAATCATAGCCTTAAGAAATCTTTGCATTATTATGGAATGGAAAACATCAACTGCTGCAGCTGTTCCCTTAAAGGACTGGCCCTCAAAACTAAACCAAGTAAGCACTGAAAGTAGTGCAGGCTCTCAAGGGCTTTTGGGTTGTCATCAGAAAGCAATGCAAGAACTACTATATTCTGGTGCTGTGCATCACCATAGGATTAGCAGCATAGAAAGAAAGCCCCTCGGTCTACCACATCAATGCCAACCTTTTGCCCATCTACACATCTTATTTTCTTGCATTATACCGATATCCTTCTATGCCATGTCTATTTAAATATTTAACCAAATTTCTCTTAAATGTAGTAATTGAATCTCATTCTACCACCTCCTCTGGTCACACACTCCATATATCAACCAGTCTCTGTAACCCTACTCTTTAGATGGCCTTTAAAACTCTTTCCTCTCACGTTAAACCTAGATCCTCTCATATGTGTAGGCAGTATATGTGCAGGGAAACAAAGTCAATGTTTTGGTTTCCGATTCTTCATCTGGACTGAAAGAATAGTGTGGATATAAAGAGATGACGGGAAGAGGTGAGGCAAAAGACGGTCCTTTCTTTCTCTTTCTGATCTACCCAAGCTATCTCACACATGCCCTTCTTTCCAATCTTCTTCCCCTGGCACCCATCACTCAGTTTCTTTCCTTTGTCCACCTAACAAATGTGAACATTACCCACACACTCATCTTACTGGGTCCTCTACTCCCTTATCTCATTGAGGCTCCTATCCCCACTCCCCAGTTTCCCATTGGTCCACTATCCCTTCCTTGTTTCGCTTCATTCTTTATTTCACCATATTCCAGAATCGCCAGTCCTTTGCTGTCTCCACATATCCTCCCAGCCACTGTTGCTATTTCCGCCTTTCCCTCCCCCACCTGACTCCACGTCTCTCAACCCTCCTCACCTGGATCTACCCCCACCAGCTGCTGCCCCAACCTCTTCTAGTCACATCTTTATACCAACCCTCTAAACTTTCAGTCTAATTGAAGGGTATTGACTGGAAACATCAACTGTTCATTGCCCTCTATGAAGGCTACTGCCTGGTCCTCTGAATTTCTTCAGCAATTTTTTTTGCTGCACATGTTGTTATTACTTTAAACTTGATGAAGATTCTCAACAGTGATGCAATGCACCTTGAATTTCTTCATATCCATGTATATAAATGACAACAGTGACAACATTCAAAAATATATTCAATTGGTGTAAAGCATTCTGGGGCATCTTTATACTAGCGACACATAATAAATGTGTTTTCTTCCAATTCTTTAGCATGAAACATTATTTAGTAACTTCCATAGCAACATATGAGGCAGCAAATCTATTATGCTGCGCCAAATGTAATGTGAAATACAGATGTTCTCCCTTAAGATCTGTTGCACAAACTTTCCATTGAGAGTGTCCATTGTCATTGACTAAGACTGATTATGTTTAATACAGCAGTTTGCTTTCATTGGACGCTAAGCAGTTTGAAAACAAACCAGCTTCTGGAAAGAGAGGTACTTACATGCTTTCTTTCTGTTGGTTTTAAAGATTTGGCTGAATAATAATAAAGTTTTGGGCCACATAATGCCACCCAGTATTTGGTCCATGATGCAACCTACACACAAAAGATGACAGATAAATGATTTGATTACTTAACATATGCATTAGCAATACAGTGGGATTTAGATATCTTATAAGAGCTGTGTGAAATCTGAAGAGCTATGTCAACATTTACATTCTGTCTACTCTATATACTTGAATTGTTCTTTACCAATCAAATGTTAACACTTCCAACTCATGACAGTTTCATCCAAGATCATAATTAGTATATTCCAATAGATAAAGACGGCATGAACAAGTTCATTAAATTTTGCAAAAGAAGAGGCAATATTTAGGAAGATAATATATCAGTAATGACATTATAACTATGTACAAATTAAAAGTAAAATTCAACATTTTCTGAAAAAAGCATTCAATGTCAAAAAAGATTCGGAGGTACATTGCTTTACGCTGGCATTATTCTTATTTTTAACATTGCCATGAGGATACCAGGTCGGATCTTTTATTTAAAGGGGGAGGCAAATTCCACTCACAACTACTGAATTTTATCCATGTAACCGTGTGGGAGTTCAGGACTCTCATATTAAGGTGGAAATCCTTTATACAGCTGATCACCATTGTTGGGACAAATGCTCTTCACCATTGGAATCCTCTTAAAGTTAGGTCCGGGAGCACAAAGATCATCATATTTACGTCTGCAGGCATGCAGAAACTCTCTTCTTCATGATTATATAATTGAGCTGGCCCCGGACAGTTCATCTGAGATATTAACAGCTAAGAATTAGAAGATACTAACTCTCTTCACTGCCATTCCTCAATGAAAACTGGCACAGGGTCTCTATCTTACTGAAGTCAACAATTAGTTATTTGGTTTTGTTGATGCTGAGAGAGTGGTTGGGATACCACTCGACTTGGTCTCCCCTTTATACATTCAGTCTCCTTGATTGTTTCATCAATTGGTAAAGCCTGGAGTTGTGCTCTCAGCAAAACGAAGTGCATGTCTGTCAGTTTTGATTGAAAAGACCCTGTTGGGAATGTTGGGAGCCTGCTGACCAGTAGAAGTAGGCAGCCCTCTCAAAGTTTGAAGCAGGCAGTTAGTAGGTTGCTTGCCAGTCAGTGAAAAATCCACATCATGCTCTCGGCTCTTTTCTCATATGAAATTGCCTCAACACCACTTTGCATTTCTTTTTCAGAATACTACTGAAATAGAAAACTCTATAACAAGGCAAGATTAACAAAGGATGTATTTTCACTATACTTGATCCTTAGTCAAGTTGACATTATTTGTAGATTGTGTTCTTGCAAAGATGGCTATATACAACTTTATTGGTAAATATGGCACCTTCCTCCAAAGTCCTCTCCTTTGGTGCCTGAAGATCCTATTTGACCTGAGATGGATTGCATTCGATGTTTGTCAGCAAGTAGTAAAAGATCAAGAGTACATATGCAGCCAGAGTTAGGATTCACCAGTGGAACTTGGGTATGTTTTCAGCTAGGACTGGGGTTCAGTGTGTATTGTGTGCAGTTGGAGTAATTATCAAGAGTCAAGAGTGTTTCATTACTAGAAGCAGAACAATTACATTTTTGACGTTGCAGCTTTATGTGACCAATTAATTCAATAACACACAAGTAAATATTGACATTTAATATGACAAATTAATAATAAATACTGGGTAACCAGACCATAATAGTGCAAAAAAACAAAGTATGGAGTACATAGTGTAACCGTATTAATGCTGAGATAGGATTAGTGCTGTGTAGGATTTACGAGCCTGATTGTCGCTGGAAAGAAACTGTTCTTGAACCTGGAAGTTTTCAGGCTCCAGTACCTTCTTCTCAATGGTAGCAGCAAGATGAGAGTGTGGCCAGGGTGGCATGTCTTAAATGATATTAGCTATCTTTTTAACGCAATTCAAGTTAAGAAACAAAGCCATGATGCAACCAGTCAGTATGCTCTCCATCATACACGTGCATAAGTTTGATAGATACTAAATCTCCTCAATGTTCTAACACCAGTCTGACGTATGTGTTCTTATTATCCAAATGGTCCAATACAGAGTGGAGAGCCAGTGAGATTGCGTCTGCTGTTGATCTGCTGTGGCAGTTCGTGAATTGTACTGGGTCCGGGCCCTCACTAAGGTAGGAGTTGATATGTGTCTAAAAGTACAACAGATGTGAGTGCCATTGGCGGGTAGTTATTGAGGGATATCATCTTGCTCTTCTTGAGCATTGGTATTATTCACATCCTTTTCAAGCAGATGGAGACTCAGACCGTAGTAGTGAGAGGTGAGATGTCAAGTTGGTCAATGCTGGTTTTAAGAATGTGGCCAGGTCCAACATCAGTGCCGGATGCTTTGCGAGGTTCACCCATGAGAAGGAAATTCTGATATTGGTTTTGGTGATTGAGATCACAGTGTTATCAGGGGACCAGAGAAGGTATATTGATGTTCTCCCTTACAAAGCTAATATATAATGCATTCAACTTGTCCAAGAGGGATGTATCCTAAAGACCCTAATGGGAGTTATCTACAGGCCCCCAAACAGTAGCCCGGATATCGGGTGCAAGTTGAATCAAGAGTTAAAATTGGCATGCAGCAAAGGTAATGCTATGGTGGTCATGGGGGAATTCAACATGCAGGTAGACTGGGAAAATCAGGTTGGTACTAGACCCCAAGAAAGGGAGTTTGTGGAGTGCCTCCGAGATTGATTCTTAGAGCAGTTTGTACAGGAGCCTACCAGGGAGAAGGCAATTCTGGATTTAGTGTTGTGTAATAAACCGGATTTGATAAAGGGAACTCAAGGTAAAGGACCCTTGAGGAGGTAGTGACCATAATATGATGTTTTCATCTGCAATTTGAGAGGGAGAAGGGAAAATCGGAAGTGTCAGTATTACAGTTGAGGAAAGGGGACAATGGAGGGAGCTGGCCAAAGTTGACTGGAAAGAGATCCTAGTAGGGATGACAGTGGAACAACAATGGCAAGTATTTCTGGGAATAATACAGAAGGTGCTGGATCAGTTCATTCCAAAGAGGAAGAAAGATTCTAAGGGGAGTAAGAGGTGACCGTGGCTGACAAGGGAAGTCAAGGCCAGTATGAAAATAAAAGAGAGGTATAACATAGCAAAGATGAGCAGGAAGCCAGAGGATTTAAAGAGCACAGAAGATAACTAAAAAGAGGAGAAAAGATGAGGTACGAAGGTAAATTAGCCAAGAATATAAAGGAGGATAGTAAAAGCTTCTTTAGGTATGTGAAGAAGAAAAAAATAGTTAAGACAAATGTGGATCCCTTGAAGACAGAAACAGGTGAATTTATTATGGGGAACAAGGAAATGGCAGGTGAGTTGAACAGGTACTTTGGATCTGTCTTCACGAACGAATGCACTAGTGGCCAGAGGACCTAGGGTGATGGAGGAACTGAAGAAAATTCACATTGGGCAGGAAATGGTGTTAGGTAGACTGATGGGACTGAAGGCTGATAAATCCCCAGGGCCTGATGGACTGCATCCTTAAGGAAGCGGCTCTAGAAATTGTGGATACATTGGTGATCATTTTCCAATGTTTTATAGATTCTGGATCAGTTATTGTGGATTGGAGGGTAGCTAATGTTATCCCACTTTTTAAGAAATGAGGGAGAGAGAAAACGGAATTATAGACCAGTTAGTCTGACATCGTTGGTGGGGAAGATGCTGGAGTCAGTTATAAAAGATGAAATAGCGACACATTTGGATAACAGTAACAGGATCGGTCCGAGTCAGCATGGATTTACGAAGGGGAAATCATGCTTGACTAATCTTCTGGAATTTTTTGAGGATGTTACTGGGAAAATGGACAAGGGAGAGCCAGTGGATGTAGTGTACCTGAACTTTCAGAAAGCCTTTGATAAGGTCCCACATAGGAGATTAGTGGGCAAAATTAGAACACATGTCTTTGGAGTAGGGTAATGACATGGATATAAAATTGGTTGGCAGACAGGAAACAAAGAGTAGGGATTAACCAGTCCCTTTCAGAATGGCAGGCAGTGACTAGTGGGGTACTGCAAGGCTTGGTGCTGGGACCGCAACTATTTACAATATACATTAATGATTTAGATGAAGGGATTAAAAGTAACAAATTTGCAGATGACACAAAGCTGGGTGGTCGTGTGAACTGTGAGGAGGATGCTATGAGGATGCAGGGTGACTTGGACAGGTTGCGTTAGTGGGCAGATGCATGGCAGGTGCAGTTTAATGTGGATAAATGTGAGGTTATCCACTTTGGTGGCAAGAACAGGAAGGCAGATTATTATCTGAATGGTGTCGTTAGGAAAAGGAGAAGTACAACGAGATCTGGGTGTCCTTGTACATCAGTCACTGAAAATAAGCATGCAGGTAGGTACAGCAGGCAGTGAAGAAAGCTAATGGCATGTTGGCCTTCATAACAATAGGAGCAAAAAGGTCCTTCTGCAGTTATACAGGACTCTGGTGAGACCACACCTGGAGTATTGTGTGCAGTTTTGCTCTCCAAATTTGAGGAAGGGCATTCTTGCTATTGAAGGTGTGCAGAACGGAGATGAGGAAAAACTTTTTCACCCACAGAGTTGTGAATCTGTGGAATCTCTGCCTCAGAAGGCAGTGGAGGTCGATTCTCTGGATGCTTTCAAGAGAGTGTTAGATAGAGCTCTTAAAGATAGCAGAGTCGAGGGATATGGGGAGTAGGCAGGAAAGGGGTACTGATTGTGGATGATCAACCATGATCACAGTGAATGGCGGTGCTGGCTCAAAGGGCCGAATGGCCTCCTTCTGCACCTATTGTCTATTGTATCGCTGGCACTTCAGCTACTTTATTTCACCATATGGAAAGTTATGGTATGCAAGCTCCTGCCACAGCCGCTGCACATTCATTTGATCCTCCAGCTTAGATGGAAAGTGACTCTTTTATTTCTCGATGGCCTTCTCAAGATCATACCATGCAATATCGTCAGAATTGAATGCTTGGCATCTGGTCCACTGTGGATTGCGTACCTCATTGTTCAACTAAGGCTGCCGGTTAAGGAACTTGCATAGTCTTGGATGGTCACACTCCTCCACCAATTTCTTTATACAATACAAACTTTTATTGTCATTGTGCAGTGTACAAGTACAGAGACAACAAAATGCAGTTAGCATCTTAACCAGAGTGCATGCGATGGAATAGTAAAACATATAATATATACAGTAATTCAGTAGCGGTAGTGGAAATTCCGGTGAGCGAGATCAGTCACTGATGGGAGGAGTTGGTAACAGCCATGGTGTATTCGTTCAGGTCTGTTGCTGAGTCCTTGAACAGTCACAAGACCGCTCCTTTGCCTCTTCTGACCAACTCCGTACAATCCTCACTTCTGGAGCTGCACTCTGTTCAGTTCCCCCTCTATACTCTGCAATAATTCATTGTAGTCCAAACTTCTTTTATCACCAGATTAATCAAATATATTCAAGGAAGCTGCCTGGATGAGAGTGTTCTGGGATGCTTTAAATCACAACTCATACAACGAATATTAGACCCTGGGCATAATTACAGTCACCTGCAACATACATGGGGCTAAGGTTACATTACAAATGTTTAATGATTCTTTCTAACCTGAGATGAGATTCCTACTCCTGGTCAATATTTGATTATTGCAAAATATCATTGAAACAATCAATCTGCATTACATACCTGCGGGACACCATTCTGCTTTAGTTAAACATTTTGTTCAAGATGGCCGCGCCGTTGTGTTTGGCTGCCTGCCACTGTATGTTTCTTTTCTTTTTTTTCCTAATCAGATGTGCAGCACTTTGGTCAACGTGGGTTGTTTTTAAATGTGCTATACAAATAAAATTGACTTGACTTGACTTGATCTGTACTCATCATGCACAGGAAGGAACTGCAGATGCTGGTTTAAACTGAAGATAAACACAAAAAGCTGGAGTAACTCAGCGGGACAGGCAGCATCTCTGGAGAGAAGGAGTGGGCAATGTTTCGGGTCGAGACCCTTCTCAACCCGAAACATCACCCATTCCTTCTCTCCAGAGATGCTGCCTGTCCCGCTGAGTTACTCCAGCTTCTTGTGTCTGTTCTCATCATGTCTTTTATTAATAGCCACATTTCCATTACTAACCATTTATATTCACAAACCTTTCATTGCTAAAGGCCCTGTCCCAGTTACGCGATTTATAAGGCGACTGCCGGCCACTGTCAAAGTCGTAGCAGATAGCCGAAAAACGTAACATTTTATTACGCTACGACAATGACCACGACAAGCTACGACAACCTACCACCTATGTGACGGCAAGCTGCCGACAACCAGCGACCCAGTCTTCGTGACCTAGTAGTCCACTACTACAGGGACCACGACAAGCTACGACAACCGATGACAACCTGCACTTAAACACTCCATGTAATTATGTGCAAAAGATGCAAGGCTGTTGATATCCTTAACCTAGTCCCTATCAGGTGTAACCGGCCATTTCAAAAGCAGTTCTACAATTACTAGGCACTCGCAATGCTTGCAGTCTGTGTGTGAATTCGAAACCTACACCACAAAAATTGCTTGTTATTAATTTATTACATTGACTTGGACTCAAGCTAAAACTGACGCAGTGGAGTAAAGGGATAATTCTGAGTGTTAGGATTTTGTTTGGAATCGCCGCTCGCCGCTGAGGTTGAAGTTGGGTGAGAGATGGGGGGAAAGGGGTTTTGATGCGATGCTGCTAGAATTTGACATTTGTAATAAACTTTTTGAAAATGTGGAAAACGCGCCAGAAGCCTCCTATTTTGCCGAGGATATCTTTTCACTGTGAAGCCTTTTAGAAATGACATGCAAGGCGGAGTGTCAATAGGGAACGAAGGAACGACGTACCAACAGGCAATATTACTCCGGCAAGAACAATCTGGGGAGACGGGGTTGGGTTTGCTGGTGGTACGGAGCGAATTTCATTCGTACTTAAGGAAACGGCAGGCCGAGTCCTTCTCCTTAATGGATACAGGAGACTGCAGATGCTGAAATCTTGTAAACACAAGATGGTGGAGAAAGCCAGCGGGTCAGAGATCATCTGGGGGGAGAGAGTGGACAGACAACGTTTCAGATCGGTAC
This sequence comes from Rhinoraja longicauda, assembly GCF_053455715.1. NCBI lineage: Eukaryota > Metazoa > Chordata > Chondrichthyes > Rajiformes > Arhynchobatidae > Rhinoraja > Rhinoraja longicauda. The sequence goes on along the minus strand of NC_135963.1, from coordinate 39,225,122 downwards.
CCTTCTTCAGACTGATGGAGGGATCCGACCAGAAAGGTTTTCATTTGCATTTCCTCCACAGACGCTGCCTGACCTCTGAATTCCCCCAACATTTCGTGTTTTTCTCCTGTTCGTGGTGCCAGCCTGAGGTGAAACCCATGGGCGGTCACGGTTTAACTGGAAATCTTAAATTCAATAAATTATAATTGGGAGTTAATTAGGAGTTAATTTATAGCAGGGACGTTACGTGCTGGTCGAACAGTGATAAATTCGATATCGCTTTTCCAGCATGCATCAAATACGCTTCTGTGTAGGAAGGAACTGCACACGCTGGTTTACAGCGAAGATAGACAAGAAATGCTGGAGTAACTCAGCGGGACAGACATCATCTCTGGAAAAAAGGAAGGGGTGACATTTCAGGTCGAGACCCTTCTTCAGACCCTTCTTACGACCCGAAACGTCACGCATTCCTGCTCTCCAGAGATGTTGCCTGTCCTGCTGAGTTACTCCAGCATTTCGTGTCTATCTTCAAATAATCTTCTGTTCTTTCCTAACACCAAAGACCGTTTTCCTCTGGTACATTTTTTGAGCTTATCTCCAGGTATCTATGCGCAGCTGCGGACACACATCTTTTTTGTCTGCCCGTCTTACAAGTTCCTATAGCACCTTTAATGCAAACTGTAGATAAAAAGTCTGAGGTAATGTTTAATTTTCTCTATTGTAGTAAATTTATGGAAAATATTTTGATTCGTAGGAAAAATATTGTTTTTTAGAGTAAGCATTGGGAACCAGATGAAGGTATTGCATATAGTGCTTTACGTAGCGCTGATGCAAAGCCAGCTGCTGAAGATAAATATACAAAACCGAGCATAATATATGCCCAGGTATGTGCAACATGCGCCATTTCACGGAGCAGCGAATGAATCAGTTGAATGTAATTTCAACATTTATCAGAGTGTTTCGTTCATAGCTTTGTCTAATTACAATGAACAAAATGCAGTCTCAAAAAAGGGGAAAAATCTAAATGAAATGCCAGAATTGATGGCCTTTGCTTTAATTAAAAAACAATTATTTTTCATGAATTAACAAGGCATTATGCACCAGTAACTGAAATTCAGGTGGTGATAATAGGCCACAATCTTGAATCTCTCTCGAGCTTCAGGTAAAGGTGCTGTCACATTGCTTCATGCAGAAGCTTCGGGGATTTAGATCCAACAACGAGTGATGACTGGCAACCAATTTCTAAGTCAGGAACGTGTACGACTCGGAGAGGAACCTACACGTGGCAGTGATCCCATTCAAACTTTGTTCTCTCGGCGTGGAGATCAAAAGATTGCGATGCGTTGATGTAATGGATGGGATGAATAGCTGCAGTTTAGGTAGTAAATGGTGCATGCTGCAGCTGGTGAAGGGAATAACTGCTTATGGTAGCTGGGTTGGCAACCAAATGCACTGCTTTGACCTGAATGGTGTCAGGTGTCTGGAGCTGGAACATTTGCTGGAACTGTACTCAGCTTGCCAAATGAAAGTTATTCTATCACATGCCCAAGTTGTGCGTTGACAATGAGAAAAGGTTTCGGAGTCAGTGGTTAGGTAGCTTATCGCAGGATACACGGCCTACTCTTGTAGCTCTACTATTTATGGCTAATCCTCGTGCATTTGTGATCTATGATGAGCTGATGATGAGCTAAAGAGTTGATGTTGGGGGATTCAGTGTTCGCAATGCCACTGAAGTTCAGGGTAATTGGTTGGACTCCATTTTTTGTAGTGTGACCCAACACCTTTAGTCTATCCGGACGTGAAATTGGCAACAGGTATGGACTATTTGAATTTCTGCGGATTTGCAAGTGGAACGGGATATACTGCAAACTTTCAGTGAGCACCCCAGTTCTGAGTTAAGATGGAGAGAAGGTAATTTATGAGCAATTTAACACTGCTGAGCTTACGATACTGCCCTGAATATTCCCTGTGGTGATGGTAACGCTCTTGGATAGTTCATCTGGAGCAATATCACCCAGTTCTATCTCTGCACAACATGACTTCAATTATACAGAACCCAATGATACTGTATTTGGAATATACCCGTGATAGAAATAGTGCAGAGAACATTCACCTGATTAATCTTTGCGGTGACTGGTTTTGCCTCATGCGGAGATGTTATGAACATATATTGGAGAAGAGAGAATAAAGGGTGTTCACAAAAACCCACAATATTTTACAGGCCGACAAATAAGTGTGGATATTTATCCTGATTTGGTTGCTTAGAATCAGGGTTTGCAATCTCATAATGAGGATATAGCTTCTCATTGCAGGGATAGCATTATGAATCAAGACTGCTCCCTGTAACATGATGTGGCAACTGACAACTCAGTCACAAAGAATAATCTAACTTCTGTAGACGGGTTTTAACAGTTCTGTCAGTTTTGACAGCAGGCGACAATCTACCACACCTGGCAACAACCTGCAACAGCGCCCACGACAAGCTACGATCATTGGCGACAAGCCAGCTGTCGCCGAAAAATTTAGAACAGGTAACTTTTTCCACAACGAGCCGAGGTCTGCTACGACTCATTGGAGACTACTCACGATCATGCCCGTGACACCCCGGCAAACGTGCGGCGACAACCTAGTTGTCTGAAGAAGGGTCTCGACCCGAAACGTCACCGATTCCTTCTCTCCTGAGATGCTGCCGGACCTGCTGAGTTACTCCAGCATTTTGTGAATAAATACCTTCGATTTGTACCAGCATCTGCAGTTATTTTCTTATACTACCTAGTTGCCGGCAGCCGCCTTAAAAATCGCCTAACTGGGACAGGCCCTTTACAGTTAAGCCTGTGGGCTTCTTCTGCTTTTATATCCCATAACCCGTCCCTTCGTCTTGTTTCTGTATTTCCATTTGTTTATTATTATTTGCACTGCCAAGTTTGCTAATTCAATGATGAAAGAATGGGTCGACTGGGCTTGTATTCACTGGAATTTAGAAGGATGAGAGGGAACATTCTTAAGCGATTGGACAGGCTAGATGCATGAAAAATGTTCCCCCGTGTTGGGGGAGTCTAGAACAAGGGGTCACAGTTTAAGGAGGCCATTTAGGATTGAGATGAGGAAAAACTTTTTCACCCAGAGAGTTGTGAATCTGTGGAATTCTCTGCCACAGAAGGCAGTGGAGGCCAATTCACTGGATGGTTTCAAGAGAGTTAGATTTAGCTCTTAGGTCTAACGGAATCAAGGGATATGGGGAAAAAGCAGGAACGGGGTACTGATTTTGGATGATCAGCCATGATCATATTGAATGGTGGTGTTGGCTCGAAGGGCAAAATGGCCTACTCCTGCACCTATTTTATATGTTTCTATGTTTCTAATTGCAGAATCAGTTCTAACTATTTCTTTTTTTTTTTTTTTTTTTAAATTTTTATTGGTACATAACCTGTTTACATCTTTACAGTCATACATTTTTAAATTGATAATATTGTCAATTATTATTATATTGTCTCCAATACCTTTTGCCCCTTTTTTTTTTTTTTTTTTTTAAACTAGATAGAGCTAAAGAAATAGATGAAGTAAAGAAAGAAAAGAGAGAGAAGAAAAATAAAAACAAAAACAAATAAAAAAAAAAAATAAAAAAAAGATAAGGAAAAAGTTAGTTAAAGAAGAATGGAAAAATTTATTAAAATAACAAAAACTTCATTCGAGATATATTCGTACATTTCAAAGTATAGCATTTCATCCATTCTTTAGTCCGAGTGCTAGTCAGGTTCCTGTGCTGAACTATTCTGACCCTTTAAGTAATCAATAAAAGGAGACCATGTTCCAATGAATAATTCCTGTTTGTCCAACAGGGAAAATCTGATTCTTTCCACGTTTAAGGTCTCCGTCATTTCTATAATCCACATTTCTAACTATTTCAATAGACAATAAACATTTGTTTTCCTACACCATGCACCAATGTCCCAAGTGTCATAAAGATACAAAAATACAACTCCAATCTCTCTAATCAAATTGATTCTGCTCTCCAATCTCCCAAGTTAAGATCATTTTTCACTAATGTACTAATGTAATATTTCATAATGAAAATGAGTTATCCCATTTCCTTTTCCATTCTGCCTGTCATGCAAAATGTCAAATACTCTGTCATGCTCTTGGTCATGGCTGTTAATTCATGACCATTTTTTTGTGCGAATGATTCACTCATATTGTTACAAATGATTTGTGCACACAGATTAATACAATGCATATGGTTTTTACTTTTTCATTTTATCATTAGTATTTGTTTTGATCCTATCTATTTTTGAGGTTTTACCATCCACACCCTGTTCATTCCTATCATAATCTGGATTTCATTAGCCATGTTGTTACCACGTGCAATCATGTTCTTTTTAACTTCCTAAATTTCTATTCAGCAGAATCTTCCCCACCAATTTAGTTTGAAGACCCCATCATTGACCCAGTTATTCAACTCACCAGGGCATCTTGCACATGGCGCAAATCATAATCGTATGGTTCTTTTTCTTTCAATTTAGTCACCGGCTTTCCATATTTCCTGAGCAGAAGGTCTTTTAATCTAAATGATCGTCTTCTAGTCCCTTTAAACATAGTAAAATATTCCAAGGTGCTTCATATGTGGGACATCAAATAAAAATTGACTGTGCCAAATAAGAAGATACAGCTTACTCAAAGAAACATTGTTTAACGCGCACAAAAGCAGGAGAGTGTTAAAGAGAGAATTCCAGATAAGAGCATTGGCTACAAGCACAGCCATCAATGGTGAAATGATTAAAACCAGGGATGTGTAAGAGGCCATAAATGGAAAAATGCTACTTAAGTGTTCAACTTTCAAAGGCTGAAGAAGGTGACCGACAAAGTGTAAGCAAGGCCATAAAGAAATGAAAATGTTAATATTGAAACATTATTAAACTGTGAACTAATAAAAGTGCGGTGAATGGAATTGTGCGAGTTACACGCAGGAATGTTTTGGATGAGTTTAAGTTCATGCAGGCTGATTAGAAGATGTTTCAGTTGGTCGGGTGCAGAGGGAGAATGATACATGAAAGTTTAAGCTGCAGTGAGCTGGGTTGAAGGCACGCATTGTAAGAGAAATGGAATTCAGTTGTATTGGTAAAGGAAAGGTTGTGTGGTAAGAAGCTCATCGGGCACAAAAATGAATCAGTGAACCTGTTGGAATGAGAAAGGAAAAGAATAATAAACTGTTCCTGTATTTTGTTTTTACAACCCAGTTTTATTTTCAGGAAGTTGTGTAAGGATATTGATCACGAATGGTAAGAAATCCAGTTGTGATACCCAATAAAACGTTGAGAGGTCATTCCACCATAAAGGTCAATAAGGACCCATTAGGCTACGTTTGATGAAGCGTTGACTTTTAAGAGAGAAAACTGAAATCAGATTTTCCTCTCATAAAATACAAATAAAATTCAAACAAATTGCTGCATGCTGAGTGCAAAATGCCATTAAAATCACACGGACAACAATTCCAAATTTTAAGTTATAGACAATTGACAATAGGTGCAGGAGGAGGCCATTCGGCCCTTCGAGCCAGCACCGCCATTCAATGTGATCATGGCTGATCATTCTCAATCAGTACCCCGTTCCTACCTTCTCCCCATACCCCCTGACTCCGCTATCCTTAAGAGCTCTATCTAGCTTTCTTTTGAATGCATTCAGAGAATTGGCCTCCACTGCCTTCTGAGGCAGAGAATTCCACAGATTCACAACTCTCTGACTGAAAATGTTTTTCCTCATCTCCGTTCTAAATGGCCTACCCCTTATTCTTAAACTGTGGCCCCTGGTTCTGGACTCCCCCAACATTGGGAATATGTTTCCTGCCTCTAACGTGTCCAACCCCTTAATAATCTTATACGTTACGATAAGATCCCCTCTCATCCTTCTAAATTCCAGTGTATACAAGCCTAGTCGCTCCAGTCTTTCAACATATGACAGTCCCGCCATTCCGGGAATTAACCGAGTAAACATACGCTGCAAGCTCTCAATAGCAAGAATATCCTTCCTCAAATTTGGAGACCAAAACTGCACACAGTACTCCAGGTGCGGTCTCACTAGGGCCCTGTACAACTGCAGAAGGACCTCTTTGCTCCTATACTCAATTCCTCTTGTTATGAAGGCCAACATTCCATTGGCTTTCTTCACTGCCTGCTGTACCTGCATGCTTCCTTTCAGTGACTGATGCACTAGGACACCCAGATCTCGTTGTACGTCCCCTTTTCCTAACTTGACACAATTCAGATAATACTCTGCCTTCCTATTCTTACCACCAAAGTGGATAATCGCACACTTATCCACATTAAACTGCATCTGCCATGCATTCGCCCACTCACACAACCTGTCCAAGTCACCCTGCAACCTCATAGCATCTTCCTCACAGTTCACACTACCACCCAGCTTTGTATCATCTGCAAATTTGCTAATGGTACTTTTAATCCCTTCATCCAAGCCATTAATGTATATTGTAAATAGCTGCGGTCCCAGCACCGAGCCTTGCTGTACCCCACTAGTTACTGCCTGCCATTCTGAAAGGGACCCATTTATCCCCACTCTTTGCTTTCTGTCAACCAATTTTCTATCCATGTCAGTACCCTACCTCCAATACCATGTGCTCTAATTTTGCCCACTAATCTCCTATGTGGAACCTTGTCGAAGGCTTTCTGAAAGTCAAGGTACACCACATCCATCTTTATCCTCCTTTATATTATTGGCTAGTTTACCCTCGTACCTCATCTTTTCTCCCCGTATTTCCTTTTTAGTTATCTTCTGTTGCTCTTTAAAAGAGTCCCAATCCTCTGGCTTCCCACTCTTCTTTGCTTTGTTATACTTCTTCTCTTTTATTTTTATGTTGTCCTTGACTTCCCTTGTCAGCCACGGGTGCCTCTTACTCCCCTTAGAATCTTTCCTCCTCTTTGGGATAAATTGATCCTGCAACTTCTGCATTATTCCCAGGAATACCTGCCATTGCTGTTCCACCGTCTTCCCTGCTAGGGCCTCCTTCCAGTCAATTCTGGCCAGCTCCTGCCTCATGCCTCTGTAATCCCCTTTGCCATACTGTAATACTGACACTTCCGATTTTCCCTTCTCCCTCTCAATTTGTAGAGTAAAACTTATCATATTGTGATCACTGCCTCCTAATGGCTCTTTTACCTTGAGTCTCCTTATCAGATCAGGTTCATTACACAACACTAAATCCAGAATTGCCTTCTAGAACAAGCTGTTCTAAGAATCCATCTCGGAGGCACTCCACAAACTCTCTTTCCTGGGGTCCATTACCAACCTGATTTTCCCAGTCTACCTGCATGTTTTAATCTCCCATAACCACCGTAGCATTGCATTTGCGACATGCCAATTTTAGCTCCTGATTCAACTTGCACCCTATGTCGAGGCTACTGTTTGGGGGCCTGTAGATAACTCCCATTAGGGTCTTTTTACCCTTACAATTCCTCATTTCTATCCATACTGATTCTACATCTCCTGATTCTATGTCACCCCTTGCAAGGGAGTGAATATCATTCCTCACCAACAGATCCCACCTGCTCTGCCCACCTGTCTGTCTTTTCTATATGTTGTGTACCCCTGAATATTCAGTTCCTAGCCCTGGTCCTCTTGTAGCCATGTCTCAGTGATTCCCACAACATCATACTTGCCAATGTGTAACTGAGCCTCAAGCTCATCCACTTTATTTTTTATACTTCGTGCATTTAAATACAAATTACCCGTCCTCTCAAAGAACATTTCATAATTATGGTATTTCTGAACATATGTGATTGAAATTCCTTTCGGCCAAGTGTTAGAGTTTTAATTGTGATATAGTCTGATCCTGAGACTTTAATGTTTCTCAACAAGCAAAAAGCCGTTTTGACTTCTTGTTGGTGGCAAAGCTGGACCAGATTGTATTCTGTGGGATGGTGTCAAGGGTACTCAGATCAAAGAAATTAACTCCAAGTTTAAATTACCCTTGGTATTAAGCACTTTGCGACTGAACACAAGGAAAATGAAATGTGCTACACATATATATTCCTTTCCAAAACATGCAGTTTCAATTGATAGTACTTCTGATTTCTGTTCACCAAAGACAAGGAGTACACACGTCTCTTTTTCCACTGCTGTTATAAAAAAGATCTACTTCAAAGGGCAGCATCCAACATAATTGTGTGCAGACATCTTTCTTTATCTTTCGAAACTATAAAAACAGCCTCACATCCTGCCAATATATTTCGGCTAAGGTGTATTCAAAATTTTGCTTCATTGGTTCCATATGATCTTCCCAAGATGTCAGCAGTCATTCTCGTTGCAGCGTATTGAGTAAATAATAAATCACTAACCCATGAAAATATGCTACATCAGCTCTACTCACTTTTGTCACCTTGAATCTTTTCTTCTGATTCCAATATTCACGCTATTTCTCCTTCCTTTTTGAAGCTAGATGGGGTCATAGCTTCATCTAGGGCCATAGCTGCTATGAACCGGTCCTGCTGAGCCAGATGGTCATAACGCACAGTGATCCGGCACAGATCTACTTGCACTTTATTCTGTCTTAAAACTGTTACAATTTGTTTCGCTGGGTTGTTGTTGTTTAAATTAATACTGACTAGCTAATCAAATTATTGCATCGTATGGGAGGCGCATTCCCAATCTCGTTGTACCCCTGTACAATGACAATAAAGATATATTGTATTGTATATTGTATTGTATTGTATTGTATTGTATTGTGATTACAGTCCCAAACTAACCTGAATAAACCACTTAGAATTTGGATCCCATGTCCTATATTGCATCAAAACTATTTAAGATGAGGTACTGTGAATTTATGAAGTGGCACTATTGAAACTACTGCTTCTGTTGGTATTACTTCTTGTCAAGCTTATACTTTACTTCAGACTTTAGAGATACAGCATGGAAACAGGCCCTTTGGCCCATCGATCACCCGTACACTGGCACTATCCTACACACTAGGGACAATTTACAGAAGTCTATTAACCTACAAACTATGTACATCTTTGGAGTGTGGGAGGAAACCAGAGCACCCGGAGAAAACCCACACGGTACCATCTCTGTACAGACAGCACCCGTCACCAGGATCGAACCCGGGTTCTCTGACATTTTAAGGCAGAAACTCTACCTTTGCGCTCTTGTGCCACCCTGCGAAACAGTGGAAAACCTTTTTTTGCAAGGCATCCAGGCAAATCTACCACACATGAGTGTAATCAATCCATACACAATACAACAGGTAGTCCAACAAGAGAAAGAAAACGAAGTGCAGGATATAATGTGACAGCTATCGAGAGAGTACAGATTTTAAAAAATGTGTACGGCCCAAGATAGGTTAGGGGGTCGGGAATACATCCTTAACTCATGATATGTCAGTCTGATAACAGTGGGAAAGAAGCTGTCTCAAATCTACAGGTCATGCTTTTAAGTTTTTGAATCTTCTGTTTGGGAGAATGACCAGGGTGTGAGTGGTTGTTGATTATGATGGCTGCTTTCCCGAGGCATCGTGAAGTGCAGATAGAGTCAGTGGGGGTGAGGGAGGACTGGTTCGCGTGATGTACTGGGCCACGTCCACATCTATGTTCAATTTCTCGTGGTCTTCAACAGACCAGTTGCAAAACCAAGCCGTGATGGATCTCATTCATAAATTGTCATTGGAGACACGCCTAACTTTCTTCGTCTTCTGAAGAAGTAGAAGCGTTGGTGTGCTTCTTGGTCATTGCGTCAATGTGGTTGATCCAGGACAAATTGGTGGTGATATTTACGCTGATGAACTCTGTATCATTGATGCAGACTTGGATGCGTGAAATTACCTGGTTTCCTAAAGTCAATAACTAATTCCTTTATCTTGCTGACATTGAGGGAGAAGTTGTTGTTTTGATCCATGTTACTAAACTCTCCTTCCTGACCATCTCGCAGTGCTCCTTAATATCAAGCTTTTATTTCATGTTTCTCAGTGCTTGAAATGTTATCAAAATCCTCATCTGAAGAAAATTCTCGTGCTCCAGAGAGCTCTGTAAACTGAACAGTGCGTTTTAACTAATGACTGCAGATGAAATTGAAGAATGATACTGAAGAAAAACACTTCATAATGAAAATATTGGCATGAGAATCTGAAGAACTACTAATGAAAAAAAATTGAGCAAATCCTTAGGTTCCAAGATAACTTCCACTTGAGTTTTGTAAGTTCCAAATTGGCCAATTAGGACACTGAGGCAACAGCAGATTTTTGTATTGATGGAGCTGATGGCAGCCAAAAGTGTGGGTGAGTGTGCAGAGATCGTCTGTAAGATACGATCTACTCCTTTTGTCACTTTTGATTGGTTTCTGTGTGTCCCCAGTGCATGGTCAAGGTTCTCAATACCATTCCAAATTATCCTTCTCCACCCTATGAGATCACGGCACAGAAAATATTAGGTAGGATGTTTTGGTTCTCCAAGAATATCATTGATTTTCCTTCCCTCTGTCTACTAGCAATCTTTTCTCATGACAGAACTTGAAATAGTGTGTCTGTTTCAGGAGTCCATTATTAGGTATGCAAAATATATGGCCTGCCCAATATGAATGGCTGAATGCAACAGAACCTCCATATTAAGGTTGAGAGAGGACACCGATGTTGTTTTTCTTGACTTTGTGTGAATTTGGAGGCTTTTCTGCAGACGGCATTCGTGGTATTTTTCCAGTGCCTTGAGATGCCTGTTGGAATTAGTCCATGTTTCAGAACATATTGAAAGGAAATGAACACTGCTGCTCAGTAGACCACGTTTTGAGCCAAAATTTAGGCCTTAATCTTGAAATACCCTTTCCTTCTATTAACCAAAGGCCATGCTGGCGCATTGTAGGCAGTGAAATTCATCATCAATGTATGCTTTTGCTGAATGATCATTCCCAAGATAATAGATAGTGCTCCATATTTCCCAAGTTCTTGCTATGAAATTTTATTCAGAGGGTTGAGCAATGAACAAAGCATACAAGAGGTCAGTTGTATGTTAGTTTTTTGACAGCAATAAGAACACAAGTAGGATTAAGCCATTCAGTTACTTGTGCCTAATCCTTTACCATTGCACCATTGTCACTATATACCTCAGATCTCTTAATATCCAAATATCTACTAATCATTGTTTTCAACGTAGAAAATTGGTGCACGAGTAGGCCATTCAGCCCTTCGAGCCAGCACCGCCAATCAATATGATCATGGCTGATCATCCAAAAACAGTACCCCGTTCCTGCTTTCTCCCCATATCCCTTGATTCCGTTAGCCCCAAGAGCTATATCCAACTCCCTCTTGAAAACATCCAGTGAATTGGCCTCCATTGCCTTCTGTGCAGAGAATTCCACAGATTCACAACTCTCTGGGTGAAAAAACATTTCCTCATCTCATTCCTAAATGGCCTGCCCCTTATTCTTACACTGTGACCCCTGGTTCTGGACTCCCCAACATGGGGAACAATTTTCCTGCATCTACTCTGTCCAAACCCTTAAGAATTTTATATGTTTCTATAAGATCCCCTCTCATTATTCTCAATTCCAGTGAATATAAGCCCAGTCAATCCATTCTTTCATCATATGTCAGTCCCGCTATCCTGGGAATTAACCTGGTGAACTTACGCTGCACTCCCTCAATAGCAAGAATGTCCTTCCTCAAATTAGGAGACTGAAACTGCAAGCAATACTCTAAGTGTGGTCTCACCAGGGCCCTGTACAACCGCAGTAGGATAGTTGAGTTGAGTTTAGTTTATTGTCACGTGTACCAAGGTAGTGAAAAACTTTTGTTGCGTGTAAACCAGTCATCGGAAAGACAATACATGATTACAATCAAGCTATTCATTGTGTACAGATGGGAAGAAAATGTCTTGAATCTGGAGACGTGCGTTTTCACACTTCAATACCTTTTGCCTGATGGGAGAGGGTAGAAGAGGGAGTGGCCAGGGTGTGCCATGTCATTGATTATGCTGGTGGTCTCGCCAAGGTAGCATGAGGTACAATGGAGTCAATAGAAGGGAGATTGGTTTGTGTGATGGTCTGGGCTGCATCCACAATTCTGTGCAATTTCTTGCAGTCTTGGATGGAGCTGTTCCCAAACCATGCTGTGATGCATCCAGATAAAATGATTTCAACTGCGCATCTGTAGAAGTTGGTGAGAGTTGTTGGGGACATGCCGAACTTCCTAAGCCTTCTCAGGAAGTAGAGGTGTTGGTGTGACCAAGCTTCCATAGCCTACTTGGGTAAAGAATTTTAAAGACTCACATCATTCTAGGTAAAGAAATATCTTCTTCTGTCAATCTTAAATGGACAACTTCTTATTTTGAGACTGTGGACTCTGGTTTCATACACCCCAGCATAGATCTGCTCAGTCAACCCCGTATGAATATTTAGATGTTTAACTGAAATTATCTCTCATTCTTCTAAACTTAAGAGCATATAACACTGCTTGAACACTCCTCAGAAGAGTTCCATTCCTGGTATCAAACTAGTGATTTTTCAATGCAGTCCTTCTCTCGTCATCATTAACTAGACTTAAACTGTGAACATATTGTCCCAGGTTTTGTCTCACCAGGGTGCTACATAATTGCAGTAATATGTCTTTACTTCTGTTATCAAATCCTCTTATAATAAAGAACTACATTGCATATGACTTCCAAATTGTTTCCCTTCCCCACCTACACATTAATTTTCAATGATACATGTATCCACGTACATGGAGGTTCCTCTAATAACCAATATTTATTAGTGTCTTGTTTTTTTTATCGTTGGTTTGTCTGCTTTCAATATTTTAGAAATAACAGAGGCAGATTGGCTTATTTGGACAGATGGATGCCAATTTTAATTGGTCATGATGATCAAGAGACATATTTTCCAAATCATTTCAATCCTCCTCCCCCACCCCAAGAGACCTTGCTGCTACATGAATTTGAACATTAGACATTCTGAGGATTCACAGACCGGTTTTCAGATCATATCTTTGGAGGTGGATATGTTGAGCAGCTGGTCTGTGCAAAAGCTGTTTTCTCTTACAGGTCATTCTTGGAAGAGCTGAAAATTCTTATATTGTTAGCCCCTTTGGTAAAACTTAATTTATTTTCTTGCATTAAGGAAAAAAATACTAAATAGCTATCATGGCTCTTGAAAAAGCACGAAAACAGAATTCCTGCAACTGCATTCTTATTTTCTCATGTTTAATTACAGTTACTAAATGGTTTCAACTTCACAGGCTATCAGGAGTTTTGCGATTGCAGAACTGGACCGTTTTCATTTCCTCAATATTTGCAGAACCAGGAGTACTTGATTGAGCTCAGCATTGAACATGGCCTGATTAAATTATTACTGCAATGAAATTGTTAAACAGAGGAGGATGCTTGAAAAAGATTAAATGAACATATGAGAATTCTCTTTTAAAGCAAAATAGCTGCCAGTTACTTGGCAGTAAAATATGAATTTGAGGAAGGCATTATGATTAGCTGCTGTGGAAGCAGTAAAATCACACCAAAGCTTGTCCAAGCCTGCACTATGGCAAGCGTGTAGTGGACTTTCACTCTGCAAACATTCAGAAGATGTGGACACTCAATGCAAAAAATATGGCAATACAAGGGAAATACATATTCCAGCACTGATTTTCAACTTCACTTTGATCAGTACATATCCTGCCTTTTTGTAATTTTGTGCATGTGGAAATCCTGCAAACACTTTCTCTCAAACGTATAATGGTGGCATTATTTAATTGGACGTATACCCGATAATTTCTCCTTAACTCCTTAGGCTATCATTGTTTATGGCCCGAAAAAAGTGATCACCTGGACATGTTCAGAATTATTCTGAACAGTTCTCCATTTTTTAACTTGCTTCCTGCAAACTTATTGATAGGGGAGCTCCAAAAATTAAGGTTATGGAGATTAGAAATATAATAGCATGACAAAGCTAAACCTGCATCATACTCTGCAGTACGCTAAGATGTAGAGAATCAGAAAATAATGAATGTCCTTTATTCTCCTCCAATTATTGGGGAGAAATAAATCTAATTGAACAGCACTTGGCTGCACAAATTGTTCTTTCAAATATAATAGCTTCATACTGAAATATTCCCATGAACTCTGAGTTCATTTAAAGATACTTCCTGGTACATGAGACGTGTTTCAAGTTGACGTTTTAGTTCCAAGTTAACAGCAGAAAAAATATATTGAAACTTAATTGATTGCAATTATAAAACTGAAAATGCTGAATATTTAGCCTTGCCAAAAGATCATTAATAGGCATGATTGATTTGGCTGCCACCCTCATTCACCCCTATATTTTCTCAAGGCTGCAACTGACATACCAGTACCACTCAAATAAGGGTAGGCATGATTCTGAAACACTGTTCCAGAACTCTCTTTTGACATCATTTAAATATCTCGTATAAAAAGAGACATTTAAAAAAAATCAGATAGGATTAAGTTAAAAAGAATGAAAAATATTGTACTTCAACTTCAACTAAATTAAAATTAATACTAATGTAAGAATGTGATTCAGCTGGACAAATTCTTATTTTCTGTCAGCCATTCTATTTTACCACAGACTAGCAGGCTACAGTTAGCTCACGTTACTCCAGTCAACCGGCAATTCTCTTTATGCAAGCCAAAACTAGTCAGGAAATGTTGGCCAGATGCAAACATGGGAGAAAATACACAGCATAGGTAATTTTCCATATGCTTTACACAAAATGTAGAGGAAAATTGGAGTTGAAGCCACAAATAACAAAGGTCTGTAGGGGGGCTTTCTTGACATTTTCAGTAGCATTATTAAAATGCCTCAGCACCCTAACAGGTTTTCAGATGCAAAACCAATTCCAAAAATGTTCATCAAGGGTAAATAATTTTCATATAAAATTATAGCGGGATTTAAAAAATGGCTCATTATTCGGGATTCAAGTACTTTCCAGCAAGTTCCTATTATGATCAATAATCCATGCAGTCTTTTTGTGCAAGGGACCAACATCACTCTGAAAAGGGTCCTGGCCCAACATGTAATCCGTCCATTTCCCTCCGCAAATGCTGCCAAGCTTGTTGAGGTCCTTCAGCAGTTCATTCTTTGCTTGTTTCCAGCATCCAGTCACTTATGTCTCTATTTTACTGCTCCGTTGCAAAATATCCTCAAAATCTGCTCACTTTGAAGAAGTTTTCCTCCTCTTTCTGACAGGAATTCTGAGAGATTCCCTTACACAGCTCCCCCTCTGTGATTGCTAAGCCTCTCCTCCTTTACAGGGACTTTCGTACCCAGACTCTCTCACCCAGGATCTCAGGTGCTTATGCATCTCCCAACAGATTTCCCTCGGAGTCTTACGGTCTACCCTCTCCGTGTGATGCTACCTTCTGCCCTTCTCAGTTGTTCATACCGCTCCGGGTCTTGCTTTCCTAAATGTGCCATGGACATCTACTCTGCTGCACCTGATCCATCCTTTCAACCACTACTTATTTTCTTTCCAGACATCAATCAAGGATTGCTAATTTGCCCCTGACACCAGGCTCCTGACACCAACACCACTGGATCCCACTGCATCACTTGAGTCTGGTGAAGGGTCACAAATTGAAACCTCATCTGTTAAATTCCTTCCACAGATGCTGCTTCAACCTACTAGCTTCCTCCAGCACTTTATCTATTGCTAAAGATTAAGGCACTTGGTGCCACCATACCATGCTCCCATTTCTTTTTTATCTTAGTCAGAGGAAACATCAACTCGGTATTTGTCCTTGGCATTTTGCCCCTTGCGCATTTTGAATTATCAGTCCATCACTTGTTTTTTCCTGCACATCCTATCTGTGGATGTTTTTGTTTCTCCATTTGGGCTCTGCACTTTCAATGAGAGGTAGTCGCATAGAAACATACAAAATTGGCACCTACCCCAAATAAGGGGGTCCAAATCAGGGCCACAATCTCAGAGTTAGAATCCAATTCCTACGCCACACTAAGATAAACATTGGGATAAAGAAATCTGCTTGAACAGGAAGCCAATTAGCACCTATAACATTCACTGCCCTTACCACAAACACAATGTGACTGCAGGACGAACCATCTGTTAATTGCACTGCGTTATCTCGGCAAACAGACTTTCCCTGATCCACAATTACCTAGAAGGGAATGCGAATTTTATCACTTTTAAATTCCTCTCCAAGCCTTTTACTAACACTTGAAAATACACTGATATACACTGGGAGAGTTGAAATCCCAGAACTCCTGACCTTATAATCCTACTCCTTGTTTCGTCATCACAGGGCGTGGTGAAACAGCTCAAAGTGGCTCTACGCCACCACCTCTAAGAAAATTAGAGGTGAGCATTAAATGCTGTCCTTGTCAGTGCTGCCCACTCATGACGATCCATTTGACACAAAATTTTTCCGGTTTATTTTCTTCTTTCCTTGACGGCAAGAGCAAAATAAATATTTGCAGGAAGACGTTTGGAAAGTTTAGTACACCATAACATAAACAGTGTGACCAAGTAGTAACAGACATTACAAATATTAAGCAAGTGAAGCAACCCCTTTCCAATAAAGCACTATCTTTTCTTCATGTTAAATTTTTTTTTTTTATAAATATATCTTCCAGAAAAAACTGTCTTAAATTATTTCCCTTGGCCATGACCATTAATTACTCCAAACTCAGCAGAAAGCTGCTCTGTCAACTATAACACCTGTTATTTAACAACTCCATGGGGATGGAGCAATTTTCCACTTTCAGTTGTCAACTTGAAAATGCGTACACTGCAACATCTCTGGGTCTCTGCAAAAACTATATTCCATAATTAAACCTCAGTTTATTATTAAGCATTTTCTCCCCATAAAATTAAAGATAAATCATTTCAATTCATCCATCAGACAGACCAAACAGTACCCTCTCAAATCCAAGCACTGATATTTAGTTTGTTTGTATTTCCCAATATATGCTGAAAGCAATCACATGTAATTTCTTCACCATTCCTCTCTGGTTCAGAACTGCTGGTATTCCAACAGACTGTCTGTCAAGATGTGATAAATCAAGATTTCCTCTGCTACAGATCATATTTCATGAGTGTCATAAACTCAATTTCTCTATCAATAATTCCATATGCCCTGTCGGCCCATATTCAGCCTGAGCCAGCTTGTACAAAATATCGGTACTCCATCTAAAAAAAAACTATTTATAATTGCACATCCAATCTGTTGCAAAGCTGATTAATTTTCCATGAAGATACACTGGCTCATTGCCACTAAAACCCATGGACTAGATCTTCCTCACCTCTTAAGAGCCTAGAGGTACACAGAAGAGGTTGAGCTGTCAGTGCGACTAATAATGAAAAACAAAATAGAAAGGTCGGAGAATACAACATTTCAAGACTTTTGTCATGTGAAATCCACATATCCACAAAAAGTGTTTCCTAAACCTGATCTTGGTTTAATCCCTACGTTCTCTCTTGTTCCTAAGAATCCTAGACTTCCTTGTTGTCAAATAAGCTGTCTAAATTAGCCTTGAATATATTCAATGATTTAGCCTCCACTATTAGACAATAATAGACAATAGACAATAGTTGCAGGAGTAGGCCATTCGGCCCTTCGAGCCAGCACCACCATTCAATGTGATCATGGCTGATCATTCTCAATCAATACCCCGTCCCTGCCTTCTCCCCATACCAAGACCTCCCAACATTTGATTTTACAAATTCAGAATTTTGATGTAAAAAAATTCAGAATTTTACATCAAAATTTATAATATGGCGCGTAATGCAACTTTTCAGCAAAAAAAAAGTATGCACGCCAAATGCGCGTATGCGTTGCGCTACATTCACGTGTGAAAAATGACTATAATTTCCAACAGTCTGTAGTTCTTGGACTACATGTACAATGTCAGGCCTACCATGAGTATATTCTATTATTATAGAAAGGTTATTGAACAGAAATACTTTTTACTACACAAAGAAAAAATTGTTTTGTTTTGTTTTTTCTATTTTGCTTTTTCCTTACACATCCCAATTCGCTCGGTGTTGAATAAAAGAACAATGGTCATAAAATGTATGACTAAGTTGTGAAGAAAGAGTTTCATTTTTAAAAACTGCACATACCTAATGAAGACATACTTGCTCCAGTGGTCTTCAACAGCAAATCACAACGGTCCATGTCCCCCCCAACCCTAACCCCCCCCATTACCATTCCCCCCCACTGCCCCTGCCCCCCACTACCACTCCCCCCACCACCCCTCTCCCCTTCCTACTAAACCCAACTCCTCCCCCCCTTTCCCCCCAAATCCACTACCCCTCCCCACCCCTCCTCCCCCACTCCCCTCCCAGCCCCACTCTCCAGCTCCCTTCCTCCACTCCCCCGATCCCCACTCCCACTCCCGTCCCCCTCCCCCGCACCCCAACCCCTCTCAACATCAACGAGCCTCACGCTTCGCAGCGAGGCGATGCGGGGCCAGCGGCAAGGCGAGTTCGGGCGAGCGGCGTGGCAAGGCGAGCGGCCAGCTTTAGGACACCCAGATCTCGTTGTACGTCCCCTTTTCCTAACTTGACACCATTCAGATAATAATCTGCCTTCCTATTCTTACCACCAAAGTGGATAACCTCACACTTATTCACATTAAACTGCATCTGCCATGCATCCGCTCACTCACACACCCTGTCCAAGTTACCCTGCAACCTCATAGTATCTTCCTCACAGTTCACACTGCCACCCAGCTTTGTGTCATCTGCAAATTTGCTAATGTTACTTTTAATCCCTTCATCCAAGTCATTAATGTATATTGTAAATAGCTGCGGTCCCCGCACCGAGCCTTGAGGTACCCCACTAGTTACTGCCTGCCATTCTGAAAGGGACCCATTTATCCCCACTCTTTGCTTTCTGTCTGCCAACCAATTTTCTATCTATGTCAGTACCCTACCCCTCTATTCTTTGAAATAGAGCGTTACAAAATTCAGTATAATCAAAGAAATTCCTCACATCGCTACAATCTATCATTATGAAAGCGTATCTTCTAGTTTTAGTTCCCCAAAGAAAGAAAGCATCCTCTCTGCACAAATCCTATCAATTTTTTTTGTTTTAATAAGATAACCCACATTCTTTAAACAGATAAACCAATGAGTACAGATCCAACTTTTCCTCCCAAGAAGATCCCTTCACATCAAAAATCAACCCAGTGAACATTCTCTAAACTGTATTCAATGCACATTTATTTTTCCTGAAATAAAGAGACCTAAATGTATAACAATCTAGTTGCAGCCTTCTAATCTCTTGCTGTCCCCGAACGTTAACCTGTGCTTCAAATACAACGATTCTCAGATCTCTGTATACTGCAGAATTCTGTAGACTAGATCAAGTTAAAGGAAGCAATGCTCTCCCATTCTTCCTAACTAAGTGGATAACCTGAGATTTCCCACATAGTACTTCATCTAACTGTTTTTTTCATCACGCACCTACCCTATCAACATTCCTTTGCAAACACTATGGGCTCACTGCATTCCCCTATCCCTGCTTGGCACGTTAGGAATAGGATAGGTCAGATGAATGCGTTGCTGAGGAGTTGGTGCAGGGGGCAGGGATTCTGCATTTTCTGGGATGGGTTGCACCTGCTGCAGGGGGACAAATATCCTTGCAGGGAGGTCGCTAATGCTACTTTTCAGGCTTTAAATTGGAGTGGCAAAGGGGTGAGAGCAGAACAGCATGTCACCAAATGGAAGGACTGATGGGAAGTTAGAGGTTAGGACCAGTAAGTCTCAAAGGAAGGACAGGCAGGGAGAGGTTAATAAAAATGGTGAAATTAATGGCTTGAAGTGTGTTTACTTCAATGCAAGGAGTATTGTGGGTAAAATGGATGAACTTGGTTCGAAACGCTGATCCAGGTTCTATGATATTGTGGCCATTACGGAGATTTGGCTGTGAGTGGGACATAACTGGCAGAAAAGTGTTCCAGAGTTTCAATGTTTCAGATGTGATAGTGAGGCAGGTAAGAGATGGAGGAGTTGCTTTATAAATCGGAATGTCATGTCGGCACTCGGAATGGACATACTGGAGGGATTTTTATGCCTCCGTAATATCTGAATGAGGGACAATGTCATACTCATGGAATTATAAAGTGCAGATTCATCTGACAGAATCTCTGGGTATGCCTTGTCTCTCCAGCAAGACAGACCTATCAGAAGTGGTGGCACAATGGTATTAGGACAGAAGGGAGCCCACTGGAGTTTTCAATATTGATTAAACACCCTATGAGATATTATGGTACCTGAAGAAACAAGGGCAAGGAAACCTCCTACTGATTATCACCTACTTTCCTGCTTCATCAAAAGAATAAGTACTCTTCCACGTTTAGCAAAACCCGGAGGAAACACTGAAAGAAGTGAGAGCACAGAACGGCTTGATGGCACCACTCCTTATCAAACAGGCAGAACCCTGAAGGACAGCCAACAGAATCTGCAGCACGTAATGTGAAACCAACATCAGGGATACATTCCCCCCTTTTACGCTCCTCTTTCCCCTTCTTGCTGTCCCCTTCCATCCATGTACCTTCTCTCCAGCTTTACAGTTCACTCATCTGTTTCCTTCCTTATCTGACTCCCTTTTGTCTCCTTTTCAGCTCCAGTCTTTTTCACTGTTTCCACCCATTTGCCAATCACACCTCCTCATCTGTATTCACCTGTCACTTGCCAGGCTTTGCCCCATCTCTCTTTACCAGTTTTCTCCCATTGACTCCAACAGAGTGAAGAACGGACCCGACCCAAAACATCTTCTATCCATTTCCCTCCACAGATGTTACCTAAGTTGCTGAGTTCCTCCAATGCTTTGTTTTTAGCCAAGGGATAATTTATTTGACCATGTCTCTTGACCAATCTATCTGAGACTGTTATATCTGTTCATGAAATAGAAGTAAGTGCCAGGGACACAGAGCCCCATATTTGCACAGAGGATATGATCCAAATTGTTAGCAATAAACTTACTAAATGGAATACACTCTGATCGGCATGACAACTCAAAACAGGGGATTCATGAGATGTACAGCAGAAGCATTATCTAAATTATAATATGTGACTTCATAGCTCACTCTACCATTACTATCAAGCCAGATTTAATATGAAGTCCAGAAGGGCATGCTGGGAGCAGCACCAGGCACTCTAACTGAGAATAGTATTAAACAATGAATACTCCACTACATACCACATTAGGTTCACACTTCTATTTTCTATCTTTTTACCGGAGATTTAGATTTTAACCAATGGCTCTTATGGATCACACTCTGAAAATGGGTGCACAATTGTCTTATTGAACATTGAAGAAAGCTGTTTGCAAGGATATACTTAAACATCCATAACACAAACTACCAACATAAATATCAGCAATCAACCATATCTAATCAAATATATTTGATATCTTTATTGCACAAACTTATACATTTATCCTTGTCCTATATTCATCCTGAAGGAGGTCAAATAATGACTGTGTTTAACCATAGAACAAATTTCATCCTTCTTGCAATTCCAAGTATGTATGTAGGCAAATATGTATTTACACCTTGGTCTTTAATAATGACAAAATTAAGAAAAAATATAAAATAACTTACATCAGATATATTGTAGCTCCTATATTATATGTAAGTTATATCATCTGGTTTGTTGGATGAGCTATGCACCAATGCTAGTTTTCTGTTAACATTATTGAAAATCTTTGCCTACCGTGGGCTTTTTGCCTTCTTTCAGTAATGTTTTCCTTCTCAGAACTCCTTGAATTGTAACACATCCTGGGAAGAGGTTTATTGCGAGCTCTTCAGATTCCACAGAACTGGTAAAAAAAAAGACAAGGTGATAATCAGTGTTAATCAGTGTTACAATTCAACAATCCAAGTGGTTCAAGAATATTCAATGCACATTAACCTGAAAGGTGCCAGAATGCAATTCTTTCTAGAAATGTAAAATCCAGAAGGCCACTTTTCCCACACTATTCACAGAATCCGCCATATATCCAAAGGAATTGTATTTAAATTTCACCATTGAAATGTTAAATTATCTGCCCCCCTATATCAGTGGAGACACTGCAGCCATTATTTGTTTGAAATTATCAGTTTGAAACATATGTTTCAAGCTCAACCTTGCAGAGTATGTTTTCAAATAAATTTTGAATAGCATAGCTGAAAAATAATTTCTGTTAAAAATACATGTACCAGAATTGATCATGGTTAGATCACCATTAATCAGGAGCCTGCTGACCACCCTGCAATTACTGCAAATAATACATAATAATAACCATACATGAAATGGATATTTCTAAATTAATCTTAGCTACTTCCTCGAAATGTTTCACTTCAATCAAGATGTAGTGAGGCTGACTTTATAACATTATATCACAACTTCATTACACTGCTGAAAATTAGAATAGTCCCTATAGATGAGGTTGGAGGAGGTGAGATCTCTACCTATCTCGACTCCATCCTATCCCCCCTGGTCAAATCCCTCCCCACCTACGTCCAAGACACCTCACACGCTCTCCATCTCTTGGATAACTTCCGGTTCCCAGGCCCCCACTCCCTCATTTTCACCATGGATGTCCAGTCACTCTACACTTCCATCCCCCACAAGGATGGTCTCGAAGCCCTCCGTTTCTTCCTCGACCGTAGAACCAGCCAATCCCCATCGACCAACACTCTCCTCCGCCTAGCAGAGCTGGTTCTTACCCTCAACAACTTCTCCTTTGACTCCTCCCACTTCCTCCAAACCAGAGGCGTAGCTATGGGCACTCGCATGGGCCCTAGCTACGCCTGCCTCTTTGTCGGGTACGTCGAACAATCCCTGTTCCAGACGTACACTGGCCCCATCCCCGAACTCTACCTCCGCTACATCGACGACTGCATTGGTGCTACCTCTTGCACCCATGCAGAACTCACTGACTTTATACACTTCACCTCCAATTTCCATCCTGCCCTTAAATATACCTGGACTATCTCTGACATCTCCCTCCCGTTTCTGGACCTCACCATCTCCATCACAGGAGAAAAACTAGTGACGGACATTTATTACAAGCCCACCGACTCGCACAGCTATCTGGACTACACTTCTTCCCACCCGGTCCCCTGCAAAAAGTCTATCCGCTACTCCCAATTCCTCCGTCTACGCCGCATCTGCGCCCGGGATGAGGTGTTTCAGACTAGGGCTTCCGAGATGTCCTCGTTTTTCAGAAAACGGGGCTTCCCCTCCTCCATTATAGATGAGGCTCTCACTAGGGTCTCTTCTACATCCCGCAGCTCCGCTCTTGCTCCCCATCCCCCCACTCGCAACAAGGACAGGATCCCCCTCGTTCTCACCTTCCACCCCACCAGCCAGCGGATCCAACATATCATCCACCAACATTTCCGTCACCTACAACAGGACCCCACCACTGGCCATATCTTCCCATCCGCTCCCCTCTCTGCATTCCGCAGAGACCGTTCCCTCCGCAACTCCCTGGTCCACTCGTCCCTTCCTACCCAAACCACCCTAACCCCGGGCACTTTCCCTTGCAACCGCACGAGATGCAACACCTGTCCCTTTACCTCCCCCCTCAACTCCATCAAAGGACCCAAACATTCTTTCCAGGTGAGACAGAGGTTCACCTGCACCTCCTCCAACCTCATCTATTGCATCCGCTGCTCTAGATGTCAACTCATCTATATCGGCGAAACCAAGCGCAGGCTCGGCGATCGCTTCGCTGAACACCTGCGCTCGGTCCGCATTAACGCAACTGATCTCCCGGTGGCCCAGCACTTTAACTCCCCCTCCCATTCCCAGTCTGACCTCTCTGTCATGGGCCTCCTCCAGTGCCATAGTGAGGCCCGCCGGAAATTGGAGGAGCAGCACCTCATATTTCGCCTGGGCAGTTTGCGGCCCGGTGGTATGAACGTCGACTTCTCCAACTTCAGATAGCTCCTCTGTCCCTCCCTTCCCCTCCTCCTTCCCAGATCTCCCTCTATCTTCCTGTCTCCACCTATATCCTTCCTTTGTCCCACCCCCGACATCAGTCTGAAGAAGGGTCTCGACCCGAAACGTCACCCATTCCTTCTCTCCCGAGATGCTGCCTGACCTGCTGAGTTACTCCAGCATTTTGTGAATAAATCGATTTGTACCAGCATCAGCAGTTATTTTCTTATACTTCCAAGAATATATTGTGCATATATTGCCAGGAAAATGCCAAAATGCATATATTGTGTGCAGTTTTGGTCTCCTAATTTGAATTGTGTGCAGTTTTCAATTTGAGGAAGGACATTCTTGCTATTGAGGCAGTGCAGCATAGGTTCACGAGGTTAATCCCTGGGATGGCGGGACTGTCATATGAGGAAAGATTGGAAAGACTGGGCTTGAATTCACTGGAATTTAGAAGGATGAGAGGGGATCTTATAGAAACGTGTAAAATTATAAAAGGCCTGGGCAAGCTAGATGCAGAACAAATGTCCCCAATGTTGGGGGGAGTCCAGAACCAGGGGCCACAGTCTAACAATAAAGGGGAGGCCATTTAAAACTGAGATGAGAAAAAAAAATTCTCCCAGAGAGTTGTAAATTTGTGGAATCTCTGCCACAGAAGGCAGTAGACGCCAATTCAATGGATGAATTTAAAAGAGAGTTAATTGAGCACGAGGGGCTAGCGGAATCAAGGGATATGGGGAGAAGGCAGGCACGGGTTATTGATTGTGGATGATCAGCCATGATCAAATGAATGGCGGTGAGGGCTCAAAGGGCCAAATGGCCTCCTCCTGCACCTATTTTCTATGTGTCTATGTTTCTAATATCAATTTGCTCCTTTCTAATTCAGTTCATATTCTGTTGAGAATGTAGACTGTTGATGGAATATGATTTCATGAGCACTAAATTTCTTGTTTAAGTGATTCAAAATAATGTTAATTGATTATAATGAGAATTCATAGTCAACCCACATGAATCCACACACATGATCTTCCATGCACAGATCACTGAAAGATGATTGGTGCAGGAACCCGAGATGACTGGCTTTTTCTTAGCTCTAGTTTCTGAACCACTTGACACACCTTTCCTGCTGAGATCAACTATTTCAATAAAACACGTGAACTCATATTGAGTTCTGATATTTTGTCAAAACTAAATGCATAGTGGCACACCACACTGGTGGAATCTTCGCAAAAAGAGAGAGACCCTAAAGAGAGGGACTTTACTGGCAATGCTGTTATGCCCGAGACCTGTTGAAAACCACCAGCAAGAACACCTGCCTTGATCATTGAATGAATGAATGAATCAATCAATCAATCAATAAGTTTATTGGCCAAGTATGTGCATATACAAGGAATGTGCCTTAGGTTTGCGACACAATGTGCCTTAAGATTGCTACACAATGTCGTTTCAGGAACTTGGCTGAAACAGCTCTCTAGTCGGCACCAGCACCAATGAAATGGTTAACATAATCTCATTTGTGCATGGCTCAGTGGGGACTTAGCCACTGAGATCATGTGCATAGGATGCTGTTGTGAGCAATGGTTGAGTACACTGGTAACACAAGGAGACCAAAACTGCACACAATATTTGCAAGCAGTATGATAAGTACAGGTCTGCCTCATCTTCTCCTGTTTGATGTGATGGAAGCTGGTTTCCACCCATCTCTTTTGTTGCACAGGTCTTCCCAATCTAGAGATTTCTCTATGGTAGCAACTCAACAAGTTTATTAAATAGGTAAATCTCTAGGCAAGGGAGAGTTGTGTGGCTAAAGGTCAGAAAAGCCAAACCTTTCCATCATACAAGCAGGAAGTGATAAGAAAGACTATGATCTTGGCAATCAGTTGATACATGGGGTCAAGGAAACAGCGTTCACGTCGTGGCCCTGTTTCCACCAATCTTTCCACCACTACGCACAAGAAGCGCAAGACGCTATTGTATGTTGATGCCGAGAAGTGTGTTTAGCTCTGGCTCAACAATTTCTAATCTTGTGATGTGGACTCGATAAGACGTTGATACATGGAATAGCCGCTAGTCCCCCACAATTTGTTGGGCAGAATGTAACTCTGAGCCTGGCACCATAGTGCTGAATGGCTGCATGATTTGCCCCAGCTGCTCCAATGTCAGCTCTTACAGGTATCTACTGTGCACACTCTCGCTTCACAACAAACTGCAGCAATGAGATCAGCATTTTATGATGCTAGAACACTAAGAGAGGCCAGGAGTTTGAACCTGATTTTCCTATAGCAGCAGGCAACCCGATTGCATGCTTTTTTGTTGAAAAAGATACAGGAGATTTGCAAGTTTGGATTCCAGAACTACAATAAATTAGTGATCTGTGAGGTAGCGCAAAGCGAGCTAACAATGTATTGCTTTTACGGAATAAGATACTAAAAGGGTTGGTTCACCACCGATTTTTCAGCAAAACTTTTATAGTACATTTGTAAATACAAAGTATATACCAAATAATAACACGGCCTCCTTGCATTAAATACTCCAAATTAGAACATGTTTAACTCTTCGTAGTACAGTTATTGTCATTAAAAATAAAATTAAAATTATTTTGATTTTCACAACAAGAAACAAATCAGAATGTACCAATACAATAAATACAGCCGAGATCAGAAAAAGACTGAATCAAACACCCAAAGATAGAAAGGCAATCCAAATTTCAAAATCCACCACCACATTAGTAAGTTGATTCAAAAGAGAGGAAGCAGATATATTAATCTATTTTAGTATCACCCAACCTGATTATACATCTTGGACAGGATGGAATTGAACAACCTGAATTGTTCTCTGATTGTTACCTGTTTGCTTTCATGTGCCCTCGAGAGCCATTCCTCCCAACTCGTGGCACTGGACACAGGGAATAATAGAAACGGCTCCTGCAGAATTAGAAACATAGAAAATAGGTGCAGGAGTAGGCCATTCGGCCCTTCGAGCCAGCACCGCCACTCAATATGATCATGGCTGATCATCCAAAATCAGTACCCGTTCCTGCTTTATCCCCATATCCATTGATTCCGATAGCCCTAAGAGCTAAATCAAACTCTCTGTTGAAACCATCCAGTGAAATGCCCTCCACAGCCTGCTGTGGCAGAGAATTCCACAGATTCACAACTCTCTGGGTGAAAAAGTTTTTCCTCATTTCAATCCTCAATGGCCTACCCCTTATTCTTAAACTGTGACTCCTGGTTCTGAACTCCCCCAACATGGGGAACATTTTTCCTGCATCTAGCCAATAGTCAATAGTCGTTTATAGCCTGTCCAATTGCTAACGAATTTTATACGTTTCTATAAGATCCCCTCTCATCCTAAATTCCAATGAATACAAGCCCAGTCGACCCATTTTTTCCTCATATGTCAGTCCCTCCATTCAATTTTATTGTAAGTTTGAAAATAAAAAGCAACATTTAAAACATCCAATTTATTTTTCGTAGTCTCCACTTTTAAGATTGCAATTCATTATTTTCCTGTTAGGTAAATTAGATAATTTAAGGTTTATGGTTTTTAGGATCATATGCACACAAAGCTTAGTGGATTCCAATTTTCTCTTACCAGACAACTTTCATTTTGTATTTTCCACCTAATGTGATTGTTTAAATGGTGGATGGTGAATGAGCATTTATTTGTTTATAATGCCCACTGTATACATTTGCAAATTTGCAAGAATAATTATTACAGAACCCTGCTCAATAAAAACATTAAATTATAAGGGGATGATCATCTACATCACAGATTTTTGAAAGAGGTGGGTTTAAAGGTACTATAAATTCTGGTATTGTTCTTGTGGATTGTAAGGTAATCCTACAATGTAAGCAATGAGAAAAAAAGAGAAAATAGAGAACAACTAAACTGATGTCAGTGGTTGCGAAAATGCCAACATTATTAATGAACAATGTAACCAGAGAACATCTTGAAAGGAAAGGCTTGGAGAGATGTGGGTCAAAATCAAACAAATAGAACAAGCTGAGTTGGGGCATCTTGTCTGGCATGGACAAACTGGGCTGTTTCCATGCAGTATGAACCAGAAATATAATTAAGCAAACTCAGTGTAAATTTAACAAAGGAAAACCATGTTTATTTAATCTACTGGAACATCTTAAGGATATCAAGTGAAATTGATATGGGGACAATGGTGAGAATGAAATTGTTCTCTTTTGGTACATATGACAATTAAACACTCTTGACATGAATGTGGCACATTCGGATTTTCATAAGGCATTTGATAAGGTCAGTTCATCAACAAAATCAGCACACATGCATTTGGGGTTTACTGACATGAACTGCAATTGGATAAACAATCCTTCTCTGCTTGTGAGGCTGTTATTAGTGATGAACCTCAGCTATTTATAATCTACTAGAAAAGAGGGCCCGTTGGGCCCGTCCCCACACCCCCCATTCTCACTCCCCCAGCCCCACTCTTACTCTCCAAGTGTGCCCGTTGGGCCCGGAAAAGAGGGCCCGTTGGGCCCGTCCCCACACCCCCCATTCTCTCCTCCCCCAGCCCCACTCTTACTCTCCAAGTGTGCCCGTTGGGCCCGTCCTCCTGATCTGTGTATGTCAAGTGACCACTATAGCCTTCATTCTTTTTTTTTTTCCCTAATCAGATGTTTGTTTGTTTTTTCCTAATCAGATGTGCAGTACTTTGGTCAACGTGGGTTGTTTTTAAATGTGCTATACAAATAAAACTGACTTGACTTGACTTGACTTGCAATAACAAAAAAGACTTCTTGGAAGCTTTTCGAAACAATGTAGCCGCCGTCACAAGCTGAAAACTAAATCCTTGCTGAAAACTAAATCCTTTTCTGGAAACTTTTGGAAACAAATGTAGCCCCTTGAAGAAAAGGGTTAGAAATGAAAAATTTAAACTTTAATATCTCTCTAGCTTTAAAAAGGTAGCTTCAATTTGAACGAAAGTACTTACAATAGTTGCCCAGGTTAATGGTGAATACGGCGGTACAAAAATCGTAGCGCTTTGGTGTACCGTCTAGGAGGAGTAGGGTTTGTAAGTAATCTTCCGTACATACACATATACATACATACATACGGAATGTTGGACCGCAGAGTTTTAGTATTATATAGATAGATAGATAGATAGATAGATAGATATCAATGATTTGGTTGAAGTGGTCAAGTGTATTTGTTCCAAGTTGGCTGATAAAACAAATAGCTGGTGTTGTGAGTTGGGGGTGTCTAGAGGGGCTTCAGGAACATATAGACAAGTGGGCAAAAATATGGCAGATCACATAGGAAAATATGAAAATATGGAGTTATTCCCTTTGGTGCACAAAACTGAAAAACAATGGTTTTCTAAAGGTAAGATATTAGCTACCATTAATGTTAACACAAGTCACAACTGTAGCAAAAAATGTTGAACGATTGCAAAAGGATTTGAATACAGGACCAGGGATGTCTTCCTGCAATTAGATATAGCCTTTCTGAGATGAATTACTCTGTAATATTAGTCGCTTCACCTGAAAAAGGATCTTCTTGTTAGAGGGTAATGCACAAAGATTCACAAGATTAATTTAAGTAATTGTGAGTTTGCTGTATGAGCACAGGTTGAGCAGGCTCTTTATTGAGGAGGTGATTTCATTAAAACTCACAAAATTCTAACACAGGTGCTGACAGGCTGCACAAAGAGAAGATATTCCCCCTAAATGAGGAGTCTAGAAACAGCAATCAACCTCATAGTATAGGAGAGGGAATTTAGGACTGAGATCAGGAGCAACTAGTCTTATTGCACATGCATGCCACAACTTAAGTCTTTTACAACACTACTCTGAAAGTAAAAAGCAACATGAACATATAGTAATACTAGAAATTTAATACACAGTATCAAGAACACAGAGTAAATAGTTGTTTTACGGAATTGCCAGAAAAATGTTAAGTTAAAGCTATTTTTGAAATGGCATATCTGGCTGAATGATGAGTTAATTATCATTTTAAGATGCTTGAATGGCCCAGTGAAGAGTTCTGCCCAAAGTAAGTCCCACTGTACAACTTAAAATCGCAGAATCACCATAGCCTAATGGGCCAAATTGTCTCTGGTAAACAGTGATCTTAAATATATAAAGATCATATTAAGAGAAAAATAAAATGAAACACTATAAATGTCAATTTCCCCATTCTTGAAATGGAACCAATTTTAAAAACAATGATCTCCTCAAATGCTTTTACATTCAGAGATAGATTTCACAGCAACAGTCCAGATAATTCAGAAAATATAGTTAAAACATATTTTTTTAAAGCTAATAGTCATTGACAAGATTCAAATCAATTATTTTCTCAGTGGCCAAAGAGCTGCTCCCCAAATTGCAGTGTGAATTCCACTTATCCGAAGACATAATAGACAAAATCTTCATTGTACATGAAATCCAAGTGAAAAGTGACAAGCAGCATCAATCATTTTTTGTTGCCTGTCTGGCTTCACAACAGCCTTTGATTCTGCCAATGGTGAGACTGTGGAGCATCATTCTCAAAAAAGTTCAAGTCCATCACTCACCTCCTTCACGATGGCATGCAAGCCATGATATTAATCAACAGGCCCAAAAATAAGTACAGTAATTCATTTCAGACATTAGAATCAAAGCCGTGTCACTGCCTCAACACTTTCCACAATCTTGCCTGCTGCAATGCTGTCTGTCTCATTCAACAAGCTGCCACAGGGTGAATGCAAACTGTTCAGCTTATGTCACCTTCACTAAAGAACCAAGCTCACTTGAACTTCAGTCACTGAACTGCAATTATGCAGACAGCACTTGCACATGCGCATATTTGGAGTCCAGCTTCAAACTATCAACAATTCACCTTGTGAAGCACATTGGCGAATGAGCCTTACACTATACATAGAAACCAAACATCTGGTTCTATTCCAGGCCAAAATTTCCAGCATTGAAATCGTAATTGCACTCAGTTAGCTATGTTGGCAGCTCATGTCATATGTCGGCTTTCGATTAAACTTCTAAAAGGGCCACTCTATTCCAAGTTCCTTCAAGCAAGTGATTACCAGATGAACAGCCAAATATCTGACTTGGTCACCCCATTTGCGTCCCTAATGTGGCAGTGTCTTGGGTCTCATATTGGTCTCGTCAGCTACCTGAGATGGGAGTGAAAGCAAGCCATCCTCAATCCTAATATACTGCCTAAGAAGATTACATTCAGATGAGTACATTACTTTAAAGGTGAAGCTTCACTCCAAAAAAAACCTGAAAAACTAAAAGCTTGTTATATTCTCAGATCTGGAAGCTGGGTGAGGATTGGAAATTCACATGTAGCCCTTTATGCTGATATTCGCCCTATAAATAAAGTCTCTATGAAAATATATTTGGTGTCACCACTGCTTTTCCTGATGTTTATGTACTTGAGTATTATACAAAGGCAAGAGTATTATATCCATTATAGCACCCTCTATTATTAAACTCAAGTGATAGTTGTTGGTGACAGACTTGTTCTCACTTTAACCACACCAGAATCTTGGGCTGAGTATGGATCTAGATTAAATCCAGCAAATAGGACTGGTTCTGACCATTGGGAGACTCATCACATTTAGTTCAATTTTCAGCAGTCCTTGCCAGCTTCCACATTTCTACATGGTCTCCTATACATCCTTGTGGGAGCTCAAAGTAAAATGTGCTAAAGATTTCAGAGAATCATTGGTCACTCATTTTAAGGCATTGTGTTGGGAATGGCCTGAGAATTCCAAGTCATATCTCCATAGTATCTTGGAATAATGATGTCTCATATCAGTCATGTGGGACAATATAGAGGGGAGGAAGAACAAAGGGGGAACTGGCATGGGGGGGGGGGATTTGTAACTTTGTAAGCACCCTTTATGGGCGACTATTTGCATACCCTAGCAAGGTATACAAGCAAAAAATTCACGGACTAGTCACATGTGACAATAAAGTATTCAATTCAATCAATTCTCTGCTTGGGTATGGAAAGTTCCCGATAATAATCCAAAAAGACAGGGTTAAATCCTTGTTTTTTCACATCATTGACTACAAAAAGCCTTAAGAAATGAATTTTAAAATATCATCTTAATTTGTGGTGGTGGACAATCAGCAGAACAAAACAGTCAACTAAAAAGTAATTACGGCAGTGGCTGACGTGTGATGTGATTCACACTCCTGGAAAAGTTACTTTAACAGTTGAGGAAATGCAACCAGACTCTGCAGCTGTTGATGCAGTTTTGCAGCCAGAAGTGCACAATACCTGAGATTTTGCCCAATACTACCATCCATTACTCTGATAAGAACCATTCACCAAAAAACTCATGACAGCATTATTGAACGTACACATGAATCACAAATAATTAACACAAAACTGAGCGGAGATATACAGGCCAAAATAATAGATTTTGCCGTTGTTCAAATGTTCTGTTTATTTTTAAGATAAAGTCTTAAAAATTCAAAGGATCTGCAGTGTTCTGCAATTTGAATAATTTCACTCAGTTTTTATACCTTGCACCTGTAACTGAGCAATAGTAGTTATAAATTACTTGTGCCATTCTTTTCAGAATAAACTTTCACTATTGCAATTTGGAATGGGACGGCATGGTGCAAACAAGAAGTTCTTATTTTCCACTTGAACTATTTCCATCATTGAATGAAAATTTGGGGTAAAATGATTCCCACATTCATTGCCCTTTCTCCCCCCCCCCCCCCACCATATATTATCACCCAAAACCTATCTACCTTGGATTAAAATCGACAAATGGCCATACACTAACTATTGTTTGAAAAGGGAGATTCACATTCTATTACTCTCTGAAAGGTATGGCTTTACATTTCAGACTTCACAACCAAGGTTCCTTTTTTATTAATTTTCCCAGCTTCCCTTTATATACTTAGTGTCTTCACCAAAACTAAGGCCATAGTGTAATCATTACTGTAGTAGGGTTGTGGTTAGGATTGTATAGTGTGGTTCAAGAGCCTGATGATTGTTCTTGAATCTGGAAGTCATGGTTCTGAAGCTCTGTACCATCTTCTCAAATGAGGGCATGGCCAGGGTGATGTGGGTCTTTGATGAAATTAGCTGCCTTTTCGATGTCGCATCTCTCACAGATCATTTCAATGGTGGGGAGTGGAACTAGCCTGCTTAGGCAACTTGGTTAGTATGGGCAGGTTAGGCTGAAGGGCCTATTTCTGTGCTGCAAAGATCTATGAATGACTCTAAGCTTTACACACAGGTGATGGGGAATGTGGAACGAGCTGCCAGAGATGGTGGTACAAGCAGGTACAATTACAATGTTTGAAATATATTTGGACAGGTTTGTGTGCAGGAAAGATTTAAAGGGATAAGGGCCAAACCCAAAGGAAATCGGATTAGCATAGTCATCTTGGTTGGCAAGGACAACTTGAGCCAAGGGGTCTGTTACCATTCTGTATAATTCTGTGATAAAACATTGGGGTTCACGCCTTTAAAAAATTGTGCACCCAAGTAAAAGCCATGAAACACATTTTTGATACATATATCAGTAGCAAGGTTCCACGACCTAATCAGGCTCTCAGTTGTAGATTCAAGTTCAGATGGAAAAAAAATCGACATTATACTTTAACAAAATTAATGCAATTAGCATTTCCCTCAAAGAGGGTTTTGAACAAAGTACTTGTCCTTTTCCTTGACCAGACATTAATTGTTAGATTAAAAACTGAATAAAATTATGAAAGCAGGCATTAAACATACATGAAGGGAAATCAGGTTTTCCAAAGGATAACAATCCGTTAAATTAGGCAGGTTTTACACAGCCTAGTTCTCACCAATTCGAACTCCCAGGAATGAAGGTGACTGCAGAGGGCGGTTTACACTACCCAATCCATCTCAGATACTGACCTCCCCACTATTGAAGGCATCTATAGGAGGAGCTGCCTTAAAAAGGCAACTAAGACCCACAACACCTTAGGCATGCTCATTTTACTACTTCAATAGGGAAGAAGTTACAGAAGCCTGAAAATACTGACCAGGTTCGAGAACATATTCTCTCCAGCAACCTTCAAGTTCTTGAACATTACACAAAAGTAACCTCAGCAAATATGATCTTTGGTTGCACTACAGACTTTAATTCTTTTGTACTATTATGGTTACCTAGAATTATAGTTATTAATTTCAGTCACATGTCATTTTTTGATTATTATATATTATCTGTTTGTTGTGTTTCTGGATTTGTTAAGCTTCAGCAAGCAGGAATTTTATTTGCTTCATTGTTGGTACATATGACAATTAAACACTCCTGATTCATTACAGAATTTAAATATTAAATTTACTTAACATTTACTTTCCCCCTTTCAGTATTTTAAAGGAACCATGACTCCCGAGTCCAATTATCCTTCTCTACAATGCATTCCCCTTCTCAGCTAAAAGCAGGGGATGTAACACTTGCACTTGAAAAGTCAGACCTAGGCCCCATTTTGAAGCTTTTCTAACTATATCTAAATAAATTGCTTTTCTAACAACTATATCTAAATAGATAAAATAAATCAAACATTTTGTGCAAACTGTGATCATATTCCAGACCATTTATGTCAGTTGGCTATGTGCTCTGCACTTTTCTGATAAAGATCTCTGTTTCTTCAACTATATCTTAATGTTCAATGGTTCTTTATTATCACATGTAACAAGGTACAGTGAAATTCATTTTTTGCTCACTGTTCAGTAAATTATTACTCTACTTAAGCAAAATCCCACTGAGACCATGTACAAGAGTCACCAGATTTGTGTGCCATTTTCAAAGTCCAAGTTGCCACTGGTCATGAAGGCCTATTGTCCTGGCTATAGAGCCTCCAGTCGTTACCTCGATCCGGATTGTCCAGCGAACCGTCGTTGTTGCAAAACCGATTATTGCTTTTAAATTTAAATGGAAATAATAATATGTTAATGTTTTAGATTATTGTAGGGCATTTGCCTACTTGAGGAGTATATTGAGAACAAAGAGGGATCCCTTAGTGGCATCTGCACTGTTTTGCTATCAGCAGGAAATCCATGCCCCAAATCCATTGGGGAAAAGGAGGAGAATTTGCTGCCAATAATATTTTGTCCATAATGGAGAAACCAAATGTGACGGGTCTGCAGAACACCTCTGTTCTGTCCAAAAGCTTGAGTTTCCAGTCACCTGTCATTTTTGATTATTTAACCTAGCAGCACTCTGCCCTCTTTAACTCTTAAATTATTCCAAAAGTGCCAAGTGTTGGCTATGAATGTATAAAGCTTGAGGGACAGGACCTCATCCTTAGTCTCGTTACATTATACCAGTCAGGATTTAGTATGAAATTTTAATATTCAACAATTTCAGGTTATCACCATTCCTTTTTATATTCAATATGTAGTTGTACCTTTCTATTTTAATTTGTTTCTTTACCGTGCCCAAATGCCTATTTGCCATTGTTATCCGAACATAATGATCTTCACCCTATCACAGACATTTCCTCTGTTGTCTCCACATACCCCTCTCTAAAACTCAAAATGCAGCTTTTATTTCACTTTTCCAGTTCTGAAAAAGGATCTTAAATTTAAAAAATTGACACATTTTCTCTCCTCATTGATGCTGCTGCTTCCAGCATTTTCAATTTTTGTTTTGTGCCTGCATTTCTTCGCTCCACTTACATTCCAGTATCAGCCTATTTACAATTAAATACAATCCATTTCTAAAATAAACATTTTGCTGTAAACTTATCAATTGGACAATGCGCTAAACAGTGACAATTCATTATTTGAAAAAATTGATCCACAAATAAATAATCCACAAATATTTTTGCCACTGGAAAGTCAAATTTTGAAAAAATGAAACATATTTAGAAAGATATTAAAGAAAGTATTGATTTTTAGCATATTTGTCAGTTAGTTAATCTGACATATCATTAAGATCTTAAACCATCCTGTATGGAAGAAAGGGTATTTACCCAATTGCAACAATCTGTTGACGAGAGCAGTATTTGGAACCAGTATGTGTCACGAGACAGGTAATTGCTATTTCCACAGAATATAATGTGATTCCTTAAAATCCCTTACCTTTCAAATGCTGGCCATGACACCTCCTCGCTGAGTTCAGAACCTTCACTACTACCTGAAATAAGAAATGTGAACAGCAGTCATATTGTGCAGACGTTTCTGAAGCGAAGCTGACATTTTAACCAGGGTTATTTTTCTACTTTCCGGTGATAAAATGAACATTATTGTCGTAAAAATGAATTATTCACAAAGCTCACTTGTTAAGACAAATGAATATAGCTATTTCCAAAAAGAAAGGACAAATTGTCAATAGAGCGATTAGTAGTCTCGATTTGTTCCTAGAAAATGGAGCTCTAAATGATATTGCGCTGTATGGAGTCATGATAACATTGCATAAATTGAGATGCAATCCTGAAATGTTATTTTTAACTTACTTATTCCATTCGTGGCTCCAAAATATAAATGAGACATGAAACCTAAGTCTGACGGAAAACCTCTGTGTTTAACAAACTTCATTGGCAAATCTCTTTTCCAGCTTGGCATGTGCTTCAAACACAATGCTCTTTTTGTGAATGGAAGACCACCAATTTCCGGCAGCTCCAAACCTGAAGGAGGTGGCGACATGATGACTAAATCTCCATAAATACACAAGTACTCCTGCTGTCGGAATCACGGTTTCGACATGTAGCTGAAAGGGAATGGGGCATGCATAGAAGCATAGAAAAATTGGTGCAGGAGTAGGCCATTCGGCCCTTCGAGCCAGCACCACCATTCAATATGATTATGGCTGATCATCCAAAATCAGTAGGTATCCCAAAATGCTGGAGTAACTCAGCAGGTCAGGCAGCATCTCAGAAGAGAAGGAATGGGTGACGTTTCGGGTCGAGACCCTTCTTCAGACTGATGTCAGGGGGGCAGGACAAAGGAAGGATATAGGTGGAGACAGGAAGATAGAGGGAGAACTGGGAAGGGGGAGGGGAAGAGAGGGACAGAGGAACTATCTAAAGTTGGAGAAGTCAATGTTCATACCGCTGGGCTGCAAGCTGCCCAAGTGAAATATGAGGTGCTGCTCCTCCAATTTCCAGTGGGCCTCACTATGGCACTGGAGGAGGCCCATGACAGAAAGGTCAGACTGGAAGTGGGAGGGGGATTTGAAGTGCTCAGCCACCGGGAGATCAGGTTGGTTAAGGCGGACTGAGCGAAGGTGTTGAGCGAAACGATCGCCGAGCCTGCGTTTGTTTTCGCCGATCTAAAGAAGTTGACATCTAGAGCAGTTCAATTCCAACTCCAATAAGGGAAACTCAGCATTTACAACTGGAAGGGTCTACCATATCCTGTGTTTATTGTGATATATCTAGCCACATTTCTACTTCCTTTACTGCCTTTCCAAGAATAAATTCACAGCAACACAAGAAATTTAGGCGTGTTCTTCTGCAGTAATCTATTTCCTACCAAAACAGTCCAGTAAGTCACCTATGTACCATTGCTTTTTCTGCCCTCTATCCGTTTACAACAAGTAATTTGGCTGATCTGATACAATTCATTTCAAAATCACAGAATATTATCAAAGCACTTTTGTAGTCTATGCAGCCTTTTAAATCTCTACATAAAAGCAATCCAGCAAAATCCAGTGATCCACCCACCCTACCTTACCTCTGCAAAACACTGAGCATTGACTGCGTGATTTTATTTTTCCTTATGTGACTTTCAGTTTTTAAATCACCTTCGTTCTACGTCTGCTTGTTCCTGGCCCTTCCAATAAATGATCTCCTCTAATACCGTTCTTGATTTTAAATACCTTATCCGTTTTTATTTTAAATACCCCTGTCAGGTCCCCTCATAACCTCCTCTTCACCAGGGCCAACAACCTCAGCTTCTCCGGTTTATCAACTTATATGAAATCCCTCATGCCTAGAATCGTTTAGTAATCCATTCTGCACCCTCTCCAAAACCTTTATATCTTTGCTAAGATGTGGCATTCAGAACCAGAAACAGGTCAGTACAATGTTCGAGTAAGAAAATTGATTAAATCGGTAACACTTGAAAAATAACTATATCAGCAAGAAATTTGTTCTGTTTACCCTGTCAAAACTGAATGCTACCCTCCTATTTTTCAAAGTTCATTGTGACTTCCTTGATCACATACTAAATTCCTCCATTTATGAAGCCCAGGATCCCATACATCTTTCTAATCACTTTCTCAACCTGCTCTGCTCCTTTCAACAAAAAATAATATGAGTACTCCACAGAACTTGCCATTTGTGCACCCCTTTTAGAACTGTGGCTTCCAGTTTTCTCATTCTTTCTGCAGAAACATAACATTTCAGGCTTCTCAGTATTTTATTTTTGCCATCAGCCAGTCGATATCACATTGATGTACACTTCCATCCTTCCCACAGTTGTCTAAGCATACAAGCTTTTGTTTATTTGTAATTTTGGAAACCAACCAAGTCATTAAGCAAAGCAGCGGTCCTAGAACTGACTTCAGAGGAATTCCACGGCACATTTCACCCTGAACTGATAAACAACTCTTCACTTCCACTTTCTGTTTCCTGTTACTTCCCAAATTTTTTGCAATCATTTACCATCCTTTCAATTTTGATAACTATCTAAATGGCATTTAACAAGATGTTGAGCAGTAGGAAGTCC
The DNA here is from genome assembly GCF_053455715.1 of Rhinoraja longicauda. NCBI lineage: Eukaryota > Metazoa > Chordata > Chondrichthyes > Rajiformes > Arhynchobatidae > Rhinoraja > Rhinoraja longicauda. The sequence continues at coordinate 39,186,610 of NC_135963.1, read as the reverse complement.
ATATAATTCACATCAAATGCATTTAAATCATCGACCTACTTCATCCAAAAACCTTCACGTTAGTTTGATTTTGCCAATAACAAATCCATACTGGCTTTCTCAAATTCAGTCACACTTGTTCAAGTGATTAGTAATTCTGCCTTTGATTGATTCTAGAAATTTCCAACTGAGGCAATACTGACTGATCTTTTATTGCTGGGTTCGTTGTTCCCAAGCTTTCTGAACAAAGTTATAACATTTAGGATTTTCCCATCCTTAGGCATCACCCCTGAATCTGCAGATATTTGAAACTATTATTAGCATTAGCTCAGGAGAAGTTAATTCACCACTGACTGCAAATACCTCAGTATGACTGCAAATGCTATGTAGATGATTTAATCACATCCAACATATTTCTACATTCATTCAGTACTGGTCGCAAGACTACGTTTATTGCCAACCCATAAATGAATGTGGCAGTAGCGATGAACTGAAAATTATCCAGGCCTTGACTCATGTGGGAACAAAGTGCTCTATTAGTTGAGGAATCTTGCATGGAACTGATCATTGTGCAATTAACTGCGCCATGTGTAGAAAAGATGGTCAGCTAAAATGGTTGGGTCAATGACATTCCCTAAAGGACACTGATATTGGTGGAATGGTATTCTGTCTCATTGTACCTTGCAGTTTTTGTGATGAAGACATTCTGGTGTTGTTGGTAATGAGTTCCATAGAAACATAGAAGTGGAGAAATTTCCAAGTTAGGCCAGTATTTGATCTGGAAGAAACCTTCATGCTGTGGCATTCAAGAATGTCTGATGCTCTTGTCCTTTAGTGCAACAGAAGTTACAGGTTTGGAAGGTACAGTCAAAGACTGCTGCAGTGCATATTATACATGGTATATACACTGCAGCAGAATGATGGTGGATGGAATGAAAGTTTAGAGTAGTGGATGAATTGTGGTCAGATGTATCATGGATGGTCAAGCTTACTTGGTAGCATTTCAGCTGCAGTCACCGAAGTAAATCGAAAACTTTGATCACATTGCTGGCTTGTATCTTTTATTTCTTATTTTCTCACAATAGGGGCTGATTAGGGATTGTCAGCATGGTTTTGCACATGGGATATCCTGTCTTACAAATCTGATTGAGTATTTTGAGAAGTAACCAAAAAAGGTTAATAAGAGCAATGCTGTAGATGTTGTCTATATGGACTTCACTATGGCATTTGATACAGTTCCGCATGGTAGGCTGCTCTGGAAAGTTAGATCATATGGGATTCAGGGAGAACTAGCCAACAAGATAGATAATTGGCTTCATGGAAGAAGGCAGACAGTGGAAAGCTGTTTTTCGGACTGGAGGCCTGTGAATAGTGATGTGCTTAGGGATCGATGCTGGGCACATTGCTATTTGTTGTTTATATCAACAATTTGGATGAGAATTTAGAAGACATGATTAGTAAGTTTGCAGCTGACACTAAAGAGGGTGTACTAAAGAATATAATTAAAAATCACAGCAGGATCTTGATCAGTTGGGCAAGTGGGATGAGGTAATGTTCATGGGATTTAAAGCAGTTAAGTGCAATTAGTTGCATTTTGGAAAATCAAACCAGGGCAGGACTTACACAGTGAATGGCAGGGCCCTGGCTTGTGTTGTAGAGCAGTGATCTAGGAGTGCACGTACATAGTTCCTTGAAACTATGAGACATCATATGTAGATAGCATGGTCAAGAAGGCTTTCGATACATTGGCTTTCATCAGTCACGCTATTCAGTAAAGGGACAGATGTTACATCTCCTGCGGTTGCAGGGGAAAATACTGGGGATGGTTTGGGTGGGAAAGGATGAGTGAAGCAAGGAGTTGCGGTGAGAGCAGTCTCTACGGAAGACAGAAAGGGGTAGGAATGGGAAGATGTTGATGGTGGTGGGATCACATTCAAGGTGAAGGAAATGTCGGAGAATGATGTGTTGGATGTGGAGGCTGGTGAGATGAAATGTGGGGACCAGGGCAAATCTATCCTTGCTCCATCGAGGGGGAGGGGGAGCGAGAGCAGAACTACAGAACACAGAGGAGTCACAAGTGAAGGATCCATCTGTCCTTATATCATCTCCCTCACCATTCGGAGACCTCAGCAGCTCTTCCAGGAGAATGAGAGCTTCACGGGTGTCTTCTCTAACCTCATCTACTGCATCCGGTATTGCCTAACTTTGCCGAACTTTTGCGTTCAGTCCGCCAAGGCGTATTGGATCTCCCAATTGCTACCCATTACCATACTGACCTTTCTGTCCTCGGCCTCCTCCATTGCCAGAGTGAGGACACACACAAACTGGAGGAACAGCACCTCATATTTCTCTTGGGTAGCTTACAACCGAATTGTATGAACATTAAATTCTCCAATTTTAGGGAAGTACAACCCCCCCCCCCCCCCCCCCCCCCGCCTTCTTCCCCTCCCTCTCTCCCCTGTGCCCCACTTAGACTTGCACCTATTTCTCCCCTCCACCTGGCTTTCCACCTACATTACTTCCTGTAGCTTCACAATTTGCAACTCTTCAATCCTTTTGTTTCCACCTTCTGGCATTTCAACTCTGGCCTTTGTCCAACTATCTGCCCATCACCCCCCCCCCCCCCTCACCTCACCTGTATCCACTTATTAATTGCCAGGGTTTATCCTACCCCTCCTCTCTTCTAGCCTGTTGGCCCCCTTCCCCCTTCCTCACAATCACAATCAGTCTAAAGAATTCTGACCTGAAATAGCACCTATCAATGTGTACCAGAGATGCTGCTTGATCTCCTGAGTTACTCCAGCACTTAGTGTCTTTTTTTGTAAACCAACTCATGGATTTCCCTATTTCTACTTTTGACTTTCCAGCTGCAAGACCCCTTTTTCCAGTATTTTCTATTTTATTTTAGATTTTCAGCATCTGCAATTTCTTTAGATTTTTAACAGTCATCTGTTTATTGACGAGTAGTTAGTGATAGCAATATCAGCAACAACTACGATAATTTTGCTCATGGTTGAGTGTCGCGTCAATTGGAGAGATGAAATTTACACTGATATTTTGTAGACAATATATATTGGCTTCCCTAAATGACATTTGTGAACCAGATAAACCTATAAGCCATATAATAAGCCATATAGTTATCAAATTTCATACTGTAGTTTTGATTCCAACTTTCTTGAAACTAAAGGCCAGAGATGGATTCACACACCGAGTGATATTCCACTGGAAATGGTGGAGCTTTCTGCCTGGACTCTTGAAGGAGTGTAGTTTTCCATTACGCTATCATCCAGCAAGTGCCGAGGTCTTCCATTGGGAAATGTAGCACTCTTAAACTCAGGTGTATTCATCTTGTGTATAAAACTGTGGGAAAAAAACATTAACACAAATTTTTGTAATTTATATTCTAAATATATTGCACCTTTTAACATTCATGCTTAAATTCAAACTGCATTTTACTTACTTTTCCCCTTGAATAAATTTAATGTCTCTAATGATCTCAATTGATTTTTATGGTCCGTGTATAAAAAATAAACATGCACATTAACAAATTATTTGAGAGTCCATAAATATCAATTACAATTTCTAATCTATTGGTTCATGATCATTATACATGACTCCATCAGTATTTATACCACAACCAATGGTTTGGGTGATTTTAGCAAATTATTTTTAGCTACAATGAACAATATATGGGAACTTCTGAGACAATAAAAATTGTCATAATTTAAATCAATTATTCGTGAGCATATTCATATCATAGCATATCATATCATATATATACAGCCGGAAACAGGCCTTTTCGGCCCTCCAAGTCCGTGCCGCCCAGCGATCCCCGCACATTAACACTATCCTACACCCACTAGGGACAATTTTTACATTTACCCAGCCAATTAACCTACATACCTGTACGTCATGTTGTAGGGAAGATTATTTTATCGTTAGTGGTTCCTACTTTTAGAAAGCCTGTTGATTTTAAGTCTAGATAATGGGTATTGCTCTAAGTAAATGCTGGTATCTGAATTTTGTTATTTGAGTTGGAAATTATGTAGAGTGGAGTTCAAAAAGTGAAGATGAAGAAGCTACATCTGGAGATGGTATGTTATATTATTCCATTGGTGATAACTATAATAATATGGCAGAAAAAGAGAACAGTTCTTTGGATGAAATGGAAAAGAATACTTGACAAGAGGCTCTGGTGTTAAATGTGAACAACCTCTCAGAATGGTTAGCCAAAGGATGAGGAAAATGTTGAATCATATGGATTGCTCATGAATAATAATACAGCTTTGCTGATAATGAGATGTGACGGACTCTGACTTTCTTTAGAGAAGGTAGCGCAGCGGTAGAGTTGCTGCTTTACAGCGAATGCAGCGCCGGAGACACAGGTTCGATCCTGACTACGGGTGCTGCACTGTAAGGAGTTTGTACGTTCTCCCCGTGACCTGCGTGGGTTTTCTCCGAGATCTTCGGTTTCCTCCCACACTCCAAAGACGTACAGGTATGTAGGTTAATTGGCTGGGTAAATGTAAAAATTGTCCCTAGTGGGTGTAGGATAGTGTTAATGTACGGGGATCACTGGGCGGCACGGACTTGGAGGGCCGAAAAGGCCTGTTTCCGGCTGTAGATATATGATGATGATGATGAAGGTGGCTGACGATGGGAGAAATAAAGAACCATGTTAGTTATTCCTATTCTTAATGCCCCTACTGCAGAACAGAGGGTAGATTAATTCATACAGATGGAAGTACTCTATCAAACATACTATTCATCTACTTTTTCTTTCACTCTGCTTAACTATTCCCAACTAATTGAATGTAATTGATACATTTAAAAAATACTTTCTCGGATTGAAATTTCCCAAGTGATGCAACTTTACTGCTTTCATGTCCTTTGCATAACCTGCATAAATCAGAGGTAAAGTAGGCTGATTGGAAATTAATAGCACAGACATGGCAAAAAGATAATCAGGCCAAAAGACGTTATAATCTGCCCGGGTGTTCAAAGATTATAGGAACAATACATGTGGCTGACTTGTGTCACCTGGATGATGAACGAACACCGTCACTCTGGAGCTTTTAGGGTAATACCCAACAATAAAATAATGTTCCATGATGCAATATTTAACACCAAGGAACAGAACAATTAACACAATGTTTCTATTTACTTTAGAAGACCGAACATGCCATGTCCCTGAAAACTGTACTTAAAGCTAAGCAAAGGCGCCCCAAAGTTGGGAAACCAATCAGAAACAATGTGAAATATATGACATAAGATAATCTACCTAAAAAGTACCATCTCCCAATAGCTTCTACATAGTAAATAGGAAAATATTGCATTTCCTACCACCTCTCTGAAAAATTAATGGTTGATCTAAAAGTAATAATAGATGAACAAATTACTGACTTGTATCCAAGACTATGGGACTTCCTGTGTCCATGTGGAAGCAAGTGCCTAGAAGAAGGCGGAGTTGGCGGTGTATTCATTACAGTTGCCTCAGCTGCCATGCTTCGCCGGCTGCTCTGTGGAGATGGTGCTACATCTGGTCCTGCAAATGAAAAAAATGTCAATTTACACAACTGTCTAGTTATGTGTATACCATCATAGGAAGGATGTTATAGCATACAGAATGGTGAAGAATGAGAAGCAATCGGAACTACTCCCATGCACTTATTCTCAAATCTCTCTTATTCAGTTATTGTTGTTGCACTTCAGTGTTGTCACCCCACCACTTCAGATTGCACTACAATCTTTGCACCATTCTGCTGCCTTGTTGTTGTATTTATTGTTTATCATTACTATGTATATCCATCCTTGGAGAATTGTAGTTTGAGGGAAGATGTGATAGAAGTTTCCAAAATTATGGAAGGCATAGATATGGGAGACAGTCAAAATCTTTTTCCCAGGGTGGAAATGTCTAGACTCGAGGGCACAGCTTTAAGGTCAGTGGATAAAAGTTTAAAAGAGCTGTGCAGGGCAAGTTCTTTTTAAAAATAGAGCGATGTGTGCCGGGAGTACGCTGCTGGACGGTGGAAGCAGATACGAAAAGTAGTTTTTAAGAAATTTTTAAAGAGGCACATGAATATGCATAGAAACAGAGAAAATAGTGCAGGAGGCCATTTGGCCCCGAGCCAGCACCGCCATTCATTGTGATCATGGCTGATCATCTACAATCAGTAACCTGTGCCTTCCTTCTCCCCATATCTGATTCCACTAGCCCCTGGAGCTCTATATAACTCTCTTTTAAATTCATCCAGTGAATTGGCCTCCACTGCCTTCTGTGGCAGAGAATTCCACAAATTCACAACTCTCTGGGTGAAAAAGTTTCTTCTCACCTCAGTTTTAAATGGCCTCCCCTTTATTCTTAGACTGTGTCCCCTGGTTCTGGACTCCCCCAACATTGGGAACATTTTTCCTTGTCTAGCTTGTCTAGTCCTTTTATCATTTTATACTTCTCTACAAGATCCCCTCTCATCCTAAACTCCAGTGAATATATGCCTAGTCTTTCCAATCTTTCCTCATATGACAGTCCTTCCATCCCAGGGATTAAGCTCGTGAACCTACGCTGCACTGCCTCAATAGTAAAGACGTCCTTCCTCAAATTAGGAGACAAAAACTGCACACAATACTCCCGATGTGGTCTCACCAAAGCCCTATACAACTGCAAAGGACTTCTTTGCTCCTGTACTCAAATCCTCTCGTTATGAAGGCCAACATGCCATTAGCTTTCTTCACTGCCTGCTGTACCTGCATGCTTACTTTCAGTGACTGTACAAGGACACCAAGGTCTCGTTGCACTTCCCCTTTATCTGATCTGAGATAATAATCTGCCATGGATGGAACGATATGGACCACTTGCACGCAGAGGTTATTTGTTTAATTTGACAATATGTTCAGCACAGAAGAGCCTGATTCGTATTGTTCCGTTCTAAAAAAGGCTTTGAAAAATATTAACACTTTTTTTTGTGGGAATGGAAGAAATTGAGGGGAAAATCTAAAATGATGAGGGAGGATTTTGATATGGTAATATTTTTGCTGGCGAGTGAATCAGTAACAAGGAAAACAGGGATGTATGAAGAAAAACTTAGAAAGAATAGAACACTTTACATAACATAGATAAAGGCAATCAGAAAAATATAATTGAAAACTGAATTAATTGTTGGTAAATATATATTTTCACCATAAGCATTTGAAAAATAAAATGGAAAATGGGGAAATAGCATGAATTAAGATTAAAATCAAATGTACTATTTAGAATCACAGACAGTCATATAACACTGAAACAGACCTTTCAGCCCAGCTTTCACATGCCAACGAAGTGCTCCATCTACACTAGTCCCATCTACCTATGTTTGGCCCATATCTCTCTACACCTTTCCTATCCATGTACCTGTCCAAATGACTTTTAAATGCTGTTGTAGTTTCTGCCTCCCCACCTCCTCTGGCAGGTCATTTCATATATCCACCACTCTCTGTATAAAAAAGTTGTCCCTCAGATTCCTATCAAATCATTCCTCTCTCACCTTGAACCTAGTCCTCTAGTTCTTGATTCCCCCTCCTCTGAGTAAAAGACTCTGTGTATCTACCCTTTCTATTCCCTCAATCTTATACACCTCTATGACATTACATCTCATCCTCCTTTCCACCAAGGAATACAGTCCTGGCCTGCCAAACCTCTCGAAGGTAGACACAAAATGCTAGAGTGACTCAGTGGGACAGGCATCAACTCTGGAGTGACGTTTCAGGTCGAGACCCTTCATCAGACTGATCTTTTTAACACCAAACCTCTCCCTTAACTCAGGCCCTCAAGTCCTGGCAACATCCCCATATATTTTCTCTGCATTCTTTCCAGCTTAACAACATATTTCCTCTAACAGGGCGACCAAAATTGAACACAATACTCCAACAGTTGCCTCACCAGTACCTTGTACTGCTGTAACGTAATATCCCAACTTCTATACTCAAAACCCTGCGAAGGTCCTGCCCTGGTTAGACCTCCCAAGATGCAACACCTTACGTTTATCTGCATTAAACTCCATGAACCATTCCTCTGCCCACTTGATCGAGATCCTGCTGCAACCTTTGATAACCATCTTCACAATCTACAATACCATCCACTTTAGTGTCATCTGCAAGGAGTATTGGTCAAAGAGGGGTAGAAGATCTAGAGAGGATAGAAGGCCATTCTGAAGAAGGGTCGACCTAAAACATTACCCATTCCTTCTCTCCAAAGATGCAGCCTGTCCCACATAGTTACTCCAGTTTTTTGTGTCTATCATTGGTCAGAGTCATAGCACCTATGCGGCACCTGGTTAGTTGGTTTGCTGCAGGAAGACATGCCACTCACAATTTGAAAATAAGGCATAGTCAAAGGTATGGAAGCTAAATGCAGAGACTTTTATTTAATTTGAGAGCACCATACGCTTTGCATGAGAAGTAACACAACACATTTAATCATAGAATTCATAAATCAAAACCCAGAAATGCATACTTTCAACAGCATTGAGAAGTCTGAATATTTTAGATCAGCTGATATAAATACAAACACTCTTTCCTTTTTTTATGCCTGTCATCAGAACTGACGAATTAACAGAAATATTTTGCATTTCCTACATCTTATGTTATGAATAAGAAACTCTACTATTGCAAGAAGCAACTTTCAAATGATATCAAGGAAACTAATTTGTCATGTTCTGGGGCAGTAGTTGTTTGAAAAACCCTATTTCTGGTGGTTCCTGAGATAACTGTAAATCAATTTAATGAAACATCTTTTAGATCCAATTTCCTACATGCCGTTTTCAGATAGGTTTTCCTCATACTTTATTAACAACAAAACAATGATAGCAAATTAATAAATTATAACCGTGCATGATTCATCCCATATAAAATACTAAGGCTTAATGAACATCCAAGGAAAATTTCCTGTTCAAATATTTGGTGCTTATGGTACTTGCATTTCTTGGAATAAATTGAATGGCAGGAAGTTGTTGTATCTGCACAGCTGATAAGGTTGTGACAATTTAATCATGTGATATCTTAATTTTAAAATAATATTTAAGAAAGGTCTGTACAAGGTTCTCGATCTGAAACGTCACCTATCCATGTTCTCCAGAGATGTTGCCTTATCTGCTGTTACTCCAGCATATTTTGTCCTTTTGAGTATTAATCAGCATCTGCAGTTCTGTTTCCACACTCTGACATTTAACAGTGCTTTGAGAATAACATCAGCACATTCACATACCCATACATATGACTAAACCAAATCAGAAAAAAATAAGGCTGGTGTGTTCACTTATCAGTGGATCTTTAAATAATGTAATCAATATTAATTATTGAGAATTATCTCCAAGGTACTGCAGAACTGATTTTACAAGTGTGGAATTTACATTTCTTCTATTTCAACCCCAGTTTTAATAATTGAATTAAAATTTAATATCTATTCCTTTCTTTTCTTTCTCTGAGGAAAGATGCAGAAAAACTTCAGGAGGATATGACCAAGTTAAATTAACAGGTGATGAAACAGGAGATAAAATATATTGTGAGGTCAAGTGTGGAGATGTCATGCTCTAATTAGATAGGACCCTGGTAAAAGCACCTCCGGAATACCTCTTACAGATCTGGTCTCCCTATCTAAGCAAGGTTCTATGTGTAATATGTAATGCAAATTTACTAGAATGATTCTCCAGAAAGGAATAGATCATGTGATCTCATTAAAATACTAATGGGACGCGATAAGACTCGATATTGATAAGAGGTTTTCTCCCTTGTTTAGGATGTCTAATTTCAGAGCTTACAATCACAAAATATTTGACGAGTCATTCTTGAGAGATTCAAATAAATGATTTCACTCGCAGAGAATCTTTGGATTTCTTTACCCTTGCTTATCTTTTCATTTTATGTTGCAGGCGGAGAGAAATAACTCCAATAATACCATGACCGAAAGGAAAAGTACCGAATTACTAACTTGAACTGAAAATTTATCACACTATGGACAATGAAATTTAGTATCCAGCTCTACATTCAGTCTATTAGTGCATTATTATGACATTTTTAGATTCATCAATAACTCACAGTCAATTAGTAGAATGTATAGTAAAATTCAATCAGTTAACCATTCATCAGGAATTAATACGTATACAGAAGACTCTAAGCACACAAAATAAGAACAAGTGTGGGCCATGTGGCCCCTCAAGCTTCTCTAGATCATAGCTGAACTAAATCTGGTCTCAGTCCATTTTTTCGTCTGTTAACCAACACCCAAAGATCTGTTGTTCTTAGCCTTGACTTTTTAGTCTCCACAAATCTTCGTCATGGTCATTTTATATAGACAACATTTTACCCTGATGCAAGGCTGCTAAGTTCCAGTTTTCACATCGAGGAGGACCTTCCTCTCAGCATCTATCTTCTCAAAGCCCCCTCACAATCTTTAATATTTTAATGATTACTTTTCATTCTTCAAAACTCTACTGAGTTCAACCTTTATTCATTTGACAATCACTTCATTCAGAAATCAATGAGTGAACCTTCTCAGAACCTTCTTCAATGCACGTTTATTCCTCCTCAAATAGAGAGAACATAAGGACACTGTGATATCACTAATACCTGGAATATTTGTAGCCAAAAATCCTGACTTTTGTACTGCAACCCCATTGTAATAAAAACTAATATTCTATTTGTTCTCAAGTTATTTGCTGTATCTACATGCCAACTTTACTTTTTCATGTATTATTATGTCAATAATATGAGACCTTACTTTGGACTTCAGAGATACAGCTCGGATACAGGCCCTTCGGCCCACCAAGTCCATGTCGACCAGCGGTACACTTGCACTATCCTATACAATAGGAACAATTTACAATTTTATCAAAGCCAATTAACCTACAAACCTGTACATCTTTAGAGTGTGGGAGGAAACCGGAGCACCCAGAGAAAACCAATGTGGTCACAGGGAGAACGTACAAACTTCAGACAGCACCCGTATTCTACTGCACCCGCAACTCTACTGCTGTACCACTTTACTGCCCTGCTTTTCCTTTCAATCTACCGAAGTGGGAAACTTCATATTTCCCAAAGTCAATACCAACTGTTAAGTATTTGCACACTTAGACCCTATCAAAGCTCAACAATCCTGTCATATCTAATTTAACAGCTTCCAAGAAGAAACTCCAAGCATATCCCTATCCTTGTTAATAGTGAGACCCAGCATATAAGTGCCAAACATAAGGCTGAAGTAATCACCACAATATTTTATCCAAAGCATCATGCGGACGTTATCTTGACCTAGTTCTCTATCATCCCTGAAAGCAGCCCATATTCAAACACAGAACTAGACCACATTCTGTCACAGGCAGATAAGTGGCAAATAACATACAAGTCACATCTGCCCCATCCCACCCTTTTCTGCCTTCTGCAGGGACCACTCTCTCTCTGACTTCCTGTTCATTCATCCCTCCCCACTCATCCATCTCCATCCTCAGACACCCATCCTGCAACTGTAGGAGGTGCAACATCTGTTGCTACACCTCCATCCTCACACCATCCAAGAACCTAAGCAGCCCTTCCAGGTGAGACAGACATTAACATGCACCTCCCCTAACCTTGTCTAATGTGTTTGGTGCTCTTGGTGTGGTTTTCTCTGCATTGGCAATATCAAGTGCAGGCTGGATGACCACTTTGCCAAGCATCTGCGTTCTACCCACAATGGCCATCTTGAACTTCCGGTCACAAACTATTTCAACCCCCCCCCCCCCTTCCTGTTCCCTCACGGATCTCTTTGCCTTTGGTCTTCTCCACAGCCAGAATTAAGCCAAGTGCAAGCTAGAGGAACAGCACCTCATTTTCCACCAGGGCAGTCTACAACCCAATGTCATGAACATTGAATTATTCAATTTCAGGTCACATAGCCCCTCTGCTCCTTACTCTAACATTTTGATCCATCCAAGTTCTCTTGCACACCCCCCTTTTTTCCAAATTAACCTTCCCTAAAATTGTTTGTTGCTTCAGTCTCTTTCCCCTTCCCCTGCTGACTCTATGACATGGATACCTGTAGATTATGACAAAGCTTGCCCGGCTATAATGAGCTACAAAGCAAAGGCGGGCAGAATCGCTGGCAGCACCAGGTCCCTGCCCCGTGAGCTTGATGCATTCTCCGCCCACTTTGAACAAAGGGTCAGTGGAGGAATGTCACCTGCCCCGCCAGCCTTGGGTGCACCTGTACTAATATTTACTGTTGCAGATGTAATATTGGCCTTCCTGAGAGTGAATCCACAGAAAGCAACTGTCAGATGGTCTTCCTGACCTGGACCTATACAGATCAGCTGGCAGAGGTATTTACAGACGTCTTTACCTTTCATTACAGTCTTAAGACCCTACCTCCTTCAAGAAGATTACTATTATCACAGTGCTAAAGAAAGCTGAGGTAGTGTGCTTTAATGAATACCATCCAATGGCTCTGACATCCACCATCATGAAGTGCTTTGAGAGACTGATGATGGTGCACATTAACTCTAGCCTCCCAGTGAGCCTAGATCCACTGTAGTTTGCTTACAGACACCATCTCCCTCACCTATGTCTCATCTTTGGAAAACTTAGACAGCAAGGACTCATATTTATCAACTATAGCTCTGGCTTCATCAATATAATCCCAGCTATCACTGAGGAAGATACACACAATCTCCCAAATGTTCTAGGGGCCGGAGAACCTAGGGTGATGGGGGAACTGAAGGAAATCCACATTAGGCAGGAAATGGTTTTGGGTAGACTGATGGGACTGAAGGCTGATAAATCCCCAGGGTCTGATGGTCTGCATCCCAGGATACTTAAGGAGGTGGCTCTAGAAATGGTGGAAGCATTGGAGATCATTTTTCAATGTTCTATAGATTCAGGATCAGTTCCTGTGGATTGGAGGATAGCAAATGTTATCCCACTTTTTAAGAAAGGAGGGAGAGAGAAAACGGGTAATTATAGACCAGTTAGTCTGACATCAGTGGTGGGGAAGATGCTGGAGTCAATTATAAAAGACGAAATTGCTGAGCATTTGGATAGCAGTAACAGGATCATTCCGAGTCAGCATGGATTTACGAAGGGGAAATCATGCTTGACAAATCTACTGGAATTTTTTGAGGATGTAACTAGGAAAATTGACAGGGGAGAGTCAGTGGATGTGGTGTACCTCGACTTTCAGAAAGCCTTCGACAAGGTCCCACATAGGAGATTAGTGGGCAAAATTAGAGCACATGGTATTGGGGGTAGGGTACTGACATGGATAGAAAATTGGTTGACAGACAGAAAGCAAAGAGTGGGGATAAATGGGTCCCTTTCGGAATGGCAGGCAGTGACCAGTGGGGTACCGCAAGGTTCGGTGCTGGGACCCCAGCTATTTACGATATACATTAATGACTTGGATGAAGGGATTAAAAGTACCATTAGCAAATTTGCAGATGATACTAAGCTGGGGGGTAGTGTGAATTGTGAGGAAGATGCAATAAGGCTGCAGGGTGACTTGGACAGGTTGTGTGAGTGGGTGGATACATGGCAGATGCAGTTTAATGTAGATAAGTGTGAGGTTATTCACTTTGGAAGTAAGAATAGAAAGGCAGATTATTATCTGAATGGTGTCAAGTTAGGAAGAGGGGATGTTCAACGAGATCTGGGTGTCCTAGTGCATCAGTCACTGAAAGGAAGCATGCAGGTACAGCAGGCAGTGAAGAAAGCCAATGGAATGTTGGCCTTCATAACAAGAGGAGTTGAGTATAGGAGCAAAGAGGTCCTTCTACAGTTGTACCGGGCCCTGGTGAGACCGCACCTGGAGTACTGTGTGCAGTTTTGGTCTCCAAATTTGAGGAAGGATATTCTTGCTATTGAGGGCGTGCAGCGTAGGTTCACTAGGTTAATTCCCGGAATGGCGGGACTGTCGTATGTTGAAAGGCTGGAGCAATTAGGCTTGTATACACTGGAATTTAGAAGGATGAGGGGGGATGTTATTGAAACATATAAGATAATTAGGGGATTGGACACATTAGAGGCAGGAAACATGTTCCCAATGTTGGGGGAGTCCAGAACAAGGGGCCACAGTTTAAGAATAAGGGGTAGGCCATTTAGAACGGAGATGAGGAAGAACTTTTTCAGTCAGAGAGTGGTGAAGGTGTGGAATTCTCTGCCTCAGAAGGCAGTGGAGGCCAGTTCGTTGGATGCTTTCAAGAGAGAGCTGGATAGAGCTCTTAAGGATAGCGGAGTGAGGGGGTATGGGGAGAAGGCAGGAACGGGTTACTGATTGAGAGTGATCAGCCATGATCGCATTGAATGGTGGTGCTGGCTCGTAGGGCTGAATGGCCTACTCCTGCACCTATTGTCTATTGTCTATTGTCTAAACTCATCTCCAAACTCCTGGGCCTAAGAATCAGCACTCCCCATCCCACTGCCACTGGATCCTTGTTTTTCTCACCCACAGTCAATGAGGATGGGTAACAATACCCCTCCACAATAATTATCAACTGCTTTACTCCCTATACATGCATAACTGTATGGCTTGCAGATGACAACACCGTGGTGGGCTGGATCATGAACAATGACAAGACGGAGTACCGGAAGGAAATAGAGAACTTAATAACATGGGTGTCAGGACACAATTTCCCCTCAACATCAGAAAATTGAAGGGGCTAGTTATCAACTTCAGGAAATGTGTTGAAGTACATGCCAAATTCAGTATCAACGGTGTCAAAGTGGAAATAGTTTAGAGCTTCAAGTTGTTTGGTGTTAATATTACCAAGGATCTGTCATGAATCAATCATGTTGAAGCGATAGCCAAAGAGGCACGCCAATGCCTCTACTACCAGAGGAGATTGAGGAACTTCAACATGTCTCCAATGACTCTAACAAAACTCTACCAATGCACCTTAGAAAGCATATGGTCTGGATGCATCACAGCCTGGTTTGTGAACAGCTCTGCCTGCAAGATATTGCGGGGAGTTGTGGATGTAGCCCGGTCCATTACACAGACCAGACTCCCCACAATTGACTCCATCTACTATCTCAGAAAAGCTGCCAACATAATCAAAGTCTTGTCCCACCCTGGTCATTTCTTCTCCCTGCTTCCGTCTGTCAGGTTGTACAGAAGCTTGAAAGCACCACAAGGCTCGAGAACAGCTTCTTCCACTCTGTTACCAGGCTTCTGAATGGTCCTTCCATAAGCTAGGGTTTGATTCACCTCTACCCCATTGCGGACATTGGATTTTGTCTATGGAACTGATAGCACTATGCTACAATGCTGAGAACTGTATTCTGCACTCTGTATCTTCTCCTTTGTCTACCTATTGCACTTCAGTTTGACTTGATTGTATTTATGTATGGTTTATCTGAACTGATAGGATAGCATGTAAAACAAACCTTTTCACTGTACCCCAGCACACGTCACAATAAACCTAAACCTAAATCGAATCTGCCTATCAAGCACATACTCTATCAACCTGGTTCCTTAGCTGCTCACCTCAACTCATTGTTCCTATGCCCAGCATCTCTCTCATATCTGGTTTCATTCATCATTTTCATCTTTTATCAGATTCCATAATCTGTAGCTCTTTGTTGGCTGTACTAAACAACTCTGCCACTCTCCAACCTCCCCCTCCCCCCTAAGCCAAACTGTCAATTATCCCTTTCCCTCCACAGATGGTGTTTGACTCGCTGAGTTCCTCCAGCAGTTTGATTTTTGCTCCAGATCTCAGCATCTTATGCCTGTAACATGTATGCCTTAAAGTGCTAGACAGAGAAATATAATAATTTAACCACCTATCTTTAATATTTAAAGATTGCATCATGGCCAAGCACACCATCGTTGACATTTTAAGGGCCACTATTATCCAGAAACTCAATTAGGCTTAGTCACAAATGGGCAATAATCACCACAGTGGAACCATGCAGCAGCTGTAGTGCCTGATATTATGTAATCAAATTTTGTAGCCACTAAGACTGGGTCATCCTGGCAAGATTACAACCTTTAGTAGAATATATATTTAAAAATTAGCCTCAAATTTTGCTGTGTTGAATAACTGCCCATTCAAAGAAAACAGGCAATTAGATGTAATATTTCCCATTGCATTTGTACAAACATAAACGTAACTTTAATATCAACTTCTGCATTTCTAAGAACTAATCTTATACTTGGATCTGGAAAGATATCTCATCAAGAATATAAAAATGCTATATATATTCTTACAAATAACAATCAAACATAAAATGTTACGAGACCCCACTCCCCCCCCCCCCCCCCCCACCTTCAATAAGACAGGTTCCCTGTGTGTAGAGGCAGTTAATTAATTCTCACTTCTTAGAAGATATTAACATGGCTGCTGAGAGTAGCTAATATATTAACTGTTTTTCCCTGACTCTACTGAAAAAGCCACAGATGGCATAAGTTCAAATCAAAGGTAACCTCATAGCACAGTTTCAAAAATAACTATATACTTGCATCTGATTTGTAGAGACACAGTATAGAATATAGCAGTATCACAGGAAACCAGGAACATTATAGTGGACAAGTAAAACAATTCACTTACCTGCAAGATCTTCTCTTGAGGCAGTGGATTGCGGTGTACTGGTACCAGGCTCAATTCTTAATGACAATCTGTTAGAGAAAGATGTGATGAGTAACATTGTGGGAAGAAACGTAATGCAACGGTATGAAGATGTTGCATTTACTTATAATGTAGCATTAAATTGTGTAACAAAATTGGGAAAACTTTCTACTCTTTAGTTAGCACCTTCCAAACCCATAATCTATACCAACGAGTAGAACAAGGGCACCAAAAGCATGGGAATGCCATCACCTGGATGTTGTCCTCCAAGCTACACACCATCCTGACAAGGAAGTAAATCGCTGTTCCTTCGCCTTCAGATTGCATTCAGATCCTGTAACTCCCTTCCTAGTGTTGTTGGTATAACCATACCTCAAGGACTACATCTCACCATCATCTTCACAAGGACAATTAAATGTTGGCTCAACCTGTAAAGCCCACATCCCTTAAATGAATAACATAAAAATGACTAACGATACTCGATGTCAGAATGCAATGCATCATTCAGCAATTTTACAGTACTTTTGTTATTTCTTCATAATTATAGATAATAGCACATTTACCTGAATGCCGTTGGAGTCAGCTGTGGTTCAGTTAGTATCATTCTATCTGCATCAGAATGTATTAATCAGAGACCAAACACAAAAAAACTAGCCTGATACTCCAAATGCAATATTGAGTCTGTCTGTCTGTACTGTGAAATGTTCTGCCATTTGGATGAAATGTTAACCCAAGGGACTCCAGGGAGATTTAAAAACCCATGATCTATTTCAAGAATAAGTAGGATAGTAACCCCTGAGGTCTTGCCCAGCTTTTATCCCTCAAATGAAAATCGTTTACTAAAATTAACTCATCCGTTTCACATTGCTGTTTGCGTGAGCTTATCTTTCTTACAACAATTGTTACTCTTTATAAATATTCCTTTGATATATGAAACATTGGTGATAGATTGAAATAGAAATGAAGGGCACTGTATAAATCATCTTGGATGTCCTATAATATAAAGCCTCATCTTGGGAGCAGATGCGGTGGAGACGGAAGAATTGAGAGTAGAGGACAGCGTCTTAGCTGGAGGCAGAGTGGGAGGAAGTGCAGTCCAGATAACCGTGGCAGTTGGTTGGTCTTTTGTTTAAGAATTGCACATTATTCCTGAATGGTCTGATCTCACACTATTCTTCAGGCTTAAATTTTTATGAATTGCTGAGCTCTTTTGTATGCATAAGATGATTTATACTTCACTACTTGTGGATTTAACTATTAAGTGATAATAATCAGTGGCACAGTGGTTTAGCCCCAGCAACATGCTGATCCAATTCTGTGTCAAGTTTGAATATTCTCCCTATGATTGTGTGGTTTTCCACCACATGGTTTGGTTTCCTCCTGCATCCTGAGACATATTGGTTGATAGTTTAAATGGCACTATAAATCCCTAGTATGGGTGAGTGACAGGAGAATTAGGAGGTAGTTGAAGGACATATGAAAGAGATTACTGGAAATTAATTTGGGGAGTGGAATGGGACTGAAAGGAATGCACTGGGAACCAGCAGATACCTGATGGGCCGAATGGCCTCCTTCCACATTTAAACAAAATATAATTTATGATTATTATGTTGCCTATCTTTGGAGTGTAGGAGGAATCTGGTGCCGCTGGAGAAAACCCACGCGGTCACGGGGAGAATGTGCAAACTCTGTACAGACAGCACCCGTCATCAGGACTGAACCTGGGTCTCTGGCGCTGTAAGGCAATAACTCTATCGCTATGCCACCGTGCCACCCCTAGTAGTTACTAAATTTGGAGTCAATGTTCAGCGTGTGGCTTCACTCTGGAAATGGAGGCAGCACAGGACACAAAGGTCAGTTTGGGAATGGGACAGGAGGGTTAAAATGGTTAGTAACCGGGAGATCAAGTAGGCTTTATTTTCTGCTGTTATCAGACCACTGAATGGGCCATGGATGTTGTATCGATCTTCCGACCCATCTCATTGTGATCTTGCCCTATTTTTTTACTACACTTTCTCTGCAGCTGTAACACTGTAACTTCAACACTCTCGTTATTGTCCTCTTTGGACTACCTGCTGTATTTGTGTATGGCTTGATTGTATTCATTTTTGGTACGATTGTGATTGAATGACAAGTAATCAAAGTTTTCACTGTATCTTGGTGCATGTAACAATAATAAGCCAATACTATACATACGTGTTCAATTTTTTTGGAGAGAACCCGTCACCCCTGCCCCTCTTCTCATCTGTCCAATTTACCTCCTTTATTTGGTTCTACGTTTCATCTTCCTTCCCTATCAAATTACATAATCTGCATGCCTTTGTTGCCTCAAACTATCACCTCCCAACCTTTCCTTCGCCACTTGATACCATCTGCCGATCAACCTATCACCTGCCAGCTCTTGCCTCAGCCCCCTCCCCCCTTTCAGTCCAGATGAAGGGTCCTGACCCGAAATGGTGACTGTCCATATCCTCCACAGATGCTGCTTGACCCTCTGAGGGTTCCTCCAGCAGATTATTGCTCCAGATTCCAGCATGTGCAGTTTCTTGTGTCTCCAAAGTCTATGTGAGTTCCAGTTTTTGTGTTTCAGGGAGGACTTTGACAAGCTTTGGGTTTTTCTCACCATCCATGGCAACTGGTAACTTGTGGCTACATTTGAAGTAACAAAGACCAGAGTCATAAGCACAACTACCCATGCACCCAATCCTGATTCTGGCCATACACTCACACCCTAACTTCATAAGAGCAATACTATGCATATATCCATGTAACTGGGAAACCAGAAGATCAAGCAGCATCTGTGGAAACATTTCCATGATGTATTCCTGAAATAGTGCAACATCCCCACTGACTCTGCCAAGTTTCTGACCAATGACAAATCAACATGGAGAAGGAGCATTTGGGCTAGCACTAAGGACCTGAAATCCAAGTGGTTTGAGCAAATGGAAGCCCACCATAATGGATGGAATTCTGAATATATTACATTTCCTTTTTCTATACTGCAAGTTACAGCTTCAGAGAACTCTTGCACATTTAAATGATACAATTTCCCTCTGATAAAATCATATTCACTCTAGCTAATCACATAGTGCTTTACTGAACATTTTACCTGATGTTTCCACACTAGAATTCACAAACCAAACCAGCTAGATCCCCGATTAGAGCAATGAACTGCAGTACACAAACAGATGTTCAGACTGAAAAAAATACAAGGTAAAAAACACACTACAGATATAATTTAGTGGATTTATTTATTTATTTCAAAACTGTATTAAAAGTATTGTGCAGCTGAAGCAGCTCAGCTTGAAACAAATATGGCAAATGACATTGGTGAATAACTGCAATAAATAAAACTAAATATTACTTTTCTGAAATCTTGTCTGACTTGTCCACAACATAGTAATTTTTTTAAAAATTCAGTAGGGACTTACTTATGAATAACTAAAAGCAGCTGAGGCTTTGGTTTAACTTCTCATCCAAAAGCACAACATTCACCACAGTTCAAAACGTGTGCCGATCTAATTAATCAATCAATGAAGTACTCAAGACTCTGATTCTGTTACATACCACAACTGACACCTTATTTGCCATAACACTGTTTTGAAATGAGGAAAAGCAACTATTAAGATAGTGTAAAAAAGATACAAAGTGCTGGAGTAAGTCAGCAGGTCATGCAGCATCTCTAGAGAACACTATTTCAGGGAGGATCCCTACCTGAAACATCTCTCATCCTTGTTTCCCAGAGATACTGCACTGTTAAAGATGATGGACCGAAAAGGCTCTGACCATCTACTACGCATCTCATAATTTTACATTCTTTTCTCAGGTCTCCCCAAAAACTCCGGCATTCCAGAGAAAACAATCCGTCTCTCCAACCTCTCCCTGCAGCTAATACCCCCTAATCCAGGCATCATTGTGAAGAAGGGTTCGACCCAAAAAGTAACCTATCCATGTCCTTCAGAGATGCTGCCTGACCTGGTGAGTTTCACCAGTACTTTGTGTCTTTGTTTTATAAACCAACATCTGTAGTTCCTTGTATCTACATTTAAATACTCTGACGCTTTCAAAACAAGGGTCACAAAATTAAACAGCAATTTAAAAAAAAATGAACTTAAGGAGCTTCACAATGGTAAAACAATAAACATCTTTCAGTATATACCCATTCAAAGAAACATAGAAAATAGGTGCAGGAGTAGGCCATTCGGCTCTTCGGGCCAGCACCGCCATTCAATATGAACATGGCTGATCATCCAAAATCAGTACCCCGTTACGGCTTTTTCCCATATCCCTTGATTCCCTTAGCCCTAAGAGCTAAATCTAACTCTCTCTTGAACACATCCAGTGAATTGGCCTTCACTGCCTTCTGTGGCAAAGAATTCCGCAGATTCACAACTCTGGGTGAAAATGTTTTTCCTCATCTCAGTCCTAAATGGCCTACCCCTTATTCTTAAACTGTGACCCCTGGTTCTGGACTTCCCCCAACATTGGAAACATTTTTCCTGCATTTACCCTGTTCAATCCTCTATGAATTTTATATGTTTCTATAAGATCCCCTCTCATCCTTGTAGATTCCAGCGAATACAATCCCAGTCGACCCATTCTTTCATCATATGTCAGTCCTGACACCCCGGGAATTAACCTGGTGAACCTACGCTGAAACTCCCTCAATAGCAATAATGTCCTTCCTCAAATTAGGAGACCAAAATTGCACACAATACTCCAGGTGCGGTCTCACCAGGGCCCTGTACAACTACTGTAGGACCTCCCCTTCTTCTAATCTGACACCATTCAGATAATAATCTACCTTCCTGTTCTTGCCACCAAAGTGGATAACCTCACATTTATCCACATTATACTGCATCTGCTATGCTGCTGCCCACTCTTCCAACCTATCCAAGTCACCCTGCAGCCTCATAGCATCCTCCTCACAGCTCACTCTGCCACCCAGCTTTGTGTCATCTGCAAACTTGAAGATGTTACATTTAATTCCTTTGTCTAAATCATTGATATATATTGGAAACAACTGAGGTCCCAGCACCGAGCCTTGTGGCACCTTATTAGTCTGCCATTCTGAAAAGGACCCGTTCATTCCTACTCTTTGCTTCCTGTCTGCCAACTAGTTCTTTATCCATGTCAATACCTTACCCCCAATACCATGTGTTCTAATTTTGCACACTAATCTCTTGTGTGGGACCTTGTCAAAGGCTTTTTGAAAGTCCAGATACACCACATCCACTGGCTCTCCCTTATCCATTCTACTTGTTACATCCTCAAAAAATCCCAAAAGATTAGTCAAGCATGATTTCCCCTTCATAAATCCATGCTGACTTTGACCGATCACTTTACTGCTTTCCAAATGCGCTGCCATTACATCTTTAATAATTGACTCCAGCATCTTCCCCACTACCGATGTAAGACTAACTGGTCTATAATTCCCTGTTTTCTCTCTCCCTCCTTTCTTAAAAAGTGGGTTTATATTGGCTACCCTCCAGTCCACAGGAACTGATCCAGAGTGGAGAGAACATTGAAAAATGATCACCAATGCATCCACGATTTCTATGGCCGCCTCCTTGAGTACTCTGGGATGCAGACCATCAGGCCCTGGGGATTTATCTGCCTTCAGTCCCAACAGTTTACCTAACACCATTTTCTGACTAATGTGGATTCCCTTCAGTTCCTCCCTCCCACTAGATCCTCGGTCCCCTAGTATTTCCGGGAGATTGTTTGTGTCTTCCTTAGTGAAGACAGAACCAAAGTACTCATTTAACTGTTCTGCCAATATCTATTTCTCATGATTAGTTATCCTTGCTACTTTTATTGGAACATGCTTCAGTATTTTGCTCAAAAATTATTTTATCATTAGAGGTTTTTACTACACATTAAATGACAGTTAGGAAAGCTCATTTTGAAAAGAGAATCAAGCTAGAAACATGAAAACCTACTTGTAATTGTCATCCTCAACAAATTTCTGAAGTTCTTCAATGTATCGTACTGAATTCAGGTATTTCTGAACATGGGGCAACAAAGGGATATCTAAAGAAAACAATACATCAAAGAGTAAAATATCAAACATTTTATTGGGGAATTTCATGGAAGAATTTGCTCATATAACTCACCATAATCACAAGACTGCTGAAGATCAGAAATAATTCTCAAAATATTGTTCATTAGGTTTGATCTTTGTTCACTCTCAATGATGCTGTGTGTGGATGGATATGCAGAGTCAATATAGGTCAAATCAGACAAATAAATGCCTGTAAAACATAAAGGTTAAAAAAAAAGCCATGACAAAGTGAGAATAGAACAAACCTCAAAGATTAAGTGCTGAAACATTTTGGGAAATTAGAAAATTACACTTCACGAGGGACATAGATGTCAAAAACAAGAGCCTTAAAAATACAATTGATTATTCAGTATCCAATTTTGAAAACAAATACTTTTACACAGCTGTGCATTGCATAAAATTAAAATTCTACCGAAGTTCTATTTAACGACTGATTCAAACATTTAAGATATGAAAGATGAAGGTGGGACAACATATATTGCCCATTTAAAGGAGTAGAGTATAGTCATAGAGTATATATACACCATGGCTTAATATGTCATTGGTGTCAATTGTATTCAATGGACACTCATCAATGGATGCCATTGTTTTCAATGGACACTCATCAATCTTAATCCTGTCTTCCAGCACTTGGTCCCTCAGAAAGATACATAGATAAATAGACAATAGGTGCAGGATTAGGCCATTCGGCCTTTCGAGCCAGCACTGCCATTCAATGTTTAAGAAAATAATTGCAAATGTTGGTACAAATCAAAGGTGTTTATTCACAAAATGCTGGAGTAACTCAGCAGGTCAGGCAGCATCTCAGGAGAGAAGGAATGGGTGACGTTTCGGGTTGAGACCCTTCTTCATACTGATGTCAGGGGGGCGGGACAAAGGAGGGATATAGGTGGAGACAGGAAGTTAGAGGGAGAACTGGGAAGGGGGAGGGAAAGAGAGGGACAGAGGAACTATCTAAAGTTGGAGAAGTCAAAGTTCATACCGCTGGGCTGCAAGCTGCCCAAGCAAAATATGAGGTGCTGTTCCTCCAATTTCCGGTGGGCCTCACTATGGCACTGGAGGAGGACCATGACAGAAAGGACAGACTGGGAGTGGGAGGGGGAGTTGAAGTGCTCAGCCACCGGGAGATCAGGTTGGTGAAGGCGGATTGAGCGAAGATGTTGAGCAAAACGATCGCCGAGCCTGTGTTTGGTTTCGCCGATGTAAAGAAGTTGACATCTAGAGCAGCGGACAGGGACAGCGGTAAAGAGACAGGTGTTGCATCTCCTGCGGTTGCAGGGGAAAGTGCAGTGGGGATTATGTTGCAGTGGGGATGGGGTGGTTTGGGTAGGAAGGGACGAGTGGACCAAGGAGTTACAGAGACCGCTCCCTCCGTAACTCCCTGGTCCATTCGTCCCTTCCTACCCAAACCACCCCATCCTCGGGCACTTTCCCTTGCAACCGCAGGAGATGCAACACTTGTCCCTTTACCTCCCCCCTCAACTTCATCCAAGGACCCAAACAGTCTTTCCAGGTGAGACAGAGGTTCACCTGCACCTCCTCCAACCTCATCTATTGTATCCGCTGAGTTACTCCAGCATTTTGTGAATAAATACCCGCCATTCAATGTGATCATGGCTGATCATCAACAATCAATACCCCGTTCCTGCCTTCTCCCCATACCCCTTAATTCCGCTAGCCCTAAGAGTTCTATCTAACTCTCTCTTGAATGCATCCAGTGAATCGGCCTCCACTGCATTCTGAGGCAGAGAATTCCACAAATTCACAACTCTGTGTGAAAAGGTTTTTCCTCGTCTCAGTTCTAAATGGCCTACCCCTTATTATTAAACTGTGGCCCCTTGTTCTGGACTCCCCCAACATCAGGAACATGTTTCCTGCATCAAGCGTGTCCAATCCCTTAATAATTCTATATCTTTCTAATAAGATCCCCTCTCATCCTTCTAAATTCCAGTGAATACAAGCCCAGTTGCTCCATTCTTTCATCATATGACAGTCCCGCTCACATCTTTCTATGCCTCGGATATTCAAGTGCTTTTCTAGACACTTATTAAATGCTGTCAAGTAAATCTGCCTCGGGCAGTGCATCCTAAGTACTCACCATATTCTGGGTAGAACAATTCCTTCCCCCCCCCCGCTCCTCAGATTCCCTCCAAATGTCTTACCCCTTGATGGTGGGAAGTCGCCTTCTTAATGGCTTGTAGAAGTTAATACCCTCAACAGACCCTTCTGAGTACATTAAATGAGTGTCATGGAGCCATTGAATCATACAGCACAGAAACATGTCTTTCACCTTGCCAAGTCCACTTTGATCATTTCGCACCCAAGTACACCAATCCTATTTTATTCGCTATTCATTCATATTCTCCCCATAGATCCTAAAATCATCACTAAGAAAACACAGGAATCCATCAATCACAGGGAGAACATTCAGACTCCATACACGCAGCACTTGTGGTCAGGACTGAATCTGGATCACTAGTGCTGTGAAGCAGCAGCTCCTCTAGATGCTGTAAGAGGTAAGGCTATCAGCAAACACACAGCCATGATAAAGATTTCACAAATACTCCTTTTTCTAGTGCCAACCCATAAACTTTCTGTTCTGTGAAAACCAGTATGAAAACATAGAATCACACCACAGCAACACACCAGCTGACGGCATTTCTTCATGTCATTATTCCCCATCTCTAATTGGTCCAAGATGGTGATGTCATTAATTTGACAGTTAATGTTTCACGATACAATAATCTTGTAAAAGTACCTTAATCACAAGTCCGGATGATTTGTGTAATCGCTATTCTAAATGTCCTGGTATTCTTCCCCTTTAAAGGGTGTGTGTGAGTGTCTATGATGTGTGTGTGCGTCTGTCTGTCTGTGATGTATGTGTCTGTGTGTGTATGCATGTGTATTTACGTGCGAGTCTGTGTGTGTGCATATGTGCCTGTGCATGCACATGTCCGTGCCTTAGTATTCTTTCCAAAATTCTGTGCCCAGAACTGATATAATACCCCTGTTAAGGCCCAAAGAACATAATTTCCTTGCTTTTGTATTTGATATGCTAGAAATAAAGCCATGGATTCTAATGTGTTATTTTTTTACTTTGGCTATAATTTTCTGCATTCGCCATTCACTGTTGCAGGGTTACACCATCCCAAAAGGTACACATCTACTCTCTGTCTATCTACGAAACGATAGAACTTTATTTATTGTAAACTTTATTTATCATGTTCTTGATATGGTATCCCTTCCAAAATTAAAAAATGGTGGGCTTGTCAATGTCGTTTGATGGATTTGTCATTATCACTGAACTCTGACATGACATGCTCTATAATACTATGCAGATCATGAGTCTTGAAAATCGTAATAGTACCTGGGTTGTAGCAATGATGTAGTGTATGGGGACAAGAGAACTTACTATGAATTTCATCAGCCATGTCCTCGATGTTAACAGTATAACCTGGGGCATTGAGGATAATGGTCAAAGCTTGGTTATCCAGGTAATTTTCCATTGAAGAGGTCAAAGCCACTATGATACAGGCAATGTTCTCCCAGGCTTCTTTGTTAAATCGTCACACTCTGGAAAAATTGGCCCAGAGTAATTCCCAATAATTACATCACGTTATTCCACATTCCAAATATCGGAGCATTCCAATATCCAGTTGATACCGAATTATTAAAAGTAGAGCTAAACATCATTTTCAACAATCAGTCCATATGTCCTGAACGTTCCAAGCTATTCATTCCAGGCACTGGGAAAAGAGCCAGTTCCATTGGTTTCTGAAACTTTATAAATATCACAAGATATATAGTTGAGAAACTCTACCTCTCCCCACTTAATGATTTTTCAATATGGCTTCCCTGTCTGCCAGAATATAAAGTGAGCTCAGTTTGGTTCCACATCACTGCCAACATCAAATAAATAAAAACTCTCTGAAATGTCTCACTTTCATAAAAGAATCAATGCTCCGCTTTAATAGAACGTAATTTTGAAACTGGTGCACAACAGGCCAGAATTTAGAAAAATAAAATTAACGTGACCACTGAAAGCTTAATAAAACTACTTTGGGAAATATCCAATGACCATATCTGGTCTTTCAGAGTTCAAACCTGCTGATCTGATTTGTAAAGAATTAAAGAAGATTAAATTGGGACGATTGCAAAATATGATCCAAAGAATATTCATTTCGAAATTATCCAAATTCAACCTTTCACGCTGAAAAAAAGGTTACTTGAAAAGGAGAGGACACTGTATCCACTAACCTGGACTTACGAAACATCAGTAAAGCTTAACATATATTTCACCATGGATTCATAAGCTCTGGTGCAGGAACATGCAAGTGTACTCAGTCCTCATCATCAGCAGATCTATACATGGTCGGTTTCACGCCCCATTCAATTTTTTTTCTATCAATACATCTTTTTACATCTACATGCTGCAGATCCATCATTGCTCCCATAAGCATGGAGATTGGTTCCAGATCACCTGATTCTAATTGCTGTGCACTTTTCCAATAGAGCAGTGTTTGTTTATGCAGCAGTATATTGCCATTTCAAATCCAATCAAAAGCCTTACATGTTTATTGGCGGAGGGGATTAATGATAAAATGAGAAGGCCTGAGTGGCAATCATACATTTTGTTATCCCTGGGTAATCCTTGTGGATAACAATGACTTAGTACAATTGGAAAGATACAGCCCAAGATGTTTGCCAGATTTATTTTAATTTCTTCTCAAATTGTGCCCACTTCAGAAAAATTTGTTGAATATACCAGCAAAGTATTTACTATCAATATTGATAAAATAAAATTTATCGATCTGGACTCATTCACCAAAATTGTGAAACACACAATAATAAATCTGTATGAAATCATCACCCAAAAATAAAATTAAAGGCACTACAAGCCATGGCTCGAGAACTGACAATCATGTATATCTATATACAAAAACTCTCGTTTGTTTGTTTGTTTGTTCCTGAACTACAGCCAAAAAGGTACATGATAGCACACCAACTTTAGGCCCACCTTACTCACCGTCATCCCTTTGGTGCTAATGGAAGAAGTTTAATTGAAATGGTGTTATATTTTTAAAGTTATTCACATTTTAAAGTTTTAAAAAACGCGCATGCGCAGTTGGGGCTCCGGTGATCTGGTACTTACGTAAGATGGCCGCCGCATCCGCACGTGTGCAGAACAAACGTGTCCGCGCCTGCGCCGTTGGGGCCCATTGAGTAGGGCTCGGCCGCCTGTCTCTTGGGGGCGGGTTTGCCGGCTCCGTAGCGGCAGGAGAGCCAGGCCTGGTGCCGGGGGAAGCAGCCGGAGCCTGGGCCTGGACGTGACCGGGTAACTGCAAGCCTGATGTGGGCCAAGGGATGACGCTTTGGGTCGAGACCCTTCTTCAGACTGATGTCAGGGGAGGGTGCGCAACAAAGATAGGAGGAGACGGGAAGACTAGTGGGAGAACTGGGAAGGGGGAGGGGATAGAGATGGAAAGCAGGGACGTTAGAAAAGTCAATGTTCATACCGCTGGGGTGTAAATTACCCAAGCAAAATATGAGGTGCTGTTCCTCCAATTTGCGCTGGGCCTCACTCGAACAATGGAGGAAGTCCAGGACAGAAAGGTCAGATTGGGAATGAGAGGGGGAGTTGAAGTGCTGAGTCACCGGGAGATCAGGTTGGTTAAGGCGGACTGAGCGGAGGTGTTGAGCGAAACGATCGCCGAATCTGCACTTGGTTTCGCTGATGTAGAGAAGTTGACATCTGGAACAGCAGATACAAAAGATGAGGTTGGAGGACATGCAGGTGAACCTCTGCCTCACCTGGATAGACTTTTTGGGTCCTTGTATGAAGTCGAAGGGGGAGGTAAAGGGACAGGTGTTGCATCTTCTGCGGTTGCGGGGGAAAGTACCTGGGGAGGGGGTGGTTTGGGTGGTGTTAGAGATTAAGGCCTGGTGCTTGTCTGTGGGGTTATGGTCCAAGGATAAGTAGGAGGAGGTGTCTGAGAGTTGTCGTCTGGCCTCAGTCCGGTAGAGGTTAGCACGCCAGACTACCACGGCACTTCCCTTGTCGGCGGGTTTGATAACTAAGTCGGGGCTGCTGCCGAGTGAGCGGAGGGCTGTATGTTCAGGAGGGGAGAGGTTAGAGTAAGTCAGGGGAGTGGAAAATTTGAGGCGGTTGATGTCCCCCCGGCAGTTATAAATGAAAAGGTCTAGTGAAGATAGATGGCCAGCCAGGGGAGTCCAAGAGGAGGGGTTCCGCTGGAGATGGGAGAAGGGGTCATCACTGGGTGGTGAGGACTCCTTCCCATGAAAACGGCCCGGAGGCAGAGGTGACGGAAGAAGAGCTCCACATCGTGGCAGACCCAGAACTCGTTGAGGTGGGGGTGGAGGGGAACTGCCTAGGACTTGGGAGGTGCTTTCAAAATATGTAACTACAAATTCAGAATGGAGTAGGCTATTCAGCCCTTGTGTCTATTCCATCATTCAGTAAGATTACAGCTGATCTTTTCCTCAGTTCCACCCTTTATGACTGATCTTTCTCTTCAGCGCCACCCTCTAATCCAATATTTTTGGTTTCTGTTAATACCCAAAATTATTTTCTTGTTTCTGTTGAATCTACTGGACAACTGAACCTCGAATGCCATCATTTGTACAGAATTTCCTAAGATTTACCACACTCTGAGTAAAACATTCTTTTAATCTCTGTCCCAAATGTGCATCATGACCCATTGGACTCGTTCTATCCTGGATCCAAAGCTGAATGGAAAAACAGCTCAGGCGATTACCAGGGCAAAGAAGTGGGAGATGGGCTACACCTACATCAAGTACAGCAGCATTGAGTGTACTTCAAACCTGATCATCAGATTCTGACTGGTTATTGTAATGGAACACCACTCCCACAGTCCTAATTTTATCTTGGCCATCTGTTTGTGCCAATTTATATTGCACCATCTGGCTCGACCGAAGGAGATCCCCAGCACCTTCAGTTGTCAGACCTGATGGTGAAGGGAATGATGTTCCAACTGGCCTTGCTCATTCTGGCAGATCAATCACGAATCTGAGTAGAAGATGGTGGCATCAATCACGCACAGGGAGGCTGTGAGCCGATTGTCCCTGCTGCCTGGCAATGTCACTCCTTGCTTGTTCTCATCCTTTCTAATGGATGTAGCAAAGGGCTCTACATAGCATACAACCTGATAGGGAAGAATAAGTAACCCTGTCTGACTCCAGACTTGATGAGGGAGCTTCCTTCCATGAAGCCAATTCTCTATCCAATTGGCTAGCTCTCCCCACTCAATCAGATTCGTAAGACACGATCTCCCACCTACAATACTATGCTGACTATTCCCTAATCAGCTCCTGTCTATACAAATGCGCATATATATCTTATCCCTCAAAATACTCCAGTAACTCGCCAACCGCATATGTTAGGCTCACTTCCAAGGCTTTCCCCTGCAGCCCTTCTTAAACAGAGGCACATTAGCCACCCACCAATCTTCTAGCACCTCACCGTGTCTATTGATGATTGATATATCTCAGCCAAGGCTCCTGCAATTTCGTATCCTCAGATATATCTGATCAGGCCCAGAAGATTTATCAACCTATTTATGCCTGAAGACCTTCAGCACTTCCTCAACCACGATATGGACTGTCCTCAAGACATTTCCGTTAACTGGCCCAAGATCCCTAGTCTTCTTGTCTTTTGCCTCGGTAAAAATGGAGGAGAAATACTCATTGAGGACCTAGCCCAACTCCTGCAATTCCACACAGTGATGAGCATTTTGGGTTCTGACGGGTCCCGTTTTCTCTCCAGTTATGATCTTTCCCTTAATGTACTTATAAAATCATGGGGGGTGGGGAAAGGGGAGAAATTTGTGCAAATCTAGGTAGGGCAGAGAAAAGAGAACGGCGGGGTTGTTTGTAGGTTAGTTACCTAAAACTGGAGAATTCAATGTTCATACCATTAGAATGTAAGCTACCCAAGCAAGATATGATACAGGTGGATGGAACTGTATCCAGTTGGTAACTTACCAGTTAGGTAAGACGTTAGGTAGTTGTCTACAGTTTGAGTGTTGCAAATGTCACGGAGTTATTGAGCCATGCAATAAACTTCGTCTGCAACACCCATCCGCTATCAGACTCGCTACAACTTGAACATTCTTGATGAAAAACTAGAGACAGGCTTGTACATAAATCACTATATTCAATTTGATGCATATTCTGTACCGTATATCTATAAGATTATTCTGTACGCATGTTTATACTACTTTTATTTTAAAAAGTCTAGATTTTTTTCTTGCATTCCTTCTGAAAATTAAGTCACATGGTAGGAAACTTAATTACTTTAAATCCATATCCCCTATTTGCTGATTGTTCAACTACAGGAAAGGTCCCTCCCATTTACACTTTCTCGGCCTCTCATAATTTTATAAATTTTGACTAAATCCCTATTCATTCTCTTTTATTCCAAACAAAATCCTCAACTGATTGTGGTCAGTCTTTCCTCAATAATTTTCCAGTGCTGGCAGCATTTGTGTAAATCTCCACCTAACCCTCGAGAATCAGCATAGTTTGCTTGTGGTCTGGAGACTAAAACTGCATTCAGTATTCTAGCTGTGATCTAGTGAGTGTTTTATACTGTTCTATCCTGACCTCGGATATGCAAAAGGATTAGAATAGATTTCAAGGACATAAAGTTCAATGGTAGGAAAGGAGAAAAGGTAGATTAAATTTAATGCTGAAAAATGTATGTTACGTTTTAGTAGAAAGGAGGAAAGTGGGGATACAAACTTGTGGGCTAAAAAGAATACAATGACAAAAATGCATATGTGCAAATCTCGTTGAGGGTATTAATTCAAGTTGTTAAAGTGGTTAAAATGGCCTGATACCATATCCTGATTTTATGAGTACAGGAGCAAGGAAGTCACAACAAATCTTTAAAAAACACTATTTCTGACAAACTGGAGTATTTGCTCCAGTTTAATGTGTTGTACTTGAAGAATGATATAAAGACTTTAGTGAGAAAAAAGTTTAAAAAACGAAATGGATTCTGAGGAAACTTGGAGAACGAGATGGAATTTGGTTGTATAATTTTAAATCATTAGGTTTACAGGTAATAGACACATAAATTATTCCTTATGGAAAACATGTCAACAACTATAGGAAATGGGATTAAGAAGAAAGGGGTAATTCTGGATTGAGGATTGGAGAATGGACAGAAAACAGAATATGTTTGACTTTGTAATTGCTGGGGTCAGTCATGGGCCCTGGTTTTCCACAGCCTATTACAATTATTTGAGAATGAGGGGATAATGTCAGGTATATCCAGGCTAACTGATGACATAAAATTCATAAGTCATTGGAGCAGAATTAGGCCATTCGGCCCATCAAGTCTACTTCGCCATTCAATCATGGCTGATCTATCTTTCCCTCTCAACCCCATTCTCATACCTTTTCCCCATAACCTTTGACGCCTGACTAATCAAGAATCTGAGACTCGGGTTCGATCCTAACCTCAGGTGCTGTCTGTATGGAGTTTGCACGTTCTCCCTGTGACCTTGTGGGTTTCCACCGAGTGCTCCAGTTTCCTCCCACATCCCAGAGACGTACAAGTTTGTGGGTTAGTTGGCCCTCTGTAAATCTGCCCGGAGTGTGTAGGGAGTGGATGAGAAAGTGGGATTACATAGAACTAGTGTGAATGGTTGATTAATCGTTGGCATGGACTTAGTGGACCGATGGGTCTGTTTCCATGTCGTGTCTCCAAACTAAACTAATATCTGTCCTCCTGGCATCCTATGATCCCCCAACAATTGGATATTGTGAGGAAGAAGCAGAGAGACTTCAAGGGGGTACAAACAAGTTCAGTGGATGGTCAAGGACATGTCAACTGGAGTATAACGTAGAAAGAAAGTGAGGTCATCTACTTGGTGGGAAAAAATAAAAAGGTAAACTATGTTTTAAATTATGAGTGTTTTTAAAGTGTTGGAACTCAACAGGTTTCAGGTGTCCTTAAAACATAGAACATGTTGCTTGGATTAGAGGTATTAGCTGTAAACCGGGGTGGGAGCTGCTTTACGTCCTCGTCGTCCACCCTGGGTAGTTCTACGGAACTGGCAAAATTTGCAGCAAAGCGCCAACTACGGTACTCTGAAGCACCAATTGCCACTTTTGATTGTTGTAGTTGACATACGAAAGAAGCAAGAAGAAGCTGTAAACCGAGGTTGGACAAATTTGGGATTGTTATTTCTGATGGGAAACGTGATAGAAGTATGAGGATTAGGCAGGATACAGTCAGAACCATTTTCCCAGGGTGGAAATGTCAAAGATCACCCATACCCAGGTGAAAGGGGCAACGTTTAAAGGAGATATGCAGGCCAGATTTTTTTTCCACCCAGAGGGTGGTGTGTGCCTAGAACATGCTACCAAGGTTGGTAGTGAAGGCAGATACAACAGTGTATTTTAAGAGGCTCTTAGTTAGGCCATACATGGATATATGCAAAGAATGGAGGGGTATGGATCTTGTGCAGGCAGATGAGATTAATTTAGTTTGGCATCATGTTCGGCACACATTGTGGGGTGAGGGCCTGTTCCTGTGCTGTACTTTTCTACATTCTTTGTTCTTTTAACAGAGCAGCACAAGAACAATGTTGTGCCAACCATGATGCAAAATTAAACTTATTTCATCTGCCTGCTCATAGTTTATGTCCCTCTCCTTACTATTCATATGCCTGTCTAAATGCCTCTTAAAGGTTTTTATCATATGTCACCACTGTACGCAAATCACGGGATGCTAAAATACAAATAAAGCAAACAATTGGTATATCAGCCTTTAGTGCAAGAGGTTATAAGCACACAATTAGAAATGTATTTTTCAGATTATGTAGGACTATGGAGGATCCAGCTCTGGAATATTGTGAACAGGCCTGGCCTCCCGACCTCAGGAAGGATACAGTTGTGATGGTGAGAGTACAAGAAAGTTTCACCAGATTGCTTCCTGGGATGGCAGGTTTACCATATAATGAGAAAATAAGAAAACTGAGTCTACACTCACAAACTTAAAAGATTATAGTCTTAATGAGACCTGAAAAATTCACTCATGCATTTTTAGCACATAGAAGTGGTGATAATGTTTCTCTTCACTGGACTGTCTAGAATCAAGGGTATTACGATCAACATAAAAGGTCAACCATTCTGGACTGAGATGATGAGAAATTTCTTCCTCAGAAGGTACTCTCATTTGAATTCGCCATCCAAAGGCTCTGGAGGCTAGGTCACTGAATTTGCTCTAGAAAGAAATTGGGTGATTTTTTGATATGATGGAAATCAAAAGCTATGGAGTCAATAACGGAACATGGCATTTTATTTTAAAAACATTCATGATCTCACTAAATTTCAGAGCAGGCGGGAGAGGTCATACAGCCTACTCTGATTCTATTTTTAACGTTCCTATCAGATTGGGAAAAGCCAAAAAAGACACCAAGATAACATTTTTTATGCAGCAAATCGTTTGGGACCTGGAATGCATTGCCAAGGATGGTTATGGGGGCAGGTTCAATTGTGGCATTCAAAAGGGAACTGGAAAATTTCCCTTGAATACTTTGCCAGAATTCTGCATTTTCTTTACCCTTTAATCCATAAAATCCTGTCTACAGGTAGGATTTTTTCCTGACCCAGGACTACTGGCAGGAGTTGTTGAACGTAGTAAGCTTCTCCTGAATGAGCGAAATTAAGTTGGGGCTGATATGGAAAAGCAAAGCCTCATTTTACCCTGTTGGAACTCCACCCAGATAGTAAAAGGCCAGCTTCAAAATTGCAAGAGTCCTCATGTATGTACACAATCATCACAAGCACAAGAGAGAATTGGTAGTAAAAAGTAAATGAAAGTTCGACGCACTTCGTGCTGCTGGGTGACTGGGAAACTCCCAATGATAATCTTATAGACCGATGAGCCAAACTATTATGACTGCTGGCAGGTGAAGTGAATAAAACATTGATTATCTTATTACAATGGCACCTATCAAGGGGTGGGATATATTAGGCACCAAGTGAACAGTCAGTTTTTGAAGTTGATGTGTTGGATGCAGGAGAAATGGGCAGGAGTAAAGACCTGAGTAACTTTGACAAGGGCCAAATTGCTAGGGAGCAGAGCATCTCTGAAACGGCAAGGCTTGTGGGGTGCTCCCGGTCAGCAGTGGTGACTACCTACCGACAGTGGTCCGAGGAGGGACAAACAACAAACCGGCGATAGGGTGTTGGGCAACCAAAGCTCATCGATGCGCGAGGGCAACGAAGGCTATCCCGTCTGGTCCGAACCGACAGAAGGTCTATTGTGGCACAAGTCACAGAAAATTTTAATGGTGGTCACGGGAGGAACGTGTCACAATACACAGTGCATCGTACCCTGCTGGGTATGGGGCTGCGTAGCCGCAGTGCCCATGATGACCCCAGTCCACCGTCGAAAGTGCCTACATTGGGCACACGAGCATCGGAACTGGACCTTGGACCTTGGCACCAGGATGCACTGTGGGAAGACGACAAGCCGGTGGAGGGAGTATGATGCTCTGGGCAAACCCTGGGTCCGGCCATTCATGTGGACGTCAATTTGACACGTGTCACCTACCTAAACATCGTTGCAGACCAGGTATACCCCTTCATGGCAATTGTATTCCCTGATGGCAGTGGCCTCTTTCAGCAGGATAATGCACCCTGCCACACTGCACACATTGTTCGGGAATGGTTTGAGGAACATGATGAAGTGTTCACGGTGTTGCCCTGGCCTCCAAATTCTCCAGATCTCAATCCGATTGAACATCTGTCGGATGTGCTGATCGACAAGTCCGATCCATGGCGGCTCCACCTCGCAACTTACAGGACTTGAAGGATCTGCTGCTAATGCTTTGGTGCCAGATACCACAGGACACCTTCAGGAGTCTTGTAGAGTCCATGCTTCGGCGGGTCGGCGCTGTTTTGCCAGCACATGGAGGACCAACAGCATATTAGGCAGGTGGTCATAATGTTTTGGCTCATCAGTGTATCTGCTGCAAGTAACGAAAACTTCAGCACATTGTTGGAACCAACATTCATAGTATAGTTAATACCCAATGATGTTTATATCCAATGCAATGTAAGCATTTGCAATTTTATTAACCAGAAATCCACAATTGAGAAAACACAAGTTTAGGGTAACTGCACAGGAACCTCGGCCACAAAGCTATTTTACAGGTGTTCCGGTCAATTCTTAAAAAGTTTGCTCACTAAACTGAAGCTGCCGTACGTAAAACCTCGGCTAAAACACATTGCATAATGAACCGCATGTATTGATTTATTATAATCAAGCACATTTTTGAATAGGTGCAGGGAAAAGCAAATTTTAATGTTTTGTAGGTGTAAGCGCTGTGAATGCGCAAACAAAGAACAACTTTATCCCCAGTCCATCTGTTTTCACTAGAAACCAGGATTAAATCTTGGGAAAAAGGAAACCTCTCGCTCAATTAGCCGTAAGTGGCATTACATCATAGGTGGGGTGTTCTCATAAACTCATGTTCTTAAGGAGACCGTCAGTCTGGCTTATGTTGATCCTGTGTCTAGCAACTGCACACCCAGCATCTAGCAGAGACTAGCCCTGAAGCAGTAAAAGCAGCACAGACAGTTGAACAGCAGAGGCTCATGATCTTTCTGTTAACTGAAAGCAGAACCTTCAGTCTTGAGTCTTTCATTACCATATTCGTTTGGGACTGATTGCAACTTTTGCATGCAGACGATTTTGTCAGAATACAATGCTTTTGGATCTTTAACAACATGGGACAGAGTTTTTCACAAGTTTGTTTACTGCTGCAGAAACCGTTGTGACTATTTCAAAGAGCAGTTCAAATATTTGGAAACTTTTCATCTATTCCGAAACTTCACTGCAAAACGCACACAGGAAAAGGAATCAGGTTTGTTTATTCATGAACACAAAGTAAAGCTTTTTGGCATGTTGAGCTTTGTTTCTAAACTTAAATGTAAAGTGTTTTTTCCACAATCTTAAGTTTATTGCAGAGAAATGTTGCTAATCAATCACTTTGTTAATGACTCATCATTCCACTGCCTATGCTTGCTCCTTAGAAATTTTTATTGAGTAGTTTTCTGACTTTGCATTTACATCAACTGGTGTTTTACTTGAAATGGTTGATTAAAAATGGTGATTTAGGATAATAAAATTGTTAATATTTACGTTGCATTGGATATAAACAACATTGGGTATAAACTATATTATGAACGTTGGTTCCAACAATGTGCTGAAGTTTTTGTTGCTTGCAGCATATCCTATCCTTTAGGATAGGCAAAATATATTGTTTTGGACTTCAGCATATTCAAACCAATTTATAGACACAAATAAAAGCTCCTGAGAAGTTTATTCTCCTCGTATCTTAAATCTCTATGCAGCATTTCTTGTCTAACTTTTAATGACAAAAATGTGTGCAGAACCTTTCATTCCCTCTTCAACATATTTGTGGAAACACTATGTTGCATATTGCAAATTCTGCATATCACATTTCCTGGGCTAAAGAAAATTACCAGCCAAGAATGCTTTAGCTTACATGATAACAAACTTTCGTGCTGCTTAAGCAGCAAAATTAGCTTCCTGAGACCACATTAAAACTCATGTTCCATGTGGCTTGATGCCAAAGTTTTGAATGCTAAATCAAATTGCAACTCAATTAGAGCATGTTTGCTCTTTTTACCTAATAATTGTCCAACATAAGTGCTTGGGTATTACTTGGGCTTCTTGAGATTTTCAAACACTAATTCAACTAACTGCTCTAAAAATGAAAGATAATTTTTATCTGTTTTGTTGTCTTGGTAGCGTTTACATTTCATGTCAAATTATAGTGCATGAGCAGTTATTTTCAACAAAATGTGGTTAATGATTTGACAATAATCCAATCTCAGCTCTGGCAAGGTCGTACCAATATCATTGCAATATTCTCCAAAAGCATGATTTTACAAGAACAGCCATGTTGGCTTTTATTTTCATAACAGTATTCAATGCCTTTGTAAGATTTATTTTAAGAAAATACACCCCTGAAATGTGGCTCTCATATTCCATAATCTTAGTTAGTATACCAGGAGCTCAGTTAGGAATTGAACTGAATCTTTAAAAGATTGCATTTATCATTCAATAACACAATATTGGTATTCTTCAGAATTGTGTGGCAAGGAGTAGTAATGAATTCTATTCGTGAAGTATTTAAGTAGTGGGGGCACAAGAAACTGCAGATGCTGGAATTTCATGCAAACAAAAACAAAGTGCTGGAGGAACTTAAGAGTTTGTTTAAGTGGTGGATACATGTCCTTCCAGTATTATTCATGTTTTGTTTAATTTAAGTTCTGCTTGTGAAAAACACTGCTTAATTAAATTATCAATGCAAATGGCAAATCATTCTCCAGATTAATTTATTACTTTGAAACATTGAACTAAAATATTCAAAATGATCAGATTAACATTGCACATCAAACCGTAGAAGTGGAGGGATGAAGGGTCCAAGGGTTCCTGAAAATCTGAAACTCAAAACATCAATCACTTAATGTGACAGTTCACATGGGTATTGAGGTCAGAATATATCAAGTAGATTGTAATTAACACTGCATGAGCCAATCTTTGAGGTTTCATACAAAATTGTTCCAGAGTAAACAAGAATTGGCGTGTCATGATTTATGTTCAATGTTTGTACAGAAAGAATGCTCCAGACAGGGGAATTGCTGAATGATATAGCACAAAAAGAGGCCATTTGAGTCAATTCCAGTTCTTTGTAAAAAATCACCCATATAATTCCACTTTTTCATTATTCACCATTACTGTACAATTTATTTTCGATTTAGGTAGTAACCAAGTCTCTTTTAAAAGTTACTAATGAATCTAATTCCACCACCTTTGCCTCCATCAGATTGTACCAAAGTGTACAAACTTCTGGAGTGGGATTTGAACCCTAACATTGCTCATGGTTGTGAATAGTACCAATAATGTCAGCCAACCCTTCCTACCACTGAAAACAGTTTCACCTTATTTATCTTGTTGTAGTCCTTCTTAAGATTCAAAATTAAGTAAGTTCAATGTGACAATGCAAAGATTTCACAGTTCAAAAATATAGATGGTCTTTATGCCATGTTTTATTGCACGAAGACAAGTAAAGGCATTTCACAAAAGTGATGCGAATAGCATTGATACAATTAAGGAAAGGTTGGACAAACAAATGACCTTAAGTGTGAAGTACCAATAACCCATGTAATTCCTGGATGGTAAATGTAGTTTATGAATATATATTAAGCTTGCTGTTCAAACTGGGAATTAATTCCAATGCAGAGTAGATATCAAACACAAGCATTTACAAAACTGATTGCAGTAGCAGCACTTACAGAATTGGTAATACAATTTGAGTTCTGGTCTTGATGCTTTCTGCATGTACCTCTTTATTGCCATAGCTCTGTCAACTTTAAAGGTATATCACTGGAATTAATTATTGATTTTAGAAAATAACATAGTGAGTAAATTGTCATGCAAAATAATTAGGATTGCATTGTTAACTAAATTAGATTGTATCCCCAAATAATCATTTAGTGAGGGGGGGAGGGCAGCAGAAGTAGGGATATGGATGACATGTTTTCAGTATAAAATAATTCATTTGTATGTATGTGGAAAAAAAAACAAATTTATAATAAGGTCCCCAATTGACTCAATGATACAATAGACAATAGACAATAGGTGCAGGAGTAGGCCATTCAGCCCTTCGAGCCAGCACCGCCATTCAATGCGATCATGGCTGATCACTCTCAATCAGTACCCCGTTCCTGCCTTCTCCCCATACCCCCTCACTCCGCTATCCTTAAGAGCTCTATCCAGCTCTCTCTTGAAAGCATCCAACGAACTGGCCTCCACTGCCTTCTGAGGCAGAGAATTCCACACCTTCACCACCCTCTGACTGAAAAAGTTCTTCCTCATCTCCGTTCTAAATGGCCTACCCCTTATTCTTAAACTGTGGCCCCTTGTTCTGGACTCCCCCAACATTGGGAACATGTTATCTGCCTCTAATGTGTCCAATCCCCTAATTATCTTATATGTTTCAATAAGATCCCCCCTCATCCTTCTAAATTCCAGTGTATACAAGCCCAATCGCTCCAGCCTTTCAACATACGACAGTCCCGCCATTCCGGGAATTAACCTAGTGAACCTACGCTGCACGCCCTCCATAGCAAGAATATCCTTCCTCAAATTTGGAGACCAAAACTGCACACAGTACTCCAGGTGCGGTCTCACCAGGGCCCGGTACAACTGTAGAAGGATACAGGTCTGGTAATCTGAAATTAATCAGATTGCAGTAGATTGTATGTAATGAATGGTGGAGCCCTTGAGAGTGTTGCAGAACAGAGAGATATGCAGGGTATTCCAGAACAGTGAGATCTGGCTGTTAGCATCAGTGCAGGTGCATGGTTCTCTGAAAGTAGCGGGCCAGGTGGACAGTGTGGTGAAGACGGTGTTTGGCATGTTGCCTTCGTTGGGAAGGGTATTGAGTGCAAAGTTGAGACATCATGATGCAGTGTACAAGTTGTTGGTGAGATCATACTTGAATGAATGAATGAATGAATGAATAAGTTTATTGGTCAAGTATGCATATGCAAGGAATGTGCCTTGGTGCTCCGCTCACAAATGACAACACAAACATACAGTTAACAATTAAGAATAAAGCATAACCACATCAAAACAATAAGGATACATTACAGTCTAAACATGTGGGTGAAAATAAACCAGAGCAAAAAAGAGACTACAGACTTTGGTTATTGAGTAGAACTATCACTCGTGGAAAAAAGCTGTTTTTATGTCTGGCAGTGGCTGCTTTGACAGTCCGCTGTTGCCTTTCAGAGGGAAGTGCTTCGAAGAGTTTGTAGCCAGCGTGAGAGGGGTCAGAGATGATCTTGCCCGCTCGCTTCCTGGCCCTTGCAGTGTATAGTTCGTCAATGGGGGGAAGGTTGCAGCCAACAACCTTCTCAGCTGTGCGAACGATCCGTTGCAGCCTCCGGATGTCGTGCTTGGTAGCTGAGCCAAAGCAGACCATGATGGAGAAGGTGAGGATGGACTCAATGATAGCAGTATAGAATTGGACCATCATTGCCTGTGGCAGATTGTGTTTCTTCAGTTGCCGCAGGAAGTACATCCTCTATTGGGCTTTTTTGACTGTGGAGTCGATGGTGACCCCCCATTTAAGGTCCCTGGAGATGATGGTTCCAAGGAACTTAAATGACTCCACAGATGTGACTATGGTGTTGTTGATGGTGAGTGGGGGGGAGGGGAGGGGGATCTCTTCGACAGTCTGCAATTAGTTCCACTGTCTTGAGAGCATTGAACTCCAGGTTGTTGTGATGGCACCAGGACGCCAGCTGTGTCACTTCCTATCTGTAGGCAGATTCCTCCCCATCCTGGATCAGTCCAATCAGGGTTGTGTCATCCGCAAACTTGAGGAGCATGACAGAGGAGTCTGTGGAGGTGCAGTCGTTGGCGTAGAGAGAGTAAAGGAGAGGGGAGAGTACGCAGCCTTGCGGTGCTCCTATGCTGAGGGTCTGGAGTGCTAAGTGCAGTTCTGATCCCCCAGCTTTTGGAAGGATGTCACTTAATTGGAAGGAGTGCAGAAGCAATTCACCAAGATGTAACCTGGGCTTGTGGATTTGATTTATCAAAAGACGTCTGATAGACTGGGTCTTTATTCTTTGGAGCATAGGAGACTGAAAGCTGACTTTATTGAGATGTACAAGATCATGAAGGGCATGATAAAGTGAACGCTCACAGTCTTTTTCTCAGAGTAGAAGGCTCTTAAACTATAGGGCAGGGGCTTAAGAGGGATGGGGAGAGTTTTCAGAGGGACCATGGGGGCAACTTTGTCGCTCAGTCCTTATCCATTTCTAGAATGAGCTACCAGAG
Organism: Rhinoraja longicauda; assembly: GCF_053455715.1. Lineage (NCBI taxonomy): Eukaryota > Metazoa > Chordata > Chondrichthyes > Rajiformes > Arhynchobatidae > Rhinoraja > Rhinoraja longicauda. The sequence goes on along the minus strand of NC_135963.1, from coordinate 39,145,062 downwards.
GAAGCTAGAGAAGCAGATATAGTTATGACTTTCAAAAGACACTTGGATAAATACACGGAAAGGAAGGGTTTAGAAAGCGATAGGCCAAATGCAGGCACATGGGATGAGCCCAGTATGCCAGTTTATTGACATGGACAGGCCCAAGGGCCTGTTTCCATGCTGTATAGCTCTCTGACTCTATGTTAATACAACAGCAAAGGTCTGCCAGCAACAATGCAGCTCAAAGAACTGTGCAAACTTATTTTATCTCTGCATTCCTTTGTTCGGCCGATCAATTTGAGAAAAAGTCCAAAAAATCCATTGTAGTGGACATAAAGGTAGTTCTGCTATAATGCTTTGATTCCATAATGCAAAATATGTATTTTGCAGAGTAACAAATGAAAGAATGAAAGAACGTTATTTGTATTACACAGGCTGAATTGGTTATATGTCCATTACCATTAGGAACTGGAGAACTACCCGAACGTTAGCTTGGAAAATGACAAGCATAAAAAAATGTTTTTAATGTAACCTTATTGCAGTAATCAGACACCATTTTCTCAAGAACAAAGTCTATCAGTTTCACTGCAAGTGGCCATAGAAATTACTGCTGATTGCAGTAGGTTGCAGTAACTTAAGTTAAACTTAAAGTTAATAAAATGGCCTTTATTTTTTCAAATATAAACAAAATCCCCATGGGGAATAAGATCCCCTTTGCAGTAACAAAATCCCCTTGGGGAATAAGATTGTGTTATTGACAGATTGAAATTTGCTAGCCCCTGATCCCCTTTCCCCAAATGGCACAAATGATTTTCTATGACACGAGGTTTCTGAGAAATGCAATAGCAGAACAATGTCTACTTATAACAGCTAAAAAACAAATTAACAAAATGAGCCACACGCCCACACACTTAGGGCAATTTACAGTTCCCATTTAACTAATATACGTGCATGTCTTTGGGATGCGGGACAAAATTAGAGGAGGAACACGTAGTCACAGGAAGAACATGTAAATTCCACATGGACAGTGCCTAATGACAAGATTAAACTTAAATCTCTGACTCTCTCCGACAGCAGCTCTAAGGTGCCACCCTTCGCAAATCACTGAGAAAGTATTCAGACCCCTTCACTTTTTTGCACATTTTGCTACTTTACAGCCTTATTTTAAACTGGATTAAATTCTTTTTTTTTAATCATCAATCTACACACAATACCCCATAATAAAAAAGCGAAAACAGGTGTTTAGAATTTTTTACAAAGTAATTAAAAATAAATAACTGAAATATCACATTTACATAATTCAGACCCTTTACTCAGTACTTTGTTGAGGCACCTTTGGCAGCGATTACAGCCTCAAGTCTTCTTGGGTATGACGCTACAAGCTTGGCACACCTGTATTTGGGTAATTTCTCCTATTCTTCTCTGCAGATTCTCTCAAGCTCTGTCAGGTTGGATGGGGAGCGTCGATGTACAGCTATTTACAGGTCCCTCCAGAGATGTTCGATCGAGTTCAAGTCCGGGCTCTGGCTGGGCCACTCAAGGACATTCACAGACTTGTCACGAAGCCACTCCAGCGTTATCTTGGCTGTGTGCTTAGGGTCGTTGTCCTGTTGGAAGGCGAACCTCCGTCCCAGTCTGAGGTCCAGAATGCTCTGGAGCAGGTTTTCATCAAGGATCTCTCTGTATTTTGCCCGTTCATCTTTCCCCCAATCCTGACTAGTCTCCCAGGTCCTGCCGCTGAAAAACATCCCCACAGTATGATGCTACCACCACCATGCTTCACCGTAGGTTTGGCATTGGCCAGGTAATGAGAGGTGCTGCTTGGCATTCAGGCCAGAGTTCAATCTTGGTTTCAACAGACCAGAGAATCTTGTTTTTCATGGTCTGAGAGTCCTTTAGGTGCCTTTTGGCAAACTCCAAGTGGGCTGTCATGTGCCTTTTACTGAGGAGTGGCTTCCGTCTGGCCATTCTATCAAAAAAGGCCTGATTAGTGGAGTGCTGCAGATATAGTTTTCCTTCTGGAAGGTTCTCCCATCTTCACAGAGGAACTCTGGAGCTCTGGCAAAGTGACCATCAGGTTCTTGGTCACCTCCCTGACCAAGGCCCTTCTCTCCCAATTGCTCAGTTTGGCCGGGTGGCCAGCTCTATGAAGAATGACGGAGGCCACCGTGCTCTTCGGAACCTGCAATGCTGCAGAAATAGTTTTATACCCTTCCCCAGATCTGTGTCTCGACACAATCCTGTCTCGGAGGTCTACGGCCAATTCCTTCGTCTTCATGGCTTGATTTTTGCTCTGACATGCACTGTCAACTGTGGGACCTTATATAGACAGGTGTGTGCCTTTCCAAACCATGGCCAATTTAATTTACCACTAGTGGACTCCAATCAAGTTGTAGAAACATCTCAAGGATACTCAATGGAAACAGGATGAACATAAGCTCGATTTTGAGTGTCATAGCAAAGAGTCTGAATACTTACGTAAATATGATATTTCAGTTATTTCTTTTTAATTACTTGTTTCTGCAGATCAGGAGGAAGCCGTTCTTTAAATTAATCAGAATTGTGTTTTGTAAATGCTTTTAGTTAAATGTATTCCTATTTAAACATAATATTAAAATATTAATAATTGTTTTATTTACTTCAACTTTAATAGGTTTAAAAAAATTATGTTAGCATTTAAACAAAATCAACCAGCTTTTACCTTCAGCAAATCTGCAGCATAACTTCACTGGATGTCTAAGCTTTCAGGGCCAGGGCCTGCTCAGTGTGCCATTTAAGAATTCAGCGCTGCTCAGTCCATGCTACTGGATCATGGACATTCAGGTAGGCAAGATTAGGGGTCAGGCACCAGAGGACAGAGTAATGTGTAGGAAGGAATTGCAGATGCTGGTTGACACCGAAGATAGTCACAAAATGCTGGAGCAACTCAGCAGGAAAGGCAGCATCTCTGAAGAGAAGGAATGGATGACATTTCAGGTTGAGACCCTTCTTCAGACAGAAGATGGGTCTCAATCTGAAACGTCACTCATTCTTTCTCTCCAGAGATGCTGCCTGTCTCTCTGAGTTATTCCAGCATTTTGTGCCTATCTTTAGAGGATAGAATAAAAATGTTGATTGGCAGAAGTACCAAAATCTATATGAAGAAAACTTCCTATAACATGATTAGTGTCAAGAATGAATTTCATAACTGGTGGTGGAGGCAGATTAAAAATCAAATTTCAGAAGGGAATTGGATAATTCATTGAAGTTAGAAAAAATACAGGTTGATGTTGGAGCATGGAACAGTCTGCATTAGTCTTGGTGAGCAAAGGCATAGAATTGAGGGATCAATAGCTTCCTTCCACACTCTTAAATATTCTATGATTCTTTAAAAAGGCAAATTAAATGAGGTGCCCTCAAATTTGTATGTCTTAATCTGATTCCAATTGGCGCAATTAGGTAACTCACTTTTTAATTCAATGTCAAAAATTATCAAAGAGTACATATTTTAAAAATGGAATGTTAAACTATGAACTTCTGGTCAGTTAGCTTGAAGCTACTGATAGCATATTGGTATTAAGGAGTGCTCCACTTTGTAGCTAAGAAAGAACAACTTCCTTTCAGAGTTGAGATATAGGAATAAACAGTGTCAGCCAATTGCAAACAAAGAGAGATGCTGGGAGAAAATCATTTTTTTTAAATAGCATAATTACTAGGTCATTACTAAGATCAGCAGAGGGAAATTTGCACTCCCTGTTGTGAAGTCACATATACAACTAGATCTTACTAATTATTTGGTTTTAGCATCATAATTATACAAAACAAATTTCGCAGAACTTCCATTACTTTTGCATTGCTAGATATGGTCAAATTATTACAATGCGCAACAGCATGTTTAACGTAGCATGTAATCTCTAGGTTGAGATATACTTTCGAAAATATAAATTGCCATTTCAGTGCAGTTCTTCATTAGTCTTCCTGCCCGACATTGAGCCTTCAAATTGAGGTGTTAAGTACCAATTCTAATGGTTTAAAGTGATATTTAAAGTCCCATGGCAAAACCTATCATGAAGTTTTTGCCACATCCGAACAATACTTCCCCGCTTAACACATGGAGGTTTGTGAGACTGTGGTAGTTAAGAAACTTCACTGCTGTCCATTATATGAGCAGGTTTAACACATGGTGGCCACCTTGTACTCCTGATCAATTGTTTTGATTGTTTGTATTCACAAATAAAAATAAAACAAAAACAGAATTAAAATGTTTATGAAATACTACTCAAAGTTATAATTATCTGGCATATATCTCTTTACAGTTCTTATAATCCATTACCATTGACACAGATGAGGTGTTCAGGTGATCCTTCGGTAAATAATAACAGAGGACTTTGCAAAGATTTTTTTTTAATGTTAATTTGAGTAATATCACCTATTTTAAACTACAAATATGAAACAATTTTTACATGAAGCAACTGATACAAAAAGGCGGCAGGAGGACAAAGTGCAAAAACATCACACTTATAGGATAAAAAAAATATTTTTTACATGATGACAACATTTTATATGTTCTAAGACAAAGGGATCATGGTGTATCAGTTCATTAGACAGGAAGTTAACATGCAGGTAAAAGAACAATTTAGAAGGAAAGTGGTATTGTTGGCTCACATTGTAGGAAGTAGGAGTACAATGAGTTAATTGCTGTAACTCGACATTACCATACCCCATTTTTGAACTCTTTGTTAATGTGCATGCCATAGAGGTTTAGGCTTTTTCTGGTCACGGTCTAAAATATGCTTAGAACTACTCCCGCCCGTGTTGGAAGAGGCTGGGTGTTGAGGTGAAGTGCTCTGTGTAAAATTAGGTGCTGAGGCTTTCACTTGTGCGTCTTCAGCCAGGAGGCTGAGGGTGAGATGCGAGGTCTTTTCTTTTCACAGGTTTCTCTAGTAGTGGTGCAGTGAAAATGGCATCTGGGGGGATGCTCCTTCTATGGGATGCGAGAGGTCAGAGAGACTACCAGTCTTCCTGAGGACTACATCAGTGGAAAATACAGCTTGCTGCAGCTCCTGATTGATCACATGTGGGAACCAGAGCTGTGGCTGTATGACCTCAGGATCATCTGGGAGTGTGGGAGTGAAATAGATAGGAGTTATGATGAGGCGTTCACACCTAAGGTACAGGCAGAAAATAGATGGGTGACTCCTCCCAAATAGATACTGTTGGTGGAATGACCATTCAGCAAAGAGCAGCACCAGCAGTCAGGACTGTGGCACAAGATCTGGTTCTGAGGCTCAGTAGGGGGAGGGTGAAGGCAGACAGAGCGATTGTGACAGACAACTCATAAGTCAGAGAAACAGTCTGGAGATTCTGTGTCACAAACTGGATTCCAGGATGACATGTTGCTTCCAGGGTGCCAAGTACAGCATGTCTCTGAGTAGCTGTAGAACATTCTCAGAGGGGTGGGTGAAGAGCCAGAGGTCCTTGTGCATGTTGGCACAAAAGACATAAGTAGGAAAAAGGATGAGGTCATGCAAAGTGAATATAGGAATTAGGCAAAAGGTTAAAAAGCAGAACCTCGGTGTTAGTAATCTCTGGATGATTCATTGTGCTTTAGTTCGGGTAGGAATAGGAGAATAGGTCAAATGAATGTGTACCTGAGGAGTTAGTGGGGGGAGGCATGGATTCCAGTTTTTGGACAATTGGGATCTCTTCTGGGGCAGAAATTAGCTATGGAAGAAGGACGATTGTACCTAAACTGGAGGGAGACCAATATCCTGTTTGCTAGTGCTACTTAGGAGAGTTCAAATAGAGCGGGGGGAGAGGGAGAGAAACCAGAGTAGAAGGTCAGTAAATAGTTGATGGAATGGTAGAGGTTATGACCAGTAAGTTTCAAATGAAGGACGGGCAAGGAGAGGCTAAGGAATATGGTGAAACTGATGAGCTGATATTTGTTGATTTCAATGCAAGGAGTATCGTGGGTAAAGCAGATGAACTTAAAGCCTGAATCAGTGCTTGAAACTATGATGTTATGGCCATTACGGACACTTCATTACGTGAGTGTAAATCCTCTTAAATACCACTATTGTATCTGGCTCCAAAGCTTTAAATGCTTCAGAGTCATAGAGTGATACAGTGTGAAAACAGGCCCTTCAGCCCACCTCCCCACACACCAGCCAACATGTCCCAGCTACACTGGTCCAACCTGCCTGTGTTTGGTCCATATCCCTCCAAACCTGTCCTATCCATGTACCTGTCTAACTGCTTCTTAAACGTTGGTATAGTCCCAGCCTCAACTACCTCCTCTGGCAGCTTGTTCCATACACCCACTACCCTTTGTGTGAAAAAGTTACTCCTCAGATTCCTATTCAATCTTTTTCCCTTCACCTTAAACCTTTGTCCTCTGGTCCTCAATTCAGCTACTCTGGGCAAGAGACTCTGTGCATCTACCCGATCTATTCCTCTCATGATTTTATGCACCTCTATAAGAAGTTTTACTTTCAATACGCTTAGCAAAATAAAATTTCAAAATTGTCATGAACCACATATGCTTTTCAGATTCTATACAAGTGAAGATGAGCTATTTGAATAAATTTCATACTTCCTCATAACATTATATTCAAAATAAGTCTATCAGTATCGAGTGTTAAGTCATGACAGCACTCATATTTGGTATTCTAGCCAGAGTCAGAAAGTCTGGCATACTTTTACAATAACCTTTTATTAGAGGGCATTTTTTCCTTGTTGTTCACAGAGCAGTGGAATGGGTCTCGCAAATACCAGATAAGTTATTGGTATTACTGCAATACTTAAAATGCCTCATTTCACCAATATACAGTGGATTATCGCCAAATTGATACCTTTAAGGGCCTGTCCCACTTAGGCGAGTTTTTAGGTGACTGCCGGCGACTGTCAGTCGTAGCAGATCACCGAAATTTTCTTTTACCCTACGACAATGACCACGACAATGCCGAGTCAGGTCGATACAAGTTACTTTTATTGTAAAACTAGCACCTGGCTAAGAGAGTACACCGTCTTCGGAAACATCACGAAATTCCCATGCTGATCAATGCTTCTCCGACGTCCTAATTTTCGCTGAAATCACTGACAAGTCTGTAATTACTTGAGAGTTTTGAAATATAACATCTTGCCCAGGTTACTTGAAAACCAAGCTTTGCGGTAACAAGGCATAAACTGGATTGACTTCCAGTTTACTAATAGCAGTATTAAGAAATTTAATTTTAAACGTGGTTAAATGGATTTTTGTGTGGAGTGTCGGCATTCTTTGAAAATGTATGGGAGATGCATATCTTGTTTCTGGGTTGCATATCTGGGTTGGGAGCCTACTTTAAAATTAATCGCTGATGACTATAAACATCGCAAAATTACCAAGCTTACCTGACCATCAAACTGTCGCCTCCAATCTATCTGTCAAATGTCCTGACGGTAAATAAATTGGTTAAACACAAGTATTTTATGATATCTTCAAATGACTTTAATTAATTTAATATTACATGCTTCTAAATGCATCTGCGACAACCTAGCAAACCTGGGGACAGCATGCGACAGCAATAAGCTACGATACCTGGTGACAAGCCAGCTGTCGCCGAGAAATTTCTATATGGAAATTTTTTAAGCGACACGCCGAGATTGGCTACGATTCTTTGAAGACTCCTCACGATCATGCCCGCGACACCCCGGCGAACATTCGGCGACGGCAGTCGCCGTAAAATTGCCTAAGTGGGACAGGCCCTTTACTCGCATGAGCTAATGTAGTTTCTTCAATTTACTGAAGTCTCATAAGGAATTCTGTAAGCTATTTTAAACCAAATCATTTATAATCTTTGACCAATTTTAGTGAATTACTAGACCAAGTGGTGAGGGCCCAAACCTCTCCTGCATTGGTCCACGGATCGTCAGTTGGGAGAGGGTTGCAGGAGAGGCTTGCACCCAATGGGGGTTGCTGCGCCCGCAGGAGAGGTTTGCACGGAGGGTTGCCGTGCCTGCAGGAGAGATTTGGACCTAACGGGTCCACGCCCGTCTATATAAATTAAAAATTGAAGCTTAACATTGTACAAATACATTTCTAATCAATGTAACGTTAAACATGACAGCAAAGTAAGTGTTTTCCTTAGGCTTCAACGTTAACCAGTGGTTTAGAATTTATGGTCACTACTGAAGCAAAAGTATTTCTTGTTAACCTCAAAGAAAACAAACAATAAAAATTGAACAATCTCTATTGGAAAAAGTTCAATTTTCTGTGGGTTTAATGCTGTCAACCATTGGTTCAAAAAGGGATTCCAGATGCATCAGAGTTATACCTTCCTACATCTCTCCTCATTTTCCAAAGTCTCCGGAGAATCTACGTTAAGCCACCTTCCCCCATTAATTGCCGGTTGATTATGAATCACACAAGGTCTCTTCACAACATTAAAGCAGCATTCAGCACTGCATACAAAAGAAAAATGCATTTGACTGATTTTTCTGATCTTATTTTGCATCCACCAGTCAAAATATATACACTTGCTAAAAAAGCAAACTGTAGCAGTTTATTTTTATAAACCAACCAATTAATGTATTGTTTTTACTCGTGACTCACATTATTTCACCCCAGCCTAATTAGTTCCAGCATGTTAACGTGCCAATGATTGCATATGAGCAACACAAAAAATATACAGAAGTGTTGAAGAATCTTATGTCAAAATGCTTAATATTTGAAAATCATATAGATAAACATTTCGACATAAACTGCTCCCTCAGTGGGTCAATTGCTTAACTCAGAATGTATATTTAAAAAATCACTTTGCATGGATACAGTTTTCACTGTCATTCCCTGTGGCATAATGATAAAAGCATCATCATCATATGATATAAGCAACATAAGCATCATTGCTTAACGTATACAGTATAAATTTCAATTAAATGCAGAATAGAAGCACCTCTGGCATGAATTAATGATTACTTTAGGGGAGAGCAAAATGTGCAAAAAAACCTGAGAAATGCTGTCATTTTGACCATCTTCAAAAGAGGAATTATGTCCTTCAATGGCAATTACAAGGATATTATGTTAACTTTAGCTGGATATCAAAGAGAATGTCATTTTTCCTCAAATGCCTCTTCTTTGCAGCCTTAGACCAGGTGAGACCAAAACAATGCTACAACCTTCTTTTCAATCTTCTTTAGTGCAATATTTTAACTCAACCTCAACATATTCCCAGATAGAATGGAGTTAATCTGCAGGATAAAAAAGAAATTATGTAACCTTCTTCTTTACGGTGACAGTGGTGCAGCAGTAGAGTTGCTGCCTTACAGCGCCAGAGACTCGGGTTCGATCCTGACTACGGGTGCTTGTCTGTACAGTTTGTACATTTCCCCATGACCTGCTTGGGTTTTCCCCGGGAGTGCTGATTTCCCCCCACACTCCAAAGACGTACAGGTTTGTAGGTTAATTGGTAAAATTGTAAATTGTCCCTAGTGTGTCGGATAGTGTAAGTGTGCGGGGATCGCTAGTCGGTGTGGACTCAGTGGACTGAAAGGCCTGATTCCTTGCTGTATCTACAAACTAATCTTTAATCCAGAATAAAAATGACCTTGATCTCAGTCAGCATGTGAATATGAGAAATGGAAATGGGAGCAAGCCATTTGGCCCCTTATGTCGACTAAACCAGATCACAGTTGACCTCAGTACCAGTAAACTGCACTATTCCCAAATTCTTTGATATCCCAAGTACCTAAAAAGCTCTCCCAATTGTACTCAAGTGTCCAATCCTCCAAAGTTTTCTTGGGATGTGAATTCCAAAGCTACACTATCCTCTGGGTACATAAATTTCTTCTCATCTCTCTAGTGAATGGCCAGATTATGAGAGTGTGGTCATTTATTTCAGATATCTAATCAGAGGAGACATTCATCTTGCCAAGCCCCATTTCCATAAAATCATCTCTCAATCTAAACTCAAGAGAGTTCAGGCCTAGTCTACCTCATGAGACAAAGACCCATCCCAAGAATCAACACTGCACTCCTTGCATTCAAGTATTACCTTCCCTGTCAAGTATTAAATTGCCCACAGGTAGTAGAGTCTGCTGATCCTGCAAATAGGCAGCTAACAACCTCAGAACTTACAGGACTGAAGGTAAACAAGTCATTCTCAGCACTAGGAGATGAAGACAAACATCATCACTTTTTTAGTATGTACAATTTCTTTGGTAGGTAGGTTTATTATTGTAGACACAAATTGCTGGAGTAACTCAGCGGGACAGGCAGCATCTCTGGAGAGAAGGAATGGGTGACATTTCGGGTCGAGACCTGTGTCTACCTTCAATTTAAACCAGCATCTGCAGTTCTTTTCTACAGGTTTATTATTCAGGCATGTGAGTGAGGTAAAAAAAAAGAGGAAAAGATCTGAGCGCTTGCGCAACGAGGGTCAAAAATTTACACGCAAAATTACCAGTTTCAAGCCCCTTTTAGTGCATTTCAAAGTAAAAACAGACAAACGCGGAAAATTCACATGCCTGATTATTGTCGTGTGCACTGAGGTACAGTAAAATAAACTTGTTTTGCTTCCTATCCAAACAAATCAGATAAAACTACAAATCCAATCAAGCAAATTCAAGTACAATGGGTAGAGCAAAGGGAAAAATACAGAGTAAAGAATATAGTTAATATTGTCGCCCACCAGTTCCAGAGACAAAGTCCAATGTTCGCAATGGAGTCGAGGTGAAATTCAACTGCTGCCTTATCCCAGTCCTTTAGAGGTGCAGCCCATCCATCTTGAATCTGGTCAACAATCAGTCCCAATGCCCCCTTCAAGAATTAAACAATCTCATTTTAGTATTTCCATCTTTGCTAGCATGTTGGAGTAGGAATGAAGTAGGAATAACATGGAGAAGTAGGAATGTTCCAGAAATTTCTCCTTCCAAGAAAATACGTGGGTGATTTCTGATTTCAATGTGGTAATGACAAACATTTAAATGATTGGAAGTGATGTGTCATTCCATAACTAATATTTCGCAATACAGGCAAGCCCCTATTAGGAGGGAAAATAGCCGACCAATTTCCCTCCTTTGACCAATTTCCCTCCTGGGATAAATAAAGTTCTATTTATCGTATCGTATTATGTTTGTACAAAGAACTGCAAATGCTGGTTTACAAAAATGACCCAAAGTGCTAGAGAAACTTGGCGGGTTAGACAGCATCTCGGGGGGGACATGAATAGGTGACATTTCGGGCCGGGACCCTTCTTCAGGCTGATAGTAGTAATAGGGGGCTGATTAGCAGCTGCTTAGACAAAGGCAGAGATGTATAGATAATAAGACTGAGATGTGGAAAGAGGCAACGTGAAATGTGAAGCCACTGGAAGGAATAACAGTAGAAGGGGGATAGGGACAGGATTGTGGGAGAAATAGGTGTGCACCCAGGTGAAGTACAAGGAAGAAAGAGGAAACGGGGTGGAGGGGAGGGGTTTTCTTGCCCTATTATGGTGGGTTTGAGTTCCTAGGAAACAGCCCGTGTCGTGATTTTTCACAACGCAAGGCTGCATACATGAAGAAATAAGAGTTGAAAAAAATTAATTTTGTATTTACTTTTTACATTAAATTTCCTGACAGCGTATTTTCATTTTGGAGCTCTGATTTTTTTGGTAGTTATGTGTGAATTCTGTGAAGTCTGATTTCTGTTACCCGAACTTCTGTAATGTGGGTGTCGTCTGTACAGGGAATTTCATTCCATATTTGATAAACTGATAAGCAAGTGATATGACATCACTGCTGAACAGCATAAATAAGAGGTATTGAAAAAGAATTACTGAAGGAATGAACTCTCCATGACCTACCCAGTCACGTTCCCTTTTGGAATTAATGTAAACGAAATGCCGTTTTTTTTAAGGAATTTTATTCTGCATTTGACATGAAAATATTTGGGGGAATTCTTTTTTCAAAAATAAGTTAAAGGGAGAATATTTCAGCAATAATTAGATTTTGACGATCAAAACTCAGACCTGTACGACTGAATAAGGAGGCATTCTCTTGCCTAGAGTAAACCATCTGGGCAATATGCCATCCAACTCCAATATTAATAATAAGCACAAAAGGTGCAAAATGGAATATAGACTTTGTTTGGGCCTATTGCATCCAAGTATTGCAGAGGATTAATACTCTGTGTCGTGTCCGTGTGACTGTACAGAGTGACTGTAATCATGTCTGGCATGGGCCCATGTTGTGCAACTCCTGAAAGTAAAGATTGTTTCAATTAAAGGCTTTCAACTGAGACAATTCTAACATTTAGTATGGTAAATAGCAGCAGTTTGAATACCCTTTACATGCATTAGTTCAGTTCAATTCGAGGCGATCTAAAGATATAGTTCAATGAATGGTGCTTCATTTTTACTTAAGTGCAACTCTTAACCAAATTATTATTCAATTAATATTAGTCAATAGTAATAATGTATGAATTTATGCATTTTAGATTTAAGAAAATAAGTGTAAATATATTTGAAAGATTAGTCACCTTATTGAAAGATTAGCCACTTGAGCAATTAAATTGGAATATGCAGAATATAATTAACTTTTCAGAATATTTTATATTCCTATTTTATTTGCTTCTCAACCTACACTACAAAGCTAATAAAAATTTAATTTTACAGAATTATCTCAGAGACCAGAGATTTCTTCTCATCTTTCTCCCAGTCAACATGAATTCATTCACCTGGACTTTGTGTCTGTTGTTAATCAGTCTCATGTCAGCAGGAGGCAAGAGGGAACAACTTCAAGCCAGAAGCAATGTTGCAGAACATTCCGTTATTCATAACCGTAACAGACGTTCACCTAACAGCAGCAACAAATGTTCCTACACATTCTTGGTCCCAGATCAAAGGATAACTGGTCCAATTTGTGTCAGTTCAAAGGGGCCAGAAAGAGATTATAATGGAATAACTAGAATGGATGTGGAGGACCTAAAGGACATTATGTCCAAGCAGAAACGGCAAATTGAAAACCTTCAGCTCTTAGTGGAAGTGGATGGTGGCATTGTGAATGAGGTAAAACTGCTACGAAAGGAGAGTCGGAATATGAATTCACGTGTAACACAACTTTATATGCAGCTCCTACATGAGATTATTCGTAAAAGAGACAACTCACTGGAAATTTCACAGCTGGAGAACAAAGTTCTTAATTCTACAGCTGAAATTCTGCGAATGGCCACCAGGTATAAACAACTGGAAAAGAAGTATGCAATACTATCTACTCTTGTTAATAATCAGTCTGTGATCATAACCAAAATGGAGCAGGAATGCATTCGTGGTCTTACTCCAAGAGAATATGAGCCACCACCCCTTGTACAAGTCGTACCACAGTCCATACCTCGTAGCAGGCAATTACAGAGCAATTTGTTTGGCAGTAATGAAATACAGAGAGATCAAAATCCTGCATTTGCACGAGAACGGGGGCTTCGTTCCAGAGTACCCTTGCATGAACCTTCATCTACAGCTGCCAGTGCTTTGGAATCACCAGTTACTGAAGAGCCCGATGGTAGGTTTACATAATTAATATAATGGTAGGTAATTGTACAGAAACTCCGTACTAATAATGCGTTTAATTTACAACATTCAAAGCAGTGATTACTATATGCCAAGCTATCGGCTTTATATACAACAAATGAATTGCCAAATCATTCACTTTATTCATGCAATGGTAGCCTTTTCCTTTTACACACTGATCGTGCAATAATTAAAAGTAACTGCAATGCTTTGCATGATGTTCTTGTTCAGATAATAAAACAATTTCTCACTGAAGCTGTAATGTCTGATCATCAGTTAAATGTGAATATGACAAAAAAATTTTTGAAGACCACTTGTAATGGAATTCCAATAAACTAAATCTTCGTCCAGAAATCTCTAAACATTAAAGCCAGATGTTAATGCTGACAGTTCATCTCAAATACCAATGATAAATCACGAATAAAAAGAAATAAACCTTTAGATATGGATAAAAAAATTTTTTAGTGTGCACCAAGTAAATTTAGGTTCAGGGTTACAGAATATTGCCAGGGCAATACCTGGATTTACATCTGGGTTTTCTTACAGACATGGACATCTTACTAAAGATTATGTTTATCGGCACAGCTCACTGCTTATTATGTAATTCTATGATAACTAAGGAAGTCATTTCAAAATCTATTTTGGGATTTCATTATCTCTTCGATTTCTGATTTGGTAAATACAATTTTAAGTTGGAAGAAGCAAGAGACCAATGAAATAATAATGACCACAAATACTTTTATGAAAAGATATCAGCCTAGCTTCTGTCATCAGCTGTAAAACAACAATGATCACCATTCAGGTGCAATGACCAGGGTGCAATGACCAGGACTTTTTGAGTACATAATTTATCTCAAGTCTTATCTCAGGAGCCACCCAAAAGCGGTTAGTGGGATGTGCAGAAGTATTTGAATAGTTGTTCGACCAATCAGATTGAAATTTCTTCTTAAAATATAGAACCGTCAGTATAAACTATGTGTAAATACCATGTAGATACAGTGTAAATTATGTTTTATTCGTAATTGTTTACTGTATGTCATGTTATTACTTGCGAGCAAAGCACCAAGGCAAATTCCTTGTATGTATACATACTCGGCCAATAAAATGTATTCAATTCAATTCAATAAACAAAGCACAGTATATATTGAAATCAATAACAGTAGGCAAAATAATGAGGAAACAAAAGAAGGGATCAAGCAAGGGAAAAAATTGGAAAAAGGTATACCTTTTCTAAAAATGTCTGAAGCTAGTTAACAAGGATTGAAGCTCGACACTCACAAAATTAAATTTACAGTGCCATAGGTTATTCAACATCAATTAAGACTTTTTTATTCCAATAACATTTCTCCCCCATCTGAATGCATGTGCTCCAACTTTGCCTGCTACATCTGGTGATAGTAAAGTTGATCATATTGCAATTTCATGACCTCATCCCAGGCAACTTCTTGGCAAAAACTGGACTCCATGCTGTCAAATGTATTTCCATTAGAATGTGCACACAAAGTAGTCATTAAAAAACTCTGAACTATATTCTTCCCATATCGAGTTGATACAATTCGAGTGTGCATGGCACAGGAGCAGCTTTCCACATTGGTCAGCTGAAATCAAAATCATTACACAGAAAGATTGCTTGTCTTGAGAAAAATGCATGGGTGTACAGAGAGTAGAGCAGCCAACTGAGCACACAATCTTGAGGATCAACAGTTTTGAGGATCAGAGTGGAAGAAATGTTATAACGAATTCCAACCAATTGAGGTTTAAGGTATGAGAATAGCGAATAAGCTCAGTCCATTAGTTTGATTGTACTAGATCATTAAGCCTCTGGATATCAAGAGATATTAAATACAGTAAACCATCATTTTAACAGACCATGTGGGGGGAATGATGTCTGTTATTGCCGATGGTCCTCCGTAACAGAGAAAGGCATTATCATTGTATAAGTAGTAGAAACAATTAACTTCAGTTGCTGGTTAATACACAAAAATACACAAAGTGCTGAAGTAACTCAGCAGGTCAGGCAGCGTTTCTGGAGAACATAGATGAGATATCGGGTCGAGACCCTTCTTCAGACTCTCAGTCTGGAACTGGGCCTGGAATTCAGGTGAGTTGTGGACCTGGCCTGCTGGTGGCAGGGTGAGAGGCGGAATCAATGATCGACGACAGGAGCACAGGTGAGGGTCAGCGGCCTGTTAGCTGGCGGGCAGGTGAGGTGGTGGCGGCCTGTTAGCAGCCGAAGAAGCTGTGGTGGGCCAGCGATGGCAGCAGAAGGTCCAGCCTGGAAGCGGCACGAGCAGCCGGCACTGTCAGCGGCGTTTCTAGCCGGTGGAGACATGGCCAGCCGCCACTAGAAGTGGCAGGGAAGGCAGCGCCCACCAGGGGAAGCATGGGCTGCCAGTCGTCTGTGAAGGAGGAGGCTGTGTTATCCAGGGGTGGCAGAAGGCAGTGAGGGAGGAGCCGTGTGAGCCTGGGGTGACACGGGCATACGGTGCTCTGAGCTGCAAGTAAGGTGGCATGACCCAAGAGTGGCATGAACTGCTGGTTGCACGAGTTGGGGGTGGGGCAGACAACCAGTGCTATCAGCGGCAGGGTGACAGTGGAATCCGTAGGCGGCACAGGTAGCCAGCATTGCAAGCAGCGGGGGTGGCAGCGCAAGCCAGGTGTGGTGCGGAGATCCGGCACTGTAAATAGCAGGGGAGGTTACGCGAGCTGGGAATGGCACGGGCAGCCAGAAGCACTAAGCGGCGGGGTAGGCAGCGTGAGCTGGGGATGGCATGGGTAGCTGGCACTGTAAGTGGCGATGAAGGCTGCTCAGTCCATAGATGGTGCAGGTAACTGTCGACAGGCCAGTCCACTATAACTGAAATCCATGATAAAATGGTCCGTTAAAATGGGGGTTTACTGTATTATTAAATTAACCGTACAGGTTTGAAAGCTGGGAGCAAAGTTTCGACAACTCGTTTGGGGTTTCCTCATTGCAGTGAAGGCCTTGCTGCCATCCAGATCATACTACCGGTGCTCAGGATGTTTCAGAGGAGCATGCTAGGCCCTCTACTTCTGAATCTGCTAAGTTGAGGCATAGGGAGATCACTTTGAAGAGGTTCTCCGCCTCTCCGACGAGAGTTCTGCAACATCCTCTCTCGCTGCCCCCCCCCCCCCCCCCCCCCCCCCCTCTTGGCTAGCCTGCATAGTTTTATGTTTAGCAGTCTTCATTTACCTTTGACCCAGATCTTAATGGAATTTCTGTCAGTGATCTCCCTATGCCTCAACTTAGCAGATTCAGATGTAGAGGTGATTTTGCAGTGCAGCAGGCAAAATTTGTCGGAAAGGAACTGCAGATGCTGGTTTAAACCGAAGATTGTCACAAAAAGCTGGAGTAACTCAGCTGGAGAGGCAGCATCCCCATTCCTTCTCTCCAGAGATGCTGCCTGCCCCGCTGAGTTACTCTAGCTTTTTGTGTCTTCATTCATTAATGATGTTTGACTGCAACAATCATTTATGACCTGCATAAAAAAGATACGCACATGACCTCAACTCACATGAAATGCTCAGCTAATATTACACACATAAAACTACATTCAACTGCAAGGGAATATTGCACTTTTCGGTATATTTCATAAATAAATATTAAAGATACAGATACATTCTGAATTCCAGTACTTAGTCAACTAATTAAAGCGATGCGCATTGCTGCAATCAAGATCAACAAAGCAAATTTAATTTGTTTAGCATATCCCAAATGAAAAAGTAGAAAGATTTATACTTTTCAATATTATTTTGCTTAAATTTAATTCTTCAATGCAAAACACAGCAATGCAAAAGAATGGAACATCTTTGCATTTGTGAACACCTGATTCATATCCTTGAAGGGGTTGCATCAATGAAATTTCTTGAACAAACATCCAAACTAAGCCCATCATACGCTACCATTCCACTTTTCACAACGACGATTCTTAAAGCATATGGCAGCTTTTGTTTCAAGAATTAATTTTGCTTAGTTTGACTCAAATTATATATTTGTGTGCTTTGGACCTCCCATATCCACAATAAATTGATCATCAAAACTCATTTGATATCATATTTTTGCAAATGTCGAATTACATCGACCCACAACCTAATCACCAAAATCAATGAAAATTGTAGCAATCTTATAAGGAAAACAGTGTCGAGAATTTTTGTTTTTGCAGTCCAAACTTTAAAATTAAACTAATTATAAATTATACCAATGGGTTTTTATCATATATGGTCCATTTATGTTCAACAACAGAAATCAAAATGTACATCCACACCATAATAAGTAGTTGGCACTGATTTAGGTCATAGCAAGGAATAGGAAACCAGTAACCATTAAAACTGATTATAAGGCATTGTAGAAGATTTCAATAAATTTCCAAGTTCACTTCGCCTAAGTCCTGAAAGGTAGTGAGTCATCATAATAAACAATGGACAAGTTTTCCACAAACTCAATCTCAAGCTGAATAACACTTCCATGAGCACTCAAATGATATATTCCATATAAGAATTCCTCATCACTGAAGCATTTCTGCAGTAAGAAAGTAGAAAAAAAGGGCAAATTTTAAGAAAGGCCATCAAACTTTGGAGTGATGACAAGTGAACAGACAAGCTACAATCAAATAGACTATCTTTATGGCAGTTGCTTGAAAGATATACAAAGGTAACCAATGATATGTGATTGGACATTCACTTATTTTTTGTGCATCATTCTATTCCCCAAGTAACTGAACACGCGGCTTTTCCTCTCTTGTCCTATAACTAGATTATTCATTTGGGACACAGCAAGTTGGGGTATTGAAACTCAAAATGAAATCAAACACAATGCATATACAATAAAAATAGAAAACATGAGAAACATGTAGCACATCTGACACCATTTATCAGAGATACTATTCCGGGTCAATGAACTTTCATCTGAACACTATTCTGAAAAAGAATCAATGATTTGAAATATTGGATTTGATTCTCTCTCCATTCGTGCTGTCTGGAATTGTGTTTACTTCCAACACTCGATGTTTTTATTTTAGATTCCCATCACTGGTAATCTGCTTTGGCTTCACTATATGTTTATTTTAACTCTGCAAAATAATTTCAGAAACAACTGGGCACTCAATCCCTGCATGTTTCATTTGAAAAGACTACAGACACCCAAAACATTTTTGCTTATTATTTTATGATTTCTAACATGGCAGAAATAAAGCACTGTATTAGTCCACATTCGTCTATTAGTTTATTCAGTCATGCCAATACAAAGAGTCCTTGTTTCCATAATAAAATGAAAGAATGCTTTGGAAGAAATAGTGATAGCTTTGAATCGTGGCCACATAAACCTTAAATGGCTCAGTAAGGCTGTACATCCCCAGAAAACTCCAAGGTCAGACGTCTAGCCTTCCAAAGCCTGCAAGAAATTAAATCTTTCCTTCTGATATTCAAAAATAAAATCTGGATGCATTGTTAAATAATCACAGTGGCCTCCAGTTCCACAAACATTTTACTCAAGATTACTCAAGTTGAGACTTTCTGACTGCTATATAATTAACTATATTAAGTGGACCCATTGGTGCAGCACCCTCTCCTCTCCCCCCTCTCTCTCTTCCCCTCACCTCCCCCCCTCCTCCCCACCCTCCACCCTCCTCCAATCCCCCTCAACCCTCCTTTTCCTCCCTCCTCCCCCCCTCCCTCCACCCCCTCCCTCCCTAGGAGATAGATTTAAGCTTTAAAATGTGAATAACTTTAAAAATATAACACCGATTTCAATGAAACTTCTTCCATTAGCACCAAAGGGTTCATGGTGAGTAAGGTGGGCCTAAAATTGTTGCGCTATCGCGTACCGTTTTGGCTGTAGTTCAGGAACAAACAAACAAGAGATTTAGTATATAGATTTCAACCTATTGTCACTGTGTCCCTTTTTTTAAGAAGCATGAAGAGCATTTATGTTCATATCTGATATATGACTTAACAATCAGTAACAATCGAATTGTGAAAAGCTTGGATAGAATTGATGTGGAGAGGAGGTTTCCACTAGTGGATGAGTCGAGGACGAGAGGTCACAGACTCAGAATTAATGGAAGTTCCTTTAGTATGGAGATGAGGAGGAATTTCTTAAGTCAGAGGGTGGTGAACCTGTGAAATTCTTTGCTACAGAAGGCTGTGGAGCCCGTCAATGGATATGTTTATGGCAGAGATAGATAGATTCTTGTTTAGTACAGGTGTCAGGGGTTATGGGGAGAAGGCAGAATGGGGTTAGGAGGGACAGATAGATCAGCCATGATTGAATGGCGGAGTAGACGTGATGGGCCGAATGGCCTAATTCTGCTCCTATCCCTTATGACCTTATGGTAACTTCTTAAGGTAAAGTTAATTGTACCTTTTCAGTTATTTTATTTTTCACTAGTAGCATGGCATTCTGATCAAGGGATGGGAATGTCTGTGGAAAATCTAGTTAGTGTGCAGTGGTAAGAATGTAAAAGAATATGCATAAGAGTGCAAGTCATATAGACCGTAATTCCGGGTCCAGTAATTAATGAGATCATGCCTGAGCTATTTTGGCCTGATTCCCATAACCCTGGATTCTCTTAGTGTCCAGAAATGTATTTAATAAATTCCATGGGGTTCTAGGGTAGAGAATATTAAAGATACCCAAAAAATTGTGTTAATCTGGAAAGAGCGCAAAGAAGATTTATGACACCAGGACTTGAGGACCTCGCTCTAGGGAGAGGTTGGCCAAGCTAGGACTTTATTTCTTGGAATGCAGGAGGATGAGGGGTGATCTTTCAGAGGGGTATAAGATCATGAGAATAATAGTAGATAGAGTAGATGCACAAAGTTCTTTACCCAGAGTTGGGGAATCAAGAATCAAGAAGCAGAGGACATACAGTTGGGTTAAGATGAGAGGGGGAAAGATTTAATTGGAATCTGAGGGCAACTTTTTCCACAGAGGGTGATGGATATATGGAATGAGCTGCCAGAGTAGTTGATATAGATACCATAACAACATTTAAAAGACATTTGGACAGGTACATGGACAGGAAAGGTTTAGAGGGCCAAATGCGGGCTGAAGTTTGTGGGCCAAATGCGGGCTGGTGGTACGAGTGCAGATGGGGCAATTTGTTCAGCATGGGCAAGTTGGGCCAAAGGGTCTGTTTATATGCTGTATCACTCTTTACTCTATATAGTTGTTAAACGCAGCCAAATGAGACTACCGTAGATTGGTATCTTGGATGGCATGGATGAATTGGGCCTTAGGGTCTGTTTCTAGGTGTTGTAGGACTCTATAACTTTCATTTAATTAATTTGCAATTAAAAGCTATTTTCAGGTTAAAAACTAACCTCAGAGCTACCAGATTATTGGACAAATATTTAGTTAATGTTTCACTAACAAGATTCAGGGAAGGTATATCAATCCTCCTTATTCAATCTAGTCAGGATATGACTCCAGAACCACCAATATAATTTACCGTAAACTATCTATTCAATTTGGGTAATTAGTGTTGTTCAATAAATGTACTTCCAGTCATTTTCATGTCCCACGAAGGAGTAAATAATGAAAATAAAATTCAAGATTTAGCGATTTTAATTTCCTATTCCAGATTTAATAAATTACTTGAATTTAAATTCTCCATCGGTAATAGTGGGATTTAAACTTCTGTATCTGTGGATGATTAATTCTGGATAAAAGCCAATATCTTAACCTTGTAGTACCACACTTGGTATAATTTTGGTCAGAAACCTTCCTATGAAATACTTAATATCCTTCACTGAGAATATTTTGTCATTCCAGACTAAACACCACAGTAAACATCCTCAGTAAACATCCTCAGTAAACTTGAATTTCATTTCTAATTTACATTTACCTTTGTGGAATAAATATTAGCAAAAGTATAACTTGTTTTCCAGTAAGTTACTGGTGATGTTAATTCCTTACGAAAAACTAACAAAATGCATTGATTTGGCTGTCTGTTTCAAAATAACACTGGCATCTAGTCCAAAAAGTGAAAAACTGCCCAAATACAACTTGTCCACAAAAAGTAAGACAAATCCAAACCTACCATTCTATTAGTCTATCCCCAATGTTTTTACCTGATACCACCCAGCAAAAAAAACTGCTCACCAATGGTCAGTTTGGCTTCTGTCTACTGTTGGCTGCTGACCAATGGTCAGCAAACACTTTGGCTCTATCCTGGTCTCTGCCTAAACATAGACAAATAGTTGGACTCCGTGAATGGCTGCACTTGACATCAAGGTAGCATACAGCCCTAAATAACGTTGTTGATTAAAAAGAAACATCACAACTAGCCGGAGCCATTATGACATAAATTAAGGTGGTTGTGAATATTAGAGAGCAATCATTCTCAGTGTCTAACCTCTATTCTTCAGCTGCTTCATTCTTTGAATTTCCTCATAAACTTCCCAGTTTTTATTGACCAGGAAGGAGATTGAGAACCACGTAACCTGGTGCCAAAACAAGAACCTTTCTCTCAATGTCAGTGAGGCAAAGGAGATTGTGATTGACTTCATAAAGCGAAGCGGTAGAAATACTGTGGTATACATTGACGGCGCTGAAGTAGAAATGGATAAATATCACCAGCTATTTGTCCTGGACCAGCCATATCGAAGCAATAACCAAGAAAGCACACCAATCTAATTCTTTAGAAGGATTAGGAAGTTTGTCATATCCCCAACAACTCCTACAGATGCACCCTAGAAAGCAGTTTATCGGGGTGCATCACAGAGGAACTATCTAAAGTTAGAGAAGTCAATGTTCATACCGCTGGGCTGTAAGCTGCCCAAGCTCCATCCAACGCCACAAGAAATTGCAGAGCTCTGAACTCAGCCCAGACCCACACTAAAAAAAAACACCTTTCAATTGACTCCATCTACACTTCACGCTGCCTCGTCTTGGCCACCAGCATAATCAAGGATGTGTCTCAATCCGGTCATTCGTGAGAGCCTCATCTATAATGGAAGAGGGGAAGCCCCGTTTCCTAAAGAATGAGGACATCTCAGATGCCCTAGTGTGAGACACCTCATCCTGGACGCAGATGCGGCGTAGACGGAGGAATTAGGAGTAGGGGATAGACTTTTTGCAGGAAAGGGTGGGAAGAGGTGTGGTCCAGATAGCTGTGGGAGTCAGTGGGTTTGTAGTAGATGTCAGTCACTAGTCTGCCTCCTGTGATCTCCGGCGACCGTTTCGCTCAACACCTTCGCTCAGTCCACCTTAACCAACCTGATCTCCTGGTGGTTGAGCACTTCAACTCCCCCACCCACACCCAGTCTGACCTTTCTGTCATGGGCCTCCTCCAGTGTCATAGTGAGGCTCACTGGAAATTGGAGGAACAGCACCTCATATTTCGCTTGGGCAGCTTACAGCCCAGCAGTATGAACATTGACTTCTCTAACTTTAGATAGTTCCTCTGTCCCTCTCTTCCCCTCCCCCTTCCCAGTTTTCCCACTGTCTTCCTGTCTCCACCTATATCCTTTCTTTGTCCCGCTACCCCTGACATCAGTCTGAAGAAGGGTCTCAATCCGAAACGTCACCTATTCCTTCTCTCCAAGATGCTGCCTGACCTGCAGAGTTACTCCAGCATTTTGTGATACCTTGGATTTGTACCAGCATCTGCAGTTATTTTCCTATCCAAAAGTCTAAAGTAATTCCATCTTGCATTCCCATGAGCTTAATCTCCAACCATCTCTTCGCACCACTCTCTCCTGCCCCATTCTCCTGCCACAAACCTACTTGAGGGAGTATTTACAATAGCCAATTAACCTACCAACCTACACATCCTGGGCATGTGAAAAGAAAATGGAACACCCAGGAAATACTCACAAACTCACAAAGGGATCATGCATATACCACACATTCAACATCAGAAATCAGGATCAAACCCAGGTCTCTGGAGCCATGTGGCAGCAGCACTAAATGTTGCACCACTTTAAATACATTGACCATTTCTCGTGAATAGGTGTTAGCTCTAATCATGTGCGACGACACTTTGCTTTGGCCCATGATTATAGTTTTCTTGACACTAATGGTGAGGAGATTAGATATTGCAAGGTAAATACTGCTTTACTATAAAAATTAAACTTTGTCCAATGAATGGATAAGAGCAGTTTCACCCACGAATCAATTCTCAAAAGTATGCATTTTGTCAAAAATTGAAAGGCATGCCAATATAAATGAAATAAAAAATAAGCTGGAAACACAACGAATCTTTAACTGGTAAACAAGGTGTCACATCATTACATTTTTAGGCAAAGTAAACACAAACATGGTACATTCAAGCACTTAATTTCAAATTTGTATTTTGGCAATACAGTGGAAAGCACAGATATCAAAGGTTCAAAGGTCTTATATTGTCACGTGTACCATGCAGTGATATTCAATGATCAATTTTGTCATTTAGTACCTACATTTAAAAAATAATGTAAAATCTCTACAAAATTTAGATATTCCTTCATGATACAAATTAACTCCCAATGCAGAGGGAGCACTCCATTTTGGGTTGGTTGTTAGTTCTGGTATTTCCCTATGTTTGTCATCACTGGCAATCACAATTTGATACAGAATGAATGCCACTTGCCCCAATATAGACAGCTGCGAATAACCTCATTTATGAATGCGTGCCTCTCTAATGCTTTACCAATGCTTATTTATTTTTGCTATCCACTTTGCTGTTGTAACCCTGAAAATGTATCCGTTGTGGGACGAATAAAGGAAATATTATTATTATTATTATTATTATACTTTTCTTGGATTGTTTACTCTGCAATACTATGTGCTAAAACCAACATTTAAAATCAAGCAATAAAACATAAAGTCAATGTATTCTTCCAATGAAATGAGTCAAGAAATGCAAACACACAGCTGGGAGAGCTAAAGCTATTTATGAAACTCTGAATTTATATGCTCAAACATTATGGAATGTCTTTTATGCTTGACAGTGTTTCAAAAAATATATAATGCCTTGACTATAAGAGAAGGATATGCTTACATAAATGTATGGAATTATGATCACTATCCCTTTACACAGGTCCCTGGAAGGACTGCTACCATGTCCGGCAGGCTGGATATGCAAACAGCGGCATGTACTTGATCAAACCTGAAGGCACAAATAAACTAATCCAAGTCTGGTGCGACCATAGCCATGGTCAGGGAGGCTGGACAGTAATCCAGCGTAGGGTTGATGGGGCAGTCAATTTCTTCAGGAACTGGGATAACTACAAGGTAAATTTGTTAAAAACTTTGTTTCCTATGTTTTATGGAAATCTGTACTTATCAAGGCAAGCGCCAAATTGGTTCATGGTAACCATACAGCACCCATTTTCCAGACTGAAAGCACGCAATCTTCAGCTGTAGATAATCGTGCTTTTCTCAAGTGGCAAAAGATTTCAGAATTCCATGTGCACAGGATGCTTTTCAAATATTGACAACACCTACAAATATTGACAACATGCCAGTGGAAACAAAGTCAAAAGTTTCCAAAAGGAATCTAAACAACCAAATGATGGAGAGTCTATAGTTTATTTTATATTTGTGTTGGCATGAGTAATGTTATGCTTTTCAAAACCAACCTGTCCAAATTTCAGAAGCACCAACCAAGATGCAGATCTTGTGTTAAGTCCTCACATGCCCCTTAAAGACCATTTGCAGACTTCTGTTTAAAAACCATGCTCTGCAGCATTTTTACTTTTAAAGACACTGTGAAATCATGGTCTTGTTTTGTTCTAATTTAGGGCAACTCTGTAAAGTGTGCTTGTCACATATTTTCCAATTTGAGCATGTTTGCATATTTTTCTGAAACCGAGGTTAAAATTAAAGTAAAAAAGCTTTCCCTTTTAAAGAATCGTTCACAAGATGCATAAATTGTTGACAGGGCATATCATCTGCAATTAAATTACCCTTAAGAATATAGTGATGAGTGCTATCTTGAGGTACCTGTGATGCAGGTATTTTCATTGTGGTTTTACGTTGTGGTTTGAGGATTTGATTGAATAAAGATGAAGAAACAGACATATTTCAAATTCTTGATTAATGCATAATTTGGGCAGGAGGTAGCATGCTCTTGTAGCCATTGTCCTTCTGGAATAAAAGTTACTGTTTAAGAGAGTTTGTGAAAGTATCCTTGCTAGCTCCATACTGAAGTTATACTCAGAGATTACAAAAGACAATTGCTGGTTCCAGTCGTTCACATTACAACAGTGATTTCAGCAGCACAAACATTAACAGTACAGGGAATTTTATTCCTACCAATTGTAACAGATCAATATAGCTATAATCTCACTGCAGTAAAAATGAGATCGTGAAACTTCAGGATTGTGCATTATTCCAACTATAATAATATCATGAGTGGTGCAACAGGAGACTAATTCCATTAAAAACATCATGGGTGCAAACAGGTCATGCACCTCCATGGAGGCCTATTAGTTGCGGTTAACTAAAAACCACCTGCTAAAATGTACAATGAGTTCCGGAGCTATTAGCCAAACCACTTAAATTTCAGGCATCCCAAGTCCCATATAAAAGGAGAATAATCAAACTACTTGCCAACAATCATGAGGTCCAGCCAAGCCACTAGGTTCAAACATACCACCATGAAAAATGAAAGTCTATTTTGTCCAAAGAAACTGCACCAAAAGTAAATGCACGTTGCGTGCTGCTACTCAGAGCAAAGGAGTCCGATACACAAAAATGTGCTGCTCAAACTGATCAGATGTCTTTTGCTTTTCCTGAGGACTGGAATGATAAAAATTTCCTTGAAGCAGATGGGGAAAAAAACATTGTTGAAGAAAGAAGTTGAAGATGTCAGCAAAGATTGTGGCCAATTGATTGGTGTCATTTTTCAAAAGATTACGGTCAAGGAAATTTACCAGAGTGGTATGAATCACCAATGATGCAAAATTGAGAAATGTTAAGACACCGGGGAAGTTTGAGAAGAGTGATGTTATGTGAAGCATCCAAAAGCATGAAAACGCCAGAGTAAATAAAAATGCTATTTGCTGCATCAGATTTCAGAAATGATAAAACAAGTGGCAAGATAAGGAGAATTTATTACCTTGCAAGATATAATAATTGAAAATGCACCGCCCATAATGATTCCTGATTAAGTTACAAAAGAGAATTGCAACGGGCAGGTTTAGATGGCTATACCGAAAGTCTCTTTCGGAGACTGAAACATTCAATTAATCTATTTATAAGCATATTTGTTTAAACTGCATGTAACTGTGGCTTCGCTGCATTAGACTTCTGCAAGATCAGTTTTCAAAATGGAGAAGTGAATATTAAGACCTTTAAGAATGCAAGGCATTAGTAAAAATCACATGTATCATTCACAGTTCAAAAATATTAATAGCATACTAAATGAAACATCTGAAATTAAATTACATTTTTGCATATTTAAGAAACAATATTTCGGACTTCTGACAGGGAACTACACTGATCAGCCAAAACATTATGACCACCTGCATAATATGCTGTTGGTCCTCCGTGTGCCGCCAAACAGCGCCGACCCGTCGAGACATGGACTCTACAAGACCCCTGAAGGTGTCCTGTGGTATCTGGCACCAAATCATTAGCAGCAGATCCTTCAAGTCCTGTAAGTTGCGAGGTGGAGCCGCCGTGGATCCAACTTGTTGATCCAGCACATCCCACAGATGCTCAATCGGATTGAGACCTGGAGAATTTGGAGGCCAGGGCAACACCATGAACACTTCATCATGTTCCTCAAACCATTCCCGAACAATGTGTGCAGTGTGGCAGGGTGCATTATTTTGCTGAAAGAGGCCACTGCCATCAGGGAATACCATTGCCATGAAGGGGTGTACCTGGTCTGCAATGATGTTTAGGTAGGTGACACATGTCAAATTGACGTCCACATGAATGGCCAGACCCAGGGTTTCCCAGCAGAACATTGCCCAGAGCATCACACTCCCTCCACCGGCTTGTCGTCTTCCCACAGGCTATCCCGTCTGGTCGGTTCGCACCTATATTCATGTTCATTTCCAAGACTGAAAAAAAAGTATTTATAGGCTCCAATCTGGTGACCAGGGGTGAGGCCAGTGTTCAATGTTTAATTGTTAAAACTTGCCACGAGATTACGGAAAAATCAACTTTATAATTCTCTATCAATACATCAGAGAATAAATACTGCCGCTCAACAAAGGCATAAAAGAAATCACAATTAAAAGTCAATTTTGCAACAAGACCAACTTGCTGATTGTCAATTGATTGTCAAATTTTGCTGATTAATAAATTACATCCACCACAATGATGAGTATTTTCGCTGGCACAACAATCTAGCGCTTCCAAGCTCAGCACATAAATTCTCAACAATGTACTAACACCTCAAAGTAGCATCTAAAATTGAAACGTCATTTCACAAGTTCAAGTTGCTGATAAGTTTTTGTTTATCACTGTCCAGAAAGCAAACTTTTCCAGGATATCCAACCACAGAAACAATAGTATTGTCTCACCGCCAACTATAATGCCTCAGAAAATAGTGCACTATGATTATGGACTGACCTTTCAATAGGTCATCATTTTGATCAAACATACTTAAGCAATGAATCCCTCAAACATCTATCAAAATGATATCATTTTCAGTTCCAATGTTGATCAAAGGGGGGAAAAAAGAAAATTCACAATTCCTTTAACTTGTAGTCTAAGAAAATAATGTTATTTATCCAGGTAACTGGATACAATGTTCACAATTACAATTGTAATTAATTTTATAAAAGCATAATAGGAGCCTTTGATCTGGTAAGTGCTGTCTCAAAAAAAATCTTAAATAAGCAAATCTCAATATGCTGACACAAAAAGCTTTTGTAAGTAATGCACTGAGTATTCTAATTTCTTAATAGATTTTAAAAAGTTATAGAAACAATGTCTGAAAACATTGCATATACAATAGTGATTACAAATTGATTGGATGTTATCTGATTTCAGAGAGGGTTTGGCGACATCGATGGAGAACATTGGCTTGGACTAGAGAATATTTACAGGTTGACTGCACAGGGAAACAACAAGCTATTCATCAAATTGGAAGACTGGAATGATAAAATAGTGTACGCTGAGTACACTGCCTTCAGAATAGAGGATGAAGACGACAATTATAGGTTACGCGTTGGCAGCTATGAAGGAAATGCAGGAGACTCTCTTACATGGCACAATGGCAAACAGTTTACAACACTTGACAGAGACAGAGATTCATACTCAGGTAACATTCTTAAGTAATATTCTTAAGTAATTGTGTTTGAAGGGCACTTTTATAAATATAAACACAAAACATAAATCATTATGGAATTATTTGTGATGAATAATATAAAAGTAAAAATATAGAAACATAGTATTAGCTAAATGGTGGACATCTTTCATTTTACCATTTAAATTCTTCTTTATACAACATAGATTTACTTGAAACATTAATATATATCAGATACTGGGGGGAAAGTGGACCCCATTTCAGTTCCAGTTCCAAATTACTGACAGCAATTGGAAAACAAGCAAGGATATTGCCGATACTGGAAAAATGCCTGGAAGTGATTGCCTGTTACTACAACAGCAATCACAGTGCCTCATTTATATTCTGGAGTTGCTGCCTGAGTCAAGGTTACTGCTGTGAAGCTGCTGTAATACGAAATGAGCACCAGAGATATCTTTATTCTACACATTAAAAACTATTACAGCAAAATTCTCTGCCTCAGAAGGCTGTGGAGGCCGATTCTCTGGATGCTTTCAAAAGAGAGTTAGATAGAGCTCTTAATGATAGCGGAGTCAGGGGGTATGGGGAGAGGGCAGGAACAGGGTACTGATTGTGAATAATCAGCCATGATCACATTGAATGGCAGTGCTGGCCCGAAGGGCCGAATGGCCTACTCCTGCACCTATTGTCTATAAAATGTAGCAATTCAAAATGACAACAGGTACCAGATCTAACTGCATTTCAATTGTTATAACTTTGTTAACCTACAACTTTAAATGGTGAGCTTTAGATTTGAATTCAACAACTTTTTAAAATGCATATTAGGAACTTTGCAATGAACTGATATCCACATAACATGATTCAAGCAAAATAAAAGTTGCACTTAAATTAAAAGATTACAAAGTACCATAATGTATTAATGAAGCAGGTTTTTTTTACCAAGTTCTCAGCTGGACCTTTTGGTAAAACCTGCTAAAAGTGTTAACAGATAAACCATTGGTGTCTATGACAACACATGCATTTCGAAGCCAAATGCAATTTAGGGCTTACAAGATATTGAAAAACAGCATGTTCCACCAAGGGAATTTATGGCTTCAACATGTTTTGCTGGAAATCAGTCAGGAAAGGCCAACAAAAGCATATTTATTTAAGAGTTTATAACATTGCTTAAGCATCTTGCAAAAAATAAAAAGTTTTTTTGCAACTGGAAGGCAATAGTGGAAACAGATTAATGAGGCATGGCTGGAGTATAGATTAATGAAGTCTGAATGATGCCAGTGTTCTTGACTATTTTTAAAGTTGCCTTCAAATCAGACAAGTGAAGAGTAATAATCAGATTCCTGATTTGTGCTTGGTCAATGCCAGGTAGGTTTTGAGAAGTCAGGTAACAAGTTACGGTGCAAAATACTTGAAACCTCAGTCTTGGATTTTTATAGATGGACATATTTCTGTATGTGGAGACACAATAGACCGCAGATGCTGGAACTTGAACAAAAAGCAGCTGGCTGGCCCGCTAAGGCACTAAATTTTTAGAGTTTATGTTTTCATTAAGAGATTAAGTAATTGTAGTGATATTGAACATCAAGGGAAGATAGTTAGATTATCTCTCGTTGTAGATGGTCACTGCTTCACTTGTGTGGCACAAATGTTATTTGCTGCATTGGTCAGCCCAAGCCTAAATATTTCAAGGTCTTATTGAATTTGGGAGCAGACTTCAATATTGGTGAAGTTGTGATAAAACAAACACTGTAAATCTTTATTTATTTGTTCACCAGACGTGGTCATCCTTATTAACTTCAGTACTTATTGACCATCCTTAATTGCCCACACTGAGGAAGCAGTTAAGACTCGACTACATTAGTGGGTCCATATAGACTAAAGATGGCAAACGTCTTCCCTGATGGACATTGATAACCTAGACGAATCATTTAACAACTCTATATTTGGCTTTACAATGGGAAATATATTATATAAGCAGATTATATATTTTTGTACATTTTACAACTATGTTCTGAAGCCAGATGAATGACCACAACAAAGACTACATCTCCTACTTGTCGGGTCTGAATTTAATAGTGAAGAGTGCTCCAATGGATTCATAGTCATTTCATGTTTACTTATGGTGCTTCTTAATGTCACACTTACTCAAATGGTGTCAACGTCAAAAGCTGTCACACTCACTTCATCTCTGTAATTCAGCTCTATTATTCATATCGGAACCAAGGTGATATTGAAATCTAGAGATAATGAGTCTTGGCTGAAACCAAAATGGACATCAGTGACTAAATTACCTGCAAGTGCTGCTTGACAGTATTGTTAACAGTTTTTATAACTTTGCTGATCATACGTACATGAATAGGACACATTTGGAGGGATATGGACAAAACGCGGGCAGGTGGGACTAGTGTAGCCGGGACATGTTGGCCGGTGTGGGCATGTTGGGCAGAATGGCCTGTTTCCACGATGTATCACTCTATGACTCTAACTCTCTGAAACTGGCAACATGTGAATATAGAGTGCTAAAGACGATATATGGCATGCTTATTTTCATAGTTCAGGACATTGAGCACAAGAGTCAGGAAGTCATGATACAGCTTTATAGGACTTTGGTTAGGCCACATTTGAAGTATTGCATGCAGGGTGTAGCGGAGGTTTACCATGAAACAAGGAACTGTAGATGCCGCTTTACAAACAAATAAACAAAGTGGTGGCAGGCAGCATCTCTGGAGAACATGGATAGGTGATGATTTGGGTCAGAAATTTCTTCAGAATGATGCCTTGATTAGGGGACATTGGCTACAGGGAGAATTTGGACAGACTTGAATAGTTTTTTCTGGAATGCCGGAGATTGCGGAGAGACTTGATAAAAGAATATAAAATTAAGAGAGGCATAGTAGACAGCCAGAATCTTTTTCCGAGGATGGAAAAATCAAATACTAGTGGGCATAGCTGTAAGGTGAGAGGGGCGAAGTTTAAATATGTGTGGGGCAACTTTTTTTTTACGCCGAGGATCATGTTGCCAGGTTTGGTGGTTGAGGCAAATACAATAGTGGCATTTAAGAGGCTTTTGAATAGGTATATGGATCTGCAGGGAGTGGAAGGATACAGATTGTGCACAGGTAGATAATAGATATTCTTGGCCTCATGTTCAGCACAGACATTGTGGGCTGAAGGGCCTGTTCTTGTGCTATACTGTTCTACGTTCAGGTGGCCAGGTGGGCTGAGAAGTGGTTGATAGAATTTAATAGAGAGGACATGTGAGGTGTTGCATTTTGGGAAGTCTAACATGGACAGGGCCTACGCAATGAATGGTAGGGCTCTGGGGAATGTTGTGGAGCAGAGGGATCTCGGAGTAGTTCCTTGAAGGTAAAGTTGCAGATAGGCATTTGGCACATTGGCCTTCATCAGAATATTGAGTGCAGAAGTTGGGAGGTCGAGTTGCAGTTGTATAAGACGTTGGTGAGGCCGCATTTAGAGTATTGTGTTCAGTTCTGTGCACCATGTTGTAGGAAAGATGTTGTCAAGCTGGAACGGGTACAGAGAAGATTTATGAGGATGTGCCAGGGCTAGAAGGTCTGAGCTATAGGGAGAGGTTGAGTAGACTGGGACTAATGCTTGGAGTGCAGGAGGATGAACGGTGATCTTGTGTGTAAAATCATGAGAGGTATAGATCTGGTAGATGCATAGAGGACCAGAGGACAGAGGTTCAAGGTGAAGGGAAAAAGATTTAATAGGAATCTGAGGGGTAACTTTTCACGTAAAGGGTGGTGGGTGTATGGAACAAACTGTCAGGCGAGGTAGTTGAGGTAGGGACTATTCCATCATTTAAGAAACAGTTAGACAGGTACATGGATATGACAGTTTTGGAGGGATAGGGATCAAACGCAGGCAGGTGACCTAATGTAGCTAGGACATGTTGGCCAGTGTGGGCAAGTTGGACCGAAGGGCCTGTTTCCATACTGTATCACTCTATGACTCTAGACAGGTGCCTGGATAGTAAAGGATTAGAGGGATATGGGCCAAATGTAGGCAAATGGAACTAGCTTAGATGGGGCATTTTGGTCGGCATGGTCGAATTGGGCCGAAGGGCCCGTTTCATGCTGTAGGATTCTATGAGATTAAAAAACGTAGTAAAATCTGGGAAGTAACAGTGACATGGAGTTGATAGGCTCACAACGTTTCTCTAATCGAATTGGCAGAGTAGCAGTAAGGTCCAAAACAGAGGCCTTATAATCGCACTGTTGGCAGGACTATGTAATTACAGCGAGACGTATCAGTGGCAATATTCACTGCATTTTAAAGTATGAGCTCCATTGCCAGGCTCTCCATACAATCCAGCTCCAGAATGCAAAGATGCAGCATTTAACTGGGTAAACTATCCAAGACCACTATCCAGTTATACTGCTCATAATTTTTTTTTAAATTGTTGCTCTAGTTTATTAAACATCTGAATCGGTTAAATGTGTTTAGTTTGGTGTAGTTTAGAAATACAGCGCAGAAATAGGCCCTTTGGCCATACAGAGTCCACGCCGATTCTTACGCACTAACACTACCCTACACACACCAGGGACAATTTACAATTTGACCAAACCAATTAGCCCACAAACCTGTACATCTTCGAAGTGTGGGAAGAAACCGGAGCACCCGGCGAAAACCCACACAGATCACGGGGAGAACGTACAAACTCCATACAGACAGCACCCGTAATCAGGATTGAACACGGGTCTCTGCCGTTGTAGGACTGCAATTCTACCACGTCACCGTGCCACCCATTTAACCGAAGTTAAATATTTAAGTCAACCATATTAACCAAATAAATAATAGACAATAGACAATAGGTGCAGGAGTAGGCCATTCGGCCCTTTGAGCCAGCACAGCCATTCACTGTGATCATGGCTGATCATGCACAATCAGTACCCCATTCCTGCCTTCTCCCCATATCCCCTGACTCCACTATCATTAAGAGCTTTGTCCCGCCCCCCGACATCAGTCTGAAGAAGGGTCTCGACCCGAAACGTCACCCATTCCTTCTCTCCTGAGATGCTGCCTGATCTGCTAAGTTACTCCAGCATTTTGTGATACCTTCGATTTGTACCAGTATCTGCAGTTATTTTCCTACATCATTAAGAGCTCTATCTAACTCCCTCTTGAAAGCATCCAGAGAATTGGCCTCCACTGCCTTCTGAGGCAGAGAATTCCACAGATTCACAACTTTCTGTGAAAAGGTTTTTCCTCATCTCCGTTCTAAATGGCCTACCCCTTATTCTTAAAAACTATGGCCCCTAGTCCGGGACTCCCCCAACATCGGGAACATGTTTCCTGCCTCTAGCTTGTCCAATCCCTTAATAATCTTATATGTTTCAATAAGATCCCCTCTCAACCTAAATTCCAGAGTATACAAGCCCAGTCGTTCCAGTCTTTCAACGTACGACAGTCCTACCATTCTGGGAATTGACCTCGTGAACCTACGCTGCACTCCCTCAATAGCAAGAATGTCCTTCCTCAAGTTTGGAGACCAAAACTGCACACAATACTCCAGGTGTGGTTTCACGAGGGCCCTGTACAACTGCAGAAGGACCTCTTTGCTCCTATACTCAACTCCTCTTGTTATGAAGGCAGACATTCCACTGGCTTTCTTCACTGCCTGCTGTACCTGAATGCTTCCTTTCAGTGACTGATGAACAAGGACACCCAGATCTCGTTGTACTTCCCTTTTTCCTAACTTGACACCATTCAGATAATAATCTGCCTTCCTGTTCTTATCACCAAAGTGGATAACCTCACATTTATCCACATTAAACTGCATCTGCCATGTATCTGCCCACTCACACAACCTGCCCAAGTCACCCTGCAACCTCATAGCATCTTCCTCACAGTTCACACTGCCACCCAGCTTTGTGTCATCTGCAAATTTGCTAATGTCACTTTTAATCCGTTCATCCAAGTTATTAATGTATATAGTAAATATTTGATAATATGTTGGTTATTTCTGACCAGATTTTTAATTTTTTTAAATATCTGCTGGATCTAGCTGGATAAATTAGACGAACAATTTAAATGGTTGTCAAAGATTTTACTGGTAGGCTTGTAGCCAAGGTTTGCTCTGACATGACAGCATTTATAAGTGTAAAGTCCTGCCATTGAACTGGATTGCACCACTGAGGATCTAACATGCTTATTGAGGTTAAACTGACCCCATGGAATGTGTTAAAAGGTAAATGCAAACTTGATGTTTAGGTCCACAGCACTAGCTTGAAATTTTGGGTCCTATTGAATGTTCAGATTTACATTACGATAGTTAAATATGATAGGGAGAGTGTATAGATTTAAGCATTTTAATTGTCTTATGCAGTTAGGTTGAATAAATGAACTTGTAAAAGACACAAATACTTTATTTCATCAGATTAACTATTCTTTTAACCAGAAAAATGTTTTTTCCCCTGTCCTATTCCTGCTTTCCCAAATACTTTAGATCCACGGTATAAAATAGCTGGGACAGTATGCTGCAAAATATATAATTGACTTCCTGTTCTTTCCTTAGGTAATTGTGCCCATTTCCATAAAGGTGGCTGGTGGTACAATGCCTGCGCACACTGTAATTTGAATGGAGTATGGTATCGTGGAGGTCATTATCGCAGCAAGTATCAAGATGGACTCTACTGGGCTGAATTTCGAGGGGGTTCATATTCTCTTAAAAGCGTAGTAATGATGGTCAAAGCTGAATAACACACTGGTAGACAAGTTACCTATATCCCCTCCCCCCCACCCCCCACGAATATGATCATAAAAAACTAACTAAAAATGTAGGAGTGTTTCAAAAACAGATCATGTGCTTTGTTCAAAAAGCATTATGTTTTACAATGTTGAAAAATCATTTAACTTGTTACCTACGTAAAAGGAGTCATTACCTTATAAAATACTTCAGAAAGCAAAGGTTCTAAAAGTGCTATGTGCATTTATGTTTAATGTTCATTGATACTGTGCTGAACAACTTGCACTATAAAGGGAGTGCTACTTTCTGATACAGAAGGTAGATGAATTTAACCAGAATACTTTGTAACCCAATAAAACCACAATGCTATGATTAATCTTTGGATATATATATTAATGCTATATTTTATTAAAACAGACAATTGTTTAATAATCTGCTGTCTGACCCATCAACTTTATTCCACGAAAAGACATAGTGCTGGAGTAACTCAGCAGCTCAGGCGGCATCTCTGGGGAACGTGGTTGGGTGTTGTTTCGGATAGGGACCCTTCTTCAGACTGATAATAGAAAGAGGGAGAAAGAACTCATTGGAAGAGAGGTGGGGTGGGACAAAGCCTGGCAAGTGATAGGTAGATACAGGTGAGGAGGATTGACGGGATAGGTAGATACAGGTGAGGGGGGGTGGGAGGGGGGAGGGGGGGGTGAGGGAGGGAGACGGGGGTGGGAGAAGGGGGGAAGGGAGGGAGGAAGGGGGGGTGGGAGGGAGGAAGGGGGGGTGGGAGGGAGAAGGGGGGTGGAGGGAGAAGGGGGGTGGAGGGAGAGAGGGAGGGAGGGTGGGAGAAAGAAAGGGTGAGGGAGGGTGGAGGGAGGGAGAAGGGGATAGGAAGGGAGCAGGGGGGAAGGGGACAAGGGGGAGGGGAGAAGGGGGGATGGAAGAAGGGGGAGGGAAGAAGGGGGGAGGGAGGAAGGGAGATGGGGAGGCGGGGGGGAGAAGGAGGTGGGGGGTTAGTAAGCTAAAGTTGGAGAATTCAATGTTCATACCTTTGGGTTGTAAGCTACTCAAGCAAAATATGGGATATGAACTTTATCATCCAAGGATCCATTATATTTTATTTTAATGATGGTTACTTAAGGATTAGATTGAAATAAATATTTGATGTTTTTCACAGATTGAAGGTTAAACTCCTTGTGGACAATTAAGTTATTTCTTCAGATTATGAATACTGACTGGCCCTGAATTAGATGAAAAGATTTAAAACTAAATGTTCAAATTGTGCAAAAGTTTTTCAACACCTTTATTGAACAAATTATTTTGTACAAATTCGTAACTTTATTTTGTTTTGATTAACTATACTGATGCTTTGTATAAAGGGAGGTTTGTGTTTTGAATTCTTTCAAGAACTTCATAAGAAAAGAAGTGCATCCAAAGAATGTAGAACTTGAACTTGCCTCTGATGTTTGATACAAATGGTTTGCTTTGATCCAACACTAATTAGAAGCAAAATTATATTGTAATCACGATTTTTTAAACCTGCTTTTGCAAATAGTATTACGAGTGCCTGTGCCTGTACTATAACTATTATATTAAATTATTCATAAATAATTCAAGACAACAAAATATTGAAAAGCCACAATGGAAAACCTCAATACTCTTCTGGACAATTTTGACATTAGAACATCAGAAACATGGTTTCTCTGAATAGGTTGGCTGCTATGCAAACATCAAGACACTAATTTTTGAAAATGATTTCAATCAATTTACAATTGCTGCATGGCTAATTATCTTTAGCTAATTGAGAATTTAATTCCACCAGCATCTTAGATGAAAAACTAAGCACAAATTGCCAGAGTTCAGAGGCATCTGACAAAGCAGTCTCACAGCCAGCATTTGGATTCTCCAATGAAAATGTTTATGTAATCACCCCCAATCACCTGGAAATAGTGTTTGGAACCTGAGGTGGTGGAGGCAGGTAAAAGGGCAGCAGTTAAATGGTAAGACAGTGAATGTGTGCTTCTATCCTCCACCATTTGCTAATTAGTAAATGCAGGGGTTTAAAACGGATCTGCTTAACGCCAACAATTACTTCCATGCAAATGCCTGAACATTGAGAGGTCTTTCCAAATATACCTGGTGATATCAGTATGATTCAAAATAATTATAAAACACAAGAACATAAGAAACATTTAAATACATTCATGTCAATGAAATAGTAAATGACAATTAGCTTTAACTTGCTCTTCTAATTTTATGTGATTTTCTGCAATAAAATCAATATCTCTACTGAACAATAGTTCATCAGGCAGTTTACTCAGATCCTGGGAGGTCTATAGATGTTTACGTTCCTGTTTCAAATTCTACATTTATTTCACATTACAGAAAGTCCCTAGGTTACAGAACATTTTTGTTCCTGAGAACTGTCCGTAAGTCAGAAACATGCATTTTCTTTAGTTTCCCACACCGTGTTGCGCTACATACACTTGCTATCAAATATTCACAGTAACACTAAATGAATACATACCGTATGCAGTCATGAATGAATATTCACAAAGCATATTATTATTATTACCTTGAAAAATGCTTTTTAAATGTATGGGAGAATTTGTGCATTGTCAGTAGAAGTGTTTTGGTTATCATGGCATTAATTCAACCAGCACATTGGTCACCACAATCACCACGCTTTAAGACAAATCCTTTAAATTCTCCCTCTAATGGGGAGCATTGCACAAATTGTTACTGTTGCTATTTTCCATTGTCACAACTAATATTGGGAAATAGGAGGCATAAACTACAGGCACCAGCTTAATGGATGAGATCATTTTTTAATTTACATAATTCACAAATATCTATAATGGTAAAAATCGAGTGCAGATTTGCAGAAGCGGTACAGCTGTTTGGTCTTAATATCAGACTCAGTAAGACAGGAGTCCTCCACCAACCAGCCCCAGGCTCTTCAGCACCACCAAGTGTACACATTGACAACACACAGCTGAAAACAGTTGATGCTTTCAAGTACTTGGGCAGTGTGATATCTTCTGATGGCTCGCTGGTCAAGGAAATATCGACCAGAAAGAGCAAGGCCAGTCAAGTCCTTGGTCAACTCCGAGCACCAGTGTTAAACCACCACATCAAGCTGCCAACCAGGCTGAAAGGTTACAAAGATAATACTCTCCACCTTGCTGTATGGATGTGAAACATGGACCTTGTACAGGAAACACATCCGCCAGCTTGAGAAATGCACATGCGCTCTCTAAGGTTCATCATGGGAATTTGCTGGCAAGACAGGGTGACCAATATGGAAGTGCTGGACCGGTCTGGCTTCACAAGCATCGAAACAATGATGATAAAAGCCCAGCTTAGATGGACAGGCCATGTGATCCGGATGGATGAATCCCGCGTGCCTCGTGAACTCCTGTATGAAGTTCTGTCACAGGGTCAAAGGAACCCTAAGAAGTGGTTCAAAGACTGTATCAAGGACCATCAGGCCTAGCCCCCAAAGACCCGTGCCAGTGACAGGACTGGCTGGTGTACAACCACTAGGAAGGCAGTCAGCAGTTTTGAAGACAATCGCCAAAGCCGTCTCGTTAGTGTCAGAGTCACACTTAATCCCACAAGACATGAGACTGCACAACCATACTATTGTCGTCTATGACGGGCATAATGTTTAAATGACGATTGACAGTTAAAATACAATTAATTTCTGCATTTGTCAATAGCAAAATGAACATTCCAGTTGAACATTTTTGAAACAAAAGCGAACAAATTGGAAAAAGTCAAATTATAATCAATAGTTATTTTCAACTTCATCTGCCAGGATTTCTCTCAGTTAGTTACACAATATGCTGTTTTTGAAAAATGCAAAATAATCATTCCTACCTAGATATGGAATACATGGAGTCATCTTCAAACTATTAACATAATCCCTGAGCCTTTTGTAATTATCTTCTTTAGAAATAAGATATTCTAATTTTTCAAAAGTTGTTTTATCTTTTCTGCTCAAAAGCTGTGAAAACAAAGTTATGAAAAATAAACAGTGTGGCAATATTTAGTCATTGCTAGCCATTGCAATTAGTCATTGCATAACAAATGTAAACAATGGCAATATTGTGGGAAAAATCTGCAGGTATCCAATAGCTCATTAGACTTTTTGTAAAAAAACATTTCGGGAATATGGGAGGCAGTGGCGGTACAGTTGGAGAGCTACTAACTTGCAGTGCCAGAAACCCGGGTTCGATCCTGACTACGGTTGCTGTCTGTACGAAGTTTGTATATTCTCCCTGTGAACCCATGGGTTTGCTCAAGGTACTACGGTTTCCTCCCACACTCTAAAGACGTACAGGTTTATCGGTTAATTTGGCATTGATAAAATTGCAAATTGTCCCTAGTGTGAAGGACAATGTTAGTGTGTGGGGTGATCGCTGGTTGGCTTGGACTGGGTAAGCTGAAAGGCATGTTTTTGCGCTGTCTCTCTTAAAGTCTAAAGGGAGGTTCAAGCATTATTTACAGCCTATCCCTATTCCTCTCAAGATTCTCTCCTGATTTGCTTATATCTATCAGAAGATACAACTCAGTGGAAATCATACTGATGGCAACATTCCATGCATTTGTCATTCTTGCCTGTGTAGGTGGTAGAGATAGACACAATATGCTGGAGTATCTCAGCGGGTCAGGCAGCATCTCGGGAGATAAGGAATGGGTGACGTTTCGGGTCAAGACCCTTCTTCAGACTGATGTCAGGGGAGAGGCGGAACAAAGATAGAATGTAGTTATAGACAGGAAGACACGTGGGAGAACTGGGAAGGGGAAGGGGATAGAGAGGGAAAGCAGGGACCATCTGAAGTTAGAGAAGTCAATGTTCATACCGCTGGGGTGTAAACTACCCAAGCGAAATATGAGGTGCTGTTCCTCCAATTTGTGCTGGGCCTCACTCTGACAATGGAGGAGGCCCAGGACAGAAAGGTCAGATTGGGAATGGGCTGTGGGATATTGAGGAGACTCAATATAGCCTCATCTATAATGGCTATAGTGGAGAGCCTCATCTATAATGGAAGAGGGGAACCCCCGTTTCCTAAACAATGAGGACCTCTCGGATGCCCTTGTATGGAACACCTCATCCTGGACGCAGATGAGGCGTAGACGGAGGAATTTTGAGTAGGGGATAGAGCCTTTACAGGAAACAGGGTGGGAAGAAGTGTAATCAAGATAGCTATGGGAGTCAGTAGGTTTGTAGTAGATGTCAGTCAATAGTCTGTCTCCTGTGATGGAGCTAGTGAGATCCAGAAACGGTAGGGAGATGTCAGAGATATTCCAAGTAAATTAGAGAGCAGGATAGAAATTAGTGAAGTTGAAGTGAGCGAGTTCTGCATGGGTACAGGAGGTAGCACCAATGCAGTCAGTCGTGTATGTAAGTGGATGAAGTCAGTGAGTTCTGCATGGGTACAAGAGGTAGCACCAATGCAGTCAAGTTGATGAAGTCAGTGAGTTCTGCATGGGTAGTTGATGAAGTCAGTGAGTTCTGCATGGGTAGTTGATGAAGTCAGTGAGTTCTGCATGGGAAGTTGATGAAGTCTCCCCTACTCCCAATTCCTCTGTCTACGCCGCATCTGCACCTAGGATGAGGTGTTCCATACAAGGGCATCGGAGATGTCCTCATTCTTTAGGAAACGGGGGTTCCCCTCTTCCATTATATATGAGGCTCTCACTAGGGTCTCCTCAATATTCCGCAGTTCCGCTCTTGCTCCCCCTCCCCATATTCGTAACAAGGACAGAGTCCCCCTTATCCTCACCTTCCACCCCATCAGCTGTCGCATACAACATATTATCCTCCAACATTTTTGCCACCTCCAATGGGATCCCACTACTGGTCACATCGGCCCATCTCCACCCCTTTCTGCTTTCCACAGAGACCATTTCCTCCGAAACTCTCTGGTCCACTCGTCCCTTCCCACCCAAACCACCTCCTCCCCAGGTACTTCCCCCTGCAACTGCAGGAGATGCAACACCTGTCCATTTACCTCCACCCTCGACTCTATCCAAGGACCCAAAAAGTATTTCCAGGTGAGGCAGAGGTTCACCGGCACCTCCTCCAACCTCATCTACTGCATCCGCTGTTCCAGTTGTCAACCTCTCTACATCGG
Source organism: Rhinoraja longicauda (assembly GCF_053455715.1). Classification (NCBI taxonomy): domain Eukaryota; kingdom Metazoa; phylum Chordata; class Chondrichthyes; order Rajiformes; family Arhynchobatidae; genus Rhinoraja; species Rhinoraja longicauda. Next base: position 39,103,526 of record NC_135963.1, on the reverse strand, counting down.
CGAGACCAAGCGCAAGCTTGGCGATCGTTTCGCTGAACACCTCCGCTCAGTCCGTCTTAACCTACCCGATCTCCCGGTCGCTCAGCACTTCAACTCCCCCCCATACCCAATCTGACCTTTCTGTCCTGGGCCTCCTCCATTGTCAGAGTGAGGCCCAGCGCAAATTGGAGGAACAGCACCTCATATTTCGCTTGGGTAGTTTACACCCCAGCGGTATGAACATTGACTTCTCTAACTTCAGATAGTCCCTGCTTCCCCTCTCTATCCCCTCCCCTTCCCAGTTCTCCCACTAGTCTTCCTGTCTCCGACTACATTCTTTTGTCCCTCCCCCTCCCGACATCAGTCTGAAGAAGGGTTTCGACCCGAAACGTCACCCATTCCTTCTCTCCTAAGATGCTGCCTGACCCGCTGAGTTACTCCAGCATTTTGTGTCCACCTTCGATTTTAACCAGCATCTGCAGTTTTTTTCCTACACATAGGAGGAAAAGGTCACAGTTTTGGTATTGATATTGGTTTATTATTATCATGTGTACCAAGATACAGTGAAAAGAATTATTAAGAGTTGCATTCCAGAAAAATGGAAAGCTTCTATCACACTACAGATTTGTTCAGAATCACACTGCAGATACCACAAGCAGTGCAGCTCTAATAATGCTTAAGATGTTCAGAACTATCACGGACTCAGCAGAATTCTAGATTGCCACCTTGTTCGTACAAACTCCATACAGACAGCACCCAGAGTCAGGATCAAACCAGGCTCTCTGGCACTGTAAAGCAGCAACTCTACTGCTGCGTTACAATGTCTCCCCTTACTAGTGCATATTAGTACTTACCGCCCATGTTTTTGTAAGTCTGAAGATGGGTGCACTCTGTAATCCAGATACGACAGCCATTAGTGCATGGAGGTTATTCGACTCATATAATTTCTATAATTGAGACAAATGTAGAATAGCTGTAAATAAAAACAAAATCTAAACTTGATTAAGCTAACAGGAATAATCACTGAGATATTGCACAAGAAATCATTGATATACCTTTGCAGTTTTCACATAGTGGCTCAAAACTTCTGCTCTTATTTTTAGTGTTTGCGCAGTGAGAATCTCTCGGACAACCCAAAAGCTGACCTACAGTAAAAAAAAAAAGACGGTTTTCTACACAATCAAATAAATTAATGTTCAGTTTAGTTTAGTTTATTGTCACGTGTTCAGAGGTACCGTGAAAAGCTTTTTGTTACATGCTAACCAGTCAGCAGAAAGACAATACATGATAACAATCAATCCATAACATTTAGTGCACGTTGAAGCCAGCAAAGTCCAGTCAAGGATATTCTGAGGGACATTAGAGGGTGACGTTTCGGGTCGAGACCCTTTTTCAGACTGATCAGTCGGAAGAAGGGTCTCGACCCGAAATGTCAACCATTCCTTCTCTCCAAGATGCTGCCTGACCTACTGAGTTACTCCAGCATTTTGTGATACCTTCGATTTGTGCCAGCATCTGTAGTTATTTTCCTACTCAAAGAGGTAGATAGTAGTTCAGCACTGCTCTGGTTGTGGTAGGATGATTCAGTATTGCCTGATAACAGCTGGGAAGAAACTGTCCCTGAATCTGGTGGTGTGCATTTTCACACTTCTATACATTTTGCCTGATGGGAGAGGGGAGAAGAGGGAGTGGTCAGGGTGCAACTCGTCCTTGATTATGCTGCTGGCCTTGCCAAGCGTGAGGTATAAATGGAGTCAATAGAAGGGAGATATAAGAAAATAACTGCAGATGCTGGTACAAATCGATTTATTCACAAAATGCTGGAGTAACTCAGCAGGTCAGGCAGCATCTCGGGAGAGAAGGAATGGGTGACGTTTCGGGTCGAGACCCTTCTTCAGACGGGAGGTTGGTTTGTGTGATGGCCTGGGCTGTGTACACAATTCGCTGCAATTCTTATGGTCCTGGATGGAGCTGTTCCCAAACCAAACTGTGAATAAAACAATGTCTCATATGGCATTCCAATATCTCTACATTCACGAGTTAGGTATTTTTTAGCCATAGACTTTATGGCTAAAATTCAGATCCTAACTCTGAATGAATCAGGTTAGGATCTGGTAGTGAATCCAGATATGGGCAACATAGGACATAAAACAGCTCTGTACATGAACAGGCCCTTTGGCCCACAATGTCTGTGCCAAACATGATCCCAAAAGCAACTCTCATCTGCCCGCACATAATCCATATCCCTCCATTCCCTGCATATCCACATGCCTATCCAAAGGTCTTTTAAATGCCTTTATTGTATCTCAACCACCACCCTCAGCAATGCATCCCCGCCACTAATCGCCCTCTATGTAAAACATTTCTCACGCACATCTTCTTTAAACTCTATCCCTCTCACCTTAAAGCTATGCCCTTAAGTATTTATTTTTCCAACCTAGGAAAAAGGTTCTGACTGTCCACCTTATCTAAGTCTCTCCTAATTTTATACACTTCTATCAGGACTCCCCAAAGCCTCTGGTTTTCCAGAGAAAACAATCTGTGCAACCTCTTCCTGTGGCAAATACCCCCAAATCCAGGCATCATTCTGGTAAACCTCCTCTGCACGCTTTCCAAAGCCTCCACATCCTTCCTGTAATGGTGCAACCAGAACCACATGGAATCCTCAAATGCAGACTAACTAAAGTCCTATAAAGCTGCATCTTGACTCAATGCCCCGATCTGTGAAGGCAAGCTAACCATATGCCATCTTTACCATTCTATCTAATTGTGCTACAACTTTCGGTGAGTTATGGAGTTGGACCCCAAGATCCTTCCATACATCAGTGCTGTTAAGGATCATGCAATTAATTATATATTTACATTTGACTTCCCAAAGTGCAATGTCTCATATTTCTCCGCCCATTTCTGTAGCTGATCTATATATGGCTGTATATTTTGACAGCCTTCCTCACAGTCTTCAAGTGCTTTTTGTGAAGAATCAAAAAGATGGCTGAGAGCCCAGGATTGTGAGCCCAAAGACAGGCCAAGATGGAATATTGAGGGATATAAACGATCGTATAAAGATATCCAATTCCATTTTCAGATATTTTATGGTTTTACCTAATTTGTTAAGTCACAAAATTAACTTATTTTAGTAACTGACTATTGAGGGAGAACGACATGATTCTGTGCTTTACCATTCCATGCACTCAATGTTTAAACGGCTGAAAGTTAAAGGCCTTTCATTACTAAAATAAAAAAGGTGTTTTGAAAATCAAGAAGTGCAAAGGGAACTTGTTAATTGGATTGAGGAAACAAAGGAAACAAAAGAGATAAAAGGCAGAATACTTTATTATTGCAAGCTAATTTAACAAGTAGTGTCTCGATCAATAAGGTTCAAAATTAATTTGACTTTAATTCACAACTAAAATTACAAATGGCAAGAGCATCAATGAGTGAGGATTTGCAAAGTAAATCAGGTGCAACACCAAAATCATGTGTTGTGTCACAGCTCTAAGTTGTGTCCATCAAGTCAAGTTTATTTGTCACATGCACATACACGATGTGCAGTGAAATAAAAGTGGCAATGCCTGCGGATTGTGCACAAAAAAGAATTACAGTTACAGCATATAAATAAAAGTTAATACAGAGAAGACAAAATTTAGCCCCTGGAGTTATAAAAGTTAACAGTCCCGATGGCCTGTGGGAAGAAACTCTGTCTCATCCTCTCCGTTTTCACAGCGTGACAGCGGAGGCGCTTGCCTGACCGTAGCATCTGGAACAGTCCGTTGCTGGGGTGGCAGGGTTCCCTCATAATCTTGCTTGCTCTCGATCTACACCTCCTGATGTATAGGTCCTGCAGGGGGACGAGTGTAGTTCCCATGGTGCGTTCTGCCGAACGCACTACTCTCTGCAGGGCCTTCCTGTCCTGGGCAGAGCTGTTCTCAAACCAGACTGTAATGTTGCCAAACAGGATGCTCTCTAGAGCCCCAGAGTAGAAGCAATGAAGGATCCTCAGAGACACTCTGAATTTTCCTCAGCTGTCTAAGGTGGTAAAGGCGCTGCTTTGCCTTACCCACCAGTGCAGCAATGTGCGTTGCCCATGTCAGATCCTCTTTGATGTGGACTCCCAAGTATTTAAAACTGCTCACCTTATCCACAATAGACCCATTTATCTCCAGTGGCGTGTACGTCCTTGGATGTTGAGCCCTTCTAAAGTCCACAATCAGCTCCTTAGTTTTTTTGACATTCAAGAGGAGGCTATTGTCCTGACACCAGAGTGCCAGATCAGCCAACTCCTCCCGGTAGGTCCTCTCATCATTGTCGGAGATCCAGCCCACCACCACAGTGTCATCAGCAAACTTGATGATGGAGTTTGAGCTGAACCTGGCCACACTGTCATGTGTGTACAGGGAGTACAGTAGGGGGCTAAGGACGCATCATCCGTGGACCTGTTCGGACGGTATGCGAACTGTAGTGAGTCCATGTTGCAAGGAAGGAGGGCACAGATGTGCTTCTTCATTAGTCTCTCAAAGCATTTCATGACAACCATTATTCTACAGGTCCCTGATCATCAACTGCTGTGTAATTCCCCTTTGAATTCATTCTTGAAGATTGGTTCCAACATCACCTCAGTTTCACACTTTTCTTTTGGTCAATGATTTAAAGCTTGCTGATTAGCACTTGGTGAGACACGTTTTATTTGTTGTCATCTTGTAAACCCTTGACAAGTTGCCTCTCATTTTCTCTGTATCAGAGTAGTCCTAACTTCTCCAACTTCTCAATTGAAATCTCTCAACTATCCTGATAAATCTCCTCCATGCCCCCAGCATCGTGAAACAGAGTACCCTGAATTTTGTATGGTACACCACTGAAGTCTAAAGAAATGTTGTACATATTTCATTTAAAATTTTCAAATACATTTCTCTCAACTTTCCCAATGATTAATGTCATTTAAAATTGGAGGAAGTGAATACAAAGAAGCAATTCTTTAAATCGGTTGAAGAATAACGCTCTTGATATTTTTAGATGATTTTGTGCTGTTATCTTTTTAATTTTTTGTTTGAAATATCTGGGGACTACAATCATGGTTATGGATTTTAGTATGGCATTTGATAAAGTCTCTCATGGTAGACTGATCCAGAAGATTAAGATGCTTAGGATCTACTAATTGAGGACCTTGACTAAGTCATGGACAAGTATAGGTAGCTGGGATCAAGTGTATTCCTGGAGGAGTTTTGGGAACTGAGTAACAGAACTGAAGGGCCTGTTTCCGCGCTGTATGTCTAAACTAAACTAAATAAAAGAATAGTATCTTGCTTTCATCAGTTGGAGCATTGGTGCAGCTTTATAGGAATTAGCTTAAACTGGAGTAGTGTGTGCAATTATGGTTGCCTTATTATAAGAAGGATGTGCAGGCCTTGAAGTGGTTTCCCCAGAATGCTGCCTATGTTCAAAGGTATAAACTATAAGGAGAAGTTGAAGAAACTTTGATTGGTTTCTCTGGAGTGTCAGAGGTTGTGGGAAAACCTGATAGAAATATATAAAATTACAAGAAGCATAGTTAGAGTAGATGGTCAGAATCCTTTACACAGGGTGGAAATATAAAAGGCTAGAGGGCAAAGGGTAACAAAACCCTGATGGGAGTTATATCCAGGCCTTCAAATAGTAGGCACGATTTAGGGCACAAATTACATCAGGAAATGGAAAAGGCATACAAGAAAGACAATGTTACAGTGGTCATGGGAATTTCAATATGCAAGAAGACTTGGATTGGATCCCAAGAGAAGGAATTTGTACAATGCATACAAGATGTCTCTTAGAGCAGCTTGTGGTCAAGCCCACCTGAGAAAAGACAATTCCAGATTTGGTGTTGTGCAATAAACCAGACTTGATTAGGGAGCTTAAGGTGAAAGGAGGCAATGATTATAATATGATAGAATTCAACTTGCAGTTTGAGAGGTAGAAACTGAAATTGGATGTATATGATTTACTGTTGAGTAAAGATAACTGCAGAAGCATGAGAAAGGAGCTGGCTAAAATTGATTGGAATGATCATGGAGCAGCAATGGCAGGAGTTTCTGGGAGCAATTTGGAAGATGCAGAATCTTCTAAAAGGAGGAAACATACGAAAGGGAGAATGAGGCCACTGTGGCTGACAAAGGAAGTCAAAGATAGCACACAAGTAAAAGAGAAGGAATATAATATGGCAAAGATTAGTGGAAACCTAGAGGATTAGGATGCTTCCTCGTACACCTCCTCCTACTTATCCTTGGACCATGATCCCACAGATGAGCACCAGGCCATATAATCTTAGACCATTTCAGATTTCATCACTTCCGGCTGTCTGCCCTCCAAAGCCTTCAACCTTATCCTTCCCCAGCCCCATACGGCCCGGTTTTATCTTCTCCCCAAAATCCACAAACAGAACTGCCCTGGCAGACCCATTGTTTCTGCTTGTTTCTGTCCCAATGAATTAATTTCCACATACCTCGACTCCATCCTATCCCCCCCGGTCCAATCCCTCCCAACCTATGTCCAAGACACCTCACACGCCCTTCGAATCACCAAAGGATTCCGTTTTCCCGGCCCCCACTCCCTCATCTTTACTATGGATGTTCAGTCACTCTACACCTCCTTCCCCACCAGGATGGTCTTAAAGCCATCTGATTCTTCCTAGACCGCAGAACCAGCTAATTTCCCTCTCCTAACACTCACCTCCGCCGAGCAGAGCTGGTCCTTACCCTTAACAGCTTCTTTGACACCTCCCACTTCCTCCAAATCCAAGGCGTGGCTCTGGGCGCTCGCTTGGGCCCCAGCTATGCTTGCCTCTTTGTAGGATACGTCGAACAATCACTGTTCCAGGCGTACACTGGCCCAATCCCCGAACTTTACCTCTGCTACTTTGACAACTGCATCGGTGCTACCTCCTGCACTCATACAGAACTCACTGACTTCATTAACTTTACTATTAATTTCCATCCTACACTCAAATTCACTTGGACCATCTCCGACATCTCCTGACCGTTTCTTGATCTCACCGTTTCCATCACAGGAGGCAGACTATCAATTGACATCTATTATAAACCCACTGTGTCCCACAGCTATCTAGACTACACTTCTTCCCACCCTGCTTCCTGTAAAGACTCTATCCCCTACACCCAATTCCTCAGTCTACCACGCATCTGCACCCAAGCTGAGGTGTTCCATGCCAGGACATCATGATGTCCTCACTCTTTAGGGAACAGGAGCTCCCCTCTTCCATCATAGACGTCCTCACGAAGGTCTACTCGATATCCCGCAGTTCCGCTCTTGCTCCCGTTCCCCCTTCCCCCAGTCGAAACATGGACAGAGTTCCCCTAGTCCTCACCTTCCACCCCATCAGCCATCGCTTACAGCACATAATCCTCCAACATTTTCGCCACGTTCAATGGGATCCCACCACTAGCCACATCTTCCCATCTCCACCCCTTTCCGCTTTCCATAGAGATCGTTCCCTCTGCAACTCCCTGGTCAACTCTTCCCTTCCCATCCCCAACCAACCTCATCTACTGTATCCACTGTTCCAGGAGTGGATTCCTGTATATCGGCAAGACCAAGCGTGGGCTCGGCGATCGTTTCGCTGAACACTTCTGCTCAGTCCGCCTGAATCTACCTGATCTCCCGGTTGCTGGACACTTTAACTCCCCCTCCCATTCCCACACTGACCTTTCTGTCCTGGTCCTCCCCCACTGTCCGAGTGAGGCCCAGCAAAAATTGGAGGAACGGCACCTCATATTTTGCTTGGGCAGCTTACACCCAGCGGTGTGAACATTAATTTCTCTAACTTCAAGTAACCCTCACTTTCCCTCTCTCTCCATCCCTCCCCCTTCCTAGTTCTCCGACCATTCTTACTGTCTCTGACTACATTTAATCTGTTTGCTTTGTTGTTACCTTCTCCCAGCTAACAATGATCGATTCTATATTTTGCTTGATCTCCATTCCCTTTGCCCTGTTTTCACACATTCACACTTCCTTATCTATCTATCTCCCTCCCCTCTGACGTCAGTCTGAAGAAGGGTCTCGACCCAAAACGTCACCCATTCCTTCTCTCCAGAGATGTTGCTTGTCCCGCAGAGTTATTCCAGCATTTTGTGTCCATCTTTGCCTAATATACATTTGATTCGTGCAAGATCTATTTCATCATATTTCACTTCAAAGAAATCTGAAAACATGCCACTGCAGATGCATGAATCTTGACCAAAAACAATTGCTGGAGCAACTCAGCGGGTTAGGCAATATCTATGGAGGGAAATGGAGAGACGATGTTTCAGGTCAGAACCCTTTTTAGAATGCTGGAGTAAAGGGGAGAAAGTTAGTAGAGGCACGTATGTGTCAAAAACTGTCAAGTGATGTGTGGATACAGGTGAGATGGGGTGATTGGCAGATAGGTGGAGATAGTAACAAAGGCTTGATGTAAAATGGAGACAAAAGGGTGTCAAACAAGAAAGGAAGAGGAGGAGTTAAATGTAAAAGCTGGAGGGATGGAAATGGGGGACGAGAGTAGGGAGGGGTGAAGGAGTAGAAAGGAACAAATTGACAGAGATAATGGGAGAAAGGTGAGTGGGGAGGGGGATGAGAAGGGGGTTGATTTACTTAATATTGAAGAATTCAACATTCATGCCGTTCTGCTGTATGCTACACAAGCGGAAGAGCCAGACTTTCATTTGTGGATCTTCCAACCTTGTCTATTGCATTCAGGGCACTCAATGTATCACCCTCTATATTAGAGAGACCAAGCATAAGCTCGGTAGCCATTTCACTAGATACCTGTGCTCTTTTCACCAAGGCCTGTTGGAGACCAGGTTGCGAGCCATCCCCATCCCACGTTGATCTCCATGTCCTCAGTCTCCTCTACTGCCAAAGTGAGGCCACATGCAAACTGGAAGAACACCTCATATTCCACTCAGCTAGCTTACAAGCCACACCATATACTGTCATAGAGCTTATACATCACAGAAACATGACTTCCCGCCAAAGTCCTTGTCCATGCAGAACAAGTTGGCATTCTGAGCTAGTCTCATTTGCCTGCATCAGGCCCATATACTTCTAAACCCTTCCTGTTCATTTATCTTTCCGTGTCTTTTGAAAGTTGTATTGTATCCAGTTCTTTTTTTTCCCCTTTTTTTTTAAAAAATTGAAAAGCATATGTACAAATAGAAATAAAAGACACATTTGTTACAGAGTTCTTACATAGCTTCAATTTAAAAAATTTTAAAGAGAGAAAATAAAAAATAAAGAAGAAAGGAAAAAACTATAAACTATTGGGAAGAGAGAATAAGAGGATTAAAAAAAAGATATAACTATAAAAATTAAAGGGAGTAGATCCGGGAGACAATAACCACAGTTGTACATCCAACCCTTAACTCAAGTTTCAACTTTTAATTTAAAATTTTTATTTTAGTCCTGTGCCAAACCCATTTACTTTTCTAAAAATTCAATAAATGGAGACCATATTTTAAAAAATAACTCAGGTTTGTCAATTAAGGCAAATCTTATTTTTTCCAGATGCAGGGTCTCTGTCATTTCCGTAGTCCACATTTTAATTGTGGGGGTTATTGTTTTTTTCCAAAATGTAAGTATTAATTTTTTCGCAGTTATTAGACTGTAATCAAGAAAATGTACCTGACTTGTTGTAAAGTTTGTAGTATGTTCTGATAATCCTAATATAATTAATTTTGGATCCATATCCAATTGCTTGTTGATAACTTTAGAAACTATTTTAAAAATCTCCAACCAGAAGTTTTGCATTTTTATACAAGTTACGAAAATATGAGTTAAATTAGCTTCTTGAAATTGACATTTATCACAAATAGGAGAGATACTAGGAAAAATCCTATTTAATTTCGTCTTCGAATAATGTAATCTATGTATTATTTTAAATTGTATTAAGGAATGTCTAATATTTAATGAACATTGGTGTATATGTTGTAAACTTTCATCCCATATATCTTGCATTATGAGTTGATTCAATTCGTCCTCCCATGCTCGTCTATAAGATTCTGATGACGGAATGTCAGTGTCTAGGAGAGTATTATAAATAAAGGATATTAATTTATTTGAATTATAATGTCGATTCAGGCATACATCAAGTGTTTCTGGACCTCTAAACTTATATTCTTGCATGTGTAATTTTACATAGTCTCTAAGTTGTAAATATCTAAAATAATTATTAACATGTAATCCGTACTTCTGCTGTAAATCCTGAAAAGAAAGAAAAGTTCCCTTATGATAAAGATCTCCCACCCTTTTAATTCCATAACTTTTCCATTGAGCAAATCCTCTATCTAAGACAGACGGTTTAAAAGAAGGGTTATTCGCAATAGGAAGGAAAACAGATAATTGACTCAATTTTAAAGTAAGATTTAATTGTTTCCAGGTACGGATAACACTGTGTATAATGGGATTACCTCCATATGTTTTTTTATTTAAATTTATTGGAGCTAAGAGGATCGCACCAATATCAAATGGTAAACAATCCTCTTTCTCCATCTTTAACCAATCCGGTTGTTGATCAGAATCATCCAACCAGCAGGTTATATTTTTAATATTAACCGCCCAATAATAAAATAAGAAGTTAGGTAAGGCAATTCCTCCATTAGTTTTAGACTTACATAGATGTCTTTTATTTATTCTATGAGTCTTGTAGTCCCAAATAAAATTAGTAACAATATACCTTGCTATATACCTAGCTGCTATATCTGGCAGCTCATTCCAGACACAGACCACATTCTGAGCCAAAAGGTTGCCCAAGATCCCTTCTAAATTCTTCCTTTTCACCCCAAGTCTATGCTCTCAAGAACCAGATCTACTACCACGAGAAAACAACGAAGCATTCACTTTATCCATGCACCTCATGACCCAGCACGCCACAATAACGTCCCCCCCCCCCCACCTCAGCAGTGTTGCAGTGCAAATTTTTTAGGTCACTGGTGCCGGAGCGGCCGCTGTTAAATTCCCCGCTAGTTAAAATTTCCCGCTGTTTATTTTGGTTTTTTTTTTTTTACAAAGGTGCCGGAGTGGTGCTCTGGTGAGCTCCGGCAGCACTGTACCCCTGCCCCTCAGCTTTTTACAGCCCATTCAGCCAGTCCCTACAACTCAACCTTGCAAGTCCAAGCAATGTTCTAACATCTTTTCTAGCACCCTGCACCCTTTCCAACCAATGACATCTTTCCACATAACTGAGTGACCTGTTCTGCACATGGTACTTACTCCAAGTGTGGTCTCACTAAAAATTTGTAAAGTTCAATCTTGATGTTCCAACTTTTGTACTCATTAGCATTCACTGTGAAGGCACACGTGTCAAATGCCCTCATCACCTCGTCCACCCAGCTTGCCATCCTTTGAGTCACATTTCATTAACTATTCCTTGACCCACCTTCTAAACTAACCTAGATCTTGTTATAAACAAACATCCTTCCTCAAGTCTCAAGAAAGGTCTCGACCCAAAGCATCCCCTATCCACGTTCTCCAGAGATGCTGCCAGACCTGCTGAGATACAATACAATTGTAATTTGTAAGCTTCCTCATTGTCCGCTATACTACCAAATTTGGTGTCATCTACAAATTTACTAACATCTATATACTAAAACTCTCGTTTGTTTGTTTGTTCCTGAACCACAGCCAAAACGGTACACGATAGCGCAACAATTTTAGGCCCACCTTACTCACCGTCGTTCCTTTGGTGCTAATGGAAGAAGTTTCATTGAAATCGTGTTATATTTTTAAAGTTATTCACATTTTAAAGTTTAAATCTATCTCCTAGGGAGGGAGGGGGGAGGAAGGGAGGGAGGGAGGATAAGGGGGGTTGGAGTTGGGGGAGGGGAGGGGATAACCTCATATTTATCCACATTATACTGCATTTGCCATGCATCTGCCCAGTCACCCAACCTATCCAAGTCACCTGCACCCTCATAGCATCCTCCTCGCAGCGCACACTGCCACCCAGGTTTGTATCATCCGCAAACTTGGAGATGTTCATTTAATTCCTTCATCTAAATAGTTAATATATATTGTAATTAACTGGGGTCTCAGCACTGAGCCTTGCCGCACCCTACTAGTCACTGCCTGCCATTCTGAAACGGACCCGTTAATTTCAACTGTTTGCTTCCTGTCTGCCAACCAGTTCTCTATCCATGTCAATAACCTACCCCCAATACCATGCGTTCTTAATTTTGCACACTAATCTCTTGTGTGGGACCTTGTCAAACGCGTTTTGAAAGTCCAGATACACCACACCCACTGGCTCTCCATTATTCATTCTACTTATTACATTCCCCCCAAAAATCGAGAAAATTAGTCAAGCATGATTTCCCCTTCATAAATGACCGATCATGACCGACTTTGACCGATCATGTCACTGCTTTCCAAATGTGCTGCTATTACATCTTTAATAATTGACTCAAGCATCTTCCCCACTACCGATGTCAGCTCCATTGTTCTTGGATATACTTGTTCAGACCCCAGAGATTGATCTATGTTTGAATGTTTCAAGATGTCCAGGACTACCTTGACTGTAATGCAGACAATCCCCAAGACATCCCCATTAACTGGGAAATTACCCATGAATGTTTAGGCTATCAACAATTATTTCACTTTTCAAATTTTCAGAAACAGTCATGGTGATAATTTAAAGCAACCAAACAGTAAAAAAAAAAAATTGTTGTTCTCACCAATACTTTTATAGACAAAACGGTGCTGATACACATGCCAATTAAAAAAGTAGCTACATTCATCAACATCTTTTTCCGTCAATGTACCTCTTCTGTTTTGATTTTGAGACCAAATTTCTAATTTAATGCACTAATAGCTAAACAAAGTAGAACACTATTTAAAATTCTAAATATATGAAGATTTAGTTTAAAACATTTTAAAGAGTTGCCAGTACACCAATGTCTGCGATCACAAACAAAGCTTATATAAATCCTTGCATTACTCACATGATTAAACCTGTCACTGCTTTCCAAATGTGCTGCTATTACATCTTTAATAATTGACTCAAGCATCTTCCCCACTACCGATGTCAGCTCCATTGTTCTTGGATATACTTGTTCAGACCCCAGAGATTGATCTATGTTTGAATGTTTCAAGATGTCCAGGACTACCTTGACTGTAATGCAGACAATCCCCAAGACATCCCCATTAACTGGGAAATTACCCATGAATGTTTAGGCTATCAACAATTATTTCACTTTTCAAATTTTCAGAAACAGTCATGGCGATAATTTAAAGCAACCAAACAGTAAAAAAAAAAAATTGTTGTTCTCACCAATACTTTTATAGACAAAACGGTGCTGATACACATGCCAATTAAAAAAGTAGCTACATTCATCAACATCTTTTTCCGTCAATGTACCTCTTCTGTTTTGATTTTGAGACCAAATTTCTAATTTAATGCACTAATAGCTAAACAAAGTAGAACACTATTTAAAATTCTAAATATATGAAGATTTAGTTTAAAACATTTTAAAGAGTTGCCAGTACACCAATGTCTGCGATCACAAACAAAGCTTATATAAATCCTTGCATTACTCACATGATTAAACCTTCTAGTAAAGGCTACAACATTTGGTGAGGAACTGTACTTTTCCTTTTTGTTCCAACCACAACTTGACAGCTCCTGTAAGAGAGGGAAGTTGGACATACTTACTAAAATTATCCTGTACAATTAACAAAATGGCTTTTACTCATCACATTCAAAACCCTTAACTGCCAACATTGAATGACATAAAATTTGCTGACTTTTTTTACATGTTGACAATTAGAAAACTGTTTGGTCAATCCTGAATTGCTATCAAGAAACATTTGTCCCATTAAAACTATTGTGACATTAAAAACAGTTTTTTACCTAAACCAGGATTTGCATTTATATGTATTTAAAAAGCCATTTGAACTGGTATATGGATGGGGAAGGTTGAGAGAGATATGGGTCAAACATATGCAAGTGGGACTAGTTTAGATGGGAAATCTTGGTCAGCATGGGCAAGCTTGGCCAAAAGGATGTTTCTGTGTTGTATGACTTTATGACTCTATTAGATAGAAAATAATTACTGCTGAAACAGAACCACCCTGTAAATACATCATGCATTGCAAATGTAACCCGCTTTATCTGTGATCCATTCTCCCACAATCTCTTACTCAATCATGCCTCTCTGACATTCTTGTAGTCAGAGTACAAAGATTTATGTTTAAAATCACCAATATCTTTCACACAGATAAACTCAGGAAATCTGAAAAAACAGAAAGTGTTGGATAGATGCAATCAAAAAGGAGCACGTGGACAGAGACATTCATTTATTCTCTCCAACCATCATGCAACTAATAACATGTTTGATTTCCAACTTTCCCTAATTCTGATGAAAGATCATTGACCTGAAATGGTAACTGTCTGATCTGCTGACTATCTTCTCAATTTTATTTTTATTTCCAACCTCAACTTTTCAAGCAGAAATTGGCTTGGCGACCACTGTACTGGTTTACTCTGTCAAGCTGCTTGTCAACTATTTAAAAATTCTTAACTTCAACTCCTTCATTGCAATACATTTATTCAATCTTTCAATAGCGTGTCATTAGCATGCCAGGGGTGTATTGTCATTTTGTTATCACATGACCTCTTGGTGCAGAAAAAACGGACAGTTCAGTAAGGCTCTAGAACCAAGGATGCTGGAAAATCGGTGTTCAACCTGTACTTTATTCTAGACCTGGTGACAAAGCTCAGCATGCAATGCACCTTCGTTGTGTTTTTTCATTAGTTATGTACCAGGATTTCTTAAGACCCATTTAATTCTAAAGTTCAACACCAATCCTTTTGATTCAAAATGAATTTTGAGAAAGTAGATGATTTCAAGATCCTGAAGTCTTAAAACAGTATCCAAATCGAATCTGTATAACTAGTATAGTTTAGTTTATTATCAGGTGTGCCTGCGTACAGTGAAAAGCTTTTGTTGCGTGCTAACCAGTCAGCGGAAAGACTATACATGATTACAATCGAGCCATCCACAGTATACAGATACATGATAAGGGCATAGCATTTAGTGGAAGATAACGTCCAGTAAAGTCCGATTAAAGATAGTCCGTGGGTCTCCAGTGAGGTAGATAGTTGCTCTCTAGTTGTTGATAGGATGGTTCAATTGCCTGGTAACAGATGAGAAAAAATTGTCCCTGAATCTAGAGATGTGCGTTTTCACACTTCTGTACCTCTTGCTTGATGTAAGAGGGGGGAAGGGGGAGTGACCGGGACAAGACCCATCCTCCATATGCTGGTGGCTTTGCCAAGGCAGCGAAGTGTAATTGGAGTCAATGGAAGGGAGACTGGTTTGTGTGATGGTCTGGGCTGCATCCACAATTCTCTACAATTTCCTGCAGTCTTGCATGGAGCTATTCCCAAACCATGTTGTGATGCATCCCCATAAGATGGGGATCATAAGACGGCGCATCAGTAGACGTTGGTGAGAGTTGTTGGGGACATGCCGAACTTCCTAAGCTTTCTACAGAAGGGTGGTCCAGGACAAGTTGCTGGCGATATTTAGTTCTAGGAAAAAGCTTTCAACCATGTCTACTTCGGTGCCGTCAATACACTCCGGCCTATGAGTACCGCTTTGCTTCCTGAAGACAATCACTTTCTCCTTCATCTTGCTGCCATTGAGAGAAAGGTTGTTGTCTTGACACCAGAATCTTAATCACTTTACTGTAATCCATCTTATCATAATTGTCTGCTCCTCTGTCATTGTTTCCAAAGCTACAACCACTGCCAATAAATACAAGGAAAGGGAACATGGTATCAGGGCTTGTAGACACAAGACACTGCAGATGCTGGTTTACAATAAAAGACACAAAGTCCTGGAGTAATTCAGGTCGCATAGCATCTCTAGAGAACATGGACATTTTGGGATGGGACCCTACTTCAGGCTAGCTCAGTATATATCAGACATCCCCAATTGCCCTTCAGAAGGTGAAGAGACTCTTCCTTGAACTGCTGCAGCTTCCATTTCACATGCAGGTTCCCTACCAAATTACATGCTATCCTGACTTGGTCCTTCAATGTGACTAAACCCTGGGATT
Organism: Rhinoraja longicauda; assembly: GCF_053455715.1. NCBI lineage: Eukaryota > Metazoa > Chordata > Chondrichthyes > Rajiformes > Arhynchobatidae > Rhinoraja > Rhinoraja longicauda. The sequence continues at coordinate 39,087,467 of NC_135963.1, read as the reverse complement.
TTCACCCAACTCCATTGTGGTAGCACCTTTACCACAAGCAGTGATCCAGATCCAGATACTTTACTGAGCACAACCAAGCAAACCCAGCCCAGATACAAAAAAAACCTGTTTTTATTTAACTGCCTTCATATCCAAGGCAGTTTATAAATTTACCCTTTTTTCTGGTATACATGTGCAGTTTTCAGAAATATATAAATGTTCATTACTGCTCTTGCAGGATTTATTCCCCAGAAATATTGTTATCCCTTTTGCCATTGTAGGAGCCATTTGTGTTGGTGCTGGCTGCTTTAACATATTATATTATTTTGTCGAGATATATCTTGCCGTATTATTTTGGACACTTGGGGGCTGTCTTTAGATGAATACATATATGGGCATAACGGACTGGGAGGAGCCAGAACTAGGTGATATATCTGCAGACACATGGACTGGGAGGAGTTAGATACGGGCAGCTTGGAAGAGATACATAATTATTACCAGACCTGCATCAAGAGCTGTGGGCAGACGGGGAGAACAGAGCAGCCAGAATGCGAAATAAGTAAAGCCACAGGTACGTTCATCTTCTTGTTTGCACAACTACTTCAATAAACAACTGTTGGTTTGCGTCAAAAGCAGTCTGGCTCCCTGTGGAGTAATGGCAATTAAAGAGACTGTATTGGAAAAGACTGAAGTTGCCATTACATTTAAAGTAAGAATTGCCTCTAAAGAGCCATTTTAAGTAAGAACTGGCTCTATGAGTGTGACTGGAACTTGTGAATCAACTGGACAGAATAAGGATTGTTTCACTTCACAAGCCTGACGCCGAAGCCCACAGACTGGACAGGGTCGAAACCTGCGCGAATCTGACTAACAGAGATTGGAAACTTTGAAAGCCAACGTGCAGGAAAAGTGAGTACAGCATTAAGCTTTATTGGAATAGCTATATATCAAAAGCTGTATTGGAAAACGGCTGCTGTAATTGGAATGCTGAGAACAAAGAAGTGACCTTGAGCATCGCAAGATTCAGTTGTTTTGAATTCTTGTGCTGATACGACTTTACGTCAACACGTTTTAAAGGGATAGCAACGTACAAGTACGTCTGTGGTTAGATCTGATGTTCAGCCACAAGGTGGGGATATCAGAAAGGATTCTGTAAAGCAAAAAAAAAAAATCTTCATCGTGTGCATCTTCAACGTTCTCTGCTGTCATGAAATGGGTTACCGCCCTGAAAGACCAGCATGAGATTGAGGAAGAAGAAGAAGAGAAGAGACAGTTGAAAATAAAAGAAGAATAAATAAGAAAGAAAGAACAGAAAAGACTCGAAGAACAATTGAAAGGCTTGGAATTGTTTCTTGAAAAGATCAGGGGACAAGTGAAGATACCATCAGATCCACTCTTCGGAAACATCCAGGAAGCCAAGCCAGTTGCAACTGTCAAAAGTTCTACTTTTGTTAAGGCAAGAGAAAGGCAGCAACTAAGAGGAAACAGTTTTGCAACAACTGTTAAACCTGTGGAAGCACACGTTAATGAAAATCTGACAACAAAGGGAATAAAAAGACACGTATCTACTGCCAAGCCACAAGGTTCTTGTAGTTCTGTAACAAAAGTGGTCACACATTAGGGCAGTGTCCACAGATCAAAAAGGAGGAGCACAAAGAAAAGATAGACTTCTTAAAGGAGAAGGGAGTCTGTTTTGGATGTTTGAAAATAGGTCACATGAGCAAAGGCTGCAAGAGTCGTTTGGCTTGTGATGTGTGCAACCAAAATCATCCTGAAATACATCACATTGAACAAAAGAACAAAGTAAAGAAACCAGAACATACAGAACAGAATGAAAAGCCAATTGCGAGTAATACTGTTCTCTCATCTCAAATGTGTGGGCATATTGGGGCCGGTGATGAAACCTGCATCTTCTCCATTGTTCCAGTACAAGTAAAGAACCACAAGGGGAGTACAGTGTTGCAAACAAATGCATTTTTGGATCATGGAAGTTCATCTACCTTCTGCACAGAAAGCTTGATGAGAAGGCTGAACATTACAGGACTAAGGACCAAAATTCTCTTGCATACCATGAACCAAGTGATGCCTGTGACCAGTCGTCTTATCTCAGGTTTGGAAATATCTAGTCTGGATAAAGACAATTTTATTCAACTATCTGATGTGTTCACACATAAAATCATGCCTGTTTCTCAGTTAATTACTGGCATTGATCTACTCATCGGGACAAATGCTTCAAAGGTATTGGAACCTTGGGAGCAGGTCAACAGCCAAGGGGATGGACCATACGCTGTTAAAACCCTACTGGGATGGGTCATCTATGGTACCCTGAGAGAAGACAACGATAACAGGGATGTAAATGGCTGCCCTGCTGCTGCTGTCAATCAAATATCCATTGCAAACCTAGAGGAGCTACTGGTCAAACAATACAATCACGACTTCTGTAAAAGAACCAGCAAGGAAACCGAAGAAATATCCAGAGAAGAAGTAAAGTTCTTGGATATTATGAATCGCTCAGCAAGGATAACAGATGGACACTATTGTCTAGACTTACCTTTCAAGCAAGAAAACGACAGCATGCCAAATAACCGTTGCATTGCTGAGCAACGCATCCAGAGCTTGAAACGCAAGTTTGGCAGAATGAGAAGTTTTACGATGAATATACATCTTTCCTCACAGAAATGATTGACAATGGTTATGTTGAAAGGATACCAGTGGACCAGCTGAGTCGAAGTGGAGAACTCTGGTACATCCCTCATCACGGGGTGTATCACTCAAAGGAACTTTAAGGGTGGTCTTTGACTGTGGTGCAGTCTTCAAAGGAACATCACTTAACTGCTAACTGCTGCTGGGTCCAGACCTAACCAACTAAATCATTGGAGTTCTCATCAGATTCAGACAAGAACCGGTTGCTTTGATGTATTGACTATTTGCGATTTCGGTGGTGGCCCGATGGTGATGTACAGCAAGATCTTGTTGAATACCGGATGAAGGTATATCTTTTTGGAGTCGTGTCGTTACCAAGTTGTGTAAACCTTGCATTAAGAAAAACTGCTGAGGACAACAAAGCACACTTTCCAGCGGAGATGACAAACACAGTAAAGAACAACTTCTACGAAGATGATTATTTAAAATCCATGCCTTCGGAACAAGAAGCAGTTTAGATGGTAAAAGACCTGACTGCCATCTGCCAAATGGGAGGATTCCAATAGCCGTTCTGTATTGGCATCCATTCCACAAGAAAACAGAATCAAAGAGATCAAGGAGTTGGACAAAGACAATCTGCCAATGCAAAGAGCACTGAGATTGCGCTAGTGAGTTGAAACGGATGTGTTCAAGTTCAGAATTGCTGCACAGGAACTACCATACACTAGATGTGGCATCTTGTCTGTGGTCGGCTCTATATTCGACCCTTTAGGATTTCTAGCATCATTTACTCTGCCAGCCAAGCTGATTATGCAGAGATTCTGCAAGGAGAAGCTTAGATGGGATGAAAACATACCGCAAACCTTCTCTCAGCGATGGGCAGGATGGCTAGCAGATCTCAACAAGATTGGGGAGTTTAAAGTGGACTGGTGCATGAAACCTACAAGCTTTGGTCAAATCAGATATGCACATCTGCACCACTTTTCAGACGCCAGCGAAAGTGGCTACGGTACTGTTTCAAATCTAAGATTGGAAAACGATAGCAAAGAGGTGCATATTGCATTCATAATGGGAAAATCCAGAGTGGCACCATTAAAACAAATGACAAATCCCTGAATGGAGCTTGCAGCTGCAGTCCTAGATGTCAGAGTTGACACAATGCTGCAAAAAGGATTACAGCTTCAACTGGATAAATCCATCTTCTGGACCGATAGCACAATGGTGCTTAAGTACATCATCAACAAAACCAAACGCTTTCAAACATTTGTAGCAAATAGGATCTATTTTGTAAGGGATGCTACTGATGTATCACAATGGAGATATGTTAGCACAATGGAAAATCCTGCAGATGAAGCCTCCAGAGGACTAACAGCAGACCGCTTCTTAAGCTGTAAAAGAATTTCTCTGTGAGCCAGACAGAGAATGGCCAAAACCTTACTTGGAATCTGCAATCTCTGCTAATGATCCAGAAATCAAGCAAGACATTACAATGAACGTCGTTGTCAAAGATCCATTGAACCCCACAAACTCTCTAATCACCTATTTCTCATCATGGAGGAATCTGAAGACAGCTGTTATTTGGCTTTAAAGTACAGACAATACGTGTGCAGCTAACTCAAAGGAGAAAGGAAATTCAAACTGCTGTGAGTAGCCTAGAAAAGGATCCTGGCAAACTGAAAAAAAGGTTGAAAGGAGGCAAGTCTTTAAAGCAACACTCCGTGGACAATGCTTATGTTCTGAAGATCTTTCCCAAGCAGAAAGTGCAATTACCTCTTTCAGTCAAAGACAAAGATTCGAAGAAGAACTATCAGGACTAGAAGCTGGTGGTAATAGTATCAAAAGATGCAGTCATTTGTACAAACTGGATCCGGTGCTGAATGATGAACTTCTGAGAGTAGGCGGTCGCCTGAATAGACTAGCGATGCTTGAAGAGGCTAAACATCCTATTATTCTCTTGAAGGACCTTCACATATCAACACTACTGTTACGACATATCCATGAACAGGAAGAAATCATATGCTGTCCCGTCTTCGTAAAAGATACTGGATGATCAAAGCTAACTCCGCTGCAAAACAATATCATAACAGACTGCGTTATGTGTAAACGACAACAGTGGTCAAGGGTAAAAAGCTTTGCTCCAGGTGACATTGTCGTGGTGGCTGATTCCACTGCACTACGAGGCTCTTGGCTAATGGGCAGAATATTGGTACCATACCAGATGCACAAGGCCTTGTGCGCACAGTTCGACTTCAGACTAAGCGCAATATCTTGGAAAGACCGATAACAAAGATATGCCTGCTCCTAGAAGCTGATACCTAAGTAAAGCAAAGACTGGTGGCGTTAAAGATTGAAGAGTCACTAAAGTAGATTAGATGCCCAACATGTAGTGCATACCTTTTTTTGATTATGTGTAAAGTTTTTATAGCTCCTTTTAATGTTTATTAGTAATTGTTTCGTTATATACATAGAACAATTAGGGGCCGGTGTGTAGGAACCATTTGTGTTGGTGCTGGCTGCTTTAGCATATTACATTATTTTGTCTAGATATATCTTGCCGTATTACTTTGGACACTTGGGGGCTGTCGTTAGATGAATATATATATGGGCATAACAGACTGGGAGGAGCCAGAACTCCTCTGGAGACACAGGGACCCAGGGACTGGGAGGATTTAGACACGGGGAGCTTGGAAGAGATACATTTCTTACCAGACCTGCAACAGGCCTGCATTGAGAGCTGTCGGCAGATGGGGAGAACAGAGCAGCCAGTTATGACTTGAATGTGAAATAGGTAAAGCCACTGGTATGTTCATCTTCTTGTTTGTACAACTACTTCAATAAACAACTAATTAAACTGAAAATACATTTACGAAATCTCTCTGTTGGTTTGCGTCAAGAACAGACTGGCTCCCTGTGGAGTAATGGCAATTAAAAGAGTGTATAATAATAATAATATATTCCTTTATTCGTCCCACACCGGGGACATTTACAGTGTTACAGCAGCAGAGTGGATAGCAAGAGAGCAAGAGATCATTTATTATAAATAAAAGATACATAAATTGTCATCAGTTTTCTGTGTGTTCTTAGCTGTTATTGTTGACTCGTTTGCTGGGAGCAGTGCTGGTTGTGCAGTCTCACAGCAGCGGGAAGGAAGGACCTCTTATATCTCTGCTTCACGCACTTGGGGTGAAGGAGTCTGGCACTGAAGGAGCTACTCAGTGCAGTGACAGTGACAGTGACAGTGTCCTGCATGGGGTGGGAGTCGTTGTCCAGCAGCGATGTTAGTTTTGCCGTCATTCTCCTCTCTCCCACCACCTGCACTGAGTTGAGGGGGCAACCCAGAACAGAGCTGGCCTTCATGACCAGCTTGTCGAGTCTCTTCCCTTCCGCCGCAAGGATGCTGCTGCTCCAACAGACCATTCCATAGAAAATGGCCGATGCCACCACTGTGTTGTAGAAGGTCCTTAGGAGTGCCCCCTGCACTCCAAAGGACCTGAGTCTCCTTAGCAGATAAAGTCTGCTCTGGCCCTTTCTGTATAGCGCATCGGTGTTTTCAGTCCAATCCAGTGTATTGGAAAAGACTGAAGTTGCCATTACAGCCATTACTTAAATTTCTTCTTTTAAAATCTGCACTGTGGCTGGCTAACGACTTTTTACATTATTGTAAATCTATATCAGATTTCAAAATGACTACACTTGGAGTTCTCTACATTCTGCTGGTAAATAGACTCCATGAATATTCTATGTTACTTTTTTAACTGCCCCATATCACCCCTCACCCTTGATTTCTAACATTCCCTCCTCTTATGAACCGTGAGTTGACCGATATCTGCAAATATTCACGATTCAGCTTACAATTTCCATTTTCTTTGCAACATGGAAAGAGGGGTCAATTTACTTCGCAATCCCAGACTGTTTCTCATCTTTCTTTCATTGCTTTAATGCAATCAGATGTTTTTTTTCCAATTACATTCGAAGATTATGATAGAAATGAATCAGTGCTCAAGGAAGCAGCTTTCATTAAGTATGTGTTCTTTGTGCAAGAACAAACCCTTGTCAACTTTTGGTTGCTGAAGCTTGAAAGACACCTAAAATGTTCAACAATTACAATTACACAAACCTAAAAATTCCAAGTACATCAAGTAATTAATAAATTTCCCAACATTAAACATGAATAGCAGATTAAGTTTCACTGGTCATGGTCATGTTTCACATGAAGTCTTTCGCTATTATGACACTTGTCAGAATTTCTCAGGAATAACATGGTAAATAGAAAAACGTTGATGTCCAAACCAACAACAATTCAGAAAAAGCTGACAAATATTGTGATATATCCTTCTCAGAATATAAAAACAGAGGCACAGCTAGTACATTGCTGGCTCACAGCGCCGGTGGCTAGGTTAGAATACTAATACCAAATGCTGTCTGTGCGGAGTTGGCACATTCTGCACATCCCACCCGGTGGCGCCGTCAGCGATGGCAGCCTCGCCAGCAGTCTGAATTTCCGCCTTTTTTGTTATTTTTAGTGTGTTTTAAAAAGTATGTGTTAATGTTCTCTGGTTTGTTTTATGTGGGGGGTGGGGGAGGGGGTCGGGTAAAACCTTTTTTCAATCTCTTATCTTGCCGGAGATGCAATTGTTTTCCGGATCGTATCTCTGGTCACTCTGCGGCCTAATATTATGGAGCTTGCAATCTCAGGTAGAGACCGATATCGGGAAGCTCCAAAGTCGCAAGAGATTCGATTAGCCCCGACCCGGAGTCTGATCGCCCGGCGCAGGGAGCTGAGATCCCCCCCGATGCGGGAGCTTGATCGCCCCGATGCGGAAGGCTCGTCCCATCAACGGAAGGCTCGAGGCACCCTGACTGCGGGAGAACAAAGGAGACTGAACCTTTTTTGCTTTCCATCACAGTGAGGAATGTGGGGATGCTGTGGTGGATGTTCATGTTAAAAAATTATTTGGGTGTCTTGTTGCTCTTTAATGGTATAACTGTATAGGCAAATTAAATTCCTCGTATGTTACAAAACACACTTGGCTAATAAATTACTATTATGATTATGACAGCATGGTTTTCCTACCACATAACAAAGGTTTGGGGGTTAATGGGTTAAATTGGCCACCATAAATTGACCCCTGTGTTAGCGAGTAGTAAAGTTTGGATTGAGTTGATGGAAATTTACAGGGAAAATTAGCTGGGCATCTGATTGCTCTGTGACATCTACTTGATGAGCCAAATTGCCTCTATCCAATGTTGCAAAGAAATGTAGAAATATAAATATATAGATATACAAAAGGATGATGGGAAAAGATGTCTTCATGTGAGCAATAGGATTATTATGAGAAGAGAAAGGGGTTAAAAACAACCAATCCAGGACAAAAGACTAGACAGTGTTTTCAGGTTGAATAGACCTCACACAAGGATATTTAATGGTCTATGAAGATGTCAAGAGAATGCTAAAAGAATTGATAACAGCTTAACTGGGGAAGAGTGTTCTCCAGCATTGATTGACTGATCACAGAAATGTGAAAGTTCCAAGCTTTTGCTGGACTAGCATTTTCAGAGACCTATTAAACTGAAAACAAGACATTGACCATTTGGTTTGTAATAAAGCAAGAAATTCTGAAATATCTCTCAACAGCTCAATATCTATTAACAGCTTCAATAGCAGGCAGAAGGGATGATTGTCACAATCATTATAGGAGATTGGTCTTTGAAGGACCCTATTATCCCCTTAGTTACACTTTTTCATTTCACAAGGGGAGTATCTGTGTTCAAATAATTTGTTTTATGACTTAATGCATTAAATGATCTGTGCATTAATACATTGAGTCAGAATAAAGACTCACTAAAAAGGCAATAAATCTATGAATGTTTTTTCCTAAAAACTGCTCTCAAGTATTAAATGGTACATTTATTTTAATTAGCATTGTTTCTACATAAAATTGGGTCTGTGATGCAATGTGGGAAACGTCAAAGAACACCAACACAATCTTATGAGTAGAAAATAAATATTACTGCTCTGAAGCACCTATTCAATGACTATAGATGGAACATATGCTCAAATTAAGAGTAGCTGTTCATTGCCAATATCCACCAAAGAATTTCAAGCAATTTGGACAGATATTGAGCATGACCCACATGGCTAGAACTGAAGTATAGCATATCTTCCATTAATTTCTCCTAAGTACCATTTATATATCTAGGCATATGAGGTAATAAAAAAGAGGAAAAGAGCCGCGCGCTTGCACGAGGCATACAGCGGGGGTCATAAAATTGGAAAATTTTGAAAATTTAAACACAAAATTACCAGTTTCAAGTCTCTTTTAGTGCATTTCAATGTAAAAATGGGCATTACAAAATAATGTGAATATGTCACTATACTAATAACATTTTTATTATTTTAATGACTTTATTTATATAATCTTGCACTTAAATTTAATATTTACTCATTACAGTTCCACCAATGACTTTCTGGCACTCTTGATTCCAGAGCTTTGCTGGTTTATCCAGCTGGCCAAGGAAGTCGGCTATGGGGATAAATGGGGATAGATGTGCTGGTTCCAGCTGGGCTGGAGTTCCAGAGCCCCGGCCGCAGGTTGCAAATTCAACCCGCCGATCGGCCGTGGAAGTTCCAATGAGGTCGAGATTGGCTGCCTTGCCCAGTATAGGTGCCACATTTTCGGGGAGACTTCCAGGGCGGGGGCATTTCAAGTGGGCTCTCGTAATTTTGTCCTGATTTCTATGATTCAGCAGCTATTTCTTGCGGAACCCAAAACGACCTCTAGCAGAACTCTAGTGTTCTGGTGGACCCTGGTTGAGAAACGCTGCTCTACATCGTTTCTTTTCTTTTTCTTCTTTTTTTTCTTCGATCCGATTTCTCCGTTGGTAAACGCGATTTTGGCAAAGTGAAAAACGCGGAAATCATGCAAAAAGCGCGGAAAATCCGGGGAAAATTCACATGCCTGTATCTCTCGCTCCCCTTCTCCATGACAGTCTGAAGATGGGTCTCGACCCAAAACATCACCTAAGGGGCGCAGCGGTAGAGTTGCTGCCTTACAGTGAATGCAGCGCCGGAGACTCGGGTTCGATCCTGACTTTGGGCGCCGTCTATATGGAGTTTGCACGTTCTCCCCGTGACCTGCGTGGCTTTTCTCCGAGATCTTCGGTTTCCTCCCACACTCCAAAGACGTACAGGTATGTAGGTCAATTGGCTGGGCAAATGTAAAAATTGTCCCTAATGTGTGTAGGATAGTGTTAATGTGCGGGGATCGCTGGGCGGCACGGACCCGGTGGCCGAAGGGCCTGTTTCCGCGCTGTATCTCTAAATCTAAAAAAATCTTGAAAAACCTAGTCCTTTTCTCCTGAGATACTGCCTAACCCGCTGAGTTACTCCAGCTGTTTGTGTCTGTCTTCTGTATGTAACAAGACTAGCCAACATTCAGGCACAGTCTACGAATTCACAAATAATATTTGCGCCACAGAAGTGTCCGACAATGATAATCTCCATTAAAAAAGTCTAACTAACCTTGTCGCCAATACCCCAACATTCATAATTTCTCTTTCCACAATTGCCTTCTGACCTCCTGAGTGTTTTCACCCGCTTCAAATCACAGTTGTCAACGTCAGATTTATTACACCCTCATAGTTAACAAATGTTAGAAATGAAAAGCTCATATACAAATAGAACCCTTCAGAACTCAGTAGTTCATTGATTTGACTGGTTTCTACTACGAACGAAGCAGAAGTATTAGACAACAGACCCGATGTCAATATCAAAAGAGCACTCTCATATCAACCTTCTCTCCTCAGACAATCACCTCAGCATGGGATCAATCAGATGGTTCAAACTCACCGTTACTTGTCACGGCCCCAATTATGATCATACCCTTTCTCATTACCACTGCCTCTCTTAGTTCAAACACATTACATATCATTTTTAAAGATTCCACCTGAAAAGCCCATCAATTCGAAGGAAGCATTAGGGTCACACCCTCGCTGCCACTTCAATTCATCACATCAGATTTTAGCAGAATTTGATTGTGATATGACATTTCTAATCAAAGGTCTGAGACAGACCAGAAGGGCAGTTTGTCCACCTACTGACCAAAAAATGAAATTGATAAACCTCAAGTGATAAACTGCAAACATCTTGAGGCTGTTGGAACAAAATAGAATCATAATGTATCATGGGATGACGGCAATCAACCAATAACTCACATAATGCCTTTGATCATTATTACAGCATCTATTACTCATCATTACATTGCCTATTGTTAAGGGCCTGTCCCACTTAGGCGATTTGAAGGCGACTGCCGGTGACTAGGCTGTCGCCGAACGTTTGCCGGGGTGTCGTGGGCATGATCATGAGGAGTCTTCAAAGAATCGTAGCGGATCTTGGCGCGTCGCTGAAAAATTTACCTGCTAGAAATTTCTCGGCGACAGCTGGCTTGTCACCAGGTATCGTAGCTCATTGCGGTCGCTGTCGCATGCTGTCCCCAGGTTTGCTAGGTTGCCGCAGATGCATTTAGAAGCACGTAATATTAAATTAATTTGACAGGTAGATTGAAGGCAACAGTTTGACGGTCAGGTAAGCGTGGGAATTTTGCGATGTTTATGGCCATCAGCGATTACTTTTAAAGTAGGCTCCCAACCCAGATATGTAACCCAGAAATCAGATATGCATCTCTCGTACATTTTCAAAGAATGCCCACACAAAAATCCATTTAACCACGTTTAATCTCTTAGCCAGGTGCTAGTTTCACAAAAAAAGTAACTTGTACCGACCTGTCTCGGCATTGTCGTGGTCATTGTCATATCGTAAAATAAAATTTTGGCGATCTGCTACGACTTTGACAGTCGCCGGCAGTCGCCTAAAAAATCGCCTAAGTGGGACAAGCCCTTTAGAGACAGTGATATAACGAAACTCACCTCAGGCTGAATAGCTTTAAAAACTGGTGCATCCATTAATGTTATCTGACTCTGTAAAACAAAAATTACAATTTAATTGATAAAGTAATCAACCTTCACAATAATTGTGTGCATTATAAATTGCAAAATAATGTCCCCAGTAGTCTTTATCTTTAAAATATTAAATGTTTTATAATGCATCATTGCTGCCTGTACCTTTATACCTCAACTAACACAAGGACAGGAAACCTCATTGACCTGCTCAGTTCTAAGGGGAATTCTTCTGCACAGCATAAAATCATGGGTCGAACAACAGAGTTAATTGAAAGGCTGATGGATAGATAGAACAAACGCCTGAAGCGATTTTAACAATTTCCAACTGAAAAACTCCAGAAGTACTATCAGTTATCAAAGTAACTGTTGGCAGGATTTTTGCAAGATGTGGCTGATGCAGATGGATACAAAAGGGTAAAATCTTGCTCATCAATAAATCTTGCTTGCCTATTATTTCAAAGATATAATCTCAGCAAAAGTATTATTAAACCATATTTTATGCATAAACTTACCTTTTGCAGTACCTGATTTAGCCAGTCAACAAACTTCTCAAAAACCTTCGGTCATAGGGCTATAAAGCATAGAACCAGACCATTCAGACCATCTCATATATGCGGACCAAGTTGGCTTTTAAAATTAGGGTTAAAAGATATAAAGTAATCTAGAAATTTACCACTGTCCTAGGTCTTTTGCAGCCTTTTCAGCACTGCCCCACCCCCTCTTCCCGCTGCCGCGTCCCACCCCAACCATTGAAATAAATGGACTTACTCTTCCAACAACCAGTTTCCCAGCATAAATTTGGAGAGATGCCAGCAATTGCACAGAATTGCTAATATTTCACAGCAAGTACTGACCCATTCTAATTTCTGGAAATTACCAAAAAAATCATTAAATCACAAGAAAGGCTAATATAATTTTCTATGCATCCAAAGTGATGAGCTTTGTAATAATTTAACATTTTCTTTCAAAGAAAACCTCTGGAAACAATGATAATATTTGCCTTTCATATGATTGAAGGATTCTAAAGTGCTCAGAGTATATATGAAGTCAGAGTCATAAAACATAGAAAACATAGACATAGAAAAACATAGAAAATAGGTGCTGGAGGATGCCTATTCATTGTGATCATGGCTGATCATCTACAATCAGTAACCTGTGCCTGCCTTCTCCCCATATCCCTTGATTCCACTTTCCCCTGGAGCTCTATCTAACTCTCTTTTAAATTCACCCATTGAATTTGCCTCCACTGCATTCTGTGGCAGAGAATTCCACAAATTCACAACGATCTGGGTGAATAAGTTTCTTCCCACCTCAGTTTTAAATGGCCTCCCCTTTATTCTCAGTCTGTATCCCCTGGTTCTGGACTCCCCAACATTGGGAACATTTTTCCTGCATCTAGCTTGTCCAGTCCTTTTATGATTTTATACGCCTCAATAAGATCCCCTCTCATCCTTCTAAACTCCAGTGAATACAAGCCTAGTCTTTCCAATCTTTGCTCATATGACAGTCCCTCCATCCCAGGGATTAACCTCGTGAACCTATGCTGCACTGCCTCAATAGCAAGGACGTCCTTCCTCAAATTTGACCAAAACTGCACACAATACTCCAGATGTGGTCTCACCAGGGCCCTATACAACTGCAGAAGGACTTCTTTGCTCCTGTACTCAAATCCTCTCGTTATGAAGGCCAGCATGCCATTAGCTTTCTTCACTGCCTGCCATACCTGCATGCTTACTTTCAGTGACTTGTATACAAGGACACCAAGGTCTCGTTGCACTTCCCCTTTACCTAATCTGACACCATTGAGATAATCTGCCTCCTTGTTTTTGCCGCCAAAGTGAATAACCTCACATTTATCCACATTATACTGCATCTGCCATGCATCTGCCCACTCACTCAACCTGTCCAAGTCACCCTGCAACCTCCTAACATCCTCTTCGCAGTTCACACTGCCACCCAGGTTTGTGCCATCTGCAAACTTGCGAGTGTTACTTCTAATTCCATCATCCAAATCATTAACATATATTGTAAATAGTTGCGGCCCCAGCACCGAGCCTTGTGGCAGCCCACTCTCCACTGCCTGCCATTCTGAAAAGGACCGGTTTATTCCTACTCTTTGCTTCCTGTCTGCCAACCAATTCTCTATCCATGTCAATACCCTACCCCCAATAACATGTGCTCTACTTTTGCTCACCAACCTCCCGTTGTAGTACCTTATCAAAGGCTTTCTGAAAGTCTAGCTACACTACATCCACTGGCTCTCCTTCATCCATTTTACTTGTCACATCCTCAAAAAATTCCAGAAGATTAGTCAAGCAGGATTTCCCCTTCATAAATTCATGCTGACTTGGACCAATCCTTTTAACGCTCTCCAAATGTGCCGTTATTACCTCTTTAATAATTGACTCCAGCATCTTCCCCACCATCGATGTCAGGCTAACTGGTCTATAATTCCCCGTTTTCTCTCTCTCGCTCCTTTCTTGAAAAGTGGGATAACATTAGCTACCCTCCAATCCACAGGAACTGATCCGGAATCTATTGAACATTGGAAAATTATCACCAATGCGTCCATGATTTCCTGAGCCACCTCCTTGAGTACCCTTGGTTGCAGGCCATCAGGCCCTGGGGTTTTATCAGCCTTCAGTCCCATCAGTCTACCCAATACTATTTCTCGCCTATTGTGAATTTCTTTCAGTTCCTCTGTCTCCCTTGATCCTCTGTCCACTAGTACATCTGGGAGATTGTGTCTTCCTTAGTGAAGACAGATCTGAAGTACCTGTTCAACTCTTCCGCCATTTCCTTGTTACCCATAATAATTTCACCCGTTTCTGCCTTCAAGAGACCCACATTTGTCTTTACTAATCTTTTTCTCTTAACATGCCTAAAGAAGCTTTTACTGTCCTTCTTTATATTCTTGGCTAACTTCGCTTTGTGCCTCATCTTTTCGGCCTGTATTTCCCTTTTTGCTATCTTTTGTTGTTCTTTTAAAGTTGCCCACTCCTCTGGCTTCCCACTACTCTTTGCTATCTTATATATCTTTTCTTTGAGTTTTATTCCATCTCTAGCTTCCCTTGTCAGCCACGGTTGCCTCTTACTCCCCTTAGAATCATTCTTCCTCTTTGGAATGAAATGATCCTGCATCTTCTGGAGTATGCCCAGAAATTCCTGCCATTGCTGTTCCACCGTCATTCCTGCTAGGATCCCTTTCCATTGGACCTTGGCCAGCTCCTCTCTCATGCCTTCATAGTCCCCTTTGTTCAACTGCAACACAGATATTCCTGGTTTAACCTTCTCCCTCTCAAATTGCAGATTAAAACTAATCATATTATGGTCACTACCTCCAAGTGGTTCCTTTACCTTGAGTTCCCTTATTAAATCTGGTTCATTGAACAACACTAAATCCAGAATAGCCTTCTCTCGTAGGCTCCAGTACAAGCTGCTCTAGGAATCCATCTCAGAGGCACTCTACAAACCCCCTTTCTTGGGGTCCAGAACCAACCTGATTTTCCCAGTCTACCTGCATATTGAAATCCCCCATAACTACAGTGGCATTACCTTTGTTCCATGCCAATTTTAGCCCCTGCTGCAACCTACACCCTCTTTCCAGGCTACTGTTTGGGGGTCTGTAGATAACTCCTATTAGTGTCTTCTTACCTTTAAAATTCCTCAACTCTATCCACAGTGACTCTACATCGTCAGTCCCAATGTCGCCCCTTGCAAGGGACTGAATTCCATCCCTCACCAACAGAGTTACCCCACATCCTCTGCCCACCTGCCAGTCCTTTCTTTTTTTTTTTTTTTTTTTTTGAAAAGCATATGTACAAATCGAAATTTTAAAAAAACACATTTGTTACAAAGTTCTTACATAGCTTCAATTTTTAAATTTTTGAAGAGAGAAAGTAAAAATAAAAATATAAAACTATAAACTTGGGAAGAGAGAGTAAGAGGGTTAATAAAAAAAAAAAGGATCTAACAATAAAAATTAACGGGAGTAGATCCGGGAGACAAAAACCACAGCTGTACATCCAACCCCCAACTCAAGTTTCAACTTTTTATTTAAATTTTTATTTTTTAATTTTTTTTAATTTTAGTCCTGTGCCAAACCCATTTACTTTTCTAAAAATTCAATAAATGGAGACCATATTTTTAAAAATAACTCAGGTTTGTCGATTAAGGCAAACCTTATTTTTTCCAAATGCAGGGTCTCTGTCATTTCCATAGTCCACATTTTAATTGTGGGGGTTATTGGTTTTTTCCAAAATTTAAGTATTAGTTTTTTCGCAGTTATTAGACTGTAATCAAGAAAATGTACCTGACTTACTGTAAAATTTGTAGTATGTTCTGATAATCCTAATATAATTAATTTTGGGTCCATATCTAATTTTTTATTAATAACTTTAGAAACTATTTTAAAAATCTCCAACCAGAAGTTTTGCATTTTTATACAAGTTACGAAAATATGAGTTAAATTAGCTTCTTGAAATTGACATTTATCACACATAGGAGAGATACTAGGAAAAATCCTATTTAATTTCGTCTTCGAATAATGTAATCTATGTATTATTTTAAATTGTATTAAGGAATGTCTAGTATTCAATGAGCATTGATGTATATGTTGTAAACTTTCATCCCATATATCTTGCATTATAAATTGATTCAATTCGTCCTCCCATGCTCGTCTATAAGATTCTGATGACGGAATGTCAATGTCAAGGAGAATATTGTAAATAAAAGATATTAATTTATTTGAGTTATAATGTCGATTCAGGCATACATCAAGTGTTTCTGGATCTCTAAACTTATATTCTTGCATATGTGATTTTACATAATCTCTAAGTTGTAAATATCTAAAATAATTATTAACATGTAATCCGTACTTCTGCTGTAACTCCTGAAACGAAAGAAAAGTTCCCTTATGATAAAGATCTCCCACCCTTTTGATTCCATAACTTTTCCATTGAGCAAAGCCTCTATCTAAGACAGACGGTTTAAAAGAAGGATTATTCGCAATAGGAAGGAAAACAAATAATTTACTCAATTTTAACGTAAGCTTTAATTGTTTCCAGGTATGGATAACACTATGTATAATGGGATTACCTCCATATGTTTTTTTATTTAAATTTATTGGAGCTAAGAGGATCGCACCAATATCGAATGGTAAGCAATCCTCTTTCTCCATCTTTAACCAATCCAGTTGTTGATCAGTCATCCAACCAGCAGGTTATATTTTTAATATTAACCGCCCAATAATAAAATAAAAAGTTAGGTAAAGCAATTCCTCCATTAATTTTAGACTTACATAAGTGTCTTTTATTTATTCTATGAGTCTTGTAGTCCCAAATAAAATTAGTAACAATTGAATCAATTTTAAAAAAAAACTTTTTTGGAAGGTAGATCGGAATTGCTTGAAATAAGTATAGTAGCTGTGGAAGAAAGATCATCTTTATAGCATTACTACGACCAACTAATGATATAGGAAGTGTTTTCCAAAATTGGATATTTCTGTGTAATTTAGCAAGTAAAGGAGGAAAATTTGATTTAAATAAAGAAGTATATTTCCTAGTCACGTAAATTCCAAGATATTTAAACTTTTCATAGGCAATTTTAAAAGGAAATTGTTGAAGTATGGCCGGATTATGCTCCATTATTGGCATAATTTCACTTTTATACCAGTTAATTCTATAACCTGAAAATGAACCAAATTGAGTTATGAGATTTAATAAATTCGGAATGCTAATTTCTGGCTTTGTAATATATATTAATACATCATCCGCATATAAAGAAATTTTATTGGTTGTATGTTTAGTGTTGTAGCCATAAATATCTGAATTTGATCTAATACTCTCAGCAAGTGGTTCTATAATAAGGGCAAATAAAAGTGGTGATAGTGGACATCCTTGTCTACAACCCCTAGCTAAATGAAATTTAGATGACAGCATTTGATTAGTTAATATTCTAGCTGTTGGGGATGTATATAAAAGTTTCACCCATGCACAAAAATTTTCACCTAGTTGAAATTTTTCCATCACTGAGAAAAGATAGGGCCATTCTACTTGATCAAATGCTTTTTCAGCATCTAGCGAGATGATTGCTAAATCTTCATTTAATAGTCTATTTGAATAAATTATATTAAACAAGCGTCTCAAGTTGAAAAATGAATATCGTTTGGCTATAAAGCCTGATTGATCGGGGTGTATCAATTTGTCTATAACTAGACTTAATCTCTGAGCTAAGATTTTCGCTAATATCTTCTGATCAGTATTTAAAAGAGCTATCGCCCTATACGAACCAGGGTCTTCAGAATCCTTATCTTTTTTAGGAATGAGGATTATTGTTGATTCAGTCAGAGTTTGTGGCAATCTCTGTTGTTTAAAGGCGTGACTATATACAGTTTGCAAACGTGGAGAGATCAACCCACTGAATTTTTTATAAAATTCATTATTTAAGCCATCAGGGCCAGGAGTCTTCCCATTTTTCATGGATTTAATAGTCTCTTCAACGTCTTTCATAGTTATTTCTGCGCCCAGTAAATTTCTATCACTCACATTCAAACCAGGAAGGTTACATTCCTGCAAAAACGTTTGCATCTGCGCAGAAGTATCTGTTATTTTTGATGAATATAATGACTGATAAAATTGCAAAAATCTCTGATTAATATCCTTAGGTAGTTTAAGCAAATCTCCATTTTCTGATCTAATTTTATGAATTGTAGAATCATCTTCTAATTTACGGAGTTGACGTGCTAGCAATTTCTGTGGTTTATCTCCAAATTAAAAATGTTTTTGTTTAGTATATTGAAAAAGCCTTAAAATATGAGCTGAAAGGATATAATTTAACTTATATTTGAGAACTGCAATTTTATTATGTATTTCAATAGAGGGAGCGATGGCATTTGTTATGTCTAACTGTCTTATCTGACTTTCCAGGTCATTCTGTTCAGCTCGGTTCTTCTTGTTTTGAGACGCTTGAAAAGCAATAATACATCCTCTCACAAACGCTTTAAATGTTTCCCAAAGCAGGGACGCAGGTGTTTCAGGAAGGTCATTTGCATTAAAAAAAATCTCATATTGCGATTTAAGATAGTCATAACATGCTTTTTCATTTAAGATTTGCGGATTAAATCTCCAATTAGTCTGTTTCCCCGTTACTCCTTGGAGTTTTACCCTAAATGTTAAAGGGGCATGATCGGATATAATAATATTATGATATTTTGAATTATACGTATAAGGAATAAGTTTGGAGTCCACCAAGAAATAATCAATTCTTGAATAAGTTTTATGCACAGGTGAATAAAATGAATACTCTCGGCCTGAAGGATTATCAATCCTCCAAACATCTTTTATATTTGCATTATTTATATAAGAGTTTAATAATTCACACGACTTGGATTTTGTTTTCCTTTGAGTTGAAGATCTATCCAAATAAGGATCTAATGTACAATTTAAATCTCCTCCAATTATCAAGTTATATTGTCCAAATTCTGGAATGGTATTAAATATTTTTTTTTAAAATAACGGATTATCAAAATTTGGTGCGTAGACATTCACCAATATCAATTTTGTAGAATATAGTTCTCCCACTAATATAACATATCTACCTTCAGTGTCGACTATAGAGGAAGTATTTATAAATGGTATACCCTTACGAATTAAAATAGCAACACCTCTTGATTTAAAGGGAAACGATGAGTGAAATACTTTATCAATCCATTTGCCTTTCAGTCTATTATGTGCTACATTTTTTAGATGAGTTTCCTGAAGGAACATTATGTCTGCATCAATAGATTTTAAATGTGAAAGTACTTTACCTCTTTTAATTGGTTCATTAACACCCTTGACATTCCAACTACAAAATGTAATACCTTTAACCCCTGTTTTCCTAATAGAATCTTGCATCTTAACCGATAAATGGTCTATAATAAAGCAAATGGTCTGGCACCCGGACTACAACATTTTTCTTGAATGAGGGGTGGATGATCTTTTGTACAGCGTAGAGTGCCTCCCGGAAATATCTCCCTAAAGTATATAATTTCTGAAAAATGACATGATAATAAAAGTTAAATCTAAAACAAAAATCAATATATAAAGGGTTAAAAGAGTGCAGGAAAAAAGAAGAGACAACTAAAACTACAACTACAATTAGTGCAGTTAGTGTTAGCCACCCTAAGGTGGCAAAAAATCTAAGGACTTCCGTGAGATGTAAAAAAAAATTAATACTAGCTCCGTTTTTTAACACAGTTATTTTTTTTTTCTTCCCGGTTTTAAAATATATATATTTTTAGAAGCAAGGGGAAATAAACAGGACAGGCCCAAAGGAATTTAATCCAAAATAGGCCAGTTTTCCCCCCTAGGGTGTATTAGTTAAATGTTAAAAGTAAAATTTACATGAGTCAAGTGTTACTTGAACTTCTTATTGGTAGTGATTAATAATATTTTTTTATTAATAGTAGTTAATAAAGATTAATAGTCATATAGCTTATTCACTGGTCTTGGAACTTTAAATTATAACGCCTTATAGCCCAATCAGTTCTCTGCCAGTGATTACAGCCGTGGAGTGGTATTCATCCCTTCAGCGAGTTTTCAATCTCTCGGGCGAATTCGAATGCTTTAATGTGATCAGTATAAAAGGTTTCTGTCTGCTTGTAGGTGACTCGCAGTTTGGCCGGGTACAACATTCCGAATCTGAGCGATGGGATCTTCCTCAGAATTGATCTTGTCTCATTAAAAAGTGCTCTTTTCTTAACCACCTCAGCAGGATAATCTCTAAAAATACGGATATTGTCGCCTTGGAATGATAAGTTTCTGTTGATAGCGATTCTTGACAGAATATCTTCTAAGACTTGAGAGTAGTGTACCTTTAATATCAGGTGCCTTGGGGGAGCGCCAGCAGCTGGCCGAGCTCTCAGTGCTCTGTGGGCTCGATCCAGCAAAGGTTTTGTGTCCAGTTTCAAAACATCCCGTAGGAGTTCAGCAGTGAAATCACAGAGGTTTTTATCTTTCTCTTGGCCTTCTTTAACTCCAACAATCCTTAGGTTCTGACGTTTAGAGCGACCCTCTAAGTCAATGCATTTCTCGGTTACTTTCGCTAGTAGATCAGATAGGCGTTGAGTCTCCGTTAATACCCTTTTTGTTGTGTCAGCGCTTGTCTCAGCTAGAACTTCCAACTCGCGTATAGCCTCGTCATGTTGATGTACCGTAGTAGTAATATGCTCCAACTTACTGGTAAAGTCGGAATCCAGCTTTTGTAGTTTAGAGTTTACTTCCACCATATGTTCGTTCATACTATCACATATTTCTTTCTTCACTGATGATAACTTCTCACTGATGATAGTTGATATTTCTCCCTTCAATCCTTTCAACGATATTAATTCATCTTTCATTTCCTGAAAATCATCCTTCATACTTGAAAGCTCCTCACCAACTATGGTTCGAAATTCCTCCAATCCAATTTTTTTAGGCTGTGGCTTTCGGGACTGTTTGGGAATTTCTTCTTGGGTCGGCACTGGAATTGAGGCTGAGGCTGAGGCTGAGGCTGATGCTTCCATCTGACCTGATTCCTCTTCCGGCAGCCTGGCCTTGCCAACTCGTTTTGCAGCAGTTTTTAACGGGGGAGTGCGACTTATCGACATATAAACGGTAGGAGTCACGGTCTAATGACTTCACTCACCCTTCGTTGAAAGTTATCGGCAAATTTCAGTGGACCCGTCCCGTTCTTTCCCCTTTAAGATCGGATTTTCTTCGGAGCTAGTTGACGCGTGGCTTTATCAGAGCATAGCGCCACTGGAAGTCCTGCCAGTCCTTTCTATAGGACGTATAACCCTGAATATTCAGTTCCCAGTCCCGATTCTTCTGCAGCCACGTCTCTGTAATCCCCACAATGCCATACCTACCAATCTCTAACTGAGCCTCAAGCTCATCCACTTTACTTCTTATACTATATATGAGTCTCAAGCTCATATATGCAATGCATTCATATATAGTACTTTTAATCCTTTGCTCATCTGAGCTTCCACATCAATTCCTATTACACTTGGCCATTCTCTCCTCTTGCTTCGTGAGCTTTCTGTCCTGTTAATTCTGGGATGTTTCTTAATTATTCCTATACTCTCCCTTTAACTCCATCCTTGTCTATCCCATTTGAAACACCCCCTCCCACAGAGACAGGCCCTTTGGCCCTACTTTTCCATGCCAACTCAAAGGCGCCATCTAGTCCTACTAAATTTTTTAAAACTTCACTCAAAGAGTTTGCAAATTCTCTACCTTGTAAGGCTCAGAAATTGAGTTTATTCAGAACAAAAAATTGTAGATGACAGAATATTAAAGAAATCAAGGTATTTAGGAAGCGTGCAGGAAAATAGAGCTGAGGGAGAAGATCAGCTGCAATGTTGGTGAATGGCAGAACAGATGGCTTTCTCTGGTCTCCAATTTGTATCAGAATAGCAAACAAACATAAAACTACTATTTTGCAATATAATTTTTTTGTTTAAATTGTGACGTTAATTATAGCTTCTATTTGGTTTAAATCAGTACAGCATTATCATTTGCAATGAATAAAACTGTTAGTTCATCAACGAGACCATTTTTTTGCAGAATTGAACAACTTAAATTCCTATTGTAACAAAGCTAAACATTCAATGTTTTGTACTGACAACATGTTTATAACTACTGCAAAACATTATTTACTGACCCTTATACACTGATGATTTTACCTGAAGAAAATTCTCAATCATGTAAAGTTTTGATGGATTTGCAGTTATACCTGCTCGATCACAACTAACTAACAGATGGAGGTAAATCATTTCATACTCTTAAAATAATTTGGTGCGGAATACTGAGACTTATTTTTGCTTATTTACATCAACAGTATTTCCAGATTAATTCCTTGGGTTAGTTAGTAATTAGACTTAATAAATAAAAATATATAAAAACCCATATATCTATGACGTTCCATTTCCTGGAGTCTGTGGAAATTAGATTTTTTTAAAGGAAATTATCAGAGTTGCATGTAGATGAGAAGATAGTGTGCCAGCAGAAATAAAGGAATAACAATGGAATTTGCATTTAATCAAACTGAAATGCTGTTGCATCCTTGTGTGGAAAGGAATTTCAGATGAAACAGGATCACGAGGGGCCTTCTATTAGCGTGACTAAAAAGTTAAAAAAGGTTATTTTGAAAAAATGTCAATTGATTATATCACCTCACAATGTTTAACCTCCCTCAAAATAGTGAACTTACAGGAAACTTCAGCTTCTTATAATTTACCTTGTTCCATGAATTAACTGCTCATAAAATTCATAGAATTTTAATCTATCATTTCCTTGCCAGGCAAAGCAAAACCTTATCAGACTATCCCCAAATAGGTATTTCAGGTGTGCAGTTACGTTTTCAACATAAGAGTTCTGCCCATGGACTTTTCTAGAGGTAGGTTTCAGAGCTCACTACTCAATGAATCTCCTTTCCTCAACTCACATCAAATCCTCCACCTTTCACATTCAATCCAGCTTCCTCATCTCAGAGCTCTGTACGGTCAGAATTAGTTTCTATGTGACCTGATTTAACGTCATATAATTTTACACATCTCAATTACATAGAAACATAGAAAATAGGTGCAGGAGTAGGCCATTCGGCCCTTCGGCCCTTCGAGCCTGCACCGCCATTCAATATGATCATGGCTGATCATCCAACTCAATATCCCGTACCTGCCTTCTCTCCATACCCCCTGATCCCTTTAGCCACAAGGGCCACATCTAACTCCCTCTTAAATATAGCCAATGAACTGGCCTCAACTACCTTCTGTGGCAGAGAATTCCACAGACTCACCACTCTCTGTGTGAAGAAATGTTTTCTCATCTCGGTCCTAAAAGACTTCCCCCTTATCCTTAAGCTGTGACCCCTGGTTCTGGACTTCCCCAACATCGGGAACAATCTTCCCGCATCTAGCCTCTCCAACCCCTTAAGAATTTTATATGTTTCTATAAGATCCCCCCTCAGTCTTCTAAATTCCAGCGAGTATAAGCCTAGTCTATCCAGTCTTTCTTCATATGAAAGTCCTGCCATCCCAGGGATCAATCTGGTGAACCTTCTCTGTACTCCCTCTAAGGCTAGAATGTCTTTCCTCAGATTAGAAGACCAAAACTGTACACAATACTCCAGGTGCGGTCTCACCAAGGCCTTGTACAACTGCAGCAGAACCTCCCTGCTCCTATACTCAAATCCTCTTGCTATGAATGCTAACATACCATTTGCTTTCTTCAATGCCTGCTGCACTTGCACGCTTGCTTTCAATGACTGGTGCACTATGACACCCAGGTCACGTTGCATCTCCCCTTTTCCTAATTGGCCACCATTCAGGTAATACTCTGCTTTCCTGTTCTTGCCGCCAAAGTGGATAACCTCACATTTATCCACATTATATTGCATCTGCCATGCATTTGCCCACTCTCCTAATCTATCCAAGTCACTCTGCAGCCTCCTAGCATCCTCCTCGCAGCTAACACTGCCACCCAGCTTCGTGTCATCCGCAAACTTAGAGATGTTGCATTCAATTCCCTCGTCCAAATCATTAATATATATTGTAAATAACTGGGGTACCAGCACCGAGCCTTGCGGTACCCCACAAGTCACTGCCTGCCATTCCGAAAAGGACCCGTTTATTCACCTTGGTGAAAATGACCGCAAATCCGAATCAATTACTTCTCAGAACCAACATATCTCAGCCCCAACAACATACATGTGAATTGCCTTTGCATCCTCTTGATGGTTATGTATCCTCCCTGCAACATCGCCAGAGCGAAATACAGCTTGCAGTTGTAAATTGCCGTTTTATCTATAGAATCAAAAATTGTAGATGCAAGAAATCTGAATTATGAACTGTGCTGGAAGTTTCAGGTCAATGACCATTTCATCAGAATGAAAGAATGATTTAGTTTAGTTTAGAGATAAAGCACGGAAACAGGCCCTCAGCCCACTGAGTCCTCGCCACCCAACAATCCCCATACACTTTATAATTGTTCCCGAAGCCAATTAACCTACAAGCTTGTCCGTCTTTGGAGTGTGGGAAGAAACCGGAGCACCTGGAGAAAACCCATGCAGTCTCTGGGAAAATGTACAAACTCCATACAGATAGCACCCATCGTCAGGATTGAACCCACATTGCTGGCACTGTAAGGCAGCCACTCTACCACTGTGCCACCGTGCCATCCTTCTGGCCAATGCTGTGTTCCGTTCAGCATGTTTTTTTGTAATTCACTGCTCAATACCTTCACCATCTATTAACTAGACAGCTGAGAAAAATCCTACGGCATTTTATAAATATGTTGAGAAAGAGAGCAACCGGGGAAAGATGAAGCTCTTTAAGGAGTAAAGATGTAATCTGTGTGTGGTGCCAGAGAATCTTAAATTAATACTTTTAATTTCTATTTATGACAAATTTGGACATTTTAACTGCAATGTTGAATTTCTACAGCATGTTTAGGTTAAAAAGGAAGTATTATATATCTTAGCGGGCATGAAGGTGAATAAAACCTGCTGAAACAAATATTGGCGGAGCTGCAGGCAATGAAGGTGACTCTGAGAGGATATAGATCAGTTACAGATCTGGGCAGAGAAATGACAGATGGAGTTTTCTCTGGTCAATCATTAGGTGTTGTTCTTTGGGAGGACAAATGTCAAGGAAACTATACAGTTAGTGACAGGATTCTTAATAGCATTGATGTGTAGAGGCAATATGATATCCAAATCAACAGCTCCCTGAAAGTAGTAACACAATATTCACTCTTTAGGCTCAAGGAATCAAGGGATTTGGAGAGAAAGCAGGAATGGGGTACTGATTTTGGATGATCAGCCATGATCATATTGAATGGCGGTGCTGGCTCAAAGAGCTGAATGGCCTACTCCTGCACCTATTTTCAATGTTTCTACAATGTCAACAGAGTGGCACAGAAGGTGCATGCTTGCCATAATTGGTGGACGACATTGAGGACAAAAGTCAGGAAATCATGTTGTAGCTTTATAAAACTTTGATTAAGGTACATTTGGAGCATTGTGTGCAATTCTGATCGTACCATTAACAGAAGGGCGTGGAGGCTTTTGAAAGGGTGCAGAAGAGGTTTACCAAGATGCTGCAGATTAGAGTGCATTAGCTATAAGAAGAGGTTGGGCAAACTTAGATTGTTTTCTCTGGGGTATGGGGTATTGAAGGTTAAGGAGAGATCTGATAAAAGTTGATCAAAATTTGAGAAGATAAATAGTGTAGATAGTCAAAACCTTCCCTCCCCCCCCCCCCCCCCCCCCACCACCAACCCCCCCCCCCCACACCATTCGGCTTGATGGTCAAGATGGTGTTTGTGTAAATACAAGGAAAATCTATGCCCTGGTTTCCGATCAGTTTATAGACTTCCGAGCAGAGCACCAGCTATTTCCTTTCCCATTCTCTTAGTCACGAAAATCAACAACAACATGACAATGCTTTTAAGTTAGGTAACAAAAAGAGAAAACCCAAATATGTTGATAGGAAGAAAGTAAATGTATTTAGCACAGATGTAAAATGAGAAAGTTGCTTTTAACTTGAACTGTTTGCAGGCTTTTACTGATATTGCACAAGCATGTCTTAGACCTGGATGTTTTCCCTGGCTCCTATCTGCATTTAAATGGTAATGTTTTGGAGTTGGTTTAAAGCATTACAAAAATGATGTGAAACAGCTTACTTGAAAATGTATGTAAAATGGCAATTAACACAAGTTGAACTCACATGCATGTTTCAACTATATGTCGAACAGTTTGGGTTGGAAATAGCCATCTTTGTCATGGAGAGAGAAAAAATGTTGTAACATAAAAATAAGAGCCTTTTGATAAATAATAATGCACTTCATTCTTATGTTTTATTTTTACCTTACTATTTGTAGGAAATATGAATGAAGCTTTATAGCTGCCAAGTTAAATCTTACTGCACAACAGTTGGATGGGTCCATGGATTAATTTATATTTTACCAAGATTTAATGTTTTTTATGTTGTGAATTTTACCACATTTATTCCCGGAGAGATTGAAGAGCAGCATAAAAATATCTCAATACATCCCTACACCTTAAACATATAAACACAAGAATCGAATTGGCTATTTAGCTTCCTGAATCCTCACTCATGTGTGACCCAATACATTATTCCTCCCTTTTCGCCTTTATTCCTGATTACCTTTGATTAACAAAGTCATATCATTTTCATATTGACTTCAGTTTGGGAAAAAGTCATAAACCTCTGTCACCCTTTTGAGCATTGAAAAGCCTTGCAATTTCACAGCTAAAAAGACTGCTGTGAGGGGAATTGTCCAGCTGGTTAAATCTTGTTATATCATTACTTGTCTTTATAAGTGCAGTGCCAATGACAATCCAAGCATAAAATTCAGTGGTATTTCCTCTGTCACCATGTGAACTAACCTCATCAAATTTAGGAGAAACTGGATTAATCCCAGGATTTTCTTGCTTTGAAAGGTTCACTTTAACACTCGTGAGCAATGCTCCAAATCACACGCCTGACTTGGGTCTTCATTGATGTTTTGTCTAAATCTTTGAGCTCATTCCCAATGGCACTGTATAATACCTCCATTAAAAGGATTGCAATGGTTCAAGATGGTCACATCAGTCTGAAGAAGGGTCTCAACCCGAAACGTCACCCATTCCTTCTCTCCTGAGATGCTGCCTGATCTGCTGAGTTGCTCCAGCAATTTGTGAAATAAATACCGTCGATTTGTACCAGCATCTGCAGTTATTTTCTTTCACATCCTGAAGTGATCTTTTAAGAAAATTGCACCAATATATAAATTTCAGAGTGTAAGATAGGTTTCCTCGTGTCAGGCAAGCACAACGGTTGACCTGTATTTTTGTCCTCTTTGCTTCTTGAGAAGAATAAGTACACGCAGTTCAGGTTTTGAATTCTAGTTGAACAGAGCAATTGGCTGCTATTCTCTATTCTCTATTTTTCCTATACATTAGGAAAATAGGAATAAAATAAACATCAGCTAGCTTTTTGATCTAAGGGGAGAGTGCAGTGAGAACAAAATCATGTCATCCATGTTTAGAAGCCTGCCAAAACCTGCTGTTTGTGCTCATATAAAAGGAATGTAAATGTTAGAGATGCATGAGTTTCTGGGGGCCCTCTAACTAGCTAAGGCAGCACCAGCAACGAGGAAACTGGTGATCGGCAGTTGAACCTACATCGTCTGACACTCCAAGTAAACCAGAATCAAATTCTACTCCTGTCATGGCAGAATGCCACATTGAGCTATTTCATGTGTGTTTACAATTCTGTGAAATATTAACCTGCACATAAATCAGTTAAAATGTCAGTTTGTATTCAATTGCTATTACTTTAAAAGTTACACAGGAAACTGACACCCGTGATTGTATGAACACCAATGTATGGTTGATAACTTGGGATTTCCTTTTCGTTATTCTTTGTGGATGGACCACTTATACCTCAGAATAACCATACCGTTCTGCTCCAGTACCTTAAGCTGTATTAAGTGGCTAGCTGGAACCGGGCCATACAGCAGGTGCATTGGTTTATTTTAGTATATTTTAAATTGTATTAAGATCATCCTTCTAAACTCCAGTAAATACAAGCCTAGTCTTTTCAATCTTTCCTCATATGACAGTCCCGCCATCCCAGGGATCAATCTCGTGAACCTATGCTGCACTGCCTCAATTACAAGGATGTCCTTCCTCAAATTAGGAGACCAAAACTGTACACAATACTCCAGATGTGGTCTTACCAGCGCCCTATACAACTGCAGAAGAACCTCTTTACTCCTATACTGAAATCCTCTCGTTATGAAGGCAAACATGCCATTAGCTTTCTTCACTGCCTGCTGGACCTGCACGCCAACTTTCAGTGACTGGCGTACAAGGACACCCAGGTCTCGCTGCATTTCCCCCTTACCTAACCTGACACCATTGAGATAAAAATCTGCCTCCTTGTTTTTGCCGCCAAAGTGGATAACCTTACATTTATCTATATTATACTGCATCTGCCACGCATCTGCCCACTCACTCAACCTGTCCAGGTGACCCTGCAACCTCCTAACATACTCTTCGAAGATCACACTGCCACCCAGCTTTGTGTCATCCGCAAACTTGCTAGTGTTACTTCTAATTCCTTCATCCAAATCATTAATATATGTGGTAAACATTTGCGGCCTCAACACCGAGCCTTGCAGCATTCCACTCGCCACTGCTTGCCATTCTCAGCAAGGCTGCGTACTCTCCCCTCTCCTTTACTCTCTCTACACCAACGACTGCACCTCCACAGACTCCTCTGTCGAGCTCCTCAAGCTTGCGGATGACACTACCCTGATTGGACTGATCCAGGATGGGGAGGAATCTGCCTACAGATGGAAAGTGACACAGCTGGCGTCCTGGTGCCATCGCAACAACCTGGAGCTCAATGCTCCGGACAGTGGAACTAAATGTAGACTTTCGAAGAGATCCCCCTCCCCTTCCCCCACTCACCATCAACAACACACCATAGTCACATCTGTGGAGTCATTTAAGTTCCTTGGAACCATCATCTCCAGGGACCTTAAATGGGGAGCCAACATTGACTCCACAGTCAAAAAGGACCAACAGAGGATGTACTTCCTGCGGCAACTGAAAAAACACAATCTGCCACAGGCAATGATGGTCCAATTTTATACTGCTATCATTGAGTTCATCCTCACCTTCTCCATCATGGTCTAGTTTGGCTCAGCCACCAAGCACGACATCTGGAGGCTGCAATGGATCGTTCACACAGCTGAGAAGGTTGTTGACTGCAACCTTCCCCCCATTGATGAACTGTACACTGCAAGGGTCAGGAAGCGAGCGGGCAAGATCACCTCTGACCCCTCTCACGCTGGCTACAAACTCTTCGAAGGATTTCCCCCTGGAAGGCGACTCCGGACTGTCAAAGCAGCCACAGCCAGACATAAAAACAGCTTTTCCCCATGAGTGATAGTTCTACTCAATAACCAAAGTCTGCAGTCTCTTTTTTGCTCTGGTTTATTTTCACCCACATATTTAGACCGTAGTGTTGTATCCTTATTGTTTTGATGTGTTTATGCTTTATTCTTAATTGTTAACTGTATGTTTGTGTTGTTATTTATGAGCGGAGCACCAAGGCACATTCCTTGTATATGCATACTTGGTCAATAAATGTATTCAATCATTCATTCTGAAAAGGGCCAGTTTACTCCGACTCTTTGCTTCCTGTCTGCCAACCAATTCTCTATCCATCTCAACACCCTACCCCCAATACCATGTGTTCTAATTTTGCTCACTAATCTCCCATGTAGGACCTTATCAAAGGCTTTCTGAAAGTCTAGATACACAACGTCCACTGGCTCCCCTTCATCCATTTTACTTGTCACATCCATAAAAAATTCCAGAAGATTAGTCAAGCATGATTTCCCTTTCATAAATCCATGCTGACTTAGACTTATCCTTTTACTGCTATCCAAATGCACCTCTTTAATTACCTCTATTAATAATTACTTCTTTAATAATTGACTCCAGCATCATGCCCACCACCGATGTCAGGCTAACTGGTCTGTAATTCCCCGTTTTCTCTCTCGCTCCTTTCTTGAAAAGTGGGATAACATTAGCTATCCTCCAAACCACGGGAACTGATCCTGAATCTATTGAGCATTCGAAAATGATCACCAATGCGTCCACTATTTCTAGAGCCACCTCCCTAAGTACCCTGGGATGCAGACCATCAGGCCCTGGGGATTTATCAACCTTCAGACCCATCAGTCTACCCAATACTATTTCCGCAATACTATGCCACGGTTGCCTCTTAATCCCCTTAGAATCTTTCTTCCTCTTTGGAATGAAATGGTCCTGCATCTTCCGGATTATGCCCAGAAATTCCTGCCATTGCTGTTCCACCATCATTCTTGCTAGGATACCCTTCCAGTCGACCTTGGCCAGCTCCTCTCTCATGCCTTCATAGTCCCCTTTGTTCAACTGCAACACTGACACTTCCGATTTAACCTTCTCCCTCTCAAAATGCAGATTAAAACATCATATCACTACCTCCAAGCGGTTCCTTTACCTCGAGTTCTCTTATCAAATCTGGTTCATTAGACAACACTAAATCCAGAATTGCCTTTTCTCTGGTAGGCTCCAGTACAAGCTGCTCTAAGAATCCATCTCGGAGGCACTCTACAAACTCTCTTTCTTGAGGCTCAGAACCAACCTGATTTTCCCAGTCGACCTGCATATTGAAATCCCCCATCACCACAGGGGCATTACCATTGTTACATGCCAGTTTTAACTCTTGCTGCAACTTACACCTTACATCCGGGCTACTATTTGGGGGTCTGTAGATAACACCAATTAGCGTCTTCTTATCTTTACAATTCCTCAAGTCTATCCACAGTGACTCTACCTCGTCAGTCCCTATGTCACCCTTTGCAAGGGACTGAATTTCGTCCCTCACCAACAAAGCTACCCCACCTCCTCTGCCCACCTGCCTGTCCTTTCGATAGGATGTATAACCCTGAATATTAAGTTCCCAGGCCCGATCCTCCTGCAGCCACGTCTCTGTAATCCCCACGTCATATCTACCAATCTCTAACTGAGCCTCAAGCTCATCCACTTTACTTCTTATACGTCGCGCATTCATATACAATGCTTTTAATTCCTTACTCATCTCAACTTTCACATCGATTCCTATTACACTTGACCATACTCTCCTATCCCTTTGTGAGCTTTCTTTCCCGTTAATTCTGGGGTCATTAACTATCCCTTTACTCTCCTTCCCTTTAACTCCATCCTTCACTATCCTATTTGACTAATGTAACTCCACTTTTTAAGAAGGAAGGGAGAGAGAAAACAGGGAATTTTTGACCAGTTAGCCTTACATCAGCAGTGGGGAAGATGCTCGAGTCGGTTATTAAAGATGTAACAGCAGTGCATTTAGAAAGCAGTGACAGGATCGGTCAAAGTCAGCATGGATTTATGAAGTGGAAATCATGCTTGACTAATCTTCTGAAATTTCTTTGAGGATGTAACAAGTAGAATGGATAAGGGAGAGCCAGTGGATGTGATCTATTTGGACTTTCAAAAAGCCTTTGACAAGGTCCCACAAAAGAGATTAGTGTGCAAAATTAGAGCACATGGTATTGGGGTAGGGTATTGACATGGATAGAGAACTGGTTGGCAGACAGGAAGCAAAGAGTAGGAATTAACGGGTCCTTGTCAGAATGGTAGGCAGTGACTAGTGGGGTGCCGCAAGGCTCCGCAAACTTTGTAATGAATTTATTATTTACAATGTATATTAACGATTTAGACGAGGGAATTAAATGTAACATCTCCAAGTTTGCGGATGACACAAAGCTGGGTGGCAGTGTAAGCTGCGAGGAGGATGCTATGAGGTTGCAAGGTGACTTGGATAGGTTGGCTGAGTGGGCAGATGCATGGCAGATGCAGTATAATGTGGATAAATGTGAGGTTATCCACTTTGGTGGCAAGAACAGGAAGGCAGATTATTATCTGAATGGTGTCAGATTAGGAAAAGGGGAGGTGCAATGAGACCTGGGTGTGCTTGTACATCAGTCACTGAAAGTAAGCATGCAGGTACAACAGGCAGTGAAGGAAGCTAATGGCATGTTGGCCTTCATTGCAAGAGGATTTGAGTTTAGGAACAAGGAGGTCCTACTGCAGTTGTGCAGGGCCCTGGTGATACCGCACCTGGAGTATTGTGTTTAATTTTGGTCTCCTAATTTGAGGAAGGACATTATTGGTATTGAGAGAGTGCCAGGTAGGTTCACCAGGTTAATTCCCAGGATGGCCGGACTGACATATGATGAAAGAATGGGTCGACTGGGCTTGTATTCACTGGAATTTAAAAGGATGAGAGAGGATCTTGTAAGAACATATAAAATTCTTAAAGGATTGGACAGGCTAGATGCAAGAAAAATGTTCCCGATGTTGGGGGAGTCCAGAGCCAGGGGTCACAGTTTAAGAATAATGTGTAGGCGATTTCGGATTGAGATGAAGAAAAACATTTTCACCCAGAGAGTTGTGAATCTGTGGAATTCTCTGCCACAGAAAGCAGAGGCGGCTAATTCACTGGGTGTTTTCAAACGAGAGTTACATTTAGCTCTTTGGGCTAAAGGAATCAAGGGATATGGGGAAAAAGCAGGAAAGGAGTATTGATTTTAGATGATCAGCCATTATCCAAATGGCCTAGTCCTACACCTAGTTTTGTATGTTTCTATCCAGGAAAGTTTTCTTAAACAGGAGGTGGATGACCCAGTTAGAGAGAGGGTTAATACGTGACCTTTTATTGGGAAATGAGGCTGGACAACTGAAATATCAGTGAGGGAACACTCTGGGACCAGTGTCCATAATTCTATTGGTTTTTAAATAATTACGGATAAAGGCTGATCCACAACTAAATTTGGTAAGTTTTTTAAGGCATTGAAGAGGTATTTGCAAAGCTTGATTAGGACAAGCTGTTGGTAGGCAAAATCACATCTGGCAGGTGGAGGCTTTCAAAAGTGAGATAGGGAGAGTTCAGGGTTAGCATGTTCACGATGAATGAAGGGAAAGATTTGCAGGATTAGGTAATCCTGGTGGAATAGGAATATTGAGGCCTGGTCAGGAAAAAAGAGACATATATCAAGAATTGGCAGCTAGGACCATTCAAAATCTATGAATTTAAGAGAAAAATAGGACATAAGATAGTTTTGGCAGATAAGGTAAAGAAGAAACCTAAAAGATTCTGCAAGTACACTGAAAGCAAAATGATAACTAGGGAAAGAATAGGACACCTTAAAGATCACTGTGATCCCCTATATTTGGAGCCACACGAGATGGGCAAGATTTTAAATGAATACATCTCACCTGTATTTAATGTGAAGATGGTCAAGGAAGCCAAGGAATTAAGCAAAATAAAGAGTGATGTATTGGAACAAAAACACATTGCAGCACAGCTGGTGCAGGCGATGTGAAGGAATATTAACGTGGATAAATCGCGCTGTATTTCTGAAATAAACAAAACTAAAAGCTGCAACATTATTCAAAATCTGTTGCTGCAGAGATGCATTAGCGGATGCGCTGTAGAACAACAAAGTTACCAGGAGTGGGAAGCTAAATTGCTGGATAGTCAACCTTTAAGAACACATGAGATTTTTTGACAGAAATAATATATTACAATCATAATCATCATCATCATACTTTAATAGCCAAGTATGTTTTGCAACATACGAGGAATTTCATTTGCCATACAGTCATACCAATAAAAAGCAATAGAACACACAAAATATATTTTAACATGAACATCCACCACAGTGACTCCTCCACATTCCTCACTGTGATGGAAGGCGAAAAAAAGTTCGATCTTGTTCCTTTCTTTGTTCTTCCACGGTTGGGGGCCCAGACCTCCCAACATTTGATTTTACAAATTCATAATGTTGATGTCCAAAGTTCAGGATTTTACATCAAAATTCATAATATGGCACATAATGCAACTTTTCAGCAAAACAAAGTATGCACGCCAAATGCGCATATGCATTGCGCTACATTCATGTGTAATAATCGATTGTTATTTCCAACAGTCTGTGTTCTTGGACTACATGTATAATGTCAGGCCTATCACGAGTATATTCTGCAATTTATCAAAAGGTTATTGAACAGAAATACTTTTTACAACACAAAGAAAAAATTGTTTTGTTTTGATTTTTCTATTTTGCTTTTTCCTTACACATCCCAATTCTCTTGGTATTGAATAAAAGAACAATGGTCATAAAATGGATGACTAAGTTATGAAGAGTTTCATTTAAAACTGTACATACCTAATTTCATTGAAGACATACTTGCTCTAGTGGTAGTCAACAGCAAATCACAACGGTCCGTGTCCCCCCCGACCCCCACTACCCTCCCCGCCACACCCCCCCACCCAACTCCCCTCCCCTCCTTTCCCCCACTTCCACTCCCCCACCCACCACCTCCACCACTCCCCTCCCACCCCCACCTCCCTTCCTCCGCCAGCCCACCCCCACTCCCTTCCCTCCCCCGAACCCCACTCATCTCCTCCCCCTCCCCACCCCCCGCTCCCCCACCCCAACCCCCCCCCCCATTCACCCACCCCATCTCAACATCAACAAGCCTCGCGCTACGCGGCAAGGCCCTGCGAGCAGCGAGGCCCATCTCGGCCCGGCGAGCGGCGAGGCCCGGAGAGAGTCGAGGCGAAGTCAGGCAAGCGGCGGGACGGGGCGAGTGGCGAGGCGTGTGTTTTGCGGAAAAATGTGAGGCGAAATCTGAATGGCGGAAATGAAGTAAGAAAGCGGAAACCTTCCGCCAAATTCAGAAGGGTTGGGGGGCCTTGAGCCTTCCTTGACGGGGCAATGTTGGCTCACGTAGCCGGCGGTCGGACCCTCCATGTCGGGGCGATCAAGCTCCTGCATCAGGGGGGAATCTCAGCTACCCCACGCCAGGCAATCTGATCCGGGTCGGGGCTGGTTGAAACTTCTGCAACTTTGGACCTTCCCGATATCGGTCTCTAAGCGAGGCTGCAAACTCCTCAATTTTGAAGTCCGCAGGCCGCGGTTGGAGCGTCGATCCCAGGCAAGCGATCACAGGCTCCGATGGCAAGTCCACGTTCCCGCAGTGGGGCTCAAAGTCAGTCCCGAGCAAGGCCACCAGCTCCATGATGTTAGGCCGCAGAGCGACCGGAGATACGATCCGGAAAACAATCGCATCTCCGGCAAGGTAAGAGATTGAAAAAAAGTTCAATTTCCCCATCTCCACCCCTTTCTGTTTTCTGCAGCGACCGTTCCCTCCACAACTCTCTGGTTCACTTATCACTTCCCACCCAAAACACCTCCTCCTCAGGGACTTTCTCCTGCAACCATCGGAGATGCAACACCTGATGCCTCCTCCCTCGACTCCATCCAGCAACCCCAACAGTCCTTTCAGGTGAGGCAGAGGTTTACTTGCACCTTATCCAACCTCATCTACTGTAGGTGTTCCTGGTGCAGGCTCCTATATATTGGTGAAACCAAGCGAAGACTTGGCGGCAGTTTCATTGAACATTTTCGCTCAATCTGCCTTGGCCTACGCGATATCCCGGTTGTCAAACATTCTAACTACCCTTCCAATTCACTTACTGTCCTGGGCCTCCTCCACTATCAAGAGTACTCCTTGATAGGAGGGGGGGGGGGGGGGGGGGGGGGAGGAGCGGGGGGAGAATGCAGGAGTTACTTCAAATTGGGTTTTCTTGCTTCCAATTTAATTCCCCACACCTCTATTTTCAATCTGAAGAAGGGTTCTGACCCAAAATGTCAACTATTCTTTTTCTCCAGAGATGCTGCTTGACCCGCTAAGTTACTTTCACATTTTGTGTCTGTCTTCGGTATAAACCAGCATCAGCAGTTCCTTCCTACACATCTCCTCTCAAATATTTAAAAAACTACAACATATATATTACCAAATCAAATGTTTTAAAAGTTGCACCTTTCTTAAATTTATAGTTGTTCAATAGGTATATTGGTAATAGAATTCAACTACCATCTATACTCACAGCAAACTCTTCTGGCATCACCTTCAGGACATCAAACACCACTGCATCAAAACTTTTCTTGGGATCATTGGAGGCTTGCTCACTTAGCGATTCAGAGCTGCTACTTCTCTGCAAGAATAAGATGTGCTCATGAACATCACTAAATGTGAACAAATTTATCTGGTAGTTACATTTAAATGTTCTTACATTTAGTTCTAAGTTGCATTGGTATCTTGTTTAAGGTGAACACGTATAGATCTCTGTGACAGACAAGATGTTTCAAATCATTTTTCAACTTTTGCTCCCTCCAACATCGCAATCCAAGGAACATGATAAGAAAGCATGTGTTCTTTTTAGATTGGCCACAATAAAACTCCTCATGAGACAGCATCACTTTATTGCCTGGAGAAAACTGTGTACATCAAAATTTGCTCCATGGCAAATGTAATCAAAACGTAATGATCTTTTCAATCTGCTTTTGTGATATTAACATAAAGCAGATTGAAATTATCATTACTTTTACCACAATTCTTGGGTAACGCAGACACTAGCAAAACTGGAAAATGAGTGCAAAAGTCAAAAAATTTAATACAATGGAATCAAACATTTTCTGAAAGATAAATTACAGAGTGCGTATTCCCAACACTTGCAGCCCAGTGGTATGAACATTGACTTCTCCAACTTTAGATAGTTCCTCTGTCCCTCTCTTCCCCTCCCCCTTCCCAGTTCTCCCTCTATCTTCCTGTCTCCACCTATATCCTTCCTTTGTCCCGCCCCCTGACATCAGTCTGAAGAAGGGTCTCGACCCAAACGTCACCTATTCCTTCTCTCCTGAGATGCTGCCTGACCTGCTGAGTTACTCCAGCATTTTGTGTTATAAGATAGACTAGACTTTACACAAACTATAATCAACATGCAGACTTTCTTTTAATTTGTTTTACAGAATTTGGTGATACAGCCAATGCTATCCTTTATTACCCATCTCCAAATCCTCTTCAGAAGCAGACTGCAAGTCACCTTTCTGAACCACTGCAGTAGGTCCCATGAAAGTAATTTCTCAAGAAATCAACATATTTGGGTAGTTAGTTCCAGAATATAGACCCAGCAATAATGGAACAGTGTAACAGATTGTGAGTGATAGTGTACTCATATACCCGATGCTCTTTTTCTTCTCGGCGGTAGAGATCACAGGTTTGAGAGGAGTTGGCAGAATCACATAGGTGAGAACCTATTGTCTACTTTGTTGACTGGGTCATATTGCAGTGAGAATGTGAATCAACCATTTGGAGGAAGTGTTTAGAGGGGTGGCTGAAGAAAGAAAGTTGACAGCTTCTTA
Organism: Rhinoraja longicauda; assembly: GCF_053455715.1. Classification (NCBI taxonomy): domain Eukaryota; kingdom Metazoa; phylum Chordata; class Chondrichthyes; order Rajiformes; family Arhynchobatidae; genus Rhinoraja; species Rhinoraja longicauda. The sequence continues at coordinate 39,050,013 of NC_135963.1, read as the reverse complement.
AATATATAGGAAATCTAGGAATATGGGTTAATACATGAAAATGGTTTGCAGAGAAAAGGGTTTATTGAATAATGGAGCAGGCAAGAAGATTTGAATGTCCTGCTCCTGCTTTTACTTCTACTTTTTATGTTCTTGTGTCATAGAAAACAGTAGCGCAGCGGTAGAGTTGCTGCTTTACAGCGAATGCAGCGCCGGAGACTCAGGTTCGATCCTGACTACGGGTGCTGCACTGTAAGGAGTTTGTACGTTCTCCCCGTGACCTGCGTGGGTTTTCTCCGAGATCTTCGGTTTCCTCCCACACTCCAAAGACGTACAGGTATGTAGGTTAATTGGCTGGGTAAATGTAAAAATTGTCCCTAGTGGGTGTAGGATAGTGTTAAATGTACGGGGATCGCTGGGCGGCACGGACTTGGAGGGCCGAAAAGGCCTGTTTCCGGCTGTATATATATGATGGTGATATGATATGATATGATGATATGATATGATAGAAACATAGAAAAAATTGGTGCAGGAGTATGCCATTCGACCCTTCGAACCAGCACCGCTATTCAATATGATCATGGCTGAGCATTTAAAATCAGTTCCCCGTTCCTGCTTTTTCCACATATCCCTTGATTCCTTCAGATCCTAAGAACTAAATCTAACTCTATCTTGAAAACCTCCAGTGAATTGGCCTCCAGTGGCTGGTCTTCAGTGGCAGAGAATTCCACAGATTCACAACTCTCTGGGTGAAAAAGTTTTTCCTCATTTCAGTCCTAAATGGTCTATCCCTTATTCTTAAACTGTAACCCCTGGTTCTGGACTCCCCCAACATCAGGACCATTTTTCCTGCATCTAGCCTGTCCAATCCTTTAAGAATTTTATGTTTCTATAAGATCCCCCCTCATCCTTCTAAATTCCAATGAATACAAGCCCAGTCGACCCATTCCTTCATCATGTCAGGAATTAACCTGGTGAACCTACGCTGCGTCAGGAGGAAACTTCTTTGCCACAGGATACACAACCTCTCATGGGCTCCTGAAGCCACACAAATTATAATGAGAAAGGTCAAGGATTGAAATCATGCCAAAAAATAACTGAATGTTCTAGTTATGTGGATTTTACCATGCAAGGTAGAATAAATTCTGTTACTATCTTGCAACCATAGAAATTGTACACCAACAATGAGCCATGTCTTTAGATGATGCGTAATTAACGATAAAACAGGTGAAAAAGTAAAGAAAATTGGTAAGGAAGCCGAGAAAGCTAACAAATTCAAAATTTCAAATGTAGAGAAGTCTCATCCAGTATATCAAATAAATTTAATCCAAAATTTATTCTAAAATAATTTAGAATAACCCATAATTATAATCACTGCCAACAACTATAACAGGATCAAAATATCTTCATGCTGTAGTCTCTAAATTTGTATACATATATTTTACAATTTGCATACTTGTATATAACTTAAACTGCAAATACTTGATAGATTTTCCTGCTTTAGCCATGATTTGGATGGTGCCTGCCATTAAAAATGAAGATAAATTAGCCGGATAATTCTGATGCCAAGTTTCCAATCTAAAAAGAACTAACCTATTCTGCTGCTCTGGGCTCTGACTGGCAACATTACATTTGGCAGCATGTGATTATGGTAAGGAGCTGCTAGTAGGACACAGAGTATTAATGGAGAAATCAGTGCATATTTTACAGAAAATACTTCTGCTGCCACAGTAATAGTTGGCGTAAAAACATTTGCAAGAGAAAGAGGTTTGTTTAAAGTCTTGTGCACCTCGGGCACCTGGTTGATAAATCAGTGATGATATGCAACTCAAGGCAGCTGCAAGTAGGAAAAAAGTACAGAGCAAATCTTCTGTCCAGAAGCCAGAAATTTTACACTGTGCCAAGAGAATCCTCAGAGTCCTTCTTGGGCAGTACAAACTTTTACAGAATACTCAAGTTTATAGTGGTCCCCTGAAAATAAATGGGAAGAAACGACTGCCCCATAAAATTAAGACAAACACATAATTCACACAATATAATTAATAAAAATTCACAAACATCGATCACATTATTCTAATAAACTAAACAAAATCTTACCTCTGAAGCTGTGGTTGTAAAATATATCGTGCTCGACTGTCCATTTGTCAGGTCCATGCTTCCTATACCATCCAACACAGCAGTGCTAAGGAAAGTTCATGGTCAAGACATGAGCTTCATGACTACCTGCCACAAGACGAAAGGACAATTATTTTACAAGATTTATCTTCCATGATTCAACTAAGCTGATAAAGTAAACTTAAATTAACATTGCAAAAATTGTCTTCAAAACCATTACTATAAACTCCCATTTTACTAGTCCCTTGTGTAATAGTTTTGAAATAATTCAGATGCTTTAAAAGTCAAATCCTAAATATTGCACATAAAAGAATCCAAGGGAATGTTTCTGCATAATATAAATTGCAAATTTTTGAATGTTTGATCGGCTGAATTTTCCATCAAAATTATTATATTAAAACAAAGTACAATGTTTGAGTACTGAAATCCCTTCCTAATTTAATTCTAAATGAAAATATAACATTTTATTAAAAACATCACATTTTCCATAAACTAAAATGCTGTACCCCACCCAGTACATGTCACAATCATAGCTGTGCTAAACTTCTATATCTATAAATATGTATAAATGGGCAATTGTCACTGAAGGTTTAGTAGGTTTTAGAATTAGATGGGGATTGGGTGGTTCTACGGTCGAGGGAGAAACAGAGGGCTTCGAGACCATCCTTGTGGGGGATGGAAGTGTAGAGTGACTGGACATCCATGGTAAAGATGAGGGATTGGGGGCCTGGAAACCGGAAGTTATCGAGGAGATGAAGATCGTGTGAGGTGTCTTGGACGAAGGTGGAGAGGGATTTGACCAGGGGGGATAGGATGGAGAGCCTCATCTATAATGGAAGAAGGGAAGCTCCGTTTCCTGAAGAATGAGGACATCTCATTCAGCAGGATAGAGATCAGCTACAGAAATGGGCGAATAAGTGGCAGATTGAGTTTTATCCAAGCAAATGTGAAGTCATAGAGTCATAGTCATTCAGCATGGAAAAATGCCCTTTGGACCAACTTATCCATGCCTACCACGATGCCTCATGTGTGCTAATCCCATTTGCCCGTGTTTGGCCCATGTCCCTCTAAACCTTTCCTATCCATGTAACTGTCCAAATATTTTTGAAATGTTGTTATTGTACTTGCCCCAACTACTTCTTCTGGCAGCTCATTCTATATACCCATCACTATGTAGTGTGTGAAAAAGTTGCCCCTCAGGTTCCTATTAAAGGTTTCACCTCTCACCTTAAACTTATGTCCTTTGGTTCTTGATTCCCCTACTCTGGGTAAAAGATTCTGAACATTCGCTCTATCTATTCCCCTCATGATTTTATACACCTCAATAAGATCACTCCTCAGTCTCCGGTGTTTCAAGGAATAAAGCACTAGCCAGCCCAACCTCTCTCCATAGCTCAAGACCTCAAGTCCTGGATACATCTTTGTAAATCTTCTCAGCAATCTTTCCAACTTAACAACATCCTTACTACAGCATGGTGCCAAAGCTAAACACAATATTCTGAAGAGGGTTCGGACCCAAAATATCATTAGCATTTATTCACAAAATGCTGGAGTAACTCAGCAGGTCAGGCAGCATCTCGGGAGAGAAGGAATGGGTGACGTTTCGGGTCGAGACCCTTCTTCAGACTGATGTCAGGGGGCGGGACAAAGGAAGGATATAGGTGGAGACAGGAAGATAGAGGGAGAACTGGGAAGGGAGAGGGGAAGAGAGGGACAGAGGAGCTATCTAAAGTTGGAGAAGTCGACGTTCATACCACCGGGCTGCAAACTGCCCAGGCAAAATATGAGGTGCTGCTCCTCCAACTTCCGGCGGGCCTCACTATGGCACTGGAGGAGGCCCATGACAGAAAGGTCAGACTGGGAATGGGAGGGGGAGTTAAAGTGCTCGGCCACCGGGAGATCAGTTTTGTTAATGCGGACCGAGCGCAGGTGTTCAGCTTGGTTTCGCCGATGTAAATAAGTTGACATCTAGAGCAGCGGATGCAATAGATGAGGTTGGAGGAGGTGCAGGTGAACCTTTGTCTCACCTGGAAAGACTGTTTGGGTCCTTGGATGGAGTTGAGGGGGGAGGTAAAGGGACAGGTGTTGCATCTTGTGCGGTTGCAGGGGAAAGTGCCCGGGGTTGGGGTGGTTTGGGTAGGAAGGGACGAGTGGACCAGGGAGTTACGGAGGGAACGGTCTCTGCGGAACGCAGAGAGGGGAGGGGATGGGAAGATATGGCCAGTGGTGGGGTCCAGTTGTAGGTGACGGAAATGTTGGTGGATGATATGTTGGATCCGCTGGCTGGTGGGGTGGAAGGTGAGAACGAGGGGATTCTGTCCTTGTTGCGAGTGGGGGGAGGGGGAGCAAGAGCGGAGCTGCGGGATGTAGAAGAGACCCTAGTGAGAGCCTCATCTATAATGGCGGAGGGGAAGCCCCGTTTTCTGAAGAACGAGGACATCTCGAAAGCCCTAGTGTGAAACACCTCATCCCGTGCGCAGATACGGCGTAGACGGAGGAATTGGGAGTAGGGGATAGACTTTTTGCAGGGGATCGGGTGGGAAGAAGTGTAGTCCAGATAGCTGTGCGAGTCGGTGGGTTTATAGTAAATGTCCGTCACTAGTCTGTCTCCTGTGATGGAGATGGTGAGGTCCAGAAACGGGAGGGAGATGTCAGAGATAGTCCAGGTATATTTAAGGGCAGGATGGAAATTGGAGGTGAAGTGTATGAAGTCAGTGAGTTCTGCATGGGTGCAAGAGGTAGCACCAATGCAGTCGTCAATGTAGCGGAGGTAGAGTTCGGGGATGGGGCCAGTGTACGTCTGGAAAAGGGATTGTTCGACGTACCCGACAAAGAGGCAGGCGTAGCTAGGGCCCATGCGAGTGCCCATAGCTACGCCTCTGGTTTGGAGGAAGTGGGAGGAGTCAAAGGAGATCATTATCATTGTTTGACTCCCAAAATGCAATACTTCTCTCTATTTCGAGTTAAACTCCATTAACTATACCACTGCCCATTTGCTCAGCTGATCAAAAGCAAAGATAGGATAGACAGGCAGAACCTTTTTTCCCCAGGAAGGAAAAATCAAATATTAGAGCTTTAAGATGAGAGGGGCAAAGTTTAAAGGAGATGTGCAGGGCTGAGGCAGATACAATGGTGGCAGTTAAGAGAATTTTGGTTAGGCATGTGTATCTGCAGAGAATGAAGGGATATAGAGTATGTGCACACAGATAAGAGATGGTCTTGGCATTATGTTTGCCACAGACATTGTGGGCCAAAGGGCCTGCTATACTGTTCTATGTGATAATACAGGATTTCAAATGTAGTAATCTCTGGTTGACCACCAATACACAAGCTTCCACAGCCCTTTTGGGTACAGAATTTTAAAGATTCATTACAGTCTGAGTGAAGAAAATTCTTCCTATCACTATCCTGAATTATCATTCTGTGATTTTGAACCAGTGACTGCTCGCTCTGGACGATGCCACTAATGCAAGTGTTAACTCTGAAATCATACTTCATTTCTCTAAACCCATATCCAGGCCCAGCCTGCTTAAATTCTCATCCAAAGACATATTCCACATTCCAGAAATCAATCTGCACTCTGATTGTGAGTATATTGAGCCCTTTATGGGCGACTATTTGCATACCTTGGGTATGCAAGCAAAGAATTTCCCTGTGAATTGTCACATGCGACAATAAAGTATTAATTCATTTCTCCCGTCTCATTGAAGGCATTCGGTTTTCTCCTCACATGCAAAGCAGCACCCACCTTCAGTAAATGTGAAAATATTACACAACCCACTCAGCAGATTCATCAATACTGATTATGAATAGATGTGTCCCCAACATCAATAGCATGTATTAGCCAGGGTTCAATTATTAGTATTGATGCAGTTCTGCATGGAAACATAAACACAACTTATCTTTTCCTGTTGTTTCCAAACAACCTATCTCTATATTAGAACAAGTTCTAAATTCTGCTCCCACCATGACTTTTGGCCTGCCCTTCCAATGGTGTACGCTGGCCTTTTTAACCATCTACTCCACTCCCACTTGCCCACATTACGACTGCATCCTTTCGGTCATATCCTGGAAACAATTTTGCAATTTAGAATCGAGACCCACTATTAGTAATTAAGTCAACCCAAAAGGTAGTCATTTGTTTTGACTAGAGCTGGAACGAGGCCAAATTTATATTGTAGGTATCAACCCGTTACACTATTTTTGTTCTATTTTTCCATGTCGAGACATAAAATAAATTTCAAGTAAGCAGGCACGATGAATAGCTACATATGTCCACTTGGAGGCAGCAATTGCACATTATGCTTACTGCAATCCCACAAAAATATTAAATGACTTTAGTAGTTCACTGTTGTAACTAACAAGGGAGTAATTCAACTCTGCCTTCTTGAATGTATGAAACAAAATTAAGAGTCACAATATTCAAGGAAAATATAAAACATTAACCATTAAAATAAATATACAAAGAATTAATGATTGGATTTGTTAACCGATTTATAAAACTATAGATTTCAATCAAACAATCAGTCATTGAGATGCAGCATAAAAGGTGATTCTTCGACCCACAAATGCTCTGCCAACCATCAAACATCTATTTTTGCATTAATCCTACCCTAATCTATTTTATTCTCTCCACATTTCCCATCAACTTCCTCTAAATTCTACCACATATCTACAAGGGCCAATTTAGAGAGGTTAATTAACTTAAAACACATATTTGGGATGTGGGAAGAAACCACAACATCAAATGTCACGAAGAGAACGAGCATACTCCACAAGGACAACACTGGAGCAATGTCTCTCTGGAGCAATGCCTCAATTCTATGCCATAGACTATTAATTTACAAATTAACATTTACAATACTAACTTTCTGAACATTATAGAAATTAGCAGTTCACAGGGAATATGAAAATAACCAATCATTTTACAAAGAAATGGAAATAAAAACAGATCAAAAATGAGTCCTGTGATATATTCCAAAAATCACACTTTTTTTATAAAATCACAAATAAATCTCAGAAAAACAGGTTAAAGCAAATAATGATCGTCTCAAAAAGCTGCTGAGTTTTAAGACAATCCAAGTGCAGAGCATCTGTATGGAGGACCATCAAAAAACCAAATGAAACTAAATAAATGGATATTTAGATGATCAAACAACTTCAAGAATCAAGAGTGTTTTATTGTCATATTTTCACAAACGGAACAATGAAATCTTACAACAGATATGTATACGTATTACTCTGTAAACACAATAAACAAAAACAAATCAGTATGTAAAAAACAAACAATAGTGCAAAGACAAAAACAATGCCTCCACGTCCCCAAGTTTGTGTAATTCCAAGCTTATTTGGAGGATGTAGTTTTAATAGCCTGATAGTTGTTGGGAAGAAGTTGCTCCTGAACCTGGACTTAACAAAATCATATGAATTATGGAGAAGGTGGATAGAAAGTAGCAGCCTCACTGTTTGCAGTTCTTGGCAAAGGATAAACTGCAAATGTTTTGATGTAGTGAGAATAAATAGAGCGACTGTTCCTATAATATTCTCACAAATGCAGCAGGATTGTTCTTACGCTCAGAAGCTTACCCAAAATGGCCAATGTCCAGTTTTATGATATCATAGCAAAGTAGTAATCTCCGATCTGAGTACGAGTCTTAACATGGATTGTATACTTCTGCAAATGTACACTTGATCAGGAAGCAGACTGTTTGTATATATTCCCACAAAACTGGGTAAAAATGCTGAGTTGTTTGTTCAATAGTATGCACCTAATACACAGATATGTGCACCAAAGCTCAATTATATTTTGACTTGGGGGAGAGGGAGCAAGGGCGGAGCTGCGGGGTACCGAGGAGACATGAGTGAGGGCCTCATCTATGATGGGAGAGGGGAACCCCTGGTTCCTAAGGAATGAGGACAACTCGGATGTTCTAGTATGGAACACCTCATCTTGGGCGCAGATGCAGCGTGGATGGAGGAATTGGGAGGAGTGGATGGAGTCTTTGCAGGAAGCAGGTTGGGAAGAAGTCTAGTCAAGATAGTTGTGGGAGCCAATGGGTTTGTAATAGACATCAGTCAGTAGTCTATTTCTTGAGATGGAGACTGTGAGATAAAGAAAGGGGACGGAGATGTCGGAGATGGTTGAAGTAAACTTGAGTGCAATATGAAAATTGGTGGTGATGTTGATGAAGTCCATGAGTTCTGCATGGGTGCAGGAGGTAACACCACTGCAGTCATCAATGTAACAGAGATGTTGTTTGGGGATCCCTGCCTGGAACAGGGATTGTTCAACGTACCCTACAAAGAGGCAGGCATAGCTGGGGCCCATGCGGGTGCCCATAGCTATGCCTTGGGCTTGGAGGAAGTGGGAGGAGTCAAATGAGAAGTTGTTGAGGGCGAGGCAGAGTAGAGTGCTAGTAGAGGGAAATTGAATGGTTCTGCGGTCGAGGAAGAAAGGCTTTAAGGACTTCCTGGTGGGGGATGGAGGTGTAGAGTGACTAAACGTCCATAGTAAAGATGAGGGAGTGGGGGAAATCATTAAAGAGACGAAGGGCATGTGATGTATCTTGGAAATAGGTCGGGAGAGATTGGACCCGGGGGGATACGATGGAGTCGAGGTACATGGAAATCATTTCCGTGGGACAGGCACAGGCAAAAACAATGGGTCTGCCAGGGCAGTTATGTTTGTGGGTTTTGGGGAGAAGGTAATGCTTGCTTTCATAGATTGAGGCATTGAATACAAGTCAATAAGCCATGATGCAGCCTTAAAGGACCATGTTTAGGCCACATTTGGTATTGCATGCAGTTCTGGTCACCCATTGCAAGGTATGTGGAGGTTTTGAAAAGGGTGCAGAGGTGGTTTACCAAAGTGATGGTAGACACAAAATCAGTGGGTCAGGCAGCATCTCTGGAGAGAAGGAATGTGTGACATTTCACTTCGAGACTTCGAGACCCTTCTTCAGACTGATGTCAGGAGATGGGGCGGGACAAAGATAGGATGTAGTCGGAAACAGGAAGACTGGTGGGAGAACTGGGAAGGGGGAAAGGATAGAGGGGGAAAGCAGGGACTATCTAAAGTTAGAGAAGTCAATGTTCATACCGCTGGGGTGTAAACGTCTCTAACTTCAGATAGTCCCTACTTTCCCTCCCTATCCCCTCCACCTTCCCAGTTCTCCTGTCTCCCTGTCTCCGAATACATCCTATTTTGTCCCGCGGCCCTCCCCTGACATCAGTCTGAAGAAGGGTCTCGACTTGAAACGTTACACATTCCTTCTTTCCAGAGATGCTGCCTGACCCGCTGAGTTACTCCAGCATTATTGGGGGCGTGGCTGTGTTCTGCAGCTGCGGCTCACCGGCAGTCTCTCCGTTTTTTTTTGTTGTGTTTTTTTGTCATTGTCGTTCTTAAATGTACGTTTTGTTTTATTTTTAATTCTGTGTATGTGGGGGGGTGGTGGGGGGGTTGGGGGAAACCTTTTTTTCAATCTCCTCCTCAACGGAGATGCGACCTTTACCGTGTCGTATCTCCGTTCGCGCTACGGCCTAACATCGTGGAGTCGGCGGCCTCCAGCTGGGATCGACCTCGAAGACTCCAGTCGCAGGGCCTGGACTTACCATCTCGGAGGCTTCGGCCGTGGGCCCTGCAGACCGCAACATCGGGAGTTCGCAGGTCCCTGGCTGGCGACCGGCTTTTGGGAGCTCCAGCCGTAGCAGCTTCGACCGCCCCGAAGCGCGAGGTACGATCAACCCGCCCGCAGGCCCTTCATCGCCCTGCGTGGCCTGGCCGCAGCACTTTACATCGCCCGGTGGGGGCTCAGGACTCTCATCGCCCTGCGTGGCTCGGCCGCGGCACTTTACATCGCCCGGTGGGGGCTCAGGACTTTCATCGCCCTGCGTGGCTCGGCCCTGGGACTTTACATCGCCCGGTGGGGGCTTCAAGGGGTTGGGAGCCTCGACTGCCTCGTGGCGCCACGGGAGAAGAATGAGGAGGAGATAAGACTTTGCCTTCCATCACAGTGAGGGTGTGCCTAGAGCAATCACTGTGATGGCTGTTTTGTGTAAAAAATTGTATCTGTGTGTCTTGTGCTTTTTGATGTCTGCTGCCGGACCCTGACGTGAGAGGACGCTGGCGTTGAGTATTTGCCGCATTTCCGTCAGGATAGTTTGTCTGTTTGTCTCTATGTTAAATGTATTTGTAAAGCGCTTTGAGCATGTGATAAGGCGCTATATAAAATAAATATATTATTATTATTATTATTATTATGTATCTACCATCGATTTAAACCAGAATCTGCAGTTTTCTTTCCTTAGCAAAGTGATAGCTGGATAGGGGGTATTAGCTCAGGGAGACTGGACAGACTTGGATTGTTTTCTCTGAAAGGCTGGAGGTTGCAGAGAGACCTGATTGAAGTATATAAAATTACGAGGGGCCTAGACTGGGTAGATGGTCAAAACATTTTTTCCCAAAAGTGAAATACTGGAGGGCATTGCTTTAAGGTGAGAGGGACAAAATTTTAAAGATATGTGTGGGGCAACTGGTTACAGTTGATTCCTTGCAGCACCAGAATCCCGTATTCAATCGTGACTACGCTTGTTGTCTGCATGGAGTTTGTTCATTCTCCCTGTGACAGCGTGGGATTTCCCCAAGCGCTAGATTTCCTCCCATATTCCAAAGATGTGCAGGTTTGTAGGTTAATTGGCTTCTGTAAATTGTCCCTAGTGTGTAGGATAGAAATAGTGCATAGGTGATCATTGGTCGGCGCGGATTCAGTGGGCCGAAGAGCCCTTTTCCACACTCTATTTCTAAACTAAACTAAAAACCTATGTAGGGGGTGGAAGGGTGCGGATTATGTGCAGGTAAATAAGAGAAGGTAAATCATATAACATAACATAACATAACATAACAACACTTTATTGTCACTCGGCACAACACCGAGCGAAATTTCAGCAGTCACACAAAACACAGCAAAAAAGAAAAGAACACAGGACACCCGACCCCAACACAAACATCCATCACAGTGACTCCAAACACCCCCTCACTGTGATGGAGGCAACAAAACTTCCCCTCTCTTCCCCCCGCACCCACGGACAGGCAGAGCCTGTTCTTGTGCTGTACTTGTACTATGGTTAACTAAAGTTAATGTAGGTAATTTACCGTTTGAGTAAGAAACTATATTGAGGAATAAGGATATGACAAGAAATTAAACAAATCATTTTTGCCCATCTCCATAGACAATAGCAATGAAAACTGCCAAAATAGTGGATAACTAAAAAATCCAGAGTAAATGAGGAACTCAAAGATGCCAGTTGATTTCAGTTTCACCACATCTTGATTCCATGCTCAGTCGAATAGTGGCTTGATGTCCAAAGCAACTGCTCTCCAGTCACCTCTGCAATTTGGTACATGTTTGGATTAAAGCTGTGATAAGCTCTGAAGCTAAGGTTACAATTATCAAAACAAAGTTGGCATAGAGAGATGATAATTGTCCAAAACACTGACTGGTCATCAGAGGCTAGTGGGGAGAAAGTGCTGTTTGATACCATTGTTGGTTAAATCTTCTATCACTTTGTTGACAATTGAATGGACTGATTGAATCTATCATAGGACAAATTGGATTCTGAGAAACTGCAAGCATGAAATGGAATAGAACATTGCACCATACATGATGCAAAGTTAAACCAATCTCCTCCGCCTGCCACGTGATGCATAGCCTTACATATCCATATGCCTAACCAAAAGTCTCATTAATGCCAGAATCATATCTGCCTCCAACATCACCACCACCACCAGCTTGTTCCAGCAGCCAACCATTCTCCTTGGGGTCCCATTTAAATCCTGCGATTCACTAATAAAAATTACAATATTGTGGAAAATTGATTTAAACGTACAAATTAAGTAACGTTTCAGCTAAGAACTTTGGATTTAAATTAAAACTAAGCAAACTTAAAAAGGAAATCAGAAGGGCAAAAAGTGGCTCGGAGATAGTTCTGCAGATAGCATTTAGGACAGTCCTAAGAGATTTTATAAATACTTAAAGGGGAAAAAGCGTAACTAGAAAGAGAGTGGGACCCCTCAGGAATCAAAGCGGTCAACTCTGTGCAGCCACAGGGTCAAACAATCATTTGCCATCTTTACCACCTCATTGTTGCCACTTTCAGGAAACTGTGGACTTGAATCCCAGTCACTTTATTCATTAATATTCACCAGATGAACAAGGCATATAATGGAAATCCAGCCCGACTGGCTAAGTTTATTTTGCACAGATAAATTTAATCTTTTTTATCACCAACCACAAATGCAAGAAAACCATCAACCTCATAATGATGAAGAAAGCAGTAAGAGGAATAAAACACATTCTTTAAAATACAAGTTTTAATAAGGGAAGTACATGCCTGTCAGACATTTGGGAAAGTGATCAATGTGGCTAACATGATCATTGCTGTTGGTTCCTCCTGGGAAGGATTTTCATGGCAAAATTAAATGTAGCTTAGAAAACTACTTTGCGGATCAAGCAGATTATTGGGCATACTTTTTAAAAAATGAAGTATTTTGGCATTAAAGGGAAGCAAGTCTTTCACATGAACAAAGTAGGAGGAAAATAAAGGAAAGATGAAATTCACAAAGAATGAGGTGATCGCAAGACCATGAGACATACAAGAATTAGATCATTCGGCCCATCGAGTTTACTCCGCCATTCAATCATGGCTTATCTATTAATCCTCTTCAACCCCATTCTCAGCCTAAATTTGGCACCAAATTTAATAAGGGACTGTGCCCGAGCAGAGTAAAAAAGCGATGCAAAGCCAGGAACAATGTACGAACAACCCTTTGTCCCAGCATTAGAAAACAATGATTGGATAGATTTTGGGATAATAAATGAATGAACACATATGGGGTTGGTGTTGTAGAGGGTCACTGAAGTAAAAGAACGGCCAAGGTCTTACGGAGTGGGGAAATAGGCACAAGCAGCCAAACACCAAATTCATGCCTGTATTTGTAATCCTAACGATCACAAATAATTAAGTGCATAGTCCACCATTTACCAAATTTTTAACAGAGTGGCACTTAAGTCTGGAGCAAGGAATTATCTCCCATGTCTGTAAGTGACACATCATGGAATGACCTTCAGTTAAGGTATGCTGCAAACTGAGCTAGTTCCCCTGGTAACTCTGATGAGTAATTGGTCATAGACCGAGCATCAAAAAATCCAGCTGTAAGTTCCCATGCCATAATGGCAGATGTCAGAAGATATCACACTAGAATCCTCATGTCGGAGACCAATAAGGTTGCGGCAATTGCACAATATTAGACAGAAGCTGGGCAGTGTGGATTGAAAGTGGCTATTATTAGCTAGACCACATCTGACATGTAGGAAAAAAGATAAAGTACTCAAGTAACTCAGCGGGTCAGGCAGCATCTCTCCCCTCTGACATGCGAGAGCAATTTTAAGACCAGATGTTCAGAATTCAGGACCAACATGTTCCTGTGAGGAAGGAACTTTGAATGTCAAAAGATATTGTAAATGTAGTCAAAAAGGAAAAGGAAGCATATGTAAGATTTAGGAAAATGAAATCTAACAGGGCCCTTGAGGAATATCAAGGAAGCAGCAATAGAAACAAACCAGGATATGGTTTGGGAGGTGGGGGTGGAGGGAAAGGGAGGAGGGGAGTAGGGGGGGGGAGGAAATGGATCATTGTGATTTGCTGTTGAAGACCACTAGAGCAAGTATGTCTTCAATGAAATTAGGTATGTGCAGTTTTAAATGAAACTCTTTCTTCATAACTTATGACCATTGTTCTTTTATTCAATACCAAGAGAATTGGGATGTGTAAGGAAAAGGTAAAATAGAAAAAACAAAACAATTTGTGTTGTTAAAAAGTATTTCTGTTCAATAACCTTTCTATAAATAGCAGAATATACTCATGATAGGCCTGACATTGTACATGTAGTCCAAGAACTACAGACTGTTGGAAATGTCGTTTTTCACACATGTAGCACAACGCCTATGCACATTTGGCATACATACTTTTTTTTGCTGAAAAGTTGCATTATGCGCCATATTATGAATTTTGATGTAAAATTCTGAATTTTGGACATCAAAATTATGAATTTGTAAAATCAAATGTTAGGAGGTCTGTAGTAGGTAACAATAACAGTGCAAAACCTGAACGAAGTACACTACAGAATTGTGGACATTGTCTGGTCAATCACAGGTATTGACCTCCCCACTATCAAAGGGATCTGTCGCAGGTGCTGTCTTAAAAACATAACTAATATCATCAAAGATCTACATTGGATCACTCTAATTTCACTATTATCATTGGGAAGAAGTTTCACACCTGGCCACCAGGGTTAGGAACAGCTTCCCAGCAATCGACAAGCTCTTGAACACTACACAACACTAACCACAACATCTGCAGTCTTCTACGGTTATCTGCGAAACGCAGAAAGGGGAGGGGATGGGAAGATGTGGCCAGTGGTGGGGTTCCGTTGTAGGTGATGGAAATGTTGGCAGATGATTTGTTGGATATGCTGGCTGTTGGGGTGGAAGGTGAGAACGAGGGGGATTCTGTCCTTATTCCGAATGGGGGGAGGGGGAGCAACAGCGGAGTTGCGGGATGTAGAAGAGACCCTAGTGAGAGCTTCATCTATAATGGAAGAGGGGAAGCCCCGTTTCCTGAAGAATGAGGACGTATATCTCTGATGCCCTAGTGTGAAACACCTCATCCCGGGCGCAGATGCGGCGTAGACGGAGGAATTGGGAGTAGTGGATAGACTTGTTGCAGGAGATAGGGTGGAAAGAAGTGTAGTCCAGATAGCTGTGCGAGTCAGTGGGTTTATAGTAGATGTCAGTTAGTCTGTCTCCTGTGATGGAGATGGTGAGGTCCAGAAATGGGAGGGAGATGTCGGAGATAGTCCAAGTATATTTAAGGGCAGGATAGAAATTGGAACTTCTTCAGAGTTAAGTCAGTTTAGGCCTATATGTCTCCTAAATGTCGAAGGCAAGATTTTCTTAAACATAGTGGCACAGAGGCTGGCAAGTCATTTAGAAAGGAACATCTTAATAGATACCACAGTACAGAAAGTAAGATTGCCAGGTTTTGCAGGTTGCTTAGAACACATTAGAGCAATATGGCGCCAGATTCAGACAGCCAAGCTCGAGGGAAGAGATTTGCATGTAGTGTTTTTGGACCTGGCAATGCGAATAGCCCAAACTGTAAACACTACAACTTCAACTTGCCGGGTAGCCCTAACTTCTCTATCCTTTCTAACATGTCAATAACATATTTTCTAAGTTGCTGAACCTGTTCAGTGTCATGCAATTTGCTTTTTATACCATCTACCCAAACTTTGAAATGGTTTCTCCATTATAGAAGGGATTTCTTCTTCATCTACATAAAACTTTTTCTCCCTCCGTAACTCCCTGGTCCACTCGTCCCTTCCTACCCAAACCACCCCATCCCCGGGCACTTTCCCCTGCAACCACAGGAGATGCAACACCTGTTCCTTTACCTCCCCCCTCAACTCCATCCAAGGACCCAAACAGTCTTTCCAGGTGAGATAGAGGTTCGCCTGCACCTTCTCCAACCTCATCTATTGCATCCGCTGCTCAAGATGTCAACTTCTTTATATCGGCGAAACAAAACGCAGGCTCGGCGATCGTTTCGCTCAACACCTTCGCTCAGTCCGCCTTAACCAACCTGATCTCCCGGTGGCTGAGCACTTCAACTCCCCCTCCCACTCCCAGTCTGACCTTTCTGTCATGGGCTTCCTCCAGTGCCATAGTGAGGCCCACCGGAAATTGGAGGAACAGCACCTCATATTTCGCTTGGGCAGCCTGCAGCCCAGCGGTATGAACATTGACTTCTCTAACTTTAGATAGTTCCTCTGTCCCTCTCTTCCCCCCCCCCCCTTCCCAGTTCTCCCTCTATCTTCCTGTCTCCACCTATATCCTTCCTTTGTCCCGCCTCCGACATCAGTCTGAAGAAGGGTCTCGACCCGAAACGTCACCCATTCCTTCTCTCCTGAGATGCTGCCTGACCTGCTGAGTTACTCCAGCATTTTGTGAATACCTTCGATTTGTACCAGCATCTGCAGTTATTTTCTTACATAACTCTGAAGACTCTTTCTCCTTGGGAATGAAAATCCCCCTGCTCTACGTCAAACCCTTGGTATAACCTGATTCTCCCAAACTATTCGCAAGAGCCGCCACAAAAATCTAAGCACATCAGGTGCACTTTTATATACCTGGCAAGGGACTCCATTCGGCCCTGGGGCTGAAGAAGCCTTTGCACACCTTATTACTGCTTCCACTTTGGTGGTAAAACATCTAACTTCTGCTCTATCTCTCTTCAGTGCGGTATATCTGGAGGGAAACCCATTCTCTTTTCTTTTCAGGATCTGAGTAAACATGAGAAAGACTAGTTCTACATCCTGACAAAATGTGCCTTAACATAGCCACCTCTGAACACAAGGGACACGCTGGGTCCCCACCTACCCATTGTTTGAGGTTCTGCGGTGATGGCAGCACATCAAAAATAGCCCTTATAAGGAAACTTCTTATGATTGGCTGCCAGAATTTCAACTGCGTCTGCAAATTGAGTCAGAGTCATACAGCATGGAAACAGGCCCTTCAGCCCCACTTGCCCATGCCAACCAAGATGTCCCATTGTTAAAGTTTGTTTCTTAAAACAGACAACAACATAAACAGTTAAAGGTAAACCAAGCAAATCTTTAATTATCGTCAGACGGGAGTGGCGGATCAGTGCTAAGGGTGTATGACCATACTCAACACTCCCCTTGCTTCCACTCACAGATACAGCATTTTCGCAGCATTTTTACACAGAATTTGCAGCAAGAATATTTAACACAACATATCCTTCAAATTAATAACAGATTGTTTCCTGCCCAATATTCTTATCACTCTACTGTCATAAAATGTTTCACACAAAGTCATTAGTCAAAGGTAAGGATCCTTATTATACCACAGGAAGTCATGTTTGCACAATTCCACAATCAGTCAGCAATTAACTACATCCCAATCTCAGCGGAAACATTATTCTCATCATTCCAAGACGACCTCCCCAGGCAAAAGGGGGTGATGTACTATCAGCCTGGTGTACAAGATTTAGGAGTTATATCCTGCCAGGTGCAACATTGCAAACATCAATTATTCAGAGTTCAGGCTTTTTATTCATCTTACCATTTTATTATGGTCAAGCATTTCATCATGCAAAGTTAATAGCCATTAACTCTTTCACCATCTGCACTGGATCCACCTGCCCGCATTGTCTATATTCTTCTGAACCTTCCCTATGAACTCCGGCAGCGGCAGCGTCTTCGCCCGCCCCGAATCGCGGGGCTTGGGTCGGCCCCCCGCGGACCTTTCACCGTCCGGCGCGGCCTGAAATAGGCTGCGGGATTTTTCTCCGCCCGGCGGGGGCTTCAATGTCGGGAGCCATGACCGCCCGACGTGCAGCGGCAGCGTCTTCGCCCACCCCGAATCGCGGGGGTTGGGTCGGCCCGCTGCGGACCTTTCACCGTCCGGCGCGGCCTGGAACGTGGCAACTTCAACAGCCTGACCGCGGGAGAAGACGGCAGGGGAAGAGAAAAGACATTCTGGCCTTCCATCCCAGTGAGGAGGAGACTCACTGTGATGGATGTTTCTTTTTTTTGTTTTGTGTTGGTTTGTGATTGTGTGTGTTATTGTGTGTGTTATTGCTTATTTTTATTGCTCTTATTGTTGGACTGTGGGTAAGACTTGTTTTTTTGGATGACAATAGAGGTTATTCTGATTCTGATTCTGCATGTAACCTTCCAAATGTCTTTTAAATTTTGTAGTATCTGCCTCAAATACCTCCTCTGGCAGCTCATTCCATATACCCACCACCCTCTGTGGAAAAGTTGCCCCTCGGGTTCCTATTATTTATATTCCTAAATAAAATTTAGGTTCAAATTATATAACAGAGAGGAGGAGGGGTGTGGATTGAAGGGGAATAACAGTTTGAGAGAGAACAAATATGCAAAGTTTGATCTAATAACCATTGCAATGATGGGGAGGCATGATATTCAAGGATGGGAACTAAACATAGCACAAAAAGTAAGGAAATTTGTGTTTGGTAGATTATTTCTTTGTCGTAACAATGCTTCTTGGCAATAAATCTTATACCGTTGGAAAGCCTGTTTATTTCCCTTTTAAATGGTGCCACATTTGTAAGGAACATGCATTTGTGGGATGAGCAGCAGAGCTGAGTATGTGGGTTGCGCCCATGAAAAATCTGCCAAATCTTCTCTGCCAATGCCAAACAGCTTATTCTGCCATTGACTCTTGTTCGGTGTTGTTTGGTGGATTGGATGATTGAAGTCTGAAGAAACAAGACATATTGGCAATTTAACAATTTATTCATTTAATAAACAGGAGCCTCAGTAGCATGTGGAAGAACCATCCACAGCCACAACAGCCTGGCACCTCCTCCTCATGCTGGTCACCAGCCTGGTCACACACTGTTGTGGGATGGCATCCCATTCTTCAACCAGCATTTGTCGCAAGTCAGCCAACGTGGTTGTGTTGGTCACTCTGGCACGAACAGCACGCCCAAGCTGATCCCACAAGTGTTCAATGGGGTTGAGGTCAGGATTGCTGGCAGGCCATTCCATCCTCTCCACTCCCAAATTCTGGAGGTAGTCTCTGAGAAACCCTGCTCTGTGGGGGCGAGCATTTTCATCTTGGAGGATAGAGTTCGGTCCCAGACTGTGGAGATATGGGATTGCCACTGGTTGCAGAATCTCATCTCGATATCTCTCTGCATTGAGATTGCCTCCAATGATGACAAGCCTCGTTTTTCCAGTGAGAGAGATGCCGCTCCACACCATCACACTGCCTCCACCAAAAGATGTTACTCTATCGGTGCAGCAATCAGCATAGCGTTCTCCGCGTCTTCTCCACACTTTGACCCTATGATCCAACTGCCGTAGGCAGAATCTGGACTCATCGCTGAACATAACGTTCCTCCACATGTTCAGGTTCCAGTGCACGTGTTGCCGACACCAGTGCAAACGGGCCTGACGGTGAAGGGCAGTCATGGCAGGCCTCCTGGCAGCCCTATGAGACCGGAGATCGGCTGCGTGCAGTCTGTTCCGAATTGTCTTGGCAGAGAGCCGTCGGCCATATCGTCCTGCAAACCTTGACTGCAAATCTGTAGAAGACAGCCTACGGTTCCTAAGTGCTGACAGGGTGAGGAAACGGTCTTCTTCGGGTGTCGTCTTCTTGGGACATCCCCTTCTGACATCCCCCGTTATATGGAACTTGGCCTTCACTTTGGAGATGGTACTAGGGCTCACTCCAAATAATGCCGCAACTTGGTTTTGCGGAACACCAGCTTGAAGTTGCCCTATCGCACGGGCCCTATCCAGATCAGTCAAACGTGGCATGCCGATTCTTGGAGCAGACACCTACTGACCACTGTAGCAGGGCCCATGCTCACAGATGCTGCCAATCAGGTGCCAATCAGGCACCTGATTGTCAGCACCTGGGGGGTACCAGAAGCTCAAAACAAGAGTCAATAGCAACAGCAGAATAAGCTGTTTGGCATTGGCAGAGAAGATTTGTCAAATTTTTCATGGGCGCAACCCATATACTCAGCTCTGCTGCTCATCCCACAAATGCATGTTCCTTACAAATGTGGCACCATTTAAAAGGGAAATAAACAGGCTTTCCAACGGTATAAGATTTATTGCCAAGAAGCATTGTTACAACAAAGAAATAATCTACCAAACACAAATTTCCTTACTTTTTGTGCTATGTTTTATATTCCAGGGTATTTGACATTTCTGATAGCTAGGCAAAATGCAAACGGATTAGGCCTGCATCCCTCTATGCTTCTCCTATCCTAGTACCTGCCCAAATGCCTTTTAAACATTGTTATTGTATCTGTCTCTACCGGCATCTCTGGCAGTTTGTTCCAATATTCACATTCTATATGAAACCATCACTTCAGTCTCCTTTAAATTTCTCTACTCTCACCTTAACCCTGAGCCTAAGTGGAATTATTTTTGCCTGAAGAAAAAGATTTATCTATCCTATCTCTGCCCCTCTTAATTTTATAAACCTCTTCAAAGTCACACCTCAGTCTCCTATGTACCAGGATGAATAATTCCAACCAATTCAATTTTTTTTAGTAATTACAGCCCTCCTTCCACCCAACAGCCTGGTCAATCTCTTCTGCACCTCTGTTTATAATAGATTATTTTATACCAGAGGAAGCTTAGCAGCAACTTTCAGAGCGGCAATTCATAACATTAATTTCAAGAGCCACATGCTATGTACAACTTTTTGACATGAAATTTACTGCTTACATTCAACTTTTCTACTAAATACATTTGTGCATCAAAGCTAATCACTATTAGAGCGAGATTGAGTCTCCAACCTGTTTACTAGTCTTTCAAAATCTGTTATCAAGACATTTCAATAGAGTTCAGTTGGTCGTTGATTTGCAAGGGGCGAATGATACTTCAAAATTTCTTAACTTTAATCTCAAAATGTAACAATTCACAGCAATCTCAACTAAAAATCTAAAACAATTGCACACTGGCACAACATTGAGCCGAAGACTATAATTTATGAATTACATTTAGAATTTGATCCCCCTAGAATTCCAATATTAGATTTCGACTGCACGATTTTGCAACAACTGTTCCAGAAATTGGACAGCCTTCATTGATCCCAATCATGAATGGATTTCCAGAAAAAGCAAACCAGTATTTCCACTTCTGAAAGTTTCCACGTCAAGCCTGTAAGTCACAATGCAGTCCTTATAATTTTGTTTTGCATTCATTAAGTCTGTGATGTTCATCATCATCATCATCATATATATACAGCCGGAAACAGGCCTTTTCGGCCCACCAAGTCCATGCCGCCCAGCGATCCCCGTACATTAACACTATCCTACACCCACTAGGGACAATTTTTACATTTACCCAGCCAATTAACCTACATACCTGTACGTCTTTGGAGTGTGGGAGGAAACCGAAGATCTCGGAGAAAACCCATGCAGGTCACGGGGAGAACGTACAAACTCCTTACAGTGCAACACCCGTAGTCAGGATCGAACCTGAGTCTCCGGCGCTGCATTCGCTGTAAAGCAGCAACTCTACCGCTGCGCTACCGTGCCGCGCTCTATTTCAGTTTTTCATATTGCATTTACCTTACTCAAGATATTTTACTCGAAAGGTAAAATAATAACACCTGAAAACACATCTCTCTACAGCAATTTTAAATTCTTTTTGAAAGCTGAACATTGCCCGTGACAGCCAGATATAATCTTATTTTTCCCTTACAGTGCTGAGTTAAGTTTGCAAATAGTCACTTATATACGAAAGAGCATCAAATTTTGCTTCCATTGCTCATCACCAGCACTGTGACCTCGACTTGGCCATTTAAAAAAAAAAAGGGAGTAGCAATGACAAACACCAAACGTTCCACAAACCAACTCACAGCATGCTGACCATCACTTCTTCTTCACCATCCTCTAGCTGCCTTTCTAATCCATACACACCAGTTGATGTAGACAAAGGCCTGTCCTCTACTAAAACTGGGAAAGCAGCAGAAGTTGATGGGATTTACCCTGAATTTCTGAAGAACCTTGGCCCCCAAGAACGCAACTGGTTGGCTGCTTTTTTCACCCATGTCCATTGTAGAGGAATTATCCCCAAGGACTGGAGAGAGTCTAAGATCATCGCCATCCTTAAGCCTGGGAAATTGGGGGAGTCCAGAACCAGGGGCCAGAGTTTAAGAATAAGGGGTAGGCCATTTAGAACGGAGATGAGGAAAACCTTTTTCACTCAGAGTTGTAAATCTGTGGAATCTTTTGCCTCAGAAGGCAGTGGAGGACAATTCTCTGGATGCTTTCAAGAGAGAGTTAGATAGAGCTCTTAATGATAACAGAGTCAAGGGGGTATGGGGAGAAGGCAGGAACAGGTACTGATTGTGGATGATCAGCCATGATCATATTGAATGGCGGTGCTGGCTCGAAGGGCCGAATGGCCTACTCCTGCACCTATTGTCTATTGATATCAAGACCAGACTATCCCACACATCGTGAATGACTGCTCACTGAGGCTTTTCCCTGGTGGCATCAAGGCCATCTACCCAGCAACTGATGCTGGCCTGGCCTGGATGTCTACCCTTGACCTACAACTTTAGGCTGTGCACGCCATACGCAAGAAGAAGAAGCATGCTGACTGATAACCACTTCACCAGACTGCAGCCTGAAAAATGGTTATGTGTATAGACATTGGAATCCACAAGGCAAATACCTGGTTGTCCATTTTAATTGCTTAGCATGCAATCCCTGCCACTACCCAATCTAATTTCTGAACACACGAGAAGACATAAATACAATTACATTTCACATTATGTCCAAATCTATAATTTAAATAATGCTATAGAAAATATTTTAAGATCTCAAGCTGTTTAAAAATATTATGCAGCTAGTTTTGCAACATATAGAAAATTGCATTAAAAAGTCAATTGTGCCAAAGAGGGAAAAGGGAGTTAGAGAACAGTGTTTCAGTAATCATAATCATACTTTATTAGCCAAATATGTTTTGCAACATACAAGGAATCTGTAGATCAACCACATTTATCTCTGTCAATATGACCTTCACCACATATCTTATGCATGATACACATTCCACCAGGTACTCCAGTCCGGGATTTGAATAGGACTACAGTCACTGATAACAACCTGCTCGTCCCTTTAGTTTGGTAGTCTATCTGTAAGCTGATACCAGGAGTGCAACATTATGTATTGTTCACTCAGCATGGGTTTCAATAAATGCTTTGTGGTTCACCTAATACGTTTGTAATGGATTGATTACAAAACATGGTGTCAGAAGTAGGATCCAGGTCCTAGAGACTTGGTGTGGGTTCGGTTAGCTCGGCAATCCGACAGGCACGCTCGGCTTTAAGTAGAGTAAGCTCCTCGTCCCAGAGTAACTCACGTTTCACCTTATCATTCAGGATGACATACGCGAGTCTGCCACGGATGAGGTCGTCGCGTAGATCACCGAATTGGCATCTGCCAGCGATGTTCTTCAGGGAACTGTTATAGTATTCGACTGGTTCGTCTTCCTTCTGGTTCCGTGAAAAGAATCTGTGGTGCTCCATGACCAAGTTGGTTCGCAGCTGGCAAAGCTGTCGGAACTTTCTAAGGAAACCCTCTGGGTCTCGGATAGATTCGGTAGGGGTCACAACCAGACAAGTCAAGCACACAGCTTCCGCCACTGACCAAGGGACAGGTTGTCCGCTTGCAAACAATTCCTCTCACAGTACCAAGACCTCTTTGATAACAAACTTGGCAAACTCCCCCACAAGTACACCATTGTAACTGACCCAGAGGTCACGCCAGTTGTCCGCACCCCTCACCAGGTCCCGCATGACATGCGAGACCGCGTTCAGAACGAACTTACCAGGATGGAAACTCTGGGTGATTGCCCCTGTCAATGATCCATCTGCCTGGGTCTCGACCATGGTTGCAGCAACCAAGAAAAACACAGATGAAATACGAATTTGCATCAATCCCAAGGACTTAAACACTGCCATTAAACGCCCACACCACCCCATGCGGCACACCTGGGAAAAGCAACGGTTCTAGCCCCTCGGTCCCACAACTGCCAGCTGACCCCGGTCCAGATGCCTCCCCGGCTGCTGCAGACGTCTCCATCCTCACCCTCAACACCGGTCAGACCTGCGGTATCACTCCCTTCTCATATTCAATCTTCGGTGAAGGGAGGTGACGGTTGGTACTGTATGCGCGCAGGTCGCATCTGCAAGCCGAATCCAAAGTACAATGACTAGTACAAGGACCGTGCTTTTACTGTCGGTGAACTGTCTTCTCACTTGCTGCTCTCAGCGTACAATACGCAAAGTAAAGTGCACTCCCCTCATTTTGGTGTTTTTCCATATTTTCCACTTTATGTTTGTTTAATTGTGATTTCCTTCCTTAAGAGGAAGGATGTAGATCAACCACATTTATCTCTGTCAATATGACCTTCACCACATATCTTATGCATGATACACATTCCACCAGGTACTCCAGTCCTGCATTTGAATAGGACTGCAGTCACTGATAACAGCCTGCTCATCCCTTTAGTTTAGTGGTCTGTCTGTAAGCTGATACCAGGAGTACAACATTATGTATTGTTCACTCAGCATGGGTTTCAATAAATGCTTTGTGGTTCACCTAATACGTTTGTAATAGATTGATTATAAAACAGAATCCAATAAAGTAAACGTTCCCCACAGGATTTAAAAAAATAAAAGTCTTTTAAATAACTAAGTTTATTTGTGCTACTGCAAACTAACAATATTAAAGGCTGTGTTATATTTTGCATAATAATCTTATGAGACAATAATGTTTAATTACTGTTTGCCGGTTATATGGATTCCCCAACATTGTTTAAAACCGAAACATTTTTTTTTCTGCTTATCAATTTCCAAAGTAACTTTTAAGTGGTATGAAATCGCATTATATTTATTCAACCTGCATATTGCAAACAGTTTTCCCCAATCCATTATTTGCATGTTTCCATAACATAAATTAGATATTACACCTTATAGCAGAAATGTCATTGCTCAAAATATGACATTATATTTCAAGAGAGAAATCATCATTTTTGAGGTCTAATCTTTATATCATGTCAAGATTAATTGTACATCAGTAAATAACCTCGCAACTGGAACAGAGAGATTGTCTCAAGGATGGCACGCACATCATGACCATAAAAAAATTGAGTAAGATTCAAACTGTTTCACAATAATCAATTTGCTTCAGTTTTTCATTCGATATAATTATTGACGATTTTCTAAAGGTTTTCGATAAAATTACAGAACTCTCAGACAAAATAAATCATACAATCCAAATTAAAGCAATATTAAGACTAAAGATCAACTAGAAAATAGTAGCCTTTGGCAAAGCAAAATCCACAATTTAAAGAACCTCATGTGGAGTTCCATAGTAGTTTGTTTTAGGCACAGTGTATACAGTAAACTTTTGTTGGAACAGACCCCTTAATGACAGATTTTGGTTATAGCAGACATCGCCAATGCCTTTCTTCACCAGCTGCCATACGTTCCAGTTAATGCAGCTGTTGTTAATGACTCGTATTATAACCCCTGGCTGGCAGCAATTCCTTCAGACCACTGCTACCGACAGGACGGGCTCAGTCACCATGGGGCTTTCACCCCCTCTTCACTGCCACCTCCCTCTCTTTGTCCTGTCGCTTTCTCCACTCGGCCTCTCCCCTTCTCCACCACCACCACCTCCTCCTCCTTCCCCAGAGTCACTGACATACTCCACCTTGGAAAATGTCGGCGACTGTGAGGGAGAAGGAGGCAGCGGCAACGGCAGGGGAGCAGGGAGCAGTGAAGTGGGGAAAAGCGACGGATGGAGGAGGAGATGGGTGAGCGGGGAATGGATAAAGCAACGGCCAACAGGAAGAAGCGGGCAGCTGGTGAAAGGGCAGGAGCCCCATGGTGACTGAGCATGTCCTGTCTGTGGGACGGCCCATGGACAGGGACTGCAACGCGAGCCAAAACAACAGCCGTGTCAACCGGACGGTGCATCAGTTGGTGAAGAACTCACTGGTGCAGACCAGCAGCATCGGTGTCTGGTTTTAAGGTGAAATGACACAAAATACTGGAGTAACCCAGCAGATTGAATCAATCTAAAGAAGGATCTCGACCCGAAATGTCACCTCTCCACGTTCTCCAGAGATGTTGGCTGACCTTCTGAGTTACTCCAGCACTTTGTGTCCTTTTGTATATGAACAAGTTCTTTGATTCTTGTACATAAAATGATAATACTTTACTCAGCTATCGCAGACAATTGGCGGGACTTGCATATTCAAGATTCAAGAAGATTCAAGATAGCTTTATTTGTCATCCAATATTGGACGAAATTCAGTAACCCACAGTCCAACAATAAAAGCATTAAATAGGCATTAAAATTACACAACCCCTAAAACACACAAAAAAAAAGAAACATCCATCAAAGAAACATCCATCACAGTGAGTCTCCTCCAGTCCTCTCCTCACTGTGATGGAAGGCCACAATGTCTTTCCCATCTCCTGCTGTCCTCTCCCGCAGTCAGGTTGTTGTGGTTGCAGGCCGCGCCGGACGGTCCGCAGCGGCCGGAGCCCAAGGCGAGTCCCAGCCGCTCCCGCAGCCTCCGAACACGGCCGGCTCCGCTGATGATAAGTCCGATCCGGGGCGGGCGAACACGCTGCCGCTGTTGCTGCACGTCGGAGCGGTCGTGGCTCCCGACATTGAAGCCCCCGCCCAGCGGAGAAATATCCCGCGGCCTATCTTAGGCCGCGCCGGACGGTGAAATGTCCGCGACCCAAGCCCCGCGATCCGGGGCGGGCGAACCCGCTACCGCTGCCGGAGCTCCCGATGTCGGCATCCACGCGGCCCGAGCCTAAGGCGAGTCGCAGCCGCTCCCGCAGCCTCCGAGGACGGCCGGCTCCGCTGATGGCAAGTCCGATCCGCGGGCTCTGCGAACCGGAGCCCTGGAAGGCGCCAGCTCCAGGAGTTGGGCCGATGGTAGGCCGCAGCAGGAACGGAGACACCACCCAGAAAACAAAGGTCGGGTCTCCGTTCGGAAGGGACACCTATTTACAATTTTACAGTTCCCCCTCTCCCCCCACATACACACATAGTACACAAACACAAAAACACGACATCACAACTACAATTAAGACAAAAAAACAACAAAAACACAAAGACAAATGGACCGCAGGTAAGCCGCAGCTGCTATGGCAGCGCCGCCATTTTGGATCCATATGAGGAAAGACTGGATAGACTGGGCTTGTACTCGCTGGAATTTAGAAGACTGAGGGGGGATCTTATAGAAACATATAATATTCTTAAGGGGTTGGGGAGGCTAGATGCGGGAAGATTGTTCCCGATGTTGGGGGAGTCCAGAACCAGGGGTCACAGCTTAAGGATAAGGGAGAAGTCTTTTAGGACCGAGATGAGAAAACATTTCTTCACACAGAGAGTGGTGAGTCTGTGGAATTCGCTGCCACAGAAGGTAGTTGAGGCCAGTACATTGGCTATATTTAAGAGGGAGTTAGATGTGGCCCTTTTTGCTAAAGGGATCAGGGGGTATGGAGAGAAGGCAGGTACAGGCTACTGAGCTGGATGATCAGCCATGATCAGATTGAATGGTGGTGCAGGCTCAAAGGGCCGAATGGCCTACTCCTGCACCTATTTTCTATGTTTCTAATAACGGACAGCATCTTCTCTCCCCCCCCCCCCCCCCCCCCCCGCCCCGGTCCATTATAACAAGGGCTTACCTACCGTACATTAATTTTGAACAAGTAGAATACTTACAAAATTGGCAGACAACATCAAAAGTAATGGCCAGCTGATCAATCATTGGAGAAAGTAGGATTCACGAAGATCTGAAACAATGGAACAGATTGTCTGATGTGATTGACGGATTTTATTTGGCATCATATCTCTGAAAGCAAGTCAAAATTCATGAACACAGGAACAGGAAAGATTTAACAACCTAACCAATAGCTAAACAAAGATAATTAGATCAAACCCAATTCTTTTAACATTGGAGAATACATCACAAGAGAGCTTTCAAACAAAATATAACAGCAAGTCCACAGTTTAAGAATAAGGGGTAGGCCATTTAGAACAGAGATGAGGAAAAACATTTTTAGTCAGAGAGTTGTGAATCTGTGGAATTCTCTGCCTCAGAGGGCAGTGGAGGCCAATTCTCTGAATACATTCAAGAGAGAGCTAGATAGAGCTCTTAAGGATAGCGGAGTCAGGGGGTATGGGGAGAAAGCAGGAACGGGGTACTGATTGAGAATGATCAGCCATGATCACATTGAATGGCGGTGCTGGCTCGAAGGACCGAATGGCCTACTCCTGCACCTATTGTCTATTGTCTATATACACAAGGACACATGACTCAAAACAAACTCAAGATTTCTGATTCCAGGATTTAAGGCAAGAGCTCCAAGGAGAGTGGTAGCTGAGTGTTTCAAATTCTACATTTGAGAAAGGTTCATATGTTCGAATGACTAACAGCATAAGACAAGCCAACATATCATAAACAAGAATAAAAATAATGAATCCTTTCCTTCATAGGAGCAAACAGCACAGAAACGGTTCGTTCCTCCCACCATATCTATATGAACTATCAAAAATCTATCTATACCAATCCTGTTTACCAGTACTTAGCCCTGTCTTAAACACTATCATAGTTTCTGCCTCCACCATCCCCTCAGGCAGCATTCCAAATTGTGAATATTCTTTCCAGTGAAAAATATTCTTCCGCTGATCCCTCTTAAATCTCCCATCGCTTATCTTAATCCCATGTCCTCTGGAACCATAAACTTCGACTATAAGCAAATTTCTACGATGTATTTTATCCGTGCATTCATAATTTTGTATACCCCCAACTTCAGGAAGAAGGGCCTCGACCCGAAACGTCACCCGTTCCTCCTCTCCAGAGATGCTGCCTGTCCTGCTGAGTTACTCCAGCTTTTTGTGTCTATCTTCCCTAATCTTCAAAGCCAGTTTATCCCCATAACTAAACCATTCCATACCAAGCAATGTCTTAATTAATCTCTTCTCTACTGCAATCGTGTCTTTCCCATAGTCTGTACAGTTCTGTTTCCCGCCTGTGGCCGAACAAATGTTTCAGACAATGTACCAAACATTTGTTCTTGCATAGGAAGAATTGTCTGAAGAAGGATCTCGACCCGAAACGTCACCCATTCCTTCTCTCCCGAGATGCTGCCTGACCCGCTGAGTTACTTCAGCATTGTGTCTACATTTGTTCTTGCATTCTGTGCCCTGGTTAATACAGGCAATTAACGCATATTTTCTTAACCACCTTAACAAACTTTGCTACCTTCTTAAGAATTCTTGGGTTTATACAGTAATGCCCTTCTGTTTCTCAATATTCCCTAGAACTCCACCAAACATTGTGCAGAGCCCAAGCAGTTATCCCAAAATGCATCATCTCAGGGTGAAATTCTTTCTGCAATTGTTCTACTGATCTTATCAATTTATGTTCATGATCCTGTAATCCGAGAACACTCTTCAATACCTCCACCAATACATTATCAATACCACCACTAATATTTGTGTCATCTACAAACTTATTAATCCCTCCTACATTCACTTAATTATGCAAGAACATAATAAATTAAGCCAAAGTTTAATTTGAATTTGAAATAATTTTTGATGTTCATTATTTTAAAGGTTTATATCAGTTCAATTCAAAATCACCTTTACATTGCATACTTGTGTTACATGCATGAAATAATAAGTGGCAAGAGCAACTCGGTATTCTGTGAAGCACTAACTGCTGTTCAGTAACATTTATGTTAAACAATTCATCTAAAAATAACTTGCTTTATTTATTAAAAGAAAGCTGCTGAAGAAACTCAGAATGAAGAGTCCTGGCCAAAACTGATCTGTCCATTTACCTCCACGGATGCTGCCTGACCCACTGAGTTCCTTCAGCAGTTTACTTTATTTTGCTCAAAATTTCAGCATCTGCAGTCTCCCGTGTACTCCTTTATTTATTTAATTGGTTGAAAAAGCCAGGAAAGAACGGACTTTTATTCATTTTGCATCTTACATTATTTCAGGAATACGATATTTGATCCATGATCATCTTGTTAATCCCAATGAACATTTTGGAAGGAGGTTTACAATGAGTCTCAGCAGCCCCAAGTTTTAAGAGAGTGGCGACAAGAAAAAAAATGCAATAGTTCCTGGTTTTGTTCCAGGAATTCAGTTATGTGAAATATAGATTTTGACAGTCAGTTTGACCTTTTCCCAGTATGGGAACACGTTCAAGAAAAGGAGCAGTGTAAATAACCTCAACCTGATGCTGAACTTCAGCCTGCAGAAACCCATGCTATTCACGTTTGTCAACAGTCTGTGGAGGTCTTACATAACTCAATAAGTTAGAAGCAAAAGTCATCACTATCTCAAGGAATTCAACCCACAAAGACCTTGTGCTAACAGTTACTTCTTTTCCAAAAGTGCCACTTACATATCATTTTTCTGCATCAGTTCAAGATTATCTTGAGTGGCAAATGTGTCCAACATCTCCTTATTTAAACTAAATAGTGGAGGGGGGGTCAACAGATTGGAAAAGTATGAATAAAGTTAAAGGGAAGGTGAGTGCAGGATCCAGAATAAGAAATAGGACAGAAAGGGACAAGAGCCCAAACGTCAGGCAACATGGGGGCCAATTTGAGAAGAGGGGTGGTGACTACAGAGCAGGGGTCGGTGTTGGGTCCACTACTTTTCATATTATATGTTAATGATCTGGATGAAGGAATTGATAGCTTTGTGACCAAGTCGTGTATGATATAAAATAGGGCAGTTAGTGTTGAGGAGGCAGGGAGTCTGCGTAAGGACTTGGACAGGTTGGAAGAATTGGCAAATGGAATTGAAATGTAGTAAAGTGTATGGTCATGCACTTTCGTGGAAGGAATAAAAGAGGAAACTACTTTCTAAATGGGGTGAAGATTCAGAAATCGGAGTTGCAAAGAAACTTGGGAGTACTGGTGCAGGATTGACAAAAGGTTAATTTGCAGGTTGAGTCAGTGGTAAGAAAGGCAAATGCAATGTTAGCATTCATTTTGACAGGACTAGAATTTAAAATTAAGGATGTAATACTGAGGCTTTATAAGGCACTACTCAGACTCCATTTGGAATATTGTTTGGGGCTGCATATCTGAGGAAGGATGTGCTGGCATTCGAGAGGGCCCAAAGGAGGTTTACGAGAATAATCCTACGGATGATTGGGTTAACATTTGTTTGATGGTTCCGTTTGATGGCTCCGAGCCTGTGCTCTCTGGAGTTTAGACAGATGAGGAGGGATCTCATTGAAACTTGCCAAATAGTGAAAGGCATAGATAGAGTAGATGTGGAGAGGATGTTTCCAGTAGTGGATGAATCTAGGACCAGTGGGCCCAGCCTCAGAATAAAAGGATGTACCTTTAAATTGGAGATGAGGAAGAATTTCTTTAGTCAGAGGATAGTGAATTCATTGTCACAGACGGTGGTGGAGGTCAAGACTTTGGGTATTTTTAAAGTGTAGATTGATATATTTTTGATTAGTAAGGGTGCCAAATGGCAGAGCAGACTCGATGGGCCAAATGGCCAAATTCTCCTCCTATTTCTTGTGATCCACGATCTTATGATAGCTAATACCCTCTAATCCAAGCAACATCCTCTTAAACCCTCTTAAACCCTCTGCTCAGCCCCCACATCCTTCCAATAATGCAGCAACCAGAAATGTACATGATACACCAAATGTGGCCTGACCAAAGTTTATACTGCTCGAACAGGACTTCCCTACCTCTATACTCAGTGCCCTGAACAATGAAGGCAAGCACGCAATGTACCTTCTTTACTACCGTATCCACTTGTATTATCACTTTCAGAGCTTTCTTGCACCACAAGATCCATCTGTAAATCACTGCAGCTCAGGTCTTGCCATTTACTGCATACTTCTCCTTTCTGCATTCTTCTACATCCAATGACAATCTTCTTTACTATCCACAATTCTGCCAATTTTTGTGTTGTGTACAAACTTATAAATCAGCCCCTCGAGAGTTGTCTCAATCAATTATTATACATAATATAGTAATTAAACAATAAACAATAGACAATAAGTGCAGGAGTACATTTGGCCCTTCGAGCCAGCACCGCCATTCAATGTGATCATGGCTGACCATCCACAATCAGTACCCCGTTCCTGCCCTCTCTCCAATGTTTAAAATCTTTTAAAATTTTACAATGTTTGCATGAAGTAACCGCAATAAACATACAGTTAGTGTCTTAAGGTAGAGATATTTTGCCCAGTCATAATTATGCCTTTCTACAGTTTTAAAAATACACTCTCAACTAAAAATGCATAAATTTTATAGCTGCAATAAATTTCCTTAAAATACAGTGGAAAATTATTATTTTCAATGATACATTATTCAGGGGACATTATTAGCAAAGTTAGCCTTTATTACTCACTTCCTAAATGGTCTTGAGAAAGTGGTGGTAGCACACTCTGAACTGCACCAGTCTTGAACCTACACTGATGCTAGGTAGGAGAATAGAGTGTCACACAGCACAAAACAAGCCCTGAGGCCCATCATATTCATTCCAATATTAAATACACGTATATTTGAATCTGATTTTGCAGCAATTGAGGCGATGAAGGTATGGTGATAAATTTCCAAATCAGAATTGTGCAAGACGTGGAAGAGAACCGACAGCCGTAGCCAAGCTGACATAACACAATGCATTTTGTAGACAGTACACAAATCAGCCACAGTGTGATGGTAGAGGAAGAAATAAAATATTTAGGATGAAGTTCCAATTAAACACGCAGATAATATCAACTTCATTATGTATTGCTGGAGCTATACTCATCAAAATGACCGAAAGGATTTGTGATGGACAAAGTCACTTGCACAAAACACCCAACTTCTGAACTGCTTTTGTAGCCACACTATTTGTATGGCAGGTGCAGTTAAGTTTCTGGTCGATGGCAACCACACACCTCCAAGCTCAATCCCAGGATGGAGACAATGGGGGATTTATTGAATGTCAAATATTGATATCAAAGGTGAGTGGTTAAACTCTCCCTTGTTGGAGATGGCCATTGCCTGGCATTTGTGTAGCTTTGGTACATGAGCATATATCCAATGTTGATCAAATCTTGCTACATTTGGCATGGATAGCTTCATTTGCTGACTAGTTATGAATAAAATTTAGCATAGTATAAATAAATGTCTGTAAACATTAGGCACTCTCTGCATCCTTTCATTTTGTGATGACATTTTAAACTCTTTGATTACTACAACATGTATGTCATTCAATCAAAGTTAATATGCAGGTTTAACAGGCAAATTGGAAGGCTGTCATGCAAGATGGAGTGTTTCTTACTATTGCCATTAAATAAATCAAGTCACATCTTATATGCAGCTATACTGCTCTATCCAATTCAATATTGCTCATCACATGAAGGGGGTTGAAATTTTTAACATTATTATTCTGTGTAGTTGATGGAAATTACTTCATTTATTGAATGTAGGATTAGAGACATGATGTTATTGTCTGTATAAGAAAATAACTGCAGATGCTGGTACAAATCGATTTATTCACAAAATGCTGGAGTAACTCAGCAGGTCAGGCAGCATCTCGGGAGAGAAGGAATGGGTGACGTTTCGGGTCGAGACCTTTCTTCAGACTGAATTATTGTCTGTATCGGATGCCATTGAATAAAGTACAGAGCTTTGTTATAATTGTTCAATAGACCAATCTAAACAGACTATAATCAATTGATAGACTTAGAGTGACCTTTGCAGATGGCTCCCTAGTCTCCTTTATTACACACTGAATAAGTTGCAATGTTTCATTCTAAAATTACTATTAGCAAAACAGAGCTACAGTTGACATGGTCACAAACATCTCTAACTAAACCAGTCTGGTTATGTCCATGAAAAGATTACTTAGAGATGGCACGATCTTTAACATAAATTCCACCACAATTTTTTAGGCAATTTCCATATGTGCAACCATCTTGCATTTCCCTTTCTAACATTGAACCAAGAACATTTAGTAACTTGAATTGGATATGCTCTCCAGGAATGCTTCTAGACCAGCTGAAACAAACTCAAATTCCAGGGGTGAGGCAGAAACCTGCAATTTTCTGACTATCAGACAACAATGCTGCCAACACAACCAAACTAATCTGCAAAAATAACAGCATGAAAGTTAAAAGCAAGGAAGTAAAATGACAAAGATAAATATTTCTAAATCTGACCTTTTTCACCATACCGTTTTCAAAAAAAAGATCACATCTTACATAGACAAGAGAAGCAGTAATTGCACATTTTGTGAAATACGATCCATCTGTCAAGTTGTTATACACAGAAGCCATATGATGGGTGGGTTCAGCCATGTTTTGAATCAACAGAAAGCTAATCCCATGCAACAATTTCTTGAAAGATATATTCAACCTGATGGATTGGAAACTCACATTTAAGAGTAAACCTGAATCCTCGTTAGCTCCACACAGCAAGGCTAAATACCAAACCCTTCATTAATTTTAAACATTGTGCTAAGTTCCAAAAATCTACCCATTAACTGACAAATAAAATTACTTGCCCATTTTCCATTAATTAATAATGCATTGAAAAGGTTGATAAATTTACCACAATTTCACTTGTAATGTTGAAATTGTGCACAATTCCTCATAAAACACTTAAATTTGCAAACCCAGCTGATGTGATTTTGGTTAGTAGAAAATAAAAGTTCAGTAGAACTTCCCCTGCTATTTCTTAATGGGTTTATTGCCTACAAGCTATTAGCATGCCACCTAACTGCTCACATTAAAGAGATAAGAAATCCACAATTGTGACTGTGTAATATGGTCATCATGATCATGATTCCAATATCAACGTTGGATACTCCCATATCTTGGCATTTGATTATTTATTGATATATACGGGAGGATTCACCTGCAAGCTGCAATAGAGGCATAAATAATTCTGCAATACTATTTTGCAAATGTTCCATTGTAGCAGTTTTCATTTTTCTGCGTAAATCTGGAGTGGATTGGGGGGAAAACGTAACACATGCCAAAATTTAGCTTTTAAGCTGATGATCTGCTTATTCATCTCAAATCTATTTGTGGAGCCAGACTATACGAACATTAAGTGCCACATTTCTGCATTGCAATGACGACTAAAATTTACACGTAATTCAAGCACTATAACATCAGAATGTCCTATGACAGACACGTCAACACAAATCTCTCCTTTATATCATGTCACAATTTTGTGAAAGTTGTTAATTTCAAATGTCTCCATCAATATTTATTTGATTTTGCTTTCAACTACTGCAATGCAATTTCATTTTCTTCTCGTCAAGTCGATGCTTCAAAATCTAAAAGTATAATTTTGCTGTTTTGAACTACAAGTGCTGGAGTATTTTTTTTGTTATTCAATTAAAGGCACAAGGACATTTCTCTGTCTTTCTGACTATCAATTTGATTTAGTCTTGAGCATTAGCCTCATTCCTTTTTAGTTCATGCCATATTATCATGTCCGATTAACTAACTTTTAGTTACAGTATCAAAAGTGGTCATCTTCAGGTTCTTGGTCCTACTGTTCACTCATTCATTTAGAAAATATTGCAATCCATTGCTGATGTCCAAACATTCAAAACAGTACATCATTTACCAGGTAATTGTTCCTGGCAGCTCCATCCATCATGATTATGTGAGTACTAGTGACTCATAATTCATTCATTCCATCCTCACTTGATAGTCTCAGCAGCATTCCTGACATTTAACAAGATTTTGTAATAATCCAAGTGATATATTAATTTAGAAACTCTGCTTTCTGGTGATGTTTGTCTCCATGTGCTTCAGAATGTGGGTCCAGATTTATTGGCAGAAGTGACAAATTGGGCATTGATAAATGGTGCAAAAATAAGGAGCAAGAAACATTCAGAAAGGCTTTGTCATAACACTGGGACGTGACAGGCTAAATCACTTAACTTTACAAGGTGCAAAAGTGTTAACTTGTCCTTGGCATCCATATCAACAGGGCCTCAACTTTTAAATTCTAATCTTTGTGTTCAGATTATTCTATGGCTTCAATGATTTCAAATTACTTCCATTCTACCATTTCAGTATGACCAGTTCTGCTGCAGATAGTGACAAGTGTGTAGTTGGAGAGGTCAATAATCCAGTCAACTGGCTTGAGAAAGTATATTCTGCATAGACTGATTTAGGAGCCTTCATATTCGTTGACTTTCAGCAAGGTTCAGTATTTCCTGAGAGTGAATCCAAGGAAAGCAACGAGCCAGGATGGAGTCCCTGATTGTCTCCTCAGAATGTGCGCAGACTAACCAGCAGGCAGATTTAGGGCATCTGTTACCTCTCCCTATTCCATTCTGAGATCACCACCTGCTTCAGAAGACCATCATCCCAATGTCACAAAAATAGCATGCCAGAATAACTAACATCGAGTTAACATAATAACTAATATCTCGGTGGCACAACGGTAGAGTTGCTGCTTTACAGCACCAGGAATTGATCCCGACTACAGGTGCTGTCTGTACTGAGTTTGTGCATTGTCCCCGTAACCTGCTTGGGTTTTCTCCGAGATCTTCGGTTTCCTCCCACACTCCAAAGACGTACAGGTTTGTCGGTTAATTGGCTTGGTATAAATATAAATTGTCCCTCGTGTGTGTAGGATAATGTTAATATGTGGGGATTGCTGATCAGCGTGGACGGTGGGCCGAAGGGCCTGTTTCCATGCTGTATCTCTAAAACTAAAACATAAAATTACTCTGACATCCACTATCATGAAGTGTTTCAAGAGACTGGTCATGGCACATATCAACTCCAGTTTCCCATAGGGTCTTTGTCCACTGTAATTTGCTTAGCACTGCAACAAATCCACAGCAGACACTATCTCCATGGCCCTACACTCATCTCTGGAACATCTCCTTCAATACCATAATTCCAACCAAAATTATCACCCATCCCCTGGATCAAGGAATCAGCACAGGTGCGTGCATCTGGATCCTAGACTTCCAGATTAACAGATCAGAACCAGTAAGGTTTGCAGCACAACATCCTCCACAATAATTCTCAACACCAGTGCCCAGCAAGGGTGTGTTCTCAGCCACTTACTATACACTCATGACTTTTCCAAGTTTGCACATGACCCTACTATAATGGGCCAGATCTCAAAACAATGATGAGATGGAGTAAAGAAAGGAAATACAGAGCTTAGTAACATGGTGTCAATACAACAATTTTTCCCTCAGTGTCAGCAGAACAAAGGATTCATTATCAGCTTCAGGAAACAGGATGGTGTCCACCTCCCAGTCAGCATCAATGGTGCTTATTTCACAAAATGCTGGAGTAGCTCAGCAGGTCAGGCAGCATCTCAGGAGAGAAGGAATGGGTGACATTTCGGGTCGAGACCCTTCTTCAGACTTGGTGCTCAAGTAGAAATGGTTGAGAGCTTCAAATTCCTAGTCACAAATATCAGAACAATTTGTTCTGAACCAACCACATTGATGCTCTGCCAAGAAAGCCTCTACTTTCTCAGAAGACTAAGGAATTCAGCATGTCTCCATGTCTCTTATCAATTTCTATAGATACACTGTTGAAACCATCACATCTGAATGCATCACAACTTGGTTTAGTAACTGTTCTACCAAAGACCGCAAGAAATTGCAGTTTTGGATGCAGCTCAGTCCATCACACAAAAAAGCCTTGCAACCCCCACCACCTGCCTTCCTGCCATCAGCACTTCATGCTGCTTCAGGAAAACAACCAACGTAATCAAGGATCACTTACACCCCAGTCATTCCCTCTTTTTCCCTCTCCTGTCACAGAAGATACAAAATCTTGAAAACACACACCATTTCAGGAACAGCTTCTTCCTGTTGTTCGCAGACTCTTGAACATACCTCTCAAGATAGGGTGAAGTCCTGAACTCCCAAGCTACCCCATTGCAGCTCCTTTAAATGTTTTAAATGTTTGTAGCTGCAACACTATATTCTGCACCGTGGTATTTTTCTCTTTGCACTACTTGTAGTATTTATGCATGGTTTGATTGTACTTGTGTATGGTATGATTTGACTGGATAGCACACAATACAAAAGGTTTTCCATTGTATCTCAATACACATGACAATAATGAACCAATACTCAAGGAAGGAACCTTCAGGTTGAATAGTGATTTCTAATTGTGTCATGAGTATTAACACTACTTGTAGAAGATATGGGGTTGGAAAACACAGTAGGCAGAGCAATGGGAACCAGAGTAGTCGGTCAGAAATTGGAAGGAGTGATGGGAAGGTAATGGTTAGGACCAGTTAGTCTCAAAGAAGGGACAGGCAGGGAGAGGTGAGCGAATATGGTGACGCTGGTGGGCTGAAGCGTGTTTATTTCAATGCAAGGAGTATTGTGGAGAAAGCAGATGAGCTTAGACCCTGGATTGATGCTTGGGACTATGATGTCATGGCCATTGTGGAAATGTGGTTGTGGGAGGGACATGATTGGCAATTCAATTTTCTGGCGTTTCAATATTTTAGAAGTGGAAGACAAGAGGGAGGCAAGAGGTGGAAGATTTGCACTGCGAATCATGGAGATTGTAACAGCAGCACCCAGAGAGGACATACTGGAGAGTACATCTGCTGAGGCAAAATGGGTAGAGCTCAGATATTTTAAAAAACCTAGACTTCTCTGTTCCACCTTTGGTACTAAGCTATCAACTGATATATTAAGGGAACCTCTTCATTTAAAAAAAAATAAAGCTGTTCATCAAAAAGAACCAAAGCAAAACAGAAAAACAATAGCATAGTGGTTACTGGACAAGCAGGCAGAATTCTAGACCACTAATTTTGAATCTCACCATAGTAATTGAAGAATTTAAATTCAAGCAATTAAGTCTGAAATTAAGCCCTCCAAGGGACAAAAGGGACTAAACAGGGTCAATTAGAATTAATAACTATTTTAAACTCCTTTAATGACATCAAAACTTAAGAATTAAAAAATGAAAGTAACCAAAATAGCACAAGATAGTCCTTCTGATTGTTTGTTACAGACATCACACAGTCCAAAGATTGTTTCTAGTGTAAAGAAACAGCTCAGTTCATGCCCAGTTGCTTCAGTTTTCAACGAACCAACATTTTCATGGTATTTTCTTTTAAATCACAACAAGAAAACAAAGACAAGACATAAAAGCAAAAACTTTACATCACATTAAGGCAATCAAGATGTCCAGGATACTCCAATGCCATGGAAGTCTGTCTGCCAGTTTCATATTTCATTATTTTCATTTGATAGGAAAGCTAATGGCATGTTGGCCTTTATGACAAGAGGAGTTGAGTAGAGGAGCAAAGAGGTCCTTCTGCAGTTGTGCAGGCCCCTAGTGAGACCGCACCTGGAGTACTGTGTGCAGTTTTGATCTTCAAATTTGAGGAAGGACATTCTTGCTATTGAGGGAGTGCAGCGTAGGTTTACTAGGTTAATTCTTGGAATGGCGGGACTGTCGTATGTTGAAAGACTGGAGCGACTAGTCTTGTATACACTGGAATTTAGAAGGATGAGAGGGGATCTTATTGAAACATATAAGATTATTAAGGGATTGGACATGTTAGAGGCAGGAAACATGTTCCCAATGTTGGGGAAGTCCAGAACCAGGTGCCACAGTTTAAGAATAAGGGGTAGGCCATTTAGAACGGAGATGAGGAAAAACTTTTCAGTCAGAGAGTTGTAAATCTGTGGAATTCTCTGCCTCAGAAGGCAGTGGAGGCCAATTCTCTGGATGTTTTCAAGAGAGAGCTAGATAGAGCTCTTAAAGATAGCGGAGTCAAGGGGTATGGGGAGAAGGCAGGAACGATTGTGAATGAT
Source organism: Rhinoraja longicauda (assembly GCF_053455715.1). Taxonomy (NCBI): domain Eukaryota; kingdom Metazoa; phylum Chordata; class Chondrichthyes; order Rajiformes; family Arhynchobatidae; genus Rhinoraja; species Rhinoraja longicauda. The sequence continues at coordinate 39,010,428 of NC_135963.1, read as the reverse complement.
CAGCCATGATCACATTGAATGGCTGTGCTGGCTCGAAGGGCCAAATGGCCTACTCCTGCACCTATTGTCTATTGATAGTACCAAAATAATGAATTTATTTACAAACATGTTCACTAGCTTTAATAAGATAATATATGCACTATCCCTGAATCAGCAGGTCTGTCCAATCTGGATTCTCGTAGGACAAGATGAACCACAGTCCTGACCAGGCCATAAGCAGGGGATCCCCAAGGCCATGACCGAGAATGCCCAGATGGCCTTCTGTTAGTTCATCGATTTAAATTTTTTTTTAAAATTTATAAATATATTGCAAAGAAATCAATGAAATTAACTAAAATGAAAATAGTAAGCAATTTAATAAACAATAAGCAGTTGCCTTTTTAATTAAAGTCATCATCTTCTTCCGTCAGCATACACAGCAAAGGTGCTGACTCAGTAAATTTATATTTTTCCCCCCCGGACTTAGTGGAGCTTTGGATGTCAAATGGAAGGAGGGTATTGTCAGCATTATTCCACAAAATCGCTTAAATTTAGTATATATCAGCCCCTTTAGCCCCTGTTTTATTATCTTAGGACCACAAAGGTTTGAAGTACTGGCTCGAGATGACCACAAGTTGTCTTCTCGACCTTGTGAATACATTCCCTGACGCCCGTTCTTTATTCAGTAACATTGCAGCTGATCTGCCATTTCACAAAACAACCTTTTTGTACTTTCCCTCTGCTTTTAGTTCCTTACTGTTTGAAAATTGACTAACTCGTAAAATTTCACATTAAAATAAACTGTGCATTTCTACTAACGTATAACTTTCACAACACAGCCCAAATAAAATTTTGGAATTTAAATTTCACACAAGTATTTTCTCTCCTTTGCTCCTTCAGTTACTAAATATCAGCATAATAAGAGATTTCCAATCAAAGTAGAGTCTATCAATCTTAAGACAAATTCAGACAGTAACCCACTCCCCCGTGATCCTTTCCAGTTCCCACCAGCCCACTCAAGGTCTCTCTTCCTTTGTTCACCTTTTCGGAGGCCCCTTGTAACCTGGATGCATTACCCATCCTCATTTGCTCATTACCTGCATTCCTGGGTTTCTTATAAACAAAAGACAACGTGCTGGAGTAACTTAGTAGGTTAGGCAGCATCTCTGGAGAATATGGATAGGTGACCTTTAGGATTGGGACCTTTCTTCTCACTTGGTTCATCTTCCCCAACTGGTACCATCTGCCCATCTTCCCTCCCTTTTCTGGTTCTATCCATCACCTACTAGCTTCTGTCACACATTTTTGACCCCTTCCATCCTGGCTTCATCTTGCTCATTATACATGCCTCATCTGGTTTCACCAATTACATAGAAGTAAGAAGGTGAGGCAGAGGCTGCTATGTACTGACTATCATTCCTCCATGTTCTCAGTTCGGATGCAGGGTTACATCCTGAAAAGTGGATAATCCCTTTGCCTCACTGGATGCTGCTTGAGTTCTTCCACCAGTTTACTTTTTGCTTTTAAGTTATTTATTTCAAACCATCTGTTTACTATTTCCTGAACAGATTAAGGTTTTATTATGTAGGAAAAATAACCGCAGATGCTGGTACAAATCGAAGGTATCACAAAATGCTGGAGTAACTCAGCAGGTCAGGCATCATCTAGGAGAGAGGGAATGGGTGATGTTTCGGGTCGAGACCCTTCTTCAGTCTGTTTTATTATCTTTTCAGAAGGTTTTATTATCTTTTGCTTAAGTTTAGTTTATAGTTTGGGGCCAGGACTTCTGCCTACCGAGTTCACACTGTTCGCATTAGTTCTGTTATCCCACTTTCGCATCTACCCTACACACCAAATCAATTTACAGAGGCCAGCTAACGTACAAACCCACACCATGTTGGGATGTGGGAGGAAACTAGAGCACCCAGAGGAAACCCATGCAATCACAGGGAGAACATGCAAACTCCACCCGGGGTCAGGATAAAATCCAGGTCTCTAACGCTGTGAGGCAGCAACTCTACCGGTGGCGCAATTCTATTTTTCAAGCATAGAACAATTATGAATTGTGGACCATGAATTGTGAACACAGGAACTTATACTTGAATGGGTATCAACTGCAACAACAACAAAAAACTTCTCAGATACAAAACCCTAGCAACCAATTTACACTGCCAATGGCTTTCAGTGTTCTGTTATTATATTTTTAAAAAGGTAGGTAATAGAATTAAGTTATTTTATCAACATTTCCTTTAACACTGGACTTTTCCTTCTTATATTTTCTGTCTGGTGTTTCCCCAAATAATAGACCACACCTTGAAAGAAACAATTCTCGTTGAATTTTCCACAGGCATAGAAATGGAATAAATCTTAAACACTATTTTTTTATTTAACTTAATTAGCAAGCAATCTATTAGATATCTATTGTTCCAGTGACAGAAGCACATTATTTCATTAGACCGATAAATTTATGAGTGACACTAAAAATCATGTATTTTTGTACCTGCATAAAATAAAGTCAAGTTCTCCCCCATATCCGAGGTACATTTTGTACTAATGCCAACATTTTTATTTATAGTGCTTTGGACATTGTAAAATCAATACAACAGGATAATGTTACTGAAATAATATCTGAAGAGACATTCAATTCCCACTATGGGGATTTTAAAGCAATTAATTAAATAAACCTGGAATAAAGTAAAAGGTTTCAGTAATGTCACCTTCAAAATCAGCAGTCATTAAAATCCATCCAATTCACTATATTTATGGTTGGAAATCCATGCAAATGCCACTGCAGACCCACAGCAACATGTTCAAGGTAATTAGGGACGGCCTATAAAAGCTGATCTTGCTGCAATGCCCATGTTCTATGAACAAAAATATAGAAAATTCCCAGTGCATTTCACAGGAGCATTATGTGACAGAAAATAGGCAATGAACCAAGGTGATGGATTGATGACCCAAAAACTCTCTCAAACAAAGGATTTTCAGATGTGTTTTAGAGGAGGAGCAAAAAAGAGAATGAGAGGTTTGGGAGGAAATATTGTGGTGAAAAGGAGAAAATGTAACAGAGTAAAAGTGAAAAGGGAAGTTAGAATTATGGCACTATATTCACTTCATTTATATCTACATTTACAGGATAACTGAACATAAACAATTTGTGGAGCCCAGCTATTAATCCCATCACTAAAATTTCCTTTCCTCTCAAACAATAATTTTTCTATTTGAATTGGAAGCATTCTGCTGCACATATCTGAACATATAATACGAGGCTTGCAGAACCGAATACCATTGCCTTATTTTTGGTGTTAAAGCAGAACATTAATTTTCACCTCTTAATTTTTTTTTTAGATTACTGGCACGTTTGGTTCTATAATTCAATTGATATCATTTGGTGAGATTGAGTGGGTGGGGAGAGAAGCAAGGCTGAAGACAGAAGAGTAAATAAACTCGAGTTCATGTATCTCATTGCCCTTCAGCAAACACTGCTGAAAGTGTTGATATTATATAATTAATACCCAAACAACTGATCAAAGGCCAGACCCCATGGTTATTTTAACAATCAAAAATGTTTAATCAATAGAGTCACTGCAGGAAAAAGCAATCAATATACACTTACGTTTACTATCAAAAGATATCCCAAGGATAGTTTAGTTTATTGTCACGTGAAAAGCTTTTGTCGCGTGCTAACCAGTCAGCAGAAAAATAAACATAATTACAATTGAGCCATCCACAGTGAACAGATACATGATAAAGGGAATAACGTTTAGTACAAGTTAAAGTCCAGTAAAGTCCAATTAAAGATAGTCCATGGTGGATAGTAGCTAAGGACTGCTCTCCAATTGTTGGTCGGATGGTCCAGTTGCATGATAACAGCTGAGAAACTGTCCCTCATTTGTGTGCATTTTCACACTTCTATACTTCTTACCTGATGGGAGAGGGGAGAAGAGGGAGTGGCAGGAAGAGGGAATGTACTCTTCAACACGAGTGTACTCTTAATACTCTTAAACCAAGTCTTAATACTTCAGTCATTCAATCTTTAACAATAGAGTTCTCCAAAGTTTTTTTTACATGTATTGAGAACAGCACCAAAGCTAAAGATAAAGTAAATCCAGTCCACACCAGAGTTTACTAATTTAAAAGATCTTATAAACATCAGTAATTTAAGCAAGGATAATTGCAACAACTTCAAGTACACTTCCCAAATGTTCTAATCTTCCTAGAATAGCTTCAAAGACAGTCTAAATTGATAGAATTCTATGTGAGAATTTTAACATACACCCTTGTGCAAATTAATTGAATCACAGGCTGATTTTGCTATTTATTCTAATTTTTCACTGAAACCTTATGAATCTCTCTGAAAACGCTCTTCTGGTTATTTTGCATTGTCCAAGTATTCATTTTCAGTGATTTAAAATCATATGAGAAGGACTTGTCAAACAATTAGCAAAATGATTTCAAGCAATTCATAAAATGGTTATCACTCCAGGAGGCATATAAACAAAGATCATAATCTTGCATTAACATTGTTTGAAGTCATAGCCAGAGATCACAAAGCTGGCAGGTGTGAATCAAGCTTGTGTGTCCAGGATTATCAAGCAAGGGGACAGGCAGATGAGGTCATAAAAGGAAAGGAAGACAACTGATCAGGCCCTGCTAATTCGGTAACGTAAGAAGAATCCAAGAGAAGCGATACCCTGAAGTAAAATTGAGGCAGCAGGATTCTCACTAAGCTCAAGCACCATAAGCCAAAACCTCAGTGAAATCGTACAGCCAGAACACCTGTGAAAAAAACAACGTAACTGCTGCGACGAAGAAACAACAATACCACTGTGCCTTAAAATATAAAGAATAGACACGTGAAGAATGGACAAAGGTGTTATTCAGTGACTAAAGCCATTTCCCGGTTCAGGGCCACCACAGCCGACACGTTTGGAGATCGATAGGAGAGGTGAGAAAATAGCACAAATGGAATTTGAGCAAAACACAAATGCTGGAGGAATTCAGCGGGTTAGGCACCATCTGTGGAGGAAATGAACAGCGGCGTTTCGGGTTGGGGCAGGTCTACATACAGTACTGGAATGGTCCTAACCCCAAATGTCATTCCCTCCCCAGATGCCAACCCACCGAGTTCCTCTAGCAGTTTGTGTTTTGCTGCAGCATGGAGGGATTCTGAAAGGTGTGAAGTAGTGACGCCATAGAGGTGCAAATATCTAATCATTTTGTAGTGCAATTACAAATTCAAAAGCATGTTGATTAATCTAACTAGGGGCAAAAAGAGTAAAAATCAAGGAGGTTATAGTAATCATGCACAAGCAACTATACAGGCTCAATTAAGAATACCAAGTTCATTTCTAGGTCCCTATTATATAAAGAACAAAAACATAAAAATCATACATAATGAATTCAATAGAACGACATGAAATTTTGAAAGGGAATAACCAGCCACCTTCCAAAGCCCACAATCTAAAACTGGTAGGCACAGGAAAAGGGATCAGCTATTAGTTCCAAGAAAATCTAGGATCTTCTAGGAAGGTGAGGGGTGATCTGCTTGTGGAATATAAAATTATGAGAATAGATAGAATGAATGCACAGGGTCTTTTACCCAGAGTACGAGAATCAAGAACTAGAGGAAATAGGTTTAAGGTGAGGGGGGGAAAATTTAATAGGAACCCGAGGGGTAACTTTTATTTTATACAAAGGGCAGTAAAATGGAACAAGATACCAGAGGCGGTAGTTGAGTCAGGTACTATCACAACATGTAATAAATATTTGGACAGGTACATGGATAAGATAGGTTTAGAGGAATATGGGTCAAATGCAGGCAGGTGGGTCAAGTGTAGATGGATCATGTTGGTCAGTGTGGGCAAGTTGGGCTGAAGGGCTTGTTTCCACACTGTATGACTCCAAGAGTAGCAGGTTAATTGACCACAGGAAATTGCAGTGCATATGATAGAATCTGAAAAGTGCAATGGAAAGGGGATGAGGTCATTAATGGAAACATAGGGAGAATAAAATGAGATTGGCATAGGATTCATGTTACCACTGTCTGATGGACTTGGTGGGCCAAAGGGCTCGCTTCTGTGACAATATGGCTGCAATTTTATGACTAAGATCACTTTTTTTCACCCAGATAGTTGTGAATCTTTACAATTCTTCACTTCAGAGAGCAGTGAATGCTCCAAGGTGGAGTTTAAGAGGATTGATAGATTTTTGAAAACTTATTAATATTGGGATCGAGTAGGAAAGTGACCTTAAAATCAATGATGCTCCACAGTCTATTTACTCTTTTATTTATGTTCATGATGTGAAGCATGAAACATAGCAGGAGACACTTAGGTACTGGTACCATTTCCATTGAAGCAAGGTTACAATTTAATACAAATGTAGAAAATTGACTGGTTTATCTCAGAAGATGTACATTCACTTCTTTCAATTCCCAATCAACAAAAATAATGCCCATCCATCCTTACTTCTTTTCATCAGCATTATAAATCATTCCCTCTTGGGTATCACTTTCACCTCTTTCAACCTAGCCAACTCATAAAAACCCACATTTGATCTCAAATTCCTTGCAAATTATTCCAACTCTCGTCAGACCACACTCCAATTCAAGTAAAATGATATTACATTCACAAATGACACTCCAATCCTTAAGTATAAGAAAATAACTGCAGATGCTGGTACAAATCAAAGGTATAAATCGAAGGTATTTAAAAGGTATTGTGAATAAATACCTCCAATCCTTAAGTGTCATTTGTGAATGTAATATGAACATTTCTTCATGCTCTATGAAGCCTTTGAGACAGTAGAATTGCACAAGCTACTTTTAATGGTCTTTGACATTGCCCAGATCAGAGGACAGATTTCATTCCTCGCAATTAATAATGGCTTCTCTTCCCATTCCTTAGAGACATTCCAAGTGTATCATTGAATAGAACAGCGCATTATATATAATAATAATACATTTTATTTGTCATATGTAGGTTGGCACAGGATCAACAGTACAATGAAATGTATTTGACAAGACAACGGGTCACCTCAGCAGTCATATTCCAAGGATAAATAAGATTTTAAAAATGACATTAGTAAGGTAAAAAGACAATATTGAAAATAGGTAAAAAGACAATATTAAAAATAATCAACATATATGATTTGAAATGTGTTTATGAGGTCAGAAGCCTGATGGCCCGATGGTAAAAACTGTTCTTAAGTCTGGTGGTACGCGCAGCCATTCTCCTGTATCGTCTGCCTGACGGTAACAAGGAGAACAGCCTGCGTGCTGGGTGGCTGTGGTCCTTGATGATGCTGCGTGCCTTCCGCAGGCACCGCCGGTAGAAAATGTCCTGAATGGCCGGGAGACAGTTGCCAGTGATGTGCTGTGCTGTTTTCACCACTCTCTGTAGTGATTTGTGGTTGTGGGCAGAACAGTTCCCGTACCAGACTGTAATGCAGCCCTTCAGCAGGCTTTCGATGGTGCATCTGTAGACGTTTGTGAGGATGCTGGCGTTCGTGCCAAACATCCTCAGTCTTCTCAGGAAAAAGAGCCGCTGGTGGGCCTTCTTTGTTATTGTGTCCATGTGCAGTGTCCAGGAAAGGTCCTCAGTGATGTACACACCGAGGAACTTAAAGCTGCTGACCCTTTCAACCTCAGCATCACCATGGATGGGGAGGTGTCCACTCCCCCGCTGTCTCCTGTAGTCCACGATCATCTCTTTAGTTTTGCTGACATTGAGAGAGAGGTTATTTTCCTGGCACCAGCAGTTTAGTGCCTTTACCTCCTCTCTGTAGGCCGTCTCATTGTTGTCTGTGATGAGGCCCAAGATGGTCGTGTCGTCAGCAAACTTTAGGATGCTGTTTGAGCTGTGCTTAGCAGCACAGTCGTGCGTGAACAGGGAGTACAGGAGAGGACTGAGCACACAGCCCTGTGGTGTGCCTGTGTTGAGGATCAGTGAGGAAGAGGTGTGGCTGCCAATTCTCACCACCTGGGGCCTGCCCGTCAGGAAATCGAATATCCATCCACAGATGGAGGTCTCCAGTCCAAGATCAAGGAGCTTGGGGACGAGTTTTGAGGGAATAATAGTGTTGAATGCCGAGCTGAGTGGATACTGAGTGGATATTGACCCTCGATCACCCATCACTTGTTCTATGTTATTCCACTTTTACATCAACTTCCTGCACACTAGGAGCAATTTAGAGAGGACAATGAACTGACAAACCCACACATCTTTGGAATGTGGGGGGAAATTGGAGTACCTGGAGGAAACACACACAGTTACGGGGAGAATGTGAAAACTCCATGCGGACAGCACCCGAGGTCAAGATCGAACCTAGGTCTCTGGCACCATTTTGTTGCAGCTCTACCAGCTCCTTGTGCCACTCACATATTCATGGATTTCTCCTATTTCTTATCTTATATTGTCTGAGGCAGTATCATCCACAGATGTGATGACAACTACTGTATGTATGCAGGTAACATCCAGCATATCTCTCTGATCCCCGTCGGTTGCCGATGAAGTCAGACTTCAAGTTTAGGAATAGAAGCAATTACCCTCTGCTAAAAGACTGGATGGAACACAAAAGACACTGCATTAAGGTCTATTGCAATCTCTGTCTTTACTGCCAAACCCAAGGTCTCCACCAGTTGCAATCTCATCCTAAATTACGGTTGGGAGGCTCTGGTTCAATAATCTTTGCATAGTTAAGTCTGCTAACTTCTGCCTTTGTAATATCACCCACTTCAGTCAACCCAGTTGATAATTTCATCTATTCCTCTGTAACCTCCACATGGAAATATTTGAATAAAAAATAAAATGTTGCAGATATTGGAAATTTGAAATGAAACAGAAAATACCGGAAGACTCATTAACCGAAATTCAACTTAATATTGAGCCTAGGGGATGTGTACCTGATTCATATATAAAATGCTGCTTTTCAAATTTAAAATGGGCTTCATTGGAAGAGTAGAGGAAGCCCAAGGACAGAAAGATCAGATTGGAGTAGAACAGAAAACTAATGTGGCAGCAACCAGAGGCTTGGGGGGTCAAGCTTCATACTGACAGTAAGATGTTCTGCAGAGAGATCATGTAATCAACTTTTGATCTCGCCAATATAAAAGTTTGAATTGTGAGGGAAGGGGAGGCAGTGGAAATACTCCACACTAAGCTGCAAATAGTACATTTAAATCACACAAGAGGAGTATTTGGGCTCATTTGCTATGGAAATGAAGAGGGGTGGGGGAGGGAGGAAATAAAAGAGTAGATCGTATCCTCCAGTTGCTCTCACTGTGCCACAAAAAGGAGACCAGCTATTGCTGTTGTTAAAGACCAGATCAGATAATACCACAAACACACAATCAAATCAAACTCAGAGTGCAGAATGTAGTTCTCTGCATTGTGGTGCATCAGTTCCATAGTCGAAGTCCAATGTCCACAATCCTAATAATTCAAAAGGTGAAACAAACTGTGACCTTTGTTTAAGAAAGGACCTTTCAGAAGCCTGATAACAGAAGAGAAGAAGCTGGTGTGTGCTTTCTGCCCAACAGGAGCAGGATGACTGGGATGGAACAAGTCTTTGAGTATGTTGATATGTAAATAACCCACCATATTCCACTGGCTGTGTTCTATCCAGCTTGCCAATCACCACTATCCTCAAAGACCTACATTTACTCTGAATGCCTCAAAGTTTTAAATTTCATGTTTACATCCCTTCATGGCCTTGCCTCTTAACGTCTATAGATTTTCACTATTATTAATTCCATTCACATATATATTCCATTTTACCGAGTCTTGTTTCTAAAGCATTCCACTCACTACCCTAATCCCTCATGCAACTTCTGAACATTTAAATCCAACTTTTAAAAATGTCCTTTCTCAACCTTGTTGCCTCTTCATTTCCATACTATTTTTAAGAACCTTGAGAAACAGAGCACAAAACAAACTGCTCAAGTCTTTAAGGATTTTGACCAAAAACATCATTTGTACATTTCCTTCCACAGATGCTTCCTAACTCACCAGAGTTCCTCCAGTTTTTTTTGCTTAAGATTCCATCGTTTGCAGTTTTTTGTGTCTCCTTGTGAAAACATACCCTGATTTCAGTAAGCCTTTTATCTCTATTTTTCTGAAGCAGTCTCAAAGGCATTGTACAAAATGCAAGCCATTGCAGTTACTTTGTGTACAAAATGATAAATAGATAATTAGACCAGAATGATGAAGGTTCTCGGCCCAAAACATCACCCATTCCTTCTCTCCAGAGATGCTGCCTGTCCTGCTGAGTTACTCCAACTTTTTGTGTCTACGGTTTAAACCAGCATCTGCAGTTCCTTCTTACACATAGATAATTAGATGTTTTGTTTAAGCTCCGATTCCTGACGAGAACATAAACTAAGTATCTCCAGAGTTAACAGCAAGCAAAATACAGACATGCTTAATTTCATAAGTAAACTCCAATCTTATATAAACAGGTTTAACTCGGGAAACGGCTAATATTCTATAAACAAACTAAATTGAGGCAAAGCCAAATATAATTTTCAGCACGGTTTAGATGATATTATCTTCCTTTACACATGAACATTTTCTCATTTGCTTGATTGCTACTCTGAACTTAAGTTTGTGATCCAAATAATTCTTGCAGTATTTCATGTATTTTCATGCAAAATTAATTTCCCACCTCTAAAATTAAAAAACTTCAGATCAGAAAATTAAGATTTTGTCAAACCATATATCTTCAGGAACAAAAGTTACCATCACATAACAATTATTCTTTTGAAGAAAGGGGGAATCGAACATTTATATTTCCATAGATATTGCTTGTCTATTGAATGTTTCCAGTATTTTGCGTTTGTATTAGCAGTTATATTGCATTTTTCATGCCCTCACAATTTCTGAAAGCAAATTACAGTCAAACAATCATTGCTCTCTCTCTCAGTCTGAAGGGTCTCGACCTGAAACATCACCCGTTCCTTCTCTCCAGAGATGCTGCCTCTCCCGCGGAGTTACTCCAGCATTTTGTGCCAATCATCATTGATAATTTGTTATCTTCCAGAGAAATGTTCCAGCTATTTTTTTGATCAGCAAGGTCCCAAAATCAGCAAATGAGGTTAGCAACTAACTCAAGGGTTCAAAGTGTACGAGGGATTAAAAGTGGCCAATACATCCATTCCTTCTCTCCAGAGATGCTGCCTGTCCTGCTGAGTTACTCCACATTTTGTGTCTACCTTCGATTTTAACCAGCATCTGCAGTTCTTTCTCACACATTTTGTGAGCTCTGGATTTTTAACAGCATCATGTGTTTTTTAAAGTTCTCCTTGAATAAGTACATAGGACTTCAAATTAAATTATTTAAACTGAAAAACATAACCTTTGACGATTCCTTGTTCTCATGACTTGAATAATAGACTGAATTGTGTATTTAAGTGAGCCTTGCATTGACAACAATGCATCTGCAAAGTGGATACCACTCATACAGACCTCCCTCCAGCACATTGAGGATAAATAATTTTAATAACCGAAATGTTTATCCATATAAATATGAATGCTGCATGTTTTTGCATTAAGCAATTCACCTACAAATGCCCTGAATTTATGTTCTACTTGCACTCAACCTAAAGGGCAAATAATGGTGCAGGTATCCAATGTGCAACTGTAGTCGACTGCAGGATTCTTTTTTTACTGAAATCCTTCAGTATTTACAAGATTAGAGTGGTTGAAAAGATTTTTTGACAAAGTTTGTGAGAAAATTGCACTCAATCATTATCCTTAATCTCCCAATCTAAAATCTCCCCTGACACAGCATCCATTATTTTCATTAGAACTGGACTAACTGGCTTTTCTACGCATGTCCATAAAAGGCCCAACTATCTACAAACTGGTGAAGGGCAAGACAATGGAGCTTCAAAGAGCAACTGCATAAAATTTTTCAACAGAAGAATGTTGACGACGGTCATTGAGGGAAGATTATATCTTTGTTTTCCAATCAATGTAGTAATTATTATTATTTTAAACAATAAGAACGCGCCACAAACAGAAAAAAAATGTCGATTTCAGAAACGTTTCTGTTTATTTTGTGACCTTTCTCACAAGGGATAAGGCAAGCACATCGTCGTCTATTTGTGAATTGGAAAATCAGAATATTATGCAACGAATACTACCTAAATCTAATACTCCTATTTCAAGCCAGCTTGATTAATGGAGCTGAATCTGGCAAGAGAACACTAACGTTTAACAGAGAAATAGTTACATTGTTAGAAGTTAGAAAATCAACACGCACATTAACAAAAACACGTTTTAATTATTTAATCTTTCCTTAAAAGAAATAAGGGCCACATAGCTGCCAAATAGGGTATGATGAGCATGTGCTGAAATGGATGCTGACCGAGCAATGAAGATGTGGACACAAGGATATTGACAACTTCCACAACCGCCATACAATATCAAACTCCGATATTCAATATCAAACTTTCCCTATGCAATGGTCCACCCCAAAATATAATCTCCATGAAATGCGTGCGAGAAGGAAAGTCATTGCCGCCCACTTGCAGAGTAAATTAACCAGGTCAGTGCTCCATGGCAATGTTATTGAAGGGGGCTGAGGGGGTTGTAGAGGAAAGGGGGGTGGGCAGCCAAGTCGGCACCAAGCACACGACAAGCTGTCACTCCGTCCCCGCGGCTGCCTGAACCATCACAAAGCGATGCGCCGGCGGCAGGAGACCTTCCCCACCCCCCCCCCCCAAAAAAAGAGAAGGGTGCTCGACCTCGCCTCCATCGTCGCTTACAAGGGAAGGGGTGATTGAGAGTTTGCTACATTCTGCCAATTTCCGTCGGCGCCGGGCCTCGACCGGTGCGGTATCGGTGATCGAACTGCAACGAAACGAAACGCCAGGAAGCCTGAGCCCATAGGCCGGGTGGTGCGAACGGGCAGAGGGGGGGCTGGAGAGAGCGATGTTGCTGGAAGAGAGAGCGAGGACTGACCTGTATCGTGTCCGGGTCGAGGCTGCGCGAAGAAGCCAGGCGCTGCCGCCGCTGTCACTGTCTCTGACCCTCGCACACATCCCAATCCCCGGACTACGCTAGCGCCGCCGCCGCTGTTGCTGTTGTTGTTGGTGGTGCTGCTGCCGCCGCCGCCGCCGGGAGGAGGGGCCGTCGTGTGGAGAGAATGCAGTCACGCAACCGCCGCCAGCACAGCCCTCGCGCAAAGGCGGTTCGTTGGGGCGAGGGTGCGCTACTCCTTCTCCGCCTCTCGCGGCCGCAAACCGGGCTGCGTCAGAGAGCTCGCGCCCACTGCCCCAGCAAGGCACGGTTCCGAGCCCCCCCGCGTGCACGGCCGGCCACCCGACCCTCTCCGCCGCCAAGCACTGCTGGCCCGCACGTGCGGCTCCCCTCCCACAACTGTTCCAGGTCGCGCACACGGACGTGATTCATGTCGCTGCAGCACCCAAACATCAAGTCATGTCACGACTCATTTCGTGCGTACTGACAAGCAATCAGCCCCCATGTCAGCTTGCGAACAGCCATACCAACACTTCTGCAATATCTTGCACCACGATAGAAGGGGTCCAATGTTTCCTTCCAATACATTTTGTTTTCGTCTCGTGCAGACCAATGAAACTATAACCACAACTACTATGCCACTTGAATCAATATTTTGTAACACCTCGCATTTGAAATGTTACCCGCAATTTCACATGCATGTACAGCAGCGGACGGATCACGCCAACACTGGACAGAATTTTGTGATCAACAACACTCGAGTGTTCGATCATTCATTCACTTTTTAAAGTAATTTGCCTATTATTTCCCTACATTAAAAATTAAAATAACTGGAGTACAGCTCTGCACCTGATTCTACCCGGCGTATTCCTAAAATCAGCACAACCCACCTCAACATATCCTATCAGGTTCACACAACTCCCAATGTAGCTGCAATAATATTGTTGACGTGGGTATTGTGCCAGTGGCTCCTTCCAGCTACAAATGGTGTGGTTTTCTTCATACAAACACTTTAAGTAAATAGGACAATAATAACTTTGTAACTGAAAAGCCTGCAGTAGAGAATATGTCATAGGGAAGATAAATTGTGAGAGGATAATATGTTTGGCCAGGTTTCAATGGCCATAGCATCTGTACAGCACAAAAAAGGGCAATTCATTCCATTTACCCACTACCCTCTGAGTTAAAAGTTGCCCCTCAGGTTCCTATTAAATCTTTTCCCTCTCACATTAAACCTATGTCGGCTGGTTTCTGATTCCCCTACCCTGTGTAAAAGACTGTGTCCTATCAATTCCCCTCATGATTGTATACATTTTTTAAGATCACCCCTTAGCTTCCTGCGAATAGATTCCTTCCAAGGAATAGATTAACATAAATTCACACATGTCATGTGGTACCTCATTTGGTTCTTGATATCCAAGCTCAGAAAGTGAATGCTCAGGTTTGATTCTGAGGAGAAGCTCACCTGCATGTAGGCCTTGATGACTGGCAATCAATAATCCAGGTGCACTGCCTCCTCACTAACCTCAGATCACCAATGCCAACAGAAGCCAGAGCTCTACATTCACTGTGTACATGTTGACTTGGGAACAAATGTGCATCTCTCATCTTCAGATATGAAGCTGTCCACCACAGATCATATTGTTCATACTCAGTCCCTTCCAAGATCCCTGCCAACTTGCCCTGCCCATCTGCTTCTAGACCCCTCGTGTTTTGGCATGACAGCTCATGGTACCTCTCTTTAGACTCACATTTGATTCTCAATCTTGGAAGAACCCAATTGAACCAATTATAGAAACAACTCTATCAGTAATGATAGAAATAATAACTGCTTTCTTTTAGAGGGAGCATGTTAATTTAGATAAAATATTATCTCATGTTGATTTAATATGGGGTATCTTATAATTTACAGGATTTCAGGCAATGCTACCTGGTGGTCAACCAAAGACCCAATTGCATTCAGAGATTGAATTCAAGATTGTTTAATTGCATAATAGACAGAAGAATATTTAGCTTGTTATCTTTTAGTTTAGTTGAAAGATACAGTGCGTGGAAACAGGCCCTTTGGCCTACTGTCCTCGCCGACTAACAATAACCCATACACGACACACTAGGGACAATTTTTTCAGAAGCTAATTAACCTAGAAACCTGCATGTCTTTGGAATGTGGGAGGACACCAGAGCACCTGAAGACAGCCCAAGTGGTCGCAGGGAAAACTTGCAAACTCTGTACAGACAGTACCACCTAGTCAGGATCTAACCCAGGTCTCTGCTGCTGTGAGGCAGCAGCTCTACCACTGCACCGCGGTGCCATCCTATTTGTTTGTTGTCATCCATTAAAAATCAAGTGCAACCACTAATCTGGGTCCAGCTTAAAATAGAATATGGAGTTAGAGTGTGCAAAATTACAAAGATCAATTGAATACTTCCTTAAAAGAGGCCAAAGAAAATAAAGCACTGAGTTTACTAGGGGAAAATTGGTTACTATTTTTAGGCAAAGCCCTGGTGATTTTAATAATGTTACCATAAAGAATTAAAAGAGTTTTCAGAAGTTTGGAAAATGAATAATCTACATTATGAGACATAATGACTATTTTAAGGCTCAAGTGTATTAGTAGCAGGAATCTACATATAAAAAGAGAAGATTATGGATAAAAACATGTTGATATGTGCACAATGTGTACAGATTAACAAAGTTAACTTTTCAAATCAATAACCTTTCATCAGAATAGAAATTCAAGCATTTCCTGACATACACCAATCAGCCAAAACATTATGACCTGATGAGCCAAAACATTATGACCACCTGCCTAATATGCTGTTGGTCCGCTGTGTGCAGCCCCATATGCAGCAGGGTGCGATGCACTGTGTATTGTGACACATTCCTCCCATGACCACCATTAAAATGTTCTGTGACTTGTGCCACAGTAGACCTTCTGTCGGTTCAGACCAGATGGGATAGCCTTCGTTGCCCTCGCGCATCGATGAGCCTTAAGCGCCCAGCACCCTGCCGCTGGTTTGTGGTTTGTCCCTCCTCGGACAACTGTCAGTAGGTACTCACTACTCCTGACCAGGAGCACCCCACAAGCCTTGCCATTTCAGAGATGCTCTGACCCAGTCGTCTGGCCATCACAATTTGGCCCTTGTCAAAGTCGCTCAGGTTTTTACTCCTGCCCATTTCTCCTGCATCCAACACGTCAACTTCAAGAACTGACTGTTCACTTGCTATCTAATACATCTCACCCCTTGACAGGTGCCATTGTAACAAGATAATCAATGTTATTCACTTCACCTGTCAGTGGTCATAATGTTTTAGCTGATCGGTGTATATGAACGATATGGTCTAAATTCAGGTATTGTTTTGTTAAGAATAATTGAACATGTATTCTACCATACGAATACCTGTCTGTGGCTTTCCTCATCAGTGTACTTAGGGTTACCTAAAGCTATCAAAGGTGGATTAAATCTTACAAAGGAAAGATAGCCTTCCACAACTCAGATGAGTGACTAATTTAGATCACATGTTGCGTTGCTGACATGCTGATCATAGTTACTGAGAACGTAATTTAGAAAAACACAGAATGTAAAATCACTCTCAGTGCTATCTGGCTGGTTTTGAAAGACAAGTAATTCTCAACTGCCTCAACTATTTATCCAGCTCTTATTTTTTTCCATATTGTACTGTCCTGTAACCCTGGTTACAAGATTTGATCAAGGATATCAAAGCATAATTGAGATAAACAGTTTGTTTCCAGGTTAGACGTCTGTTATGAAAATAAAACTGATAATCTAGCTTCTGAATGTTCAGTATGTCCAGCACCTGGCACACTCCCTCTTGTGTAGAATGAGCTGTGGGTCTGGAGTTCAGGCCGGGTGAGCAGCAAGAGTTGGATGAGCAGGCAGGTACACTAGGGGTCAGGAAGATAGGTAGGTTTGTGGCTGGAGCCAGGGTCCAGAGTGTTTGTATGTTTCAGCTTGTTTTGACAAACTGAAATGTACAAGGTGAATCTCACCAGATTCAATGTCCCACTCCCTTTAAAGCCTTTGGGGATCACATTTCTACCATCTTTAAACTCACTGGATTAATTAGTAATTTATTAAAAGGAGTTAAATTAAAGTGTTGAGATATTATTAGCAGTAACATCCAAAAATCTAGAAAATCCAGACCAGACCAGCACCACCAAAGTCCCAAGGATACCTGATTATCAGAGTTTTATTGTAATTGGATGCCACAGAGATCAGTCCTGAAACCGCATCTATTCACAACTGTTATAAATGACTTGCGTGAAAAGAAAGTGCAATGTATCCAATTTTACTGACAATACAAGTCGGATAAGAAGGTAACTTGGGAGAAGGGCAGAAAGAGCCTGGAAAGACCAGTAGTAAGAAGATAGCAGATAATGTGAGAAAATGCACAGTTATCCCTCTTGAATGAATGAATGAATGAATGAATTAATGAATTAATTGATTAATCATGCAACGAATTGATTAATTAATTAATTGATTGCTTGATCGACTGATTGATTAATTAATTAATTAATGGCTTATTGGCCAAGTATGCATATACAAAGAATGTGCCTTGGTGCTCCGCTCACAAATGTCAACACAAACATACAGTTATCAATTAAGAATGAAGCATAACCACATCAAAACAATAATACAACATTACGGTCTAAACATGTGGGTGAAAATAAACCAGAGCAAAAAAGAGACTACAGACTTTGGTTATTGAGTAGAACTATCACTCGTGGAAAAAAGCTGTTTTTATGTTTGGCTGTGGCTGCTTTGACAGTCCGGAGTCGCCTTCCAGAGGGAAGTGCTTCGAAGAGTTTGTGGCCAGGGTGAGAGGAGTCAGAGATGATCTTGCCCGCGTGCTTCCTGGCCCTTGCAGTGTACAGGTCGTCAATGGGGGGAAGGTTGCAACCAACAACCTTCTCAGCTGTGCAAACGATCCGTTGCAGCCTCCGGATGTTGTGCTTGGTGGCTGAGCCAAACCAGACCATGATGGAGAAGGAGAGGACAGACTCAATGATAGCTGTATAGAATTGGACCATCATTGCCTGTGGCAGATTGTGTTTCTTCAGTTGCCGCAGGAAGTACATTCTCTGTTGGGCCTTTTTGACTGTGGAGTCGATTGGCCCCCCATTTAAGGTTCCTGGAGATGATGGTTCCAAGGAACTTAAATGACTCCACAGATGTGACTATGGTGTTGTTGATGGTAGGTGGGGAGAGGGGAGGGGGATCTCTTAGAAAGTCTACAATTAGTTCCACTGTCTTGAGAGCATTGAGCTCCAGGTTGTTGCGATGGCACCCGGATGCCAGCTGTGTCACTTCCTATCTGCAGGAAGAATACATAGAATGAATAGCAAAACAGAATGGGGTTTTTTAAGTTAAGGAACTAGTAAATCTTGTGTGCTGATTTATGAGGCACAGTACATAAACCTGAATGGACTGCAAACATTTGGGAAGACAATGATAACAAAAAGTCTTGCTGAGGTTGTAAAGTGCTTCAGTTAAACTTCAGTTGAAATAAGTGTGCAGTTATCATACCATGGTGTCAGTGCACAATAGATTCACAAGACCAAATCCTGTGACGTGGCAGTTATATAGAGTGATTGAGTAAGAATATAAATATTGAGGGACTGATTTTTTCAAAATAGAGGGCTTGATGAATAATGGATTGATTATATTGACTGAAGAGAAATTTATTTACACAGAGGATCATAAATCATTGTAATTCTTGACTTCAGAGAGCTGTGGATATTCAGTCAATGAGAGTCACTGAGTTCATTTGAAGTTGAATCAGTTGAATTTGTGCATAATAGAAAAATTAGGAAAAGGGCATGTTGATTCAGTGGTGTGAGGACAGTGGTGGGTTGTTCAATGCCAAGGACTTAAATTAGAGTTGGTGGGAGTCTTGCAAATGACCAAAATCAGGTAACCTACAAAAATCCTCCTTTCATAGTAAGCCCCTAGTGGAAATTCATAGCTTCCTCCACCCACCTACCCGTTTCCCTCCTCCTGCCACCCCTTGCCCCAGTCCAGCCTGATGTAAAAAAGTACAAGGATCACACAAAAAAAGTGGACTTGAGACACAGGATTAGCCATGATATTACCCAATGGTAGAGCAGGCTCAAGGAACTCTACAGCCTACTCCTACATGACTTATGTGGAAACCAGAACTGCAGATGCTGGTTTACAAAAAAACACATAAAATGCTGGAGTAACTCATTGGGTCAGGTAGCATCTCTGGAGAACATGGACAGGTGACATTTCAGGTTGGGACCCTTCTTCAGCCTTCATGCCTTATGTTTATCTTACTTTATCATTGCATTCCTCTTTACACATTTAAAGTTTAATCTCCACACACTCTTCATATTTCATTTTCTAACTTTGAGACTCATCTAGTTGTTTGTTGTAAATAGTTTGTTGTAATAAAGTTGATTTTAGTGATTTAGTTCCAGTTAGGCGAACTTAAGACGACTGCCGGTGACTAGGCTGTCGCCGAACGTTCGCTGGGGTGTCGCGGGCATGATTGTGAGGAGTCTTCAATGAATCGTAGTGGATCTCGGCACGTCGCGGAAAAACTTACCTGCTAGAAATTTCTCGGCGACAGCTGGCTTGTCGCCAGGTATAGTTGCTTATTGTGGGCACTGTCGCATGCTGTCCCTGGGTTTGCTAGGTTGTCGCCGGTACTGAGGACGGATGAATTTCATTGTCGACTACCAATGTCAACCGGAGACAGGTACCGGGATCAGGAGAGGACAAGGTCTGACAGGAACTGTCAAAACCCGTTTTGACAGCTGACAGAGGTGCAGCTGCAACAGCCAGGTGTGGAATGGGGGCAGAGACCGCGATGCTGTCAAAGTTGGGTGGACACTTGAACAAACCGACAGCAAGGTCCGGCCAGTGAAATTTTTAGGCATATTTTGTAATCGTTTGAAGTGTCCGTTTTAAAAAAAAGATTTTGGCATGTAGTTATCCATCTTTCATAAGAATATAGTTTGTTGTAATAAAGTTGATTTTAGTGATTTAAAAAAAAATAGAGTCTGAATTTATTATGTTTCTAAGCACTTTATCATGGCATTTCATTCAAAGATTCTAGTCTCATTCATTTTGACCAATGAAATAAAACGCTGACACAGGCTACGAGAACTCTTTTCATTCATTTATTCACTGATAAAACCCTTGTCGCAGATGCATTTAGAAGCATGTAATATTAAATTAAGAAAAGGCATTTGAAGAAACCAGAAGATAGTTTTGTTTATCCAATTTATTTACCGTCAGGACATTTGACAGGTAGATTGAAGGGGACAGTTTGACGGTCAGGTAAACGTGATAATTTTGCGATGTTTCCGAAGACGGTGTAATCTCTTAGCCAGGTGCTAGTTTCACAAACAAAGTACTTGTATTGACCTGACTCGGCATTGTCGTGGTCATTGTCGTAGGGTAAAGGAAAATTTTGGCGATCTGCTACGACTTTGACAGTCGCCGGCAGTCGCTTTAAAAATCGCGTAACTGGGACAGGGCCTTTAGTTCTTAAGTTTGTGGAAATCTGAAGTATATATTTAAAGTCAATTTACCCATTCCCTTCAAGAATTTTAAACAATGCTTCTCCTGAGCAAATATTTGTCCAAAGGAAACAATCCCAAATTTTTAAACCATCTACCCCTGGTGCAATGCCATAGGCTAATTTCTGGCAATTGGGTGTTCTTTCCTGTAATATTGCAATATAAAAACATGCCCAACACACAGAATTGCACAGTCATCTAGATCTAGTCATATAACATATCTTAGATTATAACATGGTCTTAGATTATATAGGTTTATTTTCATTTTATCTGGCCATTCAACCTAAGATACAACAAGAAATTGGCAAATGTGAGCTGAGATTTACATGGATATTGCATATAGTTATCCATGGGGACAACTCACCATTTTACATTATTTGTCGAACCATTTCTATTCATGGGTTGATGGAATCCTAAGTAAATGTAGCTAAAAGTAGAGCCTTGAAGTTGGGGAGATTGGAAGAGATGAAGAGTTGTTTGTCAACATACAGAAAAGGGTTAAAAATCTGAGAGTGCCTTCTAAGTTTTACCCAGTTAATAAAAAAACAGAGACATTAAACACATTAATAGGAGGCTGAGGCCTGAAAATCATTGATAATCTTCATCTCAGTTCTTCAGAAATAAATAAATAAAACAATGATGAAAAACATTAAAGTCGCCTTTGAAGTGGTTTAGTAGGGAGGGGTTAAGAGAGAAGTTATAAATAAAAGAGGCATAATAACATTGATTGAAACTCCATTCTTCAAATAAGAATACATGGAAAGGGGGGATGGGAGTGGTTCCTGAGAGTTTTGGTGTTATTAACTACTTTATTGTGTTAGGTTTCTATAGCAACATAAAAAGAAACTGTCAGGAAGGATCTTTCATTAAAACTTTGAGTTTGGGAACTTGCAGTTAGTCCAGTTAGCATAAAAAGTTCACAATTCTATTGCAAGAATATGTAGATTTTACCTTAGTTTCCCAAAAGAGCATTCAGCCAATCCTCAATATATTTAAGTTATTTTGCCTCCACTGTATCCACGGATCTGTTCGTGAAATATTATGTCCCCCATCAGTCCAAAACTCGTCAATTACTCGTTTGGACATACTCTCCTCGTATTGTGGTCTTGATTGAGACAATGTTTCAGGTTTATGTTTTCTAAACCTTTGTCTATATTGGGAAATTAGAGATAAGACAAAAATCAAAGTTAAATTGAATCAAAAATACTTTGTGGCTACACTTCAAAACTTAAAACCCCCGAGATACTCTGATTTTTTTTCTGACTCTTGAGACCAGCTGTATATGTCCTTTACACTTCCTCCATTGTTTGAGCTCCATTTCTCAGCACCAAAATAGGCTACAGTGCTCACTGTGCAGCTTGTCCAGCCCACTGTGCAGTCTTATTGTGATTTCCACTGAGTTATACCCCCATTGTCCTCAATATTTTTGTTTAGTATTTTAATGTCGTGTGTACTGAGGTACGGTGAAAAGCTTTTGTTGCATGCTATCCAGTCAAAGGAAAGACTACACAATTGCAATCAAGCTGTCCACAGTGCACAGATAAAGGGTAAAGGGCGCAACATTTAATACAAGATAAATCCGATTAAATATAGTTCTATGGTCTCTGATGTTGTCGATGGAAGGTCAGGACCGCTCTCTAGTCAGTGAGAGGTTCAGTTGCCTGATAACAGCTGGAAAGAAACTTTTATTCACAAAATGCTGGAGTAACTCAGCAGGTCAGGCAGCATCTCGGGAGAGAAGGAATGGGTGACGTTTCAGGTCGAGACCCTTCTTCAGAAACTGTACCTGAATCTGGAGGTATGTATTTTCTGTACCTCTTGCCTGATGGGAGTCGGGAGAAGAGGAGCTGGTGGCCTTGCCAAGAGAGGTTGGTTTGCATAATGGTCTGGGCGATGTCCACAACTTTGCCCGTTGCTCTATCTATTGTACTTGAGTTTGAACTGATTGTATGTATCTATGTATGATATTTCTGATCCGTTTGGATACAACACAAAACAAAGCTTTTCACTGTGACAAGTACCTGTGACAATGATAAACCTAAGCCTAAAGAATTACAACGACCATTTGCTCAGTGCTAAATAGTCTTAGTGAAAGAATTAAAGTATGAGTCACAATAGGGGGTCAGTCGACTTCCACTTAATTGCAGAGAAATCAATAGTGATTTGGGAGCTGGAGAACCAATTTTGGAAGATTTCTCCTAAACGGACTAGTTAACAAGTTGCATCTTTTCACAAATGTACGTAACCTGCTGGAGTATGCAGTCATCATGTCTTGTTCTATTTTTTTCCTTAAACAGTATTTATTTACAGGGGCACAAGAGACTGCAGATGCTGGAATCTGCAGCAAAAAAAACAAGCAGTTGGAGGAATTCAACAGGTCAAGTCGTGTCAGTGGAGGCTAGGAAATGTTAAACATTTCAGTCCTGTATAATTGATTTATATTTTTACAGGAAGGAACTGCAGACGCTGGTTTAAACCGAAGATAGACACAAAATGCTGGAGTAACTCAGCGGGACAGGCAGCATCTCTGCAGAGAAGGAATCGGTGACGTTTCGGGAAGGGTCTCGACCCAAATGTCACCTATTCCTTCTCTGCAGAGATGCTGCCTGTCACGCGGCATTACTCCAGCATTTTGTGTCTAACATCTGTCATCTGTTCAGTTTCTCTGTCTATTTTTACATTCACCAGTTGGCTTCAAATGGATGTCTATTTGGATGATCAGGGTGAAGGATTGAAAATTGAATACTAGTAATGTGATTGCATTACAGTGAGAACTGCTCAATGTATAAGGCTGATAACAAATCTTTGGAATTGTTTTCTGATATAAATGTCTTGTTAATATCCAAACACCACTTTGTGGAGAAATTCTACAATTGTGGTATCCAATGGGGAACTGGACTTTGCGACATTCTCAATTGAGTTTCTGATTTTCTTGATTAACCTGTTTAAATATTAGATGTACTTTAAACAAGAGCTGTTGAGTGTTGAGAACTTTTAATGTTTTATTTTTAATCAAGCCAAACAATCAAGAAAGGTAACATAAAATTGAAAATGCTTGAAACATTGTATAGATCAGCCAGGTATGAAGAGGCAGATTTAATTATGTTTAAGGCTGATGATCTTTTGTGAAACCCAAGACATTAACTCTGTTTCTTTCTCCACAAATACTTCTGATTTGCTGAATATTTTCTGTTTATATATTAGATGTTTACTTTTAGAAAAGAGAAAACCAGGTTTGTTTCTCCTGTCCATGTTAAGTTATCTGGTCTCAAATCAGAAATGTTTGAAATTCTTACCAAATCAAGTAACATTTGTAGAGAGAGAAAAAAACAAATAATGATTTAGGTTAATGACATCTCATCACAGCTGGAATTAGGGTTGCCAACTATCTTACTCCCAAATAAGGAACAAAATTACGTCACCGCCCCGCGCCCCACGTGTCCTCACCCAGCCAGCGGCCACCTGCTCCCGCTCCACCAATGGTGGCCGCCCAGGCCGGGAGGCGGGTTGCTACGCAACCTCCGTTAGGTGGTGCCCGGGCCTCCGGACCGACACTGTCCGGACCTATTCTGTCCGGGCCTACAGTGTCCAGCCTACAGCGCCCCCTGGGCCTGATACGGGACAAGGGCGATCCCGTACGGGACAAACCAATTTAGCCCAAAATACGGGATGTCCTGGCTAATACGGGACAGTTGGCAACCCTAGCTGGAATGGTAGAGGTGGAACAGCACTCAATCCAATAGAGCCAGAGAAAGGGAGAGGGAAGAAAGAATATAAGGAATTAACAGCCTTAAATCAACAATCATTATTCACAATGTCACATAAACCACAGCTTCATCTAAAATACTCCCACACACAGAAGAGATAAAGAGGTCCTGGAATAATTTTAGAAAATTAATACATTATTTATAAAACACTGGTTATCTGGCCTTATACAGATAGATAACAGCTTTTTATTCCAGTAATTATAGACTTCATAAATAAATTATTGAAGACAGCTCACAAAAGTAGAGATGAGTAGAGTTTCATTACTAATCAAATTTGGTGACTACGCTATCAAAAATGACTGAGATTGAATTTATCTATATGATTTATATGTAACCATCCTTCTCGCACTGATTTTTTTCTGGAGCAATTAACCTGTTTTCACAAGAGAAATCTGCTGTTTCTTTTCTCTGGTCTTTAAATAAACTGTTTACTGAGTAAATTGACTTTAGTGTCCAACAGACTGTTTGCAATGAGTCATATGACCCACCCCACCTTCAATTCATTGTCTGGTATTACCATTACCAGTAAATACTCTGTTAAAGTAATGGACCAACCAAACGATTTCTGTGTGACTGGATTATTGGAAATACACAGGGTGGGAGTATTTGAAAACAACAAATTTCGCAAGTATAGAATGAGGCCACATGTGAAAAGGGTTCTCTTTTCATTTCTATAAATGGAAAGTAGGATGTTGGGTCATAATTTGTGGTCTTTGATTTCTCACGTAATTTTTTTGTCACCTTTGCTTGAAAGTGAGGAGGGTAAAGAAAGGAACAGGAATAGGTGAAAATAAATTTATTCAGCCAAAGGATGATGAAGCTGTGGAATTCATTACCACAGACGGCTGTGGAGGCCAAATCCTTGGGTATTTTTAAAGTGGAGATGATAAGTTTAGGCTCAAGACAACTGATAATTGATTGTAATAACGGATGCTGAACTTTAAAAAAACGAAGCTATAAATATGCAACTCACATCACGTAATGTACAGTGTATGAAGCACTGCACAATGTGTTTCTGCCTTGGAATACATTGTCGAGGTCAAGGCGGATATAAGTCTTCTAAAGCAGTGTGGGCTGATGCATTTCTGCTTCTATCAGAGGTGCTACTATGATGGTCCCACGTTATCACTACGATCAGGGGGGCAAAAACTATCACACTTCCAGCCTGG
The DNA here is from genome assembly GCF_053455715.1 of Rhinoraja longicauda. Taxonomy (NCBI): domain Eukaryota; kingdom Metazoa; phylum Chordata; class Chondrichthyes; order Rajiformes; family Arhynchobatidae; genus Rhinoraja; species Rhinoraja longicauda. Next base: position 38,984,959 of record NC_135963.1, on the reverse strand, counting down.
ACTTCTTGCTGCAGGAAGGCCACTTCTCAATCACTGTTGTCAGAGAGGTAGTTGGTGGTCATCTTTTTGTGGTAGACATAATGTATAGTAACATTCTGCTCTGGCTGATCAATGTGTACACTTTGCCCTTGCGGAGCAAGCGGCTAATCATCCTCCAGTAACTCCCACCGCAGCTGGTGACATCCCAGACGGTCATACTGGCTGGAGACATCAACTACATAATCAAAACAGCTGGACAACAAAAAGTTGTGAACACTGCCCAGTCTATCATCGGCTCTGACCTCCCCACCATCAAAGGGATTTATCGGAGTCGCTGCCTCAAAAAGGCAGCCAGCATCATCAGAGACCCACACGATTCTGGCCACACACTCATTTCACCCCTGCCATCGGGAAGAAGGTACAGGAGCCTGAAAAGTGTAATGTCCAGGTTCAGGAACTGCTTCGTCCCTACAGCCATCAGGCTATTAAACACTACAACCTCAAATAAGCTCTGAACTTCAATAAACTATTATCATTATTATTATTATTGCACTACTATTGTTTGTTTTTTGAGTATGTGTGTGTATATATACATTATACATTATATATATATATATATATACAATATATATTATCTATCTATCTATCTATCTATCTATCTATCTATCTATCTATCTATCTATCTATCTATCTATCTATCTATCTATCTATCTATCTAAAGTTAGAGAGATTTTAAACTTTTAAAATTACATTTCAATCCGACTTCTTAAAGGTCCTCAGCGTGTGACATCACAATGGGACACGTACAACTTTAATTGCCCCCCCCCCGATCGGTGTATATGTGTGTGTGTGTGTGTATATATATATATATATATATATATATATATATATATATATATATATATCAGGCATATATATATATATCAGGCAGTGAAGAAAGCCAATGGAATGTTGGCCTTCATAACAAGAGGAGTTGAGTATAGGAGCAAAGAGGTCCTTCTGCAGTTGTATGGGGCCCTAGTGTATAGGGCACCTGGAGTATTGTGTGCAGTTTTGGTCTCCAAATTTAAGGAAGGATATTCTTGCTATTGAGGGCGTAGGTTCACTAGTTAATTCTCGGAATGGCGGGACTGTCGTATGTTGAAAGACTGGAGCTTGTATACACTGGAATTTAGAAGGATGAGAGGGGATCTTATTGAAACATATAAGATTATTAAGGGATTGGACACGTTAGAGGCAGGAAACATGTCCCCAATGTTGGGGGAGTCCAGAACCAGGGGCCACACTTTAAGAATAAGGGGTAGGCCATTCAGAACGGAGATGAGGAAAAACTTTTTCAGTCAGAGAGTTGTAAATCTGTGGAATTCTCTGCCTCAGAAGGCAGTGGAGGCTAAGACTCTGGATACTTTCAAGGGAGAGCTAGAGAGAGATCTTAAAGATAGCGGCGTCAGGGGGTATGGGGAGAAGGCAGGAACGGGGTACAGATTATGAATGATCAGCCATGATCACAATGAATGGCGGTGCTGGCTCGAAGGGCCAAATGGCCTCCTCCTGCACCTATTTTCTATGTTTCTATAGAACCAATATCATAATGTACCCATAGACTGAATGACACGATGAATGTAAAGAAAGCCATGCACTTTTTTGTAGTCATTATATATATTTACAAAAAAAGTTAATTTTAAATACTGAAAGAAACATTAGTGAGACTAGCTTTTTAAAAATCCAGATATATTTAATTCCTCTAATTGAAATCTTCCATGGTGAGAGTAGATCTTGTTTCTCTGGGTCTAGAGTCTAGAACTTTTATGAGTCCTGTAACTCAACCACTACAGTATGTATGATATACAGTGCATTCAGAAAGTATTCAGACCCCTTCACTTTTTCCACATTTTGTTACGTTACAGCCTTATTTTTAAATGGATTAAATTCTTTTTTTTTAATCATCAATCTACACACAATACCCCATAATAAAAAAGTGAAAATGGATGTTTAGAAATTTTTGCAAAGTAATTAAAAAGAAATAACTGAAATATCACATTTACATAAGTATTCAGACCCTTTACTCAGTACTTTGTGAGGCACCTATGGCAGCAATTACAGCCTCAAGTCTTCTTGGCTATGATGCTACAAGCTTGGCACACCTGTATTTGGGTAATTTCTCCCATTCATTTCAGCAGATCCTCTCAAGCTCTGTCAGGTTGGATGGGGAGAGTCGATGCACAGCTATTTTCAGAGATATTCGATCGGGTTCAAGTCCTGGCTCTGGCTGTGCCACTCGGGACATTCATATATTTGTCGCAAAGCCACTCCTGTGTTGTCTTGGATGTGTGCTTAGGGTTGTTGTCCTGTTGGAAGGTGAACCTCTGCCCCAGTCTGAGGTCCAGAACACTCTGGAACAGGTTTTCATCAAGGATCTCTCTGTACTTTGCTCCGTTCATCTTTCCCTCGATCCTGTTTAGTCCCCCAGTTCCTGCCGCTGAAAAACATCCCCACAGCATGATGCTGCCACCACCATGCTTCACCGTAGGTATGGTGCCAGGTTTCCTCCAGACGTGACGTTTGGCATTCAGGCCAAAGAGTTCAATCTTGGTTTCATCAGACCAGAAAATCTTGTTTCTCATGGTCTGAGAGTCCTTTAGGTGCCTTTGGGCAAACTCCAAGCAGTCTGTCATGTGCCTTTTACTGAGGAGTGACTTCCATCTGGCCACTCTACCATAAAGGCCTGATTGGTGGAGTGTTGCAGATATAGTTGTCCTTCTGGAGGTTTCTATCTTCACTGAGGAACTCTGGAGCTCTGTCAGAGTGATCATCGAGTTCTTGGTCATCTCTCTGTCCAAGGCTCTTCTCCCCCGATTGCTCAGTTTGGCCATGTGGCCAGCTCTATGAAGGGTCCTGGCCATTCCAAAGCTCATCCATTTAAGAATGACAGAGGCCACTGTGCTATTCGAGACCTGCAATGCTGCAGAAATTGCTTTATACCCTTCCCCAGATCTGTGTCTCAACACAATCCTGTCTCGGAGGTTTATGGACAATTCCTTCATCTTCATGGCTTGGTCTTTGCTCTGACATGCACTGTCAACAGTGGAACCTTTTATCGACAGGTGTATGCCTTTCCAAATCATGTCCAATCAATTTAATTTACCACTGATGGACTCCAGTCAAGTTGTAGAAACATCTCACGGACAATCAATGGAAACAGGATGAACCTAAGCTCAATTTTGAGTGTCATAGCAAAGGGTCTGAATACTTATGTAAATGTGATATTTCAGTTATTTATTTTTAATTACTTTGCAAAAATTTCTAAACACCTGTTTTCACTTTTTTATTATGGGGTATTGTGTGTAGATTAATGATTTAAAAAAACAAATTAAATGAATTAAAAAATAATGCTGTAGCATAACAAAATGTGGAAAAAGTGAAAGGGTCTGAATACTTTCTGAATGCACTGTACATTCTTGATCGATTGATAATACGCTGTGTATGTGTGTGTGCTATCTTGTACTTTGAGTGCAGCTTCCTTGAAGGTAGTGTTGCAGATAGAAATGGTGGTCAAAAAGGATTTTGGAACATTGGCCTTCTTCAATCAGAGTATTGAGTATAGAAGTTGGGAAGTCACGTTGCAGTAATATAAGGTTGGTGAGGCCCCATTTAGAGTATTGTGTTCAGTTCTGGGCATCATGAGAAAGGAAAGATGTTATCAAGTTGGAAAGGGTATGGAGAAGGTTTACGATGATGTTGCAAGGACTTTAGGGGTTGAGTTATAGGGAGAGGTTGAGTAGGTTGGGTCTCTATTCCTTGGACCGCAGGAGAATGAGGGGTGATCTTATAGAGGTGTATAAAATCATGAGAGGATTAGATCGGGTAGATGCACAGAGTCTCTTACCCAGTGTACAGGAATCGAGGACCAGAGGTCATAGGTTTAAGGTGAAGGGGGAAAGATTTAATAAGAATCCGAGGGGTAGCTTTTTTACACAATGTGTGGTGGGGGTATGGAACGAACTGCCAGAGGAGGTAGTTGAGGCACGGACTATCTCAAAGTTTAAGAAACAGTTAGACAGATGCATGGATAGGACAGGTTTGGAGGGATATGGGCCAAATGCAGGCAGTGCAGGGACTTGTGTAACTCGGACATGTTGGCCGGTGTGGGCAAGTTGGGCCAAAGGACCTGTTTCCATGCTGTATGCCTCTTTGGGTGACAGGTTTGTTGCTCCAGGTGTAGTTTTATCATCTGATATTTTCAGGCATTTTCTTAAATATTTTTGAAATATTGTCATGTGATTTTGCTGTTAATAGGTTGTGGGATCGATCACAGTTCAGTTCGCTATCTAGCTTCTTCTACATTTCACAGTGACATCTTTGTATCAACCCATTTCTCCTCCCAGCTCTTATTTACTGCCCACAAATCTCAGGTTTCTACAAAGTTGTATCCTTCTAATTTAAAACAGGCAGGAAGATCAGCGATAAAATTACCCAGTGACGGTGAAGGGTAGCACAGTGGCACAACTGATAGAGTAGTTGTTTCACAAGATCACAGTTCAATCTGAACAGGTGCAGTCTGTGTGGGGTTTGTACATTCTCCACGTGACAACGTGAATTTCCTCAAAGTATTCCAGTTTCCTCCCACAGATATTGGGATGATTGGTTAATTGGTCACTGTAATTTGCCCCTAAAGCGCAGGAGAGCGATAAAACCTTGAGGAGGGGTGGGAGTTGATAAGAATGTGGGAGAACAAAATAGGATTAGTGTAAAAATGGATGATTGACAGTCAGTACAAACTGTGGGTCAGATTGATGGTCAATGGGCGAAGGGCCTATTTCCATTCTGTATGCCTCTATGACTCTCTAAAATCACTCATCAAATGCAGTACCACAGGAACTTTGTCAGTAAGAAGTTTATTTTGGAAAAAATCCAAACTGCTGGAGGAACACAGTCGGCCAGGAGGCATCTGTGGAGGGAAATAAACAGTCGTTTTTTTTCTCCCAATTCCAGCATTTGCAGTCTCTTGTTCCTCCTGTTTATTTGGGGCAATTTTCTTGTAGCTGACAACTACTTTCAACTACTTTAAAATAGTTTTTTTTCCTTTAAACTGTGCTTTTGACAATCATTTAGAATGTACACATTCATCCCTCCGCCATCAGAAAACAATCTTTTTGGTTCACATGTCAGAATCATCATCAGTTAATATTGCTGTAACATGGAAAACAAAGACAGATATAGACTCAAAAATATAAAAGTAGGAATTACTGGAAAATAATTCTACAGATCAGGCAGCATTTGTGGAATGAGAAAAAAAAATATTTCAGGTCTGAGATCCTTTGGTCTTATAAAAGGCCCAGGATCTGAAACATTAATGTATTGGAAGGAACTGCATATGCTGGTTTAAACCAAAGATAGACACAAAAAGCTGGAGTAACTCAGTGGAACAGGCAGCATCTCTGGAGAGAAGGAATGGGTGACGTTTCAGGTCGAGACGTTTCTTCAGACGAAAGTTGTGTCTATCTTCTGAAATATTAATCCTGTTTCTCTTTCCACAGATGCTGCCTGACCTGCTGACTGTTTCCAGCGGCTTATGTTTTAATTTTGTTCTTCAGTTTGATTTGAAAAATGATCTCTCTTTTGCATCCTTCTCAGTAAACAGAGTGAATGGGAATGTCCCAAACAAAATCTGTTACGAAAAAAAGCTACTGAAAAGAACACAAGGTGGTGCTGTGATACCAGGAGTTGATTTTAATTAAAACAACTGCAGTGACTGGAAGATTCAAACAAAAAAAAATGCAAGAAGCACAGTATTGATGGAGAGAATGGTCAAAAAATGATTTTCTTGTTCCCAAATCACTTTTAATCAGCATAAGAGCAAGTTAAAACTTGGTAGCCAAGATGATTCATTCTTGGATTATCCTTTCCCTTTCAAACTATTCTTTATCTTAAAAAACCCCAATATAATCTGGCCACAAATGTAAAAACTCCACGTAAGAAAATCAGTGGAATGAAATTGAGACCCATTTCTCCTGGGAAACATCCAGGGATGTTTCCACTAGTGGGAGAGTCTAGGACTAGAGGTCATAGCCTCAGAATTAAAGGACATTATTTGAGGGAGATGAGGAGAAATTTCTTTAGTCAGAGGGTGATGAATCTGTGGAATTCTTGTCACAGAAGGCTGTGGAGGCCGTCAGTGGATATTTGTAAGGCAGAGATAATAATAATAATAATAATAATAATACATTTAATTTATATAGCGCTTTTCTGGAAACTCAAAGACGCTTTACAGAGCAAACAAAACATAAAAACAAACAAACAAACAAAAGATTTATCCAGACGGAGAAGCGGCGAACAAACAGCACCAGCGTCCTCTCACGTCAGGGTCCGGCATAAATGGTTGACAATAAACAATAAACAGTAAATGATAGATAGATTTTTGATTAATGCAGGTGTCATAGGTTATGGGGTGAAGACAGGAGAATGGGGTCAAGAGGGAGAGATAGATCAGCCATGATTGAATGGCGTAGACTTGATGGGCAGAATGGCCTAATTCTACTTCTATCCCTTTTGACCTTATGAAGCACCACATCATCCTCTCTACAACTGATCTTCCACTGCTATTAGTCATCATCAAACAGCCAAAGGTGAGACTGCAGAGTTAATATTATAAGCAGGGGCATCATAATTTTGTTTGAAGAATGTTGATCAAATAGATTATGAATTGTATAGTGCGTTCCATTAGGACTCGTTACAGGTAACATCACCAGTGCAGTTTATATGATGATGTAGCTCACTCAAATCAATGAGTACAAGTAGCTAACATCTCAGAAATCAAAAACAACACTGGGCTAAAGAAGAAAATAAAATATTTTCAGGCTTGTTCCTTCATCTCAAACCAATGCGTCAAAAATGTTTACCGAGCCAATGTTCAAACTCCACAAATGTGATGTGAACCAATTATTGGTGCTCGACCAAAACCAGGGAAAACAGCCAACATGAGACATGAGGCTGAGACATGCAGCCAGATAATGTAATTATTTTCTTTCAAAATTGGACTTAATTCACAAAATTAGCAATTTGTAATATGGTAATTCATTTGCCACTTTTCACAGGACTGCACATTACATTTGCTTACAAAACATCAGTTTTATTTTGAAGATAGACACAAAAAGTTGGAGTGACACAGCAGGTCAGACATCTCTGGAGAAAAGGAATCAATTATGTTTTGGGTTGAGACCCTTCTTCAGACCCGAAACGTCACCTATTCCTTTTCTCCAGATATGCTGTCTGACTCGCTGAGTTACTCCAGCTTTTTGTGTCTCTCTTCGGTTTAAACCAGCATCTGCAGTTCCTTCCTACACATCAGTTTTATATCACATGATATTCCATGAGCAAAAAGTCCAAGGGGTTTTTAGATGAGTTCTGGCCCCTTGACGCACGATGCAAGGGGATCTTGACATGTGGATTTTTCCCAGAGGCTTTGAAATATTTGCAACAAGTTCGAAGTGCATCTCTCAGTAAGTAATCCTCAACATCACCCCTCCCACCCCAACCCACCCCAGAGCTCATCCAGCAATCACCAAGGCATTCCTCTCCTAAGAAAAAGCTTTATGTCACAGTTAAATCAGCAGAGGACAAGTGTTTGCCCTCTTCAGAAACATTAATGCTAGTTCTCAGCATGAAATTAAAACTTACACAGTAATTACCCTTTCTCCGATTTTTCAGAGAGATTTAACAACTCTGCTAGTGCACCTCTTAGCCTCTGAGTCAAGTTTCTATAGGTCATGATAGTGCAGCAGTTTAGAGGAAAGCATGCCATTCAGAATAAATATTTAACCTCCAAAACAACAGTGATGTCCTCTTGTTTTGACCTGCACATTAAATATTAGAGGCTCTAAATCAGATTTAGCAGCCATAGGCAAACCGATTCTTACATAATGTGATCAGGACACCCCCATCAAATGGTGGACCAAGTCACAAAATGAACTACTCTCTACACAAATTTCCTTTACAGCATTACAACATAGTTACCAAACTTTAACTGGATTTATAATTCATACTCTATCAGCCACATGAAAGAATGCAATTTAGAGAGGCCAATTAGCCTACAAACCTGCACGTACTTGGGAAGTGGGAGAAAACTGGGGCATCTGGATGAAACCCATGCAGTCACAGGGAGAATGTACAAGCTCCACACAGACAGCACCTAAGGTCAGGATCGACCTGGGACTCTGATGCTGTGAGGCAGAAGTTCTACCAGCTGCGCCACTCTGCCACTTCCATGTTTTAAACTTGCAATAATACTAAGTTATTTTAATTATTCAATTGATTTGTTTTTTAAAAGTTTGGGTATGTTGGAGTGCCACAGACAGCTTTGACAGCCTTCATGTCTTGGAGTGTGAATTTGCTGACTGTCGGTCTTTGAGCTGTTTTTGAGCAGGACTTGTTCCAGTCCTCAACCACACAATGGGATTACATCACCACTTTGCATCGAGATATTCAGTCAACTTTGCCAGACCTGGGAATCCATAGTTGGGCCGAGTGTCAATGGCACGTGCAGCCAACTCACTGCTGATGGTAAATTCTGCTCGATGTTGCCAAGAAATCAATGCACTGTATAACTATCTAAATGTTTACTCATATTCGGCAGAGACCAAAATCCTATTCTCTGTATATAATACACCCAATTGAAAGAGACTTGTGAAAGAATAAAATGTTAAAAATAACAAAATTTGCTTGCACAAATTGTCCCTTGACAATTCAAAATTTCCAAAGGGAAAGAAATGGTAGGAGAAACAGATTCTCAGTTGCATTGTAAATGTTTTATGGAAACTGGTGATTACAACCTGACTATTGGATCAATCCCAGTTGAACAGAATTCCAAGTGAAGGCTATGGGTCATTTATAAAAATATCAGGTTGTCAATTCAGTTTGGTGTTGTCAGGTTAAAGCACATTAAATCTCAACCAGTGTTAGCATTGTTCAAGATAGCAGTGACGTTGCGCAGTGAAAACTCATTATTAATGTGGACACTGAAGAAATGTCGCCTATTCATTTTCTCCGTTGATACTGCCTGACTCGCTAAAATACTCCAGCCACTCAGTGCCTTTTGCTTATAAATTTGGATTTTGGATTTTAAACAAAAAAGTGCTCTTTTCGACATTAACAAATTAGGACAAAAGATTAATGAAATGAATTCAAATTGATCAACAATGTTTAAAATAAGAAGGTAGGCATAGTGAATTTGAATCAAAATGGGGCTAAGGGAGATGAAGTTAAGAGAAATGGAGAGATTGGGAAAGTGATTTTGGGGCCAAGATTCCCCAGGCAGAAAGGACAAGTTGAGTTTGCCTGCTTCTATTCCTTATGATCTTAGGCTCCCATGTACATATTATAAAGAAAGATATATTGAAAGGTCCACCCTCTTGCTCACAAATTGTTACAATTAATATATCTCTGATCCAAATCTAAACAATAAAAATAGTCCAGAGCTTCCAGATGTTAGTCCTTTTAATTAGTCATTCCATTTCTACTCAGACCTTTCTGTTATTGGCCTGTTATTAAGCAAACTCAATGTAAATTCAAGGAATAAACCCCTCTTCTGAATTCATCTTTATGACTATACTGATCAACAATAGTATTTACACCATTTTATGTTTTTATTGCAGATTTTCACAATTCATCCATCTGCAAAGTTCTGATAATATTTCAGCTTCTTCCACTTACATGTTCTACGATAGTGAAGGGCAGGAATGAAAGGGGAGAGTAATGGGGGAGAAAGATCAAAAAGATTGGGAGAGAGAATCAAGGTTACAGTCATGGGGCACTGGGATATCGTCTGGGTTTAAGTCATTCATAGTGGGGGAGAGTGGGAGAGCATGGAACTGTTCTAGTCGGAACTTGGATGTTAAGGCTCAGTCACAAAAGCAAGAAGTAGTCGGAGATTCTTGGGTAGACACAAAATACTGGAGTAACTCAGTGAGTCAGGCAGCATCTCAGGAGAGAAGGAATGGGTGACATTTTGAGATTTTATATTATATATGTATATATATTCTTTTATTCGTCCCACACCGGGGAAATTTACAGTGTTACAGCAGCAAAGTGGATAGCAAGAGAGCAAGAGATCATTCATTATAAATAAAAGATACATAAATTGTCATCAGTTTTCTGTGTGTTCTTAGCTGTTATTGTTGACTCATCTGCTGGGAGCAGTGCTGGTTATGCAGTCTCACAGCAGTGGGAAGGAAGGACCTCCTATATCTCTCCTTCAAGCACTTGGGGTGAAGGAGTCTGTCACTGAAGGAGCTACTCAATGCAGTGACAGTGTCCTGCATGGGGTGGGAGTCGTTGTCCAGCAGCGATGTTATCTTTGCCATCATCCTCCTCTCTCCCACCACCTGCACTGAGTCGAGGGGGAAACCCAGGTCAGAGCTGGTCTTCCTGACCAGCTTGTCGAGTCTCTTCCCTTCCGCCGCTGAGATGCTGCTGCACCAGCAGACCACTCCATAGAAAATGGCTGATGCAACCACCGTGTTGAAGAAGGTCCTTAGCCATGTTGTAGAAGGTCCAGGATTGCAGAGATTAAGGCTACAGATTGGGTGGAAGTGGTAGATGTCAGGACAACTAAAAAAAGAGTCTGAAGAAGGGTCTCGACCCGAAACATCACCCATTCCTTCTCCCCAGAGATGCTGCCTGTCCCGCTGAGTTACTCCAGCATTTTGTGTCTAGCTTCGATTTAAACCAGCATCTACAGTTCTTTCCTACGCAGGACAACTAATAGTGCATTGTGATCTTTTACATTTTATGTATTCCAGGGGAGCAACTTGAAGGTGGCAAAAATTATGGACATTGATCTGCTCAATGTGGAGGCTGTTGAGGATAGAGGGACTCCTATGCCTGTTCTGGTTGGGAGATGGGCAAGACATGGAGTAGCCACTTTGAAAGCCTTGTCAACTTAGGCATGGTTAAAGTAAAAGGACACCTCAGAAGCACTGGTGTGGGAAATCTTGTCTGAACAGATACAATACAAAACAGAGAAACTAAGAGAATTGAATGGAATCCCAACAGGAAGCAGGTGGGAGAAAGTGTAGAGACAAAGAGTAGGGATTAACGGGCCCCTTTCAGAATGGCAGGCAGTGACCAGTGGGGTGCCGCAAGGCTCGGTGCTGGGACTGCAGCTATTTACAATATACATCAATGATTTAGATGAAGGAATTAAAGATAACATTAGCAAATTTGCAGATGACACAAAGCTGGGTGGCAGTGTGAACTGTGAGGAGGATGCTATGAGAATGCAGAGTGACTTGGACAAGTTAGGTGAGTGGTAAAGTGCATGGCAGATGCAGTTTAATGTGGATAAATGTGAGGTTATCCACTTTGGAGGCAAGAATGGAAAGGCAGATTATTATCTGAATGGTGTCAGGTTAGGAAAAGGGGAAGTGCAACGGACCTGGGTGTCCTAGTACATCAGTCACTGAAAGTAAACGTACAGGTACAACAGGCAGTGAAGAAAGCTAATGGCATGTTGGTCATCATAACGAGAGTTGTTGAGTACAGGAGCAAAGAGGTCCTTCTGCAGTTGTACAGGGCCCTGGTGAGACCACACCTAGAGTATTGTGTGCAATTTTGGTCTCCTAATTTGTGGAAGGACATTCTTGCTATTGAGGTAGTGCAGCGTAGGTTCACAAGGTTAATTCCCGGGATGACGGGACTGTCATATGATTGAAGAATGGAGCGACTGGGCTTGTATTCACTGGAATTTAGAAGGATGAGAGGGGATTTTATAGAAACATGTAAAATTATTAAGGGATTGTACACGCTAGATGCAGGAAATATGTTCCCGATGTTGGGGGAGTCCAGAACCAGGGGCAACAGTTTAAGAATAAGGGGTAGGCCATTTTGAACTGAGATGAGGAAAAAAAAATTCACACAGAGTGTTGTGAATTTGTGGAATTCACTGTCTCAGAAGACAGTGGAGGCCAATTCACTGGATGCATTCAAACGAGTTAGATCGAGCTCTTAGGGCTAGCGGAATCAAGGGGTATGGGGAGAAGGCAGGAATGGGGCACTGATTGTGGATGATCAGCCATGATCACATTGAATGGCGGTGCTGGCACGAAGTGCCGAATGGCCTACTCCTGCACCTATTGCCTATGTATCCATGTATTAAGACAGATCTGGGATTCTGTGAGCTTGTAATGGATTTTGTTGCTAACCTATCCCCGAGATTGAGCACATTTTTGCGGGCCATAGAAAAAAATAAAGAAGTGTGAGTTTTATAAATTTAATGAACTCAAAAAAGTTTAGACTAGGTTACGTTCGATTAGATTAGAAAAGTTTAAACCAAGTTTGATTGGATTACGTTAGTTTACATTAGGTTTATATGGTAACAAATAAATAATGTTCATCTTTTTAAGAGCTTGAAATATTGGAATATATATATACCGTAGGTATACCATTATTTATAAAACAGAAAAAATGCAGTGGAGAGAGGGGTGGAGAGAGAGTGGGGGGGGGGGGGGAGAGAGTGGGGGGGAGAGAGAATGGGGGGGGGAGAGAGAGTTGGGGGGAGAGAGAGAGGGGGGGACAGAGAGTGGGGGAGAGAGAGAGGGGGGGAGAGAGTGAGGGGGAGAGGGGGAAGACAGAGGGGGAAGACAGAGGGGGAAGGCAGAGGGGGGAGGACAGAGGGGGAAGACAGAGGGGGGGGAGACAGAGGGGGGAGAGAGAGGGGGAGAGAGTGGGGGGAGAGAGAGGGGGAGAGAGAGGGGGAGGGGGAAAGAGAGTGGGGGGAAGAGAGTGGGGGGGAGAGAGTGGGGGGTAGAGAGTGGGGGGTAGAGAGTGGGGGGGAGAGAGTGGGGGGGAGAGAGTGGGGGGTAGAGAGTGGGGGGGAGAGTCGGGGTAGAGGGAGCAGCGGGTGAGAGTGGGAGTGCGGGGAGGGGGAGGGTGTCAGAGGGTCCAGTGAAGGAGCGCCGCCACTTGCGGGGGCTGCTCCCTCCCTCTCTCTCCCCTCTCTCCTGGAGCCAGTGAGATCTGCGCTGCTGCTCCACTCTCTTCCCCGGCCCCGTCTCCCTCTAACGCAGCGAAATAAGAACAAACACAAGTGTTCTGAAGCCTCGCATCCCCGGGGTGAGCGGTGGCGGCGAGGAGGGAAGTTTCACTTGTGTTTGTTCTTATTTTGCTGCGTTAGAGGGAGACGGGGCCGGGGAAGAGAGTGGAGGAGCGGCGCAGATCTCACTGATGCTGGGAGGGAGAGAGGGAGGGAGGGAGAGAGGGAGGGAGGGAGGGAGGGAGGGAGGGAGGGAGGGAGGGAGAGAGAGAGAGAGAGAGGGAGGGAGAGAGAGAGAGGGAGCAGCCCCCGGCATGTGGTGGCGCTCCTTCACCGGACCCTGACACCCTCCCCCTCCCTGCGCTCCCGCTCTCACCCGCTGCCCCCTCTACCCCGACTCTCTCCTCCCTCTCTCTCTCTCTCCCCCCGGGGTGATTGGCGGCGGTGGTGGTGAGGAGGGAAGTTTCCTTGGGTCTGTTGTTTGCGAGGGGGCGCTGTGATCTCTCGCCTTGTCCTGGCTTTGGGTCGGTGGCGATCTGCTCTCCGGTGAACCTTCGCTGGCAGTTTCTGCCTCCAGTCCCCGCCACCTGAGAGCTTGCTGCGGGCCGGATAAAATTTCATGGCGGGCCGGATGTGGCCCGCGGGCCATAGTTTGGAGATCCATGCTATAAAGGAAAGGTAGCCAGAAGAAATGGGGATCAATGATTCTCTGGGAGACAATGGCCTCTTCTTCAGCAGAAGTATAAAGACATTGAAAGAGCCGCTGTTCTGCTTGCTGGAGAGGTAGAAGACAACTTGCCAAACCAGAGCAGCATTACCCTTTGTCAATAGGTTGATAACAATGTCAAGGTTCGTCAGTGGCTAATCTGTCTGCAGGTTCATCTCTTCGGCTAGATCCTGCACAGACAGAATATTTATTTTCTATGTATTTCTATGATATGCCCAAGCATTAATATGAGATAAATGTTGGTAGATACTTCCAGCAGTCTGTACTAATATTAGTTGCCTGGTGAATCAGATGATAAAACGTACATTACTTCTTTCCTCAGAACAATTTTCCTCATTACATCATCTATTCTACTGATGAGGTTGATCAGAATGATCATGGGCTCTGGGCTGCAGCCCAGGTTGGCTGACCTCAGGTGAGGGGTGTCATTGACTGCATGTATGTGGCCAACAGGATGCCCCACAGATTATTTGAGAATCTTTATTAACCAGAAAGGCTTCCACTTCATACAACAGGCCTTTAATTAGAAGAAAATCCATCTTTGGGTGTAAATGTGATTTCCAGGCAGCTGCCATGCTGCCTTTGCCCTGTAGTTAATCTGCCCTGAGCCATTCTTATTCACAAAATTACCAATTGGTCAAAGGTGCACTTTAAAAAAATGCCAGTAGGCACCAGGCAGGAACCCAAACAATGAGACCCAGGGGTGCAATAATCAATGTTACATGTCCATGAGAAATGGCATTCATTAACCCACTGGCCGTTGCTCATGCAGCCCCATAGTAACCCTTCAATATGTACCAACCAGGCACAATGGCAAGGATTAGAGGCAAAACCAATGAAGACAAAGCCTCTTCACACCGTGAGGAAGAGGAATAAGGCACAGGCAATAATAGAGAAACAGCATTTATTACTACACCGCATAAAGATTCATTTAGCTTCCAGGCATATATCCAATTTGTATGTCTTTGCCTCCACTTTCCACCAATTATAACCCGTGCAAGAAGTAGCCACACATTCCTTTTCTGCAGTGCACTTCTGCTCCCTGACTCATCCCCACAGTTGCCCAGTATTAATTCACAATCTCAACATTCAACAAAACATTTAGAGGCCACTTGTTGGTTAGTAACCACAAATAATTCAGACTGGAAAGTCATGTCAACAAATGTTTTATGTATTTCTTAAGAGTTGTTGCTTAATGTTTTATTATTGTGTTAAAACATCATTGTATAACTGCCAATACGTACTTATCCTCATCTGAGAATTCCAACACGGTGTAGCCTGTCGCTTAAGCAGAACAGGATACTATGCAGAGCATTGCTCCAGTACAGAAACAGCTGTGCCTTGCCTTCTCCCTGTCTGGACCACATTAGAGTATTGCAAAAGCTTGTACCATTCTGAATACTGAGCAAAATATGGAGTGATATGGGCTGATGATAAGGAGAAGTACTCAAGTACTCTGATCAATGGCGGCACGGTAGCGCAGCGGTAGAGTTGCTGCTTTACAGCGAATGCAGCGCCGGAGACTCAGGTTCGATCCTGACTACGGGTGCTGCACTGTAAGGAGTTTGTACGTTCTCCCCGTGACCTGCGTGGGTTTTCTCCGAGATCTTCGGTTTCCTCCCACACTCCAAAGACGTACAGGTTTGTAGGTTAATTGGCTGGGTAAATGTAAAAATTGTCCCTAGTGGGTGTAGGATAGTGTTAATGTACGGGGATCGCTGGGCGGCACGTACTTGGTGGGCCGAAAAGACCTGTTTCCGGCTGTATATATATGATATGATATATGATAATGGCCTATCTCTGTCTACCATCAAACAATCAACGATCTTATGGTCTTCCTGTACTACCCTGGTGGCAATGGGCTACTGCAGATTACTGAGGCACTGAACAAGGCTAATGTATCAGCTATCCTAGTCAAGCTGATAGTCCTGCTGTGCGACACTTGGGGAGGGTTTGGAACTAATATAAGTATTGCATTTGATGCTCCACATGGTTAGTTGCACTTCCCAGTGCAATGACCTGTAACATCACAATGCTGAAGAGAGGCTCTTCCAATGTCTCTGTAGATGCACACAGTGCTGATGGAACCCTTCCAAAAGCTCACACATTCTTTGCTGTTGCTGTGTGCATATTCTGTTTGGTAAAGACCCCAGGCTGGTGGAGGCAGTTTGGTGGTGCACTGCAGCATCTAAACCACCTGAGAGGTCAGACTAACCTGCACCCTCCAATGTGAACTTTTTACTTCTGTCTCTGGCTGCTCCATCTGCTTTGCTCATTTCTCTACTCAATCTACAAGAATTGTACCGATGGGAAAAAAAACCTACCTGGAATGCAAGGAGCTGAACTGATTCTATGCTCATTCACCCTCAATTGAGCGCCCTCCAGTGAGCAGTCTCTATCTGGAGGAGTGAAAGCTTTATGGTATAATCCTGTCAAGGATCATTATTTATAGGTTTTTATTAACATGGTTATGGTCTTTCTACTGCTGACTTCAGATTCTTGGCTCACATCTCTCCATCTTTAATGGCCATGGGCGTCGTGATGCCAGTTATCTCCAGGACTTCCAACTCCACACCTAGGATTGCCAGATGGTTGGAAGACTGCTTTGGTTCTCTGCTTATCTCAGGTGCCTGTGCTCGCCCCAAGCTGACTGGGAGTGAGAGTACACATGCTGCATGTGCAGATGGAGAAAATTTGCTGATGGTGACTTCGGGAAACATGACTTTGGGATAGGCTAGGCTGACTGGACACATGGGAATACAAGGACGATAAATAGCAAGATAGAATGGGGTGTACGTACATGATGTGATGGGGTGATGCACTGGAATAAAGTAAAGAGGGGTGAACATGATGTCAACTTATACTAATGTCCTCTGTCTGCATGTGATCCACATCCCTCCATTCCCTGCATATCCAATACCTGTCTAAAAGCCTTTTAAATACCACCATCATATCTGCCTCCACCATCACCCTTGGCTGTGCATCCCAGGCACCCACCACACTCTGTGTTAAAAAAAGCATCATCATCACCTCATCATTGATGGATTAATACTATTCTCAAGAGGGAACCTTCACTACAGGCAATGCTACTTTTGACACTCTACGTACTTATGTACATATTATGGGTATTTAACTGCCTCTCCAAAACTATCAGATTTTAAATCCTGAATTCTGGAAATCCTGAATTCTGGCAGATGTTTGTCTTCAAGAGGGAGCCGTTCTTGACTGCATTAAAATGCATCAATTGAAAGGCAAATACAAAAATAACAGTCCATATGAACCCTTGGGGCAATCTTGATCACTTAAGAAGATCATAAAGAAAATACCAGAATATTGTTTTCCTTTATGGATCCCAGTTTTTCTCTCTGACCTTCTTTTGCCTCTGCTAGAAAATTGCCCAGCTGTAGTGGGAGGGACATGGTGACAGCGAAGCAATAAAAATCGGGCTGATGATAGAAGGAAGTTGTAGGCACGCTCTTTCCAAGATGTGAGGCAGATATAATGGGCTTTTCCAATTTTATCCATTCATATAAAACCTAAACCTGGCAGGATTTAGGAGTAACAACAAAGCATATCGAAAAATCAAGGCACAAGAGATGACAGATGCTGGAATCTGTAGCAAAAACAGTTTTGTCTAGTTTAGAGATACAGCGCAGAATCAGGCTCTTTGGCCCACTGAGTCCGCATTGACTAGCGATCCCCGTACACTAGCACTATCCTACACACTAGGGACAATTTACAATTTTTACCGAAACCAATTAACCTACAGATCTGTAGGTCACTGGAATGTGGGAGGACACTGGACCACCCTGAGAAAAGCCACGCAGTCATGGGGATAATGTACAAACTCTGTACAGACAGCACCTGTGGTCAGGATCGAATCTGGGTCTCTGGCGCTGTTATGGCAGCAATACCGTTGCGCCACCGTATCACCCTAGGAGAGCAGCTGGAGGATCTCAGCACGTCAGGCAGCATGAAGGGAAAGTCGACTGTCCATTTCACTCTACAGATGCTGCCTGAACTGCTGAGTTCCTCCAGAAGCCTTCTTTTTTTTGAAGCTGGAAAATCAGATGGTCTTGCTCTTCAGCAGGATCGCTTTTTTGATTATGTTTAAAATTTTAGTTGGATTATCAAACCTCTGACATAGGTTCATGATCTGAAACATTACCTTTAGATTTTTCCTTCATCATTTTGCCTTGACTTGCTCTTTTCAGCACTTTCAGTTTACAATCACACACCAAGTTTACCAAATTGCTGGTGTGTGCTAATCCTCTATGTATTGTATATTCTTGTTGGCTAGAAATTTGCATGCTTTGGTGGCACTAATATTTGTAAAAAATAAACCAGCTCTGTAAGGAAATGTTTGGTGAATTAGAACTGGTCATCTTCACTCTATCCAAAGATCCTAGCAGCATCTCCTTTGTATGATATTGAACATGGTTGCCCAATGAGTATAATTCCATCAACTCAAGCAGCAAGCTGCAGTAGTCTTCTGATATCCATCTACACCTGGAAGATGGTTTAGTTCAACTTTTCAACTTTGCTTGAGATCTGGGTTATTATCTCTGTTCATTTTCTATAAAAATATGCAACAGAATCAAACTGAGTGAGCAGCAAGCAGAGACGCAAGAGACTGTAGATGCTAGAATCTTGATCAAAAAACAAACTTCGGGAGGAACTCAGCTGGTTTGGCGGCATCTGTGGAAAGAAACGGACAGACTATTCAAAAAGTTATCTGTTCATTTCCCTCCAAAGTTCTCTGCTGATCATACAAAATGTGTAG
Source organism: Rhinoraja longicauda (assembly GCF_053455715.1). Lineage (NCBI taxonomy): Eukaryota > Metazoa > Chordata > Chondrichthyes > Rajiformes > Arhynchobatidae > Rhinoraja > Rhinoraja longicauda. Next base: position 38,966,443 of record NC_135963.1, on the reverse strand, counting down.
AAGGGAATTGCAGATGCTGGTTTATACTGAGGATAGACACAAAGTGCTGGAGTAACTCAACGCGTCAGGCAGCATCACTGGAGGAAAAAGATGGGTGACGTTTAAGACCAGGACCCTTCTTCAACCTGAAAGTTGACAAGAGGGAACTGGAGGAAAGAACAGGTTAAAACAAAGAAATGCTGGCCACAGCTGACCAAGGAAGGATGGAGCCCACAATGGCCCATAGTTGGCTGGAGAAGAGGTGATAACAAAGGGATACAAGGATGCGAATAGTGGAACTTGTAGGGCGCCTAGGGTGGGGGAGGGGTGGAGAGAGGGAATGCAGGAGTTACTTGAAATTAGAGAAATCAACGTTCATACCGCTGGGTTGTGAAGCTGAGCTCCTCCAGCAGTTTGTATTTTAAGCAACAAACTGGTCGGTTTACGATCAGGAATGGAAATCTAGCAACCTCTCTCTTATCTCACTCAGCAGCACAATGGTAGAGCCACTATTGCACACTGTCTGAGATGAGATGGAAAATAACTGTAATGATTTATATATCTTTATATTTGTAATATTATTTTGGAGATTTATTGTCATTACTTTCTGATTAAAATACGCATGACCTGAACTTTCATTTTAATTTCATACTTATTCATTTCAACTATAAATTACACATTATACAACTGCATTGCAGATGGACATCCTATTTATACAAATGGTGAGTCATTACATGTAAGATAATTCAACTGTAAATGTGCATTAACAATTAGTGAAATAAAAAAAAATAAGAGAGTGAATCAAATTTAAGTTCTCTGTAAAATAGTTACCAGCTGAATTTATCAGAGGTCATTTCAACTTCAAGCAATGGTCAAAAAGAGATGACAATGAATCAGCTGTCTATTATGAATTTAGTCCCATTTTCCCCCCAATGGAAAGGAAATTTTGACAGGAAGTTGTTAAAACAAACAAATCACATGCAAGTGATAAATTATCAGAGTGGCACTGCTTTTAAAGCTAAAGATTTAAGCAGCTGTATAGAAATGAGAAAACATGAAATCAGTGATATTTTCTACTTCATACACCATCATGCAACCAGTTTGTGCTAAATTATGCTCAAGTCAAATCCGGTAGATTTTGACTGTACTCTCACACAATGTCATACACCTACAAACAGATGAATCTATTATCCCATCAGTTGCAAAATCATTCTCTACCATGATGTCATAAAATCATTCTATAAATCAACACATTTGTGCAATGTGATAAACAGAAAATATAAAAACGAATTCAGCAAACGTCATTAAATAATGCTGACTGCATTAATAAATCAATGCTTTTAAACCAAGTTTATATACCATTAATTAAAGTACAATACGTTCAATAGGTGTTAGTTTTCATTGTCTATTTGTACAAAGTTAGGTGTGGACATTTAGTGAGACAGGCTTGCTTGCCATTTCAGTACCCCATCAAATATCGCAGTACTTATTATCTGACCTCACAGATGAACAGTCACTTTAGTCAAATGTGTACATGATAACGTCAGATAACATATTGTCTGGCACATGACATTGTTTAAGAATTTAAGAGGCATATGGATGGAGGCAGATGGAGACAGGTAAGTGGAGGGGAGGGTGAAGGTTGCCTTGTAAATGGCGGTGGCAGTGGATCGAGGTGAAGGCCGATGTCAGTGAGAAAGCTGTAGACTCGCCTCCTGTGCCCTCGAAGACGTTCTGAGTGTTCTGAGGTTGGCTACGGGAGTCTGAGCAGTGGCTATGGGAAGCAAGATGATGGGGTGATGGGGCTTCCGGAGGTCCTGCAGCAGCCTGGAGATCATGTGAATCGGGTGCTGCTGGACACCCCTCAGAGGCAGAACGTCTGGTTTGGACGTGACCTACAGCATCACAGGGTGACAGTGGAGGACACTGACAACATTGTCAGACCAGGCTAACCCCTGCATGATTGGCCCAGTGCCACCACCAAGATAACAGGCGTTTAAGGCCAAGATAAGATTCTATTCTTTTAAGAACGTGAAACTTGAAAGGCACAAAATAGTGCCGGAAAAGTGGTGTACTGACTCAATGAACTTTACTATTCTTACACTACTATCATTGAACTTTTGTCCTTTTTATGATTGTGTTTATACATACAGTATGATTTCACTGAATTGCTTGCAAAACAAAGAATTTCACTGCACAGAGATACACATGACAACAACGTACCATTGAACCATTGAGATGGAGATAGCTGCTGGAGAGTGATATGGCTACCAGTTCTGGAATTTGCTAAGTAAAGAGGGTGATAATGGGAATCTTTATGGGAGAGGTGAAGGGCAGGATGGAACTAGAACCAGACAGGGGAGGCGAGGATGCCCGTGGGTAAAATGCATGGGTGATTGGACCCAGGAGACAATTGGACACGTACATGGATAGGAAAGGTTTAGAGGGATCTGGGACAAATGCAGGCAGGTGGGACTAGTGTAGATGGGATATCTTGGTCCGCATGAGCAAGTTGTGCTGAATATTTCCATGCTGTATAACTCTACGACTCTAGGAGGGGCAAGGAGGACAAAAAGGCGATTGGAGACTTGAGAGTGTGAGAGTGACAAAAGGGACAAAAATGGGAGGAGCGAAGGATGAGAAGTGAGAGAGAAGGAGATATGTGCTGGAGGTGAGGGTTAACTGAAATTGGAAAATTCAGAGTTTGTGCTATTGGGTTGTAGACTACAACCCAATAACACAGCCCCAGGCAGTACATGAATTATTCCTCGATTTTACTTTTGGTTGCACCCTAACAATAGAGAAGGCCAAAGGGGAATAGGTGGGAATGGGAAGGGTGAATTGTAAAGGCAACAAATAAATATAGGTGATATGATCCGAGGTATCTCACTCACTGTATAGCCACTTTATCAGAACTTTATATTCCTGAAGTTTGAACATGCTCTGTGCTCTTTTCAACTTTTTTGTATGTCTCTTCTTGGTTTACCGCACATTGAAGCTCAACATGTCTTCTCCCAGAAATGAAAAGAACTCGCTGCACTTTGTCTCTTCCTACACTTCCTTTCCTCACAATTCAAATAACAATAAAACTGTATTCTGCCGTCAGTCTTTCACTCTCACTCAGGTGCTAAATCTTGTACTGCAGCACTGACACACATGAGCACCTCCCTTGTATTCCCGATATATTTGTCCTATTTTCAAAACTGATTGTTGACCTTACTTGTCACTTATACAAAATGCCTGTGGTTGGAAAATTTGTTCCCGGGACAAACACTGTCTCTTAGAGCTTGGCAATGAGATTAATTTTCCTCCAGCCCTGTGGTAGACTATGTGTACGAGTCTACAGCTCCCCAAAATGATGCAGTCATGAAACTGCATTCAGCCACATTATAGCTAAAATTATTATCTTGTACTAAAATCTTCTCATAGTGCAAACTTGGTGTTAATGGCCACAGACATTTACTGTATTCAAACTTCTTTCCTTGATGTGCTATTTTAACCTAATAAATAAATGTGATGCCCACTTTAATATCCTACATAAACTGTGGTTCTGTAAGCTGTGTAATTTGTCCTGCTCTTACAAACCTCTGTCTGAAAACTATTTAGCATGTGATGTAGAGAAGTGATTGTAAACACAATTGTCTCTTTCAACAGTAAATGTAAACCCAATGATTGCTATCAATGTCTTCCAAATTCAATTTGTTTTAACAAGGCCACTATACCACCAGTCTGTCTTTCCTTTCAATATTTATATCACAGGACATTTAATGTTCTTGAATTGTTTCAATGGTAATTAAAACATTGGCTTGAAATCATCATCTTATTGCAATGTTTAACAAATGGCCAACATTTAGTTTGGAAAGTCCCAGCTGTTCCTTGTGTTGGGTGGGGAAAACCCCGAATGAGCATTGTATAAGGTTTGACAGAAAAAAACCTTGCCTTCGATCCTGGAGACCAACCATTTGAACTAATCATAATGAAGTGATCTGCTCCTCCATTTAATGTGTTATGTAAAGAAGATAGGATTAAACAAATAACTAATGATCTCCCACCACCCTGGAATTCACTGTATGATAAAGGAGTTATTAATATTTATTAATTAGTCTGTGAAAGATGAGGTAAGATAAAGTAAAACAATCAAAACCATTGGTCCACAAAGGGCTGACTTCTCTCCTTAGTCCCATTGGATGCAGTTTGGGACACAGCTATGGACCACTGAAGGTGGTTGCTGAATAGTGGCAATGGATTGAATAGGGGATGGGATTCTTGGTCAATTTGTCATGTCGCCTGGCCAGGCCAATGGCAAGTTCCCACTGTAGCTTTAACTGCGAGTAACTATTATAGCACACTCAGGAAATCTTCCGAATTTGCATAGGACAGTTCAGTATGAGCGGCAGTATGTAGTGAACCAAAGGACGTTCTATTTGCTTATTTCCACAGTCAGATAAATAGGAAATTTACAGCTCCCAATACAAAATGCTGCGAGGAGCTATTCAGTAATTGGCTTGCAGGAGGTGTACAGTAGTAGACTCAGTGAGATCATCACATGTTTGTAAAGGAAGTTCCACATATCGCAGAAAGTGTTCTACTAATCGTACAACCAGAAAATAAGGCTCAATGTATTCTGCAAATCTTGAATCCCCATAGTGGAATCAAATGGCAGCACATGCTTAGGTTCTCATTCTTTTTTGCTATGAGTTTATTTCCAAAGGATTTTCAGCATTTCTCCATCTTTTGTTAAGTTGATTCAACTAAACCCACTTTATGTCAGAATTGGCTTTTGTACTGAGGTAATGTGAAAAGCATAATTTTGCATGCTATCCAATCAGATCAGATAATACTATGCATCAATACAATTAAGTCAAACTCAAGTACAATAGATCGCGCAAAGGGGCAGATACAGAATACAAAATGTAGTTCTCAGCATTGTGGTTCACCAGCTCCATAGACCAATGTCCCCTAAGGGGTAGAGGTGAATCAAACAGTACCCTAGCTTATGGAAGCACCGTTCAGAAGCCTGATAACATAAGGGAAGAAGCTGTTCCTTAGTCAGATGGTGCATGCTTTTAAGCTTCTTCACCTTCTGCCAGATCGAAGCAGGGAGAAGAAGGAATGACCGGGGCAGGATTTGTTTATGTTGGCTGTTTTACCAAGGCAGCATGAAGTGCAGATGGAGTCAATGATGGGGAGTCTGGTGTGCGTGATGGACTGGGCTACAATTTCTTGCAGTCTTGGGCAGAGCGTTTCCAAAACTAGTTGAAAAAACCCAGACAGTATGCCTTCCATGGTGCAGTAGACGTTTGTAAGAAATACCAAATTTTCTCCGTTTCCTCAGAGCAGTCAGTGTGCCTTCTTGGCTGTTGCATCAAAGTGGTTGATCCACGACAAATCATTGATAATATTGGCACCAAGGAAATTGAAGCTCTCAATCATTTCCACTTTGGCATCTTTGATGCTGATTGGGAAATGTACTCCACCATGCTTCTTGAAGGTGATAACTAGCTCCTTTATCTTGCTGACATTGAGGGTGAGATTATTGTTCTGACACCATGTTACTATGTTCTCTGGTTCCTTCCTGTACTCCGACTTGTCATTGTTAGTGATCCCACAGTGGTGTCATCTGCAAACTTGTAGATAGTATTACAATCAAATTTGGCCGCACAGTCGTGAGTGTATAGGGAGTATAGTAGGGGACTGAGACCACACCCTTGTTGAGGATGTTGAGAATTATCGTGGAGGAGTTGTTGTCACCCATCCTCACCAATTGTGATTTGTGACTGAAAGTTGATGATCCAGTGGCAGAGGAGTTGCCAATTCCTCTGTCCAGTAATTTGGAGATGGGTCTGGAAGGGATTATGGTGTTATAGGTGGAGCTATAGTTGATAATGTGGGAGTCCTTGTTGTCTAGGTGTTCCAGAGATGAATCTAGAGCCAGGGCGATGGTATCTACTGTTGACCTGTTGCAACGGTAAGCAAACTGCTGAGGATCAAGGCTGACCCGGAGGCTGGAGTTAATCACTAGTCTCAGAGCAGTTCATGAAGTTGGATGTCAGAGCCACTGGGTGGGAGTCATGATGGCACGCTACCTTACTTTTCTTTAGCATGGGGATGATAGTGGTGTCCTGAAGCAGATGGGAACCTCAGAATGAAGTAGAGAGAGGTTAAAGATGTCTGTGAATACCTCTGCAAGCTGATCCACACTGGTCCTAAAGGCGTGGCCAGAGACATCATCCGGACCAGTTGCTTTTGATAGATTCACTCTCAGGAAGGCCAATCTTATATCTGCCACAGTAGCCGTTGGTACAAGCGTACCTGAGACTGGCAGAGTGGATGGTATTCCTCCACTGACCTTCTGTTCAAAGTGGGTCTAAAATGCATTAAGTTCATCATGGAGGGACCCATTGTTGTCAATGATACTGCTCGCCTTTGCTTTCCTCGATCTCCTACACCATTTTCCTGCTGTTTGCAACGAGATGTGAGGGTAACCAGAGTAGAATGGCTCTTTGCTGATGTTAGCTGTCTTCTTGAGGCAGCAATTGCTTTAGATCTCTTCGATGGTGGGGAGATCAATACTCATCTTAGTCATGGAACTCAGAAATCGGACCTTCAGCCCACCATGTCCATGTTGCCCGTTTATCCTGATCCCATCTATCAGCACTTTGTCAGTAGCCTTCTTTGGTGATTCACGTTCTGGTCAAGATGCCAATTACATTTTGTGAGTACCGTACCTCGGATACATTTAGCTGGCTATCCTCTGTATTCTTCATCAACAATTCTAAAACCTAAAATAACCCTGAAAAAAAAACGTCTGGAGGAGAAAACTCCAGGCCCCTTCCCAATTTCCCCTGAAGCAACCAAGGTCTGCTTTCAAGATTGTATTCATTCGTTCTCGATTTGCCACTGTAGTCACCCGATTGAAACATTTTAAAATTTCAAATAGAGACGCAAGAAACTCCAGATGCTAGGATCTTGAGAAAAATACAAAGTGCTGGCGGAACTCAACGGGGCAGGCAACATCTGTGAAGGAAATAGACCAGGCGACGGTTCGAGTCGCAACCCTTCAGAATGATAACACAGTTAAAATGTTTAACAAGAGACTTAAAAGCCATTACACCATGTCATAAAATATGTTCGCCCATCAGAGGGAAAATAAAAATAGACCTCAATTTATTTTTCGTGTGTCAGTTTACTAATTGATTTTGGCTGGGGTGGAGATTCTGCAGGCGCGGGTTCTGAATTTTGCCAAGTTGAAATCGTTAGTTTCTTTACCCCTTTGTCCGTGTCTGTATTTTAGTTTAAAATAAGTTGTGAGACCCTGGCCAACCCCGCCTTCCTCATCCCACGCAACTCGTGCAGCTGACTGCCAACTCCAAACTCCACCTAGTTTCCCCAGTCCATTCTGCACTTGGCTGCAAGCAATGAGATACCCACATCAGACGCAAACTGAACGTGCTCTCTCTCTCTCTCTCTCTCTCTCTCTCCCCCCCCCCCCCCCCCCCATTGGGGTTCATTATGAGGGCAGCCTATTAATGTCTACATAATTAGCTTCCCACCCCCGTACTCCACCCGGAAAAAAAGAGCCAAGTCTCTCGTTTTGCATCTTAGCCTTGATCTTGCCGATTTGGGGTGATATTCCGCACCCACTCCCTGCTGTTGCTGGCAGCGGCAGCCAGAGCCGTCATTCGCGCCGATCTCTTCGGCGAGGGAGAGGTGTAAGAAGCCGGCGAAGATGCTTTTGGGAGCAGTCTTCGTCTTGGGCTTCGTTCTGTGCAGTGGATTCCACAACTTCACCGGGAAATCTCCCAAAGCGACGCCAGATGTTTGGGACGACTCGAAGGATGAGACTCAAACCGGGAAAGCGACCAGCGAGCCCGGGGAAGCGGACTACACCTTATCGGAGGTAAGACCAACACTTCTGCAGAGAAAGGCGGGCAAACAGAACCGAGAGGACTTCAGGTCTGGTCTGCTGCATGTTCACTGAAAGGAGATTATTGATACGAGCGAGTCATGTATTTGTCAACAAACCCGTTGAATATATGGGAGGGGTACAAAACTCAGTTTCTATGCAGCACTAAAGTGCCGTTTTATTTTTAAAGTAAAAAGTCAACCAGCGCATTCGTACCGACACCGAGTTTGTATTTGGGAGAGAAAGTGTCGCGTACACCTTGCCCCTGAGGATGCCCGACACTGCTCCCCTGTCCTGCATTTCCATTCAAAGAGATCAAACCACAAGTTCACTTCCATGAGGGGTTTACTTTACGCATGCACTCACCTAACAGGACAGATGCAAATATTTTTAAATTACTACTGTACCCAAAATCCGAAACTCAGATGACAAAAATGTGAGCAGCCACTTCTAACTGTGCAGTAATGGCTGTAATTATGATTATGGGTACATAACACCCTGTGATTACTGCGGTGTTATGAATGTAATATTGCTGCTTGTCCCCCCTCACTCACTGACTTGTTCTTCGCTCGTCTCCAGTTGCTCAGGGACTATGACAAATTGAAGGCCGTGTCTGAGGGTTCGGGTTGCCGTTGCAAATGTGTGTTCAGGCCACTGGGCCGGGATGCCTGTCGTCGGGTCGAGGAAGGAACCCTGAGCTTGGATGATTCGTACACGGTGGAGACCATCAGCTCTGGACCGCACTGTAAATGTACCTGCCTCGCCCCACCCTCGGCGCTCGATCGCTGCCAGCAGAAACCCCGGGAGGTGCAAGGCAGCGGGCTCAAGGTTGGTCAAAGAGGCAGCCACCAAATGCCGGGGTCATGAGGGAAGGGTGGGTGTGTGCATGGGGGAGATGGCTGAGAAACGCGAGTGACGGAGGGCAGGGAGAAGAGGGGGATACGTACTTGCCAGTGTGTGGAGCCAATGCAAGGATGATTGGTTGCTTCCCTCACCAACACACCAACAACAGCGTTGCCGCCTTTTTAGAGTGTAATCCCAGTGGCGTCACCAAAGAGTCTGCCGCTTACCTCCCCTCCTATCGCCAACTATTGGCTTCGTACAACAGCTTTCCTCGTCGTCTCACATCATGTGGAAAGCGAGTCGGGGGGGTTTCATTGGCCGAGTGGATGATACTTCATGGTCCTCTCCTCTCCTCACATCCCGCGTTCGGTTTATAACAGGTGAACCAAGGTGTTCCAGGATGTAAGTAGAGTGCAGTTCAAAGCCACTCCGGCAACCTCCTGTTGATTAATTTCTCTTGAATTCAAAGCAATTTGGAGGCTTGACAACCCCAGTGAAAACTTGCAATCTAATTCCACGCGCAGAAAGGTTGTGCCCCGGCGCGGGTGGGGTGCACTGGGGCTGAATCCTCAAGGATAGATAGTATCACTGAGTCACAGTACTGCCACACGCCCACCCCACAACATCATTCCGATAAGATGCACGTAGCAAGAAGCAGTGGTGTGCCGAACCGTACCTTTACCAGTGACATATGACAACAAGATGCATTTATGTTGTTCCTTTAAAGCACTAAAATATTACAAGAGAGCACCACCAAACAGAATTTGACCGAAAACCAACATAGAAACGTAGAAAAGGTCGAAATGGGATGTTTTAAAGAACATCTATATACTAAAACTCTCGTTTGTTTGTTTGTTTGTTCTTGAACCACAGCCAAAATGGTGCACGATAGCATGACAATTTTAGGCCCACCTTACTCACCGTCGTCCCTTTGGTGCTAATGGAAGAAGTTTCATTGAAATTGGTGTTATATTTTTTAAGTTATTCACATTTTAAAGTTTAAATCTATCTCCTAGAGAGGGAGGGGGAGGGAGTGGAGGGAGGGGCGGGGGAGGATGAGGGGGATGAGGTTGGGGGGAGGGGAGGAGGAATGGGGATGGAGAGAGGGGGAGGAGAGGGTGCTGCACCAATGCAGGAGAGGTTTGGGCCCAACGGGTCCACTTTGTTTAGTCCTATATCAAGGAAGAGAAAAAGTAACATAGCACAGGGTATCAGCTGTTCAAATAATGTCCACCAACGGTGGGCGAGAACTGGACAAACGCATTCATCTTGCAAGGGTGCTGTTTATCATGGATGCATTTTTAAACAAGTTAGAGAATTTCAAAAAAATAGTTACTTAACCAGGGGCCAACATAGGTCAACTGGCACAAAAGAGAAGAATGAATGGAATAGTACAACTGGGTAAAGGCAACTGAGTTTTGGATGACCTTAAGTTTATGTAAGGCATAAGGTGGGAGTTATGTCAGCAGTGTTTTGCATTCGAAGGGCTGGAGGTAATGAAGTAGTGATGAGGGTTTCAGCAGTGGATGAACTGGATTGGAGGCTCAGTCACAGTCTACCATTATCCAGTTAGTCACCGATGCCTTTTGCCAACATCCTACCACATTCTCTGAAAAAAAATTATGTGTTGTAAAGTCACTAAACCAGAGCAGTGATTTAACTGCATGAAATAGAGGTGATTTTAAAAGGCTGCAATATTACATTTTAAAATCCTGGCTATCAAAATTGTTGGCTCTTAAGATAAGCTGAGTGATGATGATAAATTCATCCAAGCATTAATTTGCTGTACTCTATAATTATTTCCTATTCCTGTAGGGTAATTGCCAAACCAGACAACTTCATTATTTGCAGAGCTAAATTGCTGAATGTCTCCATTCACAAAAAAGAATCCAGCTCTTTTATTGAATCACTTGGAGAAAGTTCACAAAAATAAGTGCCTGCAATTCTGTCACTGCTGGAAACTTGCACAGCTGATTTCCATATGTCAGGATATGAAACTTTACATGGGATGGGGGAAATCATCTGATACATGAAACCCAGTGATAATCCAGAGTGTATCGGTGGTCATTTTACATTTGAGTAGACCTAGAATGGAAACTGAGTGGATTCAGATTGATGAGGAGCATTGATGAGAGTTCCATCACTTAATGGGTAAGAATTATATCACATGGGGAAGCTCTAGTATATGGAGGTTAACATGGTTTCAGGTGAGAGGAAGAATTACATGATACGAAGATGAAATGCATAACTCAGGAGGCAGATACATGGGTGCGGAGTTACTCATAATTAGTTGTTTTCAGGTTAGGGAAAACCTTACTTAATTCAGAACAAAAGTTAACTTCTTAAACAAGTAGGAGCATTGTCCTGTTGTATGTCAAGGAGTTCCAAACCACAGAGTTTAGGGCTGTCCGTCGGCATTAAATCAATAGATATTTTCCTTAGAAGACAGAATCACAGAAGGAAAAGGCATAATAAGTGCAGTAAGTGATAGAAACCCAGGATCAGCACTGGTATAGATGGTATAGCCTTTCAGTGTACCAATTTCTCATGATTTGCTGAGAACGGGTTCCATAAATCCAACTGCAATCCTTTTGGCAGTTCTAATTAAATACTTGGAATCTGAAAACATGAACACACTCCAACCGGACACATTCTGGAACTGTGTAAAGGAGTGTTTCATTCTCTGGAATTCTTGTACTCCACTTGCACTGTGACAGCTGCAAAAGTCTTTTTTTTTTGTTGGAAGCCATTCAATTGGAGTCCTTTGCCTTCCTTTATTGAGCTTGCTTTGTGTCATCAAATGTAGGATGTTAGTAATCCTCTTTTTTGGTAAGAAATGACTGGGAGAGACCTTGCATTTTTCCAAGATTTAGGGGTACTGTAAGATTCCGGGCAGAAGAAACCCCGCCTTTGAACCAAGTTGTTTGAAGTAAGTCTCTATGATTAGTGCAAGGCCAGATATTGCAATGCAATCAAGATGATATCCTGACTCCTAGATAGATGAAAAATGTATAGAAAATGGCTCCATCATAAGAGAGCTAAATCATGGATGTCTGAAGCTAAAAGATTAATTAGGTTTGAATCAGTAACTAATTGCACCTTAATTTTGATAACACTGTTTTGGGCTGGAGCTGAAAGCTGGAACTTGGAACTAGATGTTGGAGTGATGTAGCCCACGATCCTTTCACCTCTGACCTAACCTTGCGTAAGGTTAACCAAGCACCAGACTCACATAACTATGTGGGTATCTGTTAGGAACCCACTGAGATGATTGATATTGATAATGGAATAAGATGATTTTCTGAAAGTATTCCCAAAGCATTTGTTAAATTTGACAAACTCCGCACTAACATCTTACCAGATCTATGGGTGGATGCTAATTCCGTAATTTGAAATGTGAAATTGTTCATTCAACAAGTTATTGCTTTTTATCTTCAATTTCCCACACCAATTGCCCCACACTCCCTGTCTCTGACTACCACATAGGGAAAGCTTTCTTCATTGAGACTGGATTTATAAACATATAAATTTGGAGGAGGATTATGCCATTTGGGTTGTATGTAGCAGGTGTTGCTGCTACTTCACTGTTTCAGTGACCCTGGCTTTGATGCTGACCTCAGGTGCTGAAAATGTGGAGCCTGTTGCTTCTCCATGTAACTGTTGGGTTTCCTCCAAGATGCTCCAGTTTGTTCCTAAGATATGCCGGTTGATTGGCCACTCCAAATTGTCCCTAATGTGCAGGTGGCAGGTTGAATAATCACGATGGAGTTGATGGGTGTGTGAGCAAAAATAGGTTGCAGGGAAATAAGTGGAGGAAGAGGATTGAAGGGGTTGTTCCGAGAGCCAGCACAGATTCGATAGGTCACTGAACCTCTTTGTGTTTTATGAGGAAATATGAGAAACCTGGCCTATTGAGCCATCTGTGGCATTTAATAAGATCACAGCTGAAAAAAATGAAAGCTCAATTCCTCAATCTGTTCCACCTATGGTACCTTCCACATCCTTGATTATTGTGTATCTCTCTATTTCTGCCTTAAATATATTCGAAGAGTCTTAATGAGCTTTTATGAGAAGCACATTGAGAATCCTCATGGGCACCATTTAAGATGCTTATTTGAGTCTTAAATTGGCTTCTCCTTATTTTTAAACAGTGACCTAAAATTATGCATTTTCCACCAGTAAACATCCCTTTCACATCCACCCTGTCAAAACCCCTCAGGATCTTGTACATTCTAATCAAGTCCCATATCAATTTCCCAACAAATGCAAGTCCAGATTGTCCAACATTTCCTCCTAACCTGGCCAGTCTAGTTTTGTCAGCCTTCTCTGAACTGTTTCCAATGCACTAATGCCCTTCCTCATATACAAGTCATCCCTGGGTTATGAAAGCCTGACATAAGGACATGCTTACAAACAAATGAGCTCCTATAATATTAAATCCAGAGGTCTGACAAATATACATACATTCATTCCTCTCTCCCCTCATAGTAATTATTTTTGTCATTTGTCTGGTGTGCTTTTTGTGCATTTAATTACAATACTGTGGAGATATGGTATCCATATCAAGTGAATTTTGTGCATTTTCTAACCAATGGACAAAATTGACATCTATATACTAAAACTCTCGTTTGTTTGTTTGTTTGTTTGTTCCTGAACTACAGCCAAAACGGTACACGATAGTGCGACAATTTTAGGCCCACCTTACTCAGCGTCGTCGCTTTGGTGCTAATGGAAGAAGTTTCATTGAAATTGGTGTTATATTTTTAAAGTTATTCACATTTTTTTATTTAAATCTATCTCCTAGGGAGGGGGGGAAGGGAGGTAGGGGGATGGAGGGAGGGGGAGAGAGAGGGAAAGGGGTGGAGGATAAGGGGGGTTGAGGGGTATGGAGTGGGGGGAGGGAGAGGAGGGGAGGGGGAGGGGAGGGGGTGGAGGGAGAGGAGAGGGAAGGGAAGAGGAGGGAGGGGTAGGGGGGTGGGGGGAGAGGGGAGGGGGAGAGGAGAGGGGGAGGGGGAAGGGGGGAGGAGAGGGTGCTGCACCAATGCAGGAGACGTTTGGGCCCAACAGGTCCACTTGGTCTAGTGGGTTTATAAAAACGGAATGCGTTTGTTATCTGGGAATGGCCTGTAGAGGAGATCAACATTGTGAAACCGTTTCAAAGTCCTACATAAATGAAGCAAAATATCCTACCTCTAAATTCTATTCCCTTTGAAATAAACAATAGCATTGTTATCTTTCCTAATTACTTGCAGTAGTTGAATACTAACCTTTTAAAATAATAATTGGACACTTAATCCCTTTGCTTCTCAGATTTCTGTAATTTCTCATCATTCAAACAATATGTTTTTTTATTTCTCCTGCCAAAAAGAATAATATCACATTTTTCTCCATTGCACTCCACATGTCAGGTTTTTGCTGACTCGCTTATCTTGTCTCCATAACTTTGTAGCCTCTTTGTCCTCTTCACTTTCCTACCTATCATTCCTACCACTTTGTGCTGAGTATGTAGGCTCTCCAGAGATAAGGCCCTGTCCCAGTTAGGCGTTTTTTAAGGCAACTGCCGGCGACTGTCATGGTCGTAGCAGGTCGCCGAAAAAACGGTTATTGGACCCCCCCTACAACAATGTCTACGACAAGCTACAACAACCTACCACCTAGTCGACGTCAAGCTACGGCAAGCTATGCCCCTGAAGACAACTGAAGATAATTCACGTTTCACCCACTTTCCCTATAAAGGGGGGTGTACGGTAGGGTTTCCAATCATTCTGCATCATGACTATTTGAAAGTGATGCCATGAGAAACTACTCTGAAATACTATAACTTCATACATCAATTTTCCGTCAAAATGTCAAGAATTTCCTTTATTGATATGCAAACTCAATTTTTTAAAAGGTTGATAAGAATATACAACAGTGCGTACAAAAATATTGTAATAAACTTCAATAAATTTCAATACACTTCAAACTTTAAAATTCAAACTTTAAACAGAATACAAGTGCAAAAACATAAAAAAACTAACATAATTTATGAACACATTACACCGATGGATGATCAGATCAAGTCCACACTTGGAATTCATCGAAGTCAGCACTGGTGACAACCTTAATTACCTGGCGACAACCTACTTCACCAGGCGACAACCTGGCGACAATCTGGCGACAACCTACGACGACCTGAAAAACGCCACGACTCTTTGGAGACTACTCACAACCATGCCCGCGACACCCTGGTGACCGTGCGGCAACAGCCTAGTCCCCTGTAGTCGCCTAAAAAAAATCGCTGAACTGGGACAGGGCCTATAATCAAACAGGCTTAATTCTTGACAGTGTGCTCTGGCTGCTTAATGAAAAGGTGTATAGCCAATGAATTCAAGAATAGATAGACGATATTGCATGCACAGTTTGCTAATCCCAGGTCTGAGGTTAGCAAACTGTTATTTCAACAGCTGCTTGGGTGAGATAGCATTAAAAATTAAGAACAGTTTTAACATAATTTAAAAGGAGGCCAAAATGGAGAAATTGGTCCAATCAATTGAAGCAACTTGCACATTAGAGCTGGGAAATTAATCCAGGGAACACATACACATAAAGAACAGAAAAGAAAGAGGCTGCATTAATGAAACATCATTTCGGAAATGCTCGTATTATGCATTGGATATATATTGTCTTTTGTTGATGAAGTTGATTGCCATTTAATGCACAGTAAGATTTTACAATAGTAGGGAGATGATTGACCAATAGTGGGATGGATGCTGGGGAACTTGAATTTTAGTTTAGTTTAATTTAGAGTTACAGCATGGAAACAGGCCCTTCGGCCCACCGAGTCTGCACCGACCAGTGATCCCCGCACACCAGCACTATCGTACACACTAGAGACAATTTACAATCGATATCAAAGCCAAATTAACCTAGAAACTTGTACTTGAAGGCAACAACTCTACTGCTGCGCCACTGTGCCACCCAATCTTTATTACCAGATGGACAAGCAGTTTGGATTTGGCTTAATGTGATGGGTAAAATAAAAATGGAATAAATGTTTGAAAAATAACAAACCATTAGGAGGAAGAAATTACTGATGCAAACTTGTGTGAATAGGAAGAAGTAAAGTGAGAGGTCAAACGTCTGTGTGTTGACAGTCCGACTCACCAAAATATGTATTAAACAAAATATTCCTTTTAGCTTAATATGTAATGCTCCAGAATGTATGAGAAATTATATTCCACATAGGTGAATATTTTTTTAAAATATTATATTTCCATTATGAGAAAGATTACAGAATTGGCAACATCAGTAACTTCATTTCATTGTTCACTTCACCGATTCCCTATATTCATGAGAAGTTTTCACAAAGTTTGAACACTTAACTCTTAATCCTTATTCTCCTGCCATCAAAAATGGTCAAATTAATAACACCCTGAATAAATTATCTGCGACATTTTTATCCTTGGTATAATATTTGAATTATTTCTGCAGCTCAGAAAATAATAATTTCTCAGTTCAATCAACTATCTCTCATGTACTAGAACAAACCATATTCCAATGGAATGATACTCTGATGGAGCATTGATTTTATTTACAGGTGGTAGTGTCAATAAATCAGATACCAGCAAGGAAATTCCTTTAAATTCTGCCTTCCCTGATTCCCTTTAATATTAACCTTCTGGAATACTACTGTATGTTCAAAGTCCAATTTAAACAAAACCTACCTGCATCCATGTTTGGATTTGTGAGCCAATTTTCAGGTGGGTTCCAAATACCTGTGTGTGGGTCCCTTGTGGGTTTTTTACCAAGCTAATTGTGGACAGAAGAGATTTGCTGTAATTTGAAGCAAAATGCAAACACCTGGAGTAACTCAGTTGTTCCTCGTTTGATTTTTCCCACCAGAGTAACTGGCTTCACTTAATCCAAACATAAAATGTGGGAAATTAAAACAGAAATTGCCAGTGATATTCAGAAGGCCAGGCAACAACCATGGAGAGAAAAAGTCATAGTTAATGTTTCATGTTGACAACCATTCATCAAACTGCAGTTCCATCATCCTTCATTGTCACCAGGTCACATTCCTGGAAACTTCTTCCCTGACAGTATTTGTTCGAGTACTTTCACCATTAGAGTTCAACAGACCGCAGTTCAGCATGACTTTTAATGGAAATTAAGATCACAATAACCTTACAACGATGTTGTACACCAATAACCTTGCATGGTGGCGCAGCAGTAGAGTTGCTGCGTTACCTCGCCAGAGACCCAGGTTCGATCCTGACTACGGGTGCTGTCTGTATGGAGTTTGTACGTTCTCCCTGTGACCGCTTTGCTTTTCTCTGGGATCTCCGGTTGGTAGGTTCATTGACTTGGTATAACTGTAAATTGTCCCCAGTGTGGGTAGGATAGCTTTAGTGTGTGGACTCAGTGGGCCAAAGGGCCCGATTCCGCACTGTATCTCTACTAAACTAAACTACCCCCGGAGACAACAGACACCAAATTCTGTGTAAACATAGCCCAAACCCACAGGCTACCAATAGAGGTCAGTAATGAGTCATTCCAATTCCTGGCATGTGGGACTTCTCCAGTCATCAGAAATGCATAACAAAGAAATTCACGTTCTAAACCACAATTGCATGTGGGCAAAATTGAGTTGAGCTCACACGGATGAATTGCTGATGATGTGGAATCTGCTTCACATTGTAAACTGGTGGGATTTCGCCATGTTATAGGATCAGTATGTCTATTATGTAGATGCCAATGAAAATTAAAAAACAAAAGCAAAATAGAAATGAAAAAGGTGAAGAATAAAAACCAGAAAGGGAATAAGGAAAGAGATTGAGGGTTGCCTTTTCGCCCATCGTGTCTGTGTTGGATGAAAAAAATGAGCTACCCAGCTAATCCCACTTTCCAGGACGAGGTCAGTGTCTCTGCAGGTCACATTTCTTCAAGTGCACATTCATTTACAATCTGAAGAAGGGCCTCAACCATATTCCTTTTCTCCAGAGATGCTGCCTGACCCGCTGAGCTACTCCTTCGTATCTATCTCTGATGTAAACCAGCATCTGCAGTTCCTTCCTACACTTCCAATGATTTTTAATGTGATCAGGATTATTGCCACTATCACCTTGTTGGATAGGGACTACCACCTTATTGGATCATGAGTTCCAGACCCCCACCAGCCTCCGGTTAGAAAATTCCTTCTCCTCACTTCTTCCCATTGCACCGAATATTTGAAATCTATCTTCCCTGTTTTTGATGATTCTGTTATGTAAAATATATCCTCTCTCTCTAGGCTCTTCATAATTGTATGCACTTTCATTAAGTCTTCCCTTAGTGTTGCAATGAAATCAATCTTAACCTTTCCAAACATTACTCCTCACTAAATGTGTAGAGTCATGGCAACATTCTTGTAAGCCAGAAAGGCCACAGACCTCTGGCAAGGTGTGATTGGCAAGGAAGGCATAGAGGAAGACATAGACACAAGGAACTGCAGATATCATTTACAAAAGACACAAGGTGCTCGAGTAACAGCGAGTCAGGTGGATTCTGGCAAACATCGATAGGTGTCGTTTTGGATTAGGAAGTTATAAGGTCATAAGTGATAGGACCAGAATTAGGCCATTCGGCCCATCAAGACCACCCCCATTCAACCATGGCTGATCTATCTCACCCTCTTAACCCCATTCTCCAGCCTTTTCCCCATAGCCCCTGACACCCGTACTAATCAAGAATCTATCTATCTCTGCTTTAAAAATATCCATTGACTTGACCTCCACAGAATTCTGTGGCAAAGAATTCTATAGATTCACCATCCTCAAAGAAATTCCTTCGCATCTCCCTCCTAAAGGAACATCCTTTAATTATGACCTAGACTCTCCCACTAGTGAAAACATCATAATCATAATCATACTTTATTAGCCAAGTATGTTTTGCAACATACGAGGAATTTCATACAGTCATAACAATAAAAAGTAGAACACACAAAATACGTTTTAACAAGAACATCCACCACACTGACTCCTCTACATCCCTCACTGTGATGGAAGGCGAAAAAAAGTTCAATCTCTTCCCTTCTTTGTCCTCCACTGGTCGAGGGGCCTCTAACCTTCTATTGACAGAATGATCTTGCTCCCATAGCCGGTGATCGGGTCTTCCGTCGGGGTGATTAAGCTCCTGCATGGGGGGGGGAAATCTCAGCTCCCTTGCTCGGTGATCGGACGCCGGGTCGGGGCTTGTCGAACTTCATGCGGCTTCGGAGCTTCCTGACATCGGTCTCAACCCCAGACTGCGAGCTCCTTGATGTTAAAGTCCGCAGGCCGCAGTTGGAGCGTCGATCCCAGGCAAGGGATCGCACGCTCTGATGGTAAGTCCACGTCCCTGCAGTGGGGCTCAAAGTCAGTCCCGGGCAAGCCCTCCAGCTCCACGATGTTAGGCCGCAGAGCGACCAGAGATACGATACAGAAAACAATCGCATCTCCGGCAAGGTAAGAGATTGAAAAAAGTTTCCCCCGACCCCCCTGCCCACTCCCCACATAAAACAAACCAGAGAACATTAACACATACTTTTTAAACATCCCAAAAATAACAGCCAGAGAGTTGTGAATCTGTGGAATTCTCTGCCTCAGAAGGCCGTGGAGGCCAATTCTCTGAATGCATTCAAAAGAGAGCTAGATAGAGCTCTTAAGGATAGCGGAGTCAGGGGGTATGGGGAGAAGGCAGGAACGGGGTACTGATTGAGAATTATCAGCCATGATCACATTGAATGGCGGTGCTGTCTCGAAGGGCCGAATGGCCTACTCCTGCACCTATTGTCTATTGTCTATATAAAAAAGACGAAAAGGACAGACAGACTGTAGGTGAGGCTGCCATCGAAGCTGCAACCTCTCCACATCCTTTCATTATTCAGTACGTTTCAATGGGGTCCCCCCTCATTCTTCTAAACTCCAGCGAGTACAGGCCCAGTGCTGTCAAACGCTCATCATAAGTTAACCCTTTCATTCCTGTTAGTTCCAAAGGGAGTTCTCTTGATGCAATGCTTGGAACGTGATCTTGCTATGACCATCATCTTATTTTGTCAGAAGGATAAATATAAGACTACATGGCAATACTCTTGATCTAAACATTGACAGATTCCGGTTTCCATGCAGATAACTGAAGGATCAAACTCTACTCCATTCAACACACAATCAATTTGTGAGATAGCCACCCTGATTTTAACTATTCCATGGAACTTTTAACATTTTCTAATTATTACTGAACAAGGTCTTCAATAATATTTGTCACATGTTTACCATTATATTTATACTGTCACCATATTGTCGTCCAATATGTGTTGGTGGTGGATAGGGTGGGACAGTCATTTTCACTCAAGTCTAGTTTTTCATTTGAGTGTTAGGTAATTGTGTAATTTTATTGTGGCCTGTGATTTATATTTTGATTAAATATTGTGCCAAAGTGTTTTCATTTTGTCTGCAGTTCTCCATGGTGGAACTTTTAGAAGACACCATCTTTGGATTGGACCTCTTAAAGCTGCATTCCATAACAACCAAATTGGTCAAGCATATTGAAAAATTGGAAGAGGTAAGACACTTGTTTCTGCTCGATTTAAATGTTCTACCTCTCTTACTCTTGAAGTTAAAATCATATACAGGACCACAGTTTCATGAGATCTGACTATCTCCAGTAACTAAGTAAGTCCAATTCACGCAGGTCATTATGGCTGACCGAAACCTAGACTCTCCATATGCCAACCACAATAATCAACGCAGGCATGTTTTTTCAACAGAGGGAAATCGAAATGAGAGTCACAAAGCATGAACTCTCAGAGTATATCATCACTTGGTTTAGATCATAAAATACCATTTAAACAAAATGGTTTCAATACTCCAAATTAGCCTCTTCTGAACTAACCTCATCTTACCCAATTGCAATCTCTTTCTATACTTTTGTTTCCACCCCTCCCTCTCCCTCTCCCACAAACCCAAATTGTAATTCTTGCTCTTTCCCTTAATGCGTCTCTGCTGGTCTGCTTTAACTTTCCATGTGGCAGGAGGAGCTACATTCCTACTCCATTGGAGAATGATATGGAGATGATCTGGGGAATTGCATTTCAAGGGGCTACCTTGAAGATGGCAGTGAGAAAAGAAGAACTGCGGAGAAATCACAACTATCCTTTTGTTGGATTGAAGAAGAGCTGTCATCTCAACCTTCAGATACTCACTGCTCTTCACCACACACATTAAGAATGTGCTTCGCTAACAGAATTGAATTGTCCAATTGTCACCCATTGCTTCATCCTTTCCCTATACCATATTCCCTAAAAATGCTTTCCTTTGTAGCACAGGCTTGATATTTTGTCAGACAACATCTCACTTTAACTTTTCTTGCTTTGTATAACTCTCTGTAGCTTGTTGGGACATGACTACTGCAAATCAACAGTAATTTCCTCATCCCATTCATGAATTGGTAGTAACTGATTGGTAGTAACAAATCAGTTCAGCAACAGTCCAGAATAAATCATCAACAGTTAGAACTGCAGTTGCAAACTACATTCCTGAATGATTGTTTAAATCACCACAACACATTCTCTTCTGCTTTCTTTGTTTGTGAAAAGGGGTCTTTCAAATAATAATTGTACTTGGCAGTGGTGGAAACAATAATTGTTCTGAGCTGAAATAAAATAGAATGAAATCCTGTGCACAATATTTGGGTACCTTAGAGCTGTACCTGCATTGTAGTATTATTATACTCAATTTCACATATTGATATTTTATAGGATTTTTTCATTGATAAAGGGAAGCCATTGCTTGAATTGCATATCCCATTTTGTGATGCTTTTGTGACGCTAACTTTAGGGGTGTATCTAGGACAATACTGTTGCTGACCGAGGCAGGGAGCAAAATGATTTATATAAAATTGGAAATATATTATCAAGCTTCATTGTACATTGTCAATTCCATATTTGAAATAGTAACAGGTGGACACCTGTTCTACAATTTGGTCTCTCTGCAAATACTTTCCCTCCTACATAATACAAACAGCTGTTTCCACAAAAGTGCCCTTGCTTCCCATAAATCAAAACCTGACTGCGTTTTGAAACAATCAGGGAGGTAGTATGCAGGGTGAACCAAAAGTCCGTGTTGCTTAGAGGATTTCTGCAAATAGCAACTTCACACCTCTCTGCCTGTGATTGACCAGCTGTCTCAGACTAAAAATTATCAATTGGAATTATTTTAAAAATGTGGAATTAGACAAAGCATTAATCGACCCACTATGGAAGGAATGGAATAATGGTTGGTGAGAGGACATTAAAGTCAGTTTCAAATTAAATAGGTCTATATTTCCCCTGCCTGGAAATCTATGTTTGGAAAGAAAGATTATATGTGAACGTAGTTATTGCCATTACCCACTGCATCGATGCAACAACTGAATTAATTCACTTATCAAGTAACATTTCAGAGTTGTTCAATCTCTGTCAGGGATTGTGAATGAGGCTATCGATCTACATATGCTTGTTATACTCTAGCTGAGATACTGACTGTCATAGTCTCCTACCTCCTCATTAGCCACTGATCCAAAATGAAGACAAGGTGAACAGAAGGGCAAGGTAACTTGGTTTCAAAGGAAAACAGATAGACCATATGGGATTACTGTTGCTTCAACCAAATCCACATTTAAAGTTGGATGGTAATGTTGAAACGTTCTCTCTTGACTGAAACAAGAGTTAACTGTTTCTGAACCTATTTCCTACTCAAACAACACATGCTTATACTAATCGGTGCTCAAAATGATGCATGTTAACACAAATAGTTCCTCATGTGCCAGCCTTGCTTTGGCTGAAAACATCTTGCCTCTAAATTAGATGGTTGTGAGTTTGTCAAAGCAGCCACAGCCAGACATAAAAACAGTTTTTTTCCGTGAGTAGCAGCTCTACTCAATAACCAAAAGTCTGTAGTCTCTTTTTGCTGTGGTTTATTTCACTCACATGTTTAAACTGTAATGTTGTATTCTTAATGTTTTAATGTTTTACACTTTATTCTTAATTGTTTAGTGTATGTTTGTGTTGTTACTTGCGAGCGGAGCACCAAGGCACATTCCTTGTATGTGTACATACTTGGTCAATAAACCCATTCATTCATTCATTCATTCATTCATTCATTCATTCATTCATTCATTCATTCATTCATTCATTCAACTCATCACAGAAACCTGAGGATTAAAAAAATAACTGATATTCTGGTGCAGCACTGGGGGTATAATGTAGTGTCAGATGCACTGTCTTTGAAATGAGATCCTAAACAAAGTTTCCTGCTGCCTTAACGATGGATTCTAAAGATCCCATGGCACACATTTGAATAGCAGGGGAAAATCACAAAATATTTTGTTTTGTACATTAAATATTTTGGAGGAAAGGATTTCTATTGTCAGTCAATCGGTTGGGGACAGGATAATGTCAGGATTGTAACATGCAAATCCTGTGCATAATATCAATCTCATTCATTTACAGCAATGCACCCACCAAGCTTCATTGACATGGGAAATATGCAATCATCTCCACTCCCTGAAAATAGCACCGTCACTTAATGTGGATAAGAAAAACAGACCATTTGGTCTTGATTACTTTGCTATGTTGTGATCATTGTGTGAGCTCTATTTCCTATAGTTTGGAATAATTCACTATAGCGAAGTGATTCGCTATAAATCACTTGACGATATCTCAAGCTGCCATGCAAATGCAACTTTTAACGGAGAGACAATAATTTTTTTTACAACAAGGATCCGCAGATACTGGTTTACGAAAAAAGACACTAGGTGTTGGAGCAACTCAGCACGTAGGGATGCTGGTTGTGTTGCTGAATTACTCCATCACTTTGTGTCAGTAATTTTTTTTGTCGGGCAAAGGAATACATGAACAGAAATAGATAACCGAGCAGTGCAAGTTATTTAAAGGGATTGACAAGTTAAAGTATATCCATCGGCTGCTCAAGTGTAAGATGAATATCAAAACAAGCAATTGGGAAATCAGATTATATATTTCTTTGGAAGAACAACTTCCATTGGTATTGGAAATGTAACAAGGCAAAAATGTTTCAAGGCACTTCAGATGTGTGTTTGCAAACAGGTAGGGTGATCAAACCATCTTTTTGTTGCAGAAAATCACCTTTTGTTGCTTTGGACAGCTCAATAAAGAGCACAGGTCCCACCACATTAAGTGTTGCTCATTCAAGGATGTCCTTCCTCAAATTAGGAGACCAAAACTGCACACAATACTCCAGATGTGGTCTCACCAGTGCCCCATACAACTGCAGAAGAACTTCTTTGCTCCAGTACTCAAATCCTCTCGTTTTGAAGGCCAACATGCCATTAGCTTTCTTCACTGCCTGCTGTACCTGCACGCTTACTTTCAGTGACGGGTGTACAAGGACACCAAGGTCTCGTTGCACTTCCCCTTTACCTAATCTGACATCTTTGAGATAATAATCTGCCTCCTTATTTTTGTCGCCAAAGTGGATAACCTCACATTTATCTACATTATACTGCATCTGCCATGCACCTGCCCACTCACTCAACCTGTCCAAATCACCCTGCCACCTCCTAACTTCCTCTTTGCAGTTAACAGTTGCCACCCAGCTTTGTGTCATCCGCAAACTTGCTAGTGTTACTTCTAATTACATCATCCAAATCATTAATATATATTGTAAATAGTTGCGGCCCCAGCACCGAGCCTTGCGGTACTCCACTCTCCACTGCCTGCCATTCTGAAAAGGACTCATTTATTCCTACTCATTGCTTCCTGTCTGCCAACCAATTCGCTATCCATGTCAATACCCTACCCCCAATACCATGTGCTCTAATTTTGCTCACCAACTTCCCGTGTGGGACCTTGTCAAAGGCTTTCTGAAAGTGTAGATACACTACATCCACTGGCTCTACATCATCCATTTTACCAGAAGATTAGTCAAGCAGGATTTCCCCTTCATAAATCCATGCTGACTTGGACCAATCCTTTTACCGCTATCCAAATGCGCCATTATTACCTCTTTAATAATTGACTCCAGCATCTTCCCCACCACCGATGTCAGGCTAACTGGTCTATAATTCCCCGTTTTCTCTCTCACTCCTTTCTTGAAAAGTGGGATAACATTAGCTACCTTCCAATCCACAGGATAACATTAGCTACCCTCCAATCCACAGGAACTGATCCTGAATCTATTGAACATTGGAAAATGATCACCAATGCGTCGACTATTTCTAGAGCCACCTCCTTGAGTACCCTGGGATGCAGACCATCAGGGCCTGGGGATTTATCAACCTTCAGTCCCATCAGTCTACCCAATACTATTTCTTGCCTAATGCTAATTTCTTTCAGTTTCTCTGTCTCCCTTGATCCACATTTGTCTTTACTAATCTTTTTCTCTTAACATACCTAAAGAAGCTTTTACTGTCCTTCTTTATATTCTTGGCCAGCTTAGTTTCATACCTCATCTTTTCAGCCCGTATTACCCTTTTTGCTATCTTGTATTGTCCTTTGAAAGTTGCCCAATCCTCTGGCTTCCCGCTACTCTTTGCTATCTTATACATCTTTTCTTTTAGTTTTATTCCATCTTTAACTTCCCTTGTCAGCCACGGTTGCCTCTTACTCCCCTTCGAATCTTTCTTCCTCTTTGGAATGAAATGATCCTGCATCTTCTGGATTATGCCCAGAAATTCCTGCCATTGCTGTTCCACCGTCATTCCTGCCAGGATCCTTTTCCATTCGACCTTGGTCAGCTTCTCTCTCATGCCTTCATAGTCCCCTTTGTTCAACTGCAACACTGACATTCCTGATTTAACCTTCTCCCTCTCAAATTGCAGATTAAAACCTCCAAGCGGTTCCTTTACCTTGAGTTCCCTTATTAAATCTGGTTCATTGGACAACACTACATCCAGAATTGCCTTCTCTCTAGTAAAAGCTGCTCTAAGAATCCATCTCGGAGGCACTCTACAAACTCCCTTTCTTGGGGTCCAGAACCAACCTGATTTTCCCAGTCTACCTGCATATTACAGCTCATCTTGTCAGAGATATTCCCTTTCTTATCCATCCTTATCGCACCTCCTCTGTAACTGAAAAATACTTTATTTTTGGAGTCTCAGACCTGAAACATTAACTCTGTTCCTCTTTCCCACAGATAGCTCTTGACTTGCTGAGTGTTCCAGCATTTTTCTGTTTATATTTCAGATTTCCATCACCTGCAAGTTTTATTTTCAAAACTCTTGTTCATTGAGTCAATTTCCCATAACAGGCATTTTGTTGTCACATTCAAATACATTTGGTAATTTGAAGTGAAATAGTATGTGTTATCAGTCTCTTCTCCTTTCAGTGCTCAGCACCTCTGCTTGCAGGAATGTGGATTAGGTCTGACCACCAAATACTATTGTGAACCTTTCAGTGAGTGTTCTGCTCATCATCTTTGGGTTATATGAAAGGTTCACAATTCAGTTTATTATTTTATCCCTTCACAATAAACCAGCAATCTGACTTAATTCCTTATTTTCACTCCTTCCTTCCACACACAGACCCAGTAGAGATAAACAACTATAGAATCTATTTCACTGATGTGAATGAAGAAAACATATTTTAAAATGTTGAAAAAAGTTTCCTGCTTGTTGAATATCATCTGGTGATCTTTAAAGTTAATCTGTAATTTTTTTGTTTATCCTCAAAGGTAGATTCTTCGAGAAAAAGATTCTACCAGTAAAAGACATTTGGACAGGTACATGGGTAGGAAAGGTTTAGAGGGATATGGGTCAGACAAGGGCAGGTGAAACTCATGTACATGGGACATTTGGTCAGCATGGGCAAGTTAGGCCGAAGGGCCTGTTTCCATGCTGTATACTCTATGGCTCTTTATGAGCCCATGAGTAATTAATAGACCATATCTGAAAATGTCGACCATAAATGGAGAATTAAAAAGATGGTTATAATTACTGTAAATGAACAGATGGGAAATGGAAAGAGGTTAAGTGGTAATGCTGGTAGTATTTATATGACGTTGATATCGATTGAATATTAATCTATTCTGCAGGATCAGGTGATCAAATAGAATCATGGAGTCATACAGCAGGTTAACAGGCCCCTCAGCCTAACGGCCACGTCGACCAAGACGCCCCCTCAAAGCATGCTCCATAAAGTAGGGAATGGAGGGATATTGTGCAGCGAAGGACCTGTTCCTTTGCTGTCCTGTTCTATGTTCATTTATGCTTGGCTCATATCCCTTTAAATGTTTCCAATCCTTACCTGTCCAAATGACTTTTGAATATTGGTATTGTACGTGCCTGAACGACTTCCTCTGGCCGTTCATTCCATATGCCATCACCTTCTGTGTGAAAAGGTTGGCCTGCAGGTTCCTATTAAATCTTTCCCCACTTACCTTAAACCTATGCCCTCTAGTTGTTGATTCTGCCATCCTGGGGGAAAAAAGATTGTGCATTTACCCTATCTATTCCCCTCGAGATTGTATACAACTTTGTGATATCACTCCTCAGCTCCTGCACGCCAAGGAATAAAATCAGCCTGCCCAACCTCTCCTTTAGCTCAGAACTCTGACTCCCAGCAACATCCTCGTAAATCTTCTCTGCACTCTTTTCAGCTTAATGGCATCTTTCCTACAAAATGGTGACCAAAACTGAACAAACTACTTCATGTATGACTTTACAAATGTTTATACACTATAATATAATATCCCAACTTCTAGACTCAGTTCCCTTACTAATGAAGGCCAATGTGCCAAAAGCCTTTTTTACCCCCCTATCCTTCTGTGACACCACTTTCTGGAACTTTGTACCTGTACTCCGATATCCCTCTGCTCTGCACACTCCCCAGATCCCTACTATGCACTGTGAAGGTCCTGCCCCGGTTTGACTTTCCACGCCCTCACACTTATCCAAATTAAAATGCATCCACTATTCCTTGACACACTTGCCCAGATGATCAAGATCCTGTAATTCTTTATAACCATCTTCACTGTCTACGAAATCACCTCTTTTAGTATTATCTCAAATTTACTAGTCTGATGCAATTCGTTGATATAGATGACAAACAGAAATGTGTTCTGCTCTGATCCGAGGCTCAACTCTAGTCATAGGCCTCCAGTTCGAAAAATAACTTTTCCCCACCACCCTCTGCTTTACATCATGAAGCCAATTTTGTAACCAGTTAACTAGCTTATCCTGGATCCCATGTGGTCTAACCTCCGAGAGCAGTCTATCAAGCAGAACTTTATGAAAGCTTTGCTGAAGTCCTTATTGACAACATCTGCATCTTTGCCCTTGTTAGCCTTGGTTACATCTTCAAAAAATTCAGTCAAATTTGTGAGATGCCGACTATCCCTAATCAACTCCTGTCTTTCCAAATGCATGTATATCTTATCACTCAAAATCCTCTCCAGTAACTTTCCTACCACAAATGTTATGCTTATTGGTCTATAGTTCCCATATTTTTCTTTGCAGCCCTTCATAAATAGAGGCACAACATTCATCTCCCTCCAGTCCTCGCCCCTGTCTAACGATGATTCAAATATCTCAACCAGGGCTCCTGCAATTTCTTCTCTAGCTTTCCATTGTGTCTATGTATACATCTGATCAGGCCTGGGAGATTTATCTACCCTCATACATCTTAGGATATGCAATACCTCTTTGACTGTAATACAGACTGTCCCCAAGACATCTCCATTAACTTTCCCATGTCTTCATCTTGTTTTCTGCAGTAAATCAGAGGTGAAATATTCATTGAAGATTTTGCTAATCTCTTATGGCTTCACACTTAGATGACCACTTTATTTTCTGAGGGGCCTGGTTATCCTTTTTTATCCTTAATATAAAATCTCTTTGGATTCTCCTTAATCTTATCTGCCAGTGCTATCTCATGCCCCCTTTTTGGTCTTCGGATTTCTTTCTGAAGTCTACTCCTCCATCCCCTGTGTTCCTCCAGGGATTCAATTGATCCCAGTTACCTATATCTGACCCATGACTCCTTTTTCCTGACCAGAGCCTCGATTTCTCTCATCATTTAGTGTTCCTGACTCCGACCTACCTTGCCCTTTACTCTAATGGGAACATACATATCTTGAACTCTCACTATCAGACTTTTAAAATAATCCCACTTTCCAGATGTCCTTTGCCTGCAAACAACGAACTCCAAATAATTTTACACAAGTTCCTGTCTGCACCAATAAAGTTGGCTTTGCTCCAGTTTAGAATGTTAACATGCCCTTAGCAATTACTAATTTAAAGCTAATAGACCTGTGGTCGCTGATCCCAAAAGACTCAGCCAATGATACTTCGGTCACTTTCCCTGCCCAATTTCCTAATATCCCATTTAGATATTAAGTGAATTCCTTTGAGAGCAAACGAAATAAGGAATTACTGCTGAAACCTTATGGTTTGCAGAGTCAGATGTACGTTTTTGTTGTACTGCAGCTGACAGTGGTACATCTGAAGGAGCCAATAAGCAGTCTTTAAGGCTGTTGAAAGGAAAGTATAAGCAATTGAAAGACTGTATTGCAATAATAAGTTAGGAACACAGAGATCAAGAGTTCAAATATCAACCTGGCAAGATGTGACCTGAATTAAGTGCTCAATTAATGGGTAAGCAGTAGGGAAGGAATATAATGAAATGATCAAAGCTGCTTGCAGAGAATGTGTAATTCCATTAGTTCATTTGTGCCCCATAGCCAATATCGTGGATGTGTATTTTAGTTTATTTTATAGTAAGAATGCTTTTTATTTATGTACTACTGTAGTTTTTGAAATTACAGAAATAATATCAGTGAAAGCTGAAGAAAGGTTCAATCAAAAAAGTGAATGGAGAAATTAGAGTGCTCTTCCACGCCAGTTAACCAGTCTCCCTTTTCCTTCAGACATTGACTGTAAACACGCCGAGAAGAGATCGGCTCAGCGCCGACAGTATAAACAAGGTGCAGAACAAGATGGCGAAGAAGGAAAATCACACAACCACTCATAGCACGAAGAAAGAGATGACTGACATGAGCACAAACTTCCTGCAGAGAGACGCAGCTGCCACCTACACCCAGACTGAGGTAAGAAGGCAAACCAAAGCATTCAAACATCTGGCTTCCATTTTCATCTTTCATCAGAAATCGATCCAAGACAATTACACAGAAAAATAGCTAAGACTAAATTGAACTGCTCCAAGGTTTGGAAGCAGGTCCTGCCTAAAAAGGCTCTCAGTGTATCTCCACTGTAACATCAGAGGTCTGACCATTTGACGGATAGATGAAGGGCCAAAGTGTTTTAAAAGAGGTGTAATTTGTTACTGAGATTTTATGCTCCTCAGATACTATCAGGAATGCACCAAGTGCCATCATCAAACCTTTTCAACATGCTGCCTACTAAGCTTGGATGCTGGAGCTACTTCTCCATGCTGTTGTGGCTTAATCTGGTTTGTTGATCCCAACAGAAAAAATCCTCTGAGGTTCGTGATTTCTATGCCAGGACAGAAGAACACGATTTAGTTGTCAAGAACAATGTCACTGAAAATGCATCTGAGCAGTTCCAGTAACCTTTGGCCCAGATTTGGCCCACACCGTTCCAACTTTGAGCCACAGCCTCTGGAAAAAGAACATCCCACTATTTCAATGTGCCAGTTTTCCATTTCCTAAGTTACTCTGAATGTGATTGCCCCACTAACGCCAAGTTAAGCACTTTGAAATGTGGGCTCAATGCCCACTCAGAACAGAGCAGAAACTGCCCAAATTCATTTCAGTTTAGGATCCCGAACAACTGGCCAATAGATCAAATCAGCACAAGCTGTATTCAGCATGATCCCAGAGGGCAAAGTGCCAAGACTACATGCTACTTGATATGGCAAGACAAGTATTAAGTTGCTGTTTTATTGAGATATACATTGGAATTTGTAGATAAGCGGCTTGAGCAAGGATGGTTTGAAAATAGTAAGGATTATCAGTGGGGATGGTTAGGGATTCCAGTGAGATTCTGAAAAGAGCAAGAAACAACATTCCAAAACCCACCATTGCAATTCAGAAAGATCCTGGTGCTTTTCCAGCTGCAAGCCATTTATAAGTGTGAACAAAACTGTGTAGGGGTTTTGATATGCACCTTGAGATTCAATCATCAGCAAAATGAAAGATTTGAATATACAAGGTGTTTCTTAATCTTAGAATATTCCAAAAAAAGTTGGAAGCTTTGGAAGTGCTCTTGAAGAACATTCACTGATATGATAAATAATACACAGTAGCCACATTAGACAAGCTCACATAAGCAGCCAACGATGTTGACTATATCTGTTTCAGAAAGGGGTTCACCCTTTCTTGGCCAGGGTATATAAGATAACAAAATGGCACTTTAAAAAAAAATTGCTAAAATTGCAATTCACCTTTGTGCTGGTGGAACGGTTCAGGGCTCAGGTGTCCAATGGATTATCTGTGGTTTGGCCAAGTCTGCATCGTTGGCATCGAAGCTCTCTGCACCAAAACATGCATTTAACTCCCAGAAGGCAATGGACTGCCCTGGTAACAAAACTGCAACAATTGGCAACTCACTGCTCCTGAAGTACAGCAGTTTGCTCCAGGGTTGCAACAAGCAGAGTGGAATGAATGAGTGTGACTGAGGCACAAAGACTTTGGATGATCTTTGCATGGGCCTCAATTGAACCTGGGGGACTGGCAAGCTGGATATGCTTATAATTTCCCAACTCGAAAAGTTGTGCTTCTGGCTCTGCTGAAATTTGTGGTTGGAGATGAACTTACCCATGCTGCTTGAAGTCTCTCACTTGATGGCAGGTAGTCTGGTCAATGGACCAAATATCTCCAAATCCATCAGCAATACACTCCTGTGAATGTTCCCTTGCAAAGTCCTTATCTAAGTCTCCCAAGGCAGAAATGACGTGAGACTTCTCCCTCTGGGGAACAAGATACGACTAGTCTCCACAATGGCCTGGTCTAATTGTGACTGACCAGTTTCAGAAGTATCTCTCTGCGAAATAGATGTCCCTAATCCAGTCTTTTTAAATCTTGTGGTGTCCATATCCGAGGTGGTCTTTGCTGTGCCAGGCAATGACACATTGACAATGACACATCCTCTTTCTCGTCAGCTGCGCTGTGCTCCTAATGCATGAATTGGGCCTGGTTAGGTGGTATCTGGTATCTATAATGAGAGTATGATACTGTTAGGCATGTTCGGTGAAGTGTTTTGGAGATATCAGATGTACACAGTCTACACATTCATTCATGGGAGAAGTAAAAGCATGTGAAAGAGCTGAATAGAAATATCTACAGTGCCTTCAGCTCCAGTTGGGCTAACAGCTGGGATACCCAAATGTGTTAGGAGGAAGTCCTTTTCCTCCATCCTGGTCAGCAAAGCGACTGGGATGAACTCTTCCAGTGTGTTCTAACAGAACCTGTTGCATTTTGCTTTATCATGCAAGTCTTGGGGGAATTCTGCTGTAATTATTTAATTTTTGAAATTCAATTGTTGTGAATGTGTGTTTTGAAATCAGTTCAGGTTAAGAAGTGCTGAGACAGCGAGAGGGGTGGATGAATTTGGGAGAAGGAACGTGACACTAAATGGTACAACATCAATATTTATGGAATTTCTTATTACATTTCTCTCAGTGAAGGGAAATTCACTGCTTGAGATGATTTCTGAGGCCTCCTCTTTTCCAGGTCTGCCTGTGGTGTTGCACATCACTCCACCCATGTTTATAGGTTCAGTGGTAAGTTAAGGTCTTGGTTTATTATTGTCACATGTACCCAGGTACAGTGAAAAGATTTGTTTTACAGACTATCAACGCGATCAGATATACCATACATTGATACAATCAGTTCAAACTCAACTACAATCGATAGAGCAATAGGGATGATACAGAGTACAGAATATAGTCTTAGCATTGTAGCCCATCAGTTCCTTAGACAAAGTGCAATATCCTCAATGGGATAGAGGTGAATCGAACCGTACCCGAGCTTATGGAAGGACCATTCAGAGCCTGATAACATAGGGGAAGAAGCTGTTCATTAGTCTGTTGGTGCATCCTTTCATGCTTCTGTACATTCTGTTGGATTGGAGCAGAGATAAGAAGTAATGATCGAAACATATCTCTGATTATGTTGGATACTTATCTGAGGCAGTGTGAAGGGTTGATGGTCAATTGTGGAAAGGCTAGTTTGTGTGATGGACTGGGCTACATCAACAACTCTCCGTAATTTCTTGCGGTCTTGGGCAGAACTCTTCCCAAACCAAGTTATGGTGCAACCCGATTAGTATGCTTTATATTGTGCTTCTGTGGAGTCACTGGAGACATGCCACATTTCCTAAGTCTCCTCAGGAAGTAGAGGCATTGATGTACATTCTTGGCTGTTGTATCCAGTGGTTGGTCCCCAACAGATCACTGGTGATATTAACTCCAAGGAACTTGGAGCTCGCAACTATTTCCACATCCACACCGATGATGCTGATTGGAGCATGTACTCCACCACGCTTCCTGAAGTCATTGCCTAGCTACTTCGTCTTGCTGACATTGAGCGAGAGGTTATTGTGCTGATACCATGTCACAAAAGTCTCTATCTTCTTCCTGTACTCCATCTCATCCATGTGAGTGATGCAATCTACCACAGTGGTATTGCCTGCAATCTTGTATATGGAATTAAAACTGAATTTGGCCATACAATTTTGAGTGTGGAGTGACTGTAATAGAGGACTGAGAACCTATCCTTGTGGGGCACCAGTGTTGAGACATTGTGGAGGAGTAAAGCATCCATAAAGTATGATATGTGGCAGTGACACAGGGGTGCTTTCGATATGTGTGCACCACAGATACTTCCAACAGCAGATCACAGTGCAGGTGCTCTTTAAGAGCTGGAACCCTACCATCATTTAGCTCATGAATGCATCAGCAGGGAGCACAACATTGGACCGCCTTGGAGTTAGCAAGAAAACAAAGTGTTGTGAGCTCAACAACACAGACAGATACCACATCCCAGCATTGCCATGTGTGGCTCCTGCAAGGTAAGGTAAAGTTTCTAGACATTTAACTGCAGTGCAATTTGCTAACCTGGGGATTCTCCGATCTGATTTTTTTAAAGGAAAGGCACATCCGTACACGACCTGACAAGTTTAACAAAGAGCTCCATCGGACGAGGGTTGAAAACAAAGACACTAAACCACTGATTGTGTTGCGCACAGAGCAGAAGCAATATGAGAGACACCATAAGCATAGACATTCCCAAAAACCGACCATTATACGAGCTACATACTACAAGGCAAAAGCCCCAGAGGACTCAGAGATGGCGGGAGATGAAGAAGTGGCAGAAGATGAGCGTAAGTGCACCATTCCGTTTCTTCTGATTATGTCAGCTGTAAATAAGAACAATTAGTTACAAAGTGAGTTTGGATATCCTGGAAAGACACAAAGTTGGAGTAACTCAGCGGGTCAGCCAGCATCCCTGGAGAACATGGATAGGGGAGGTTTTGGCTTTGGACCCTTCTTCAGACAGATTACAGGAGTGGGGAGAAAGAAAGCTAGAGAGTGGAGAGGCAGGGCAAAGCATGGCAGGTGAGAGGTGAACAGAGGTGAGGGGGAGTTTTGATAGGCAGGTGTTTGGACAAAGGTCAGAGATGAATACACATAAGGTGTGAGATAAAAGGATTATAGTTGCAAGTTTTAAAGTTAGAGGGTTGCTGAGGTGCGAATTGTGTAGCTAGGGGAAGGAATGTAGAGTACTGGGTGTAGGTTAAAGGAATGTTGGATATCCTGGCATTGTTAAGGGGCAATAAATAAAGTAAAGGTTGTCCCCTCTTCCGTAATATCCAGGATTCTTGCCCTTTGGCGTTGATATTTTTTCCTTCACTGGTTCTTGAGATGTTTTCTTTCACGAGAAAACTTAATTCCCACAAGTGCATCCGTTACACATCTGCGCTTCATTAGTGCACTCTTACGTGCACACTTCCTCCATCCATGGTATTTTGTCCTTTCTCACAAACTCTCCCTCTTCGATTTTGTGTCATCGCACAAAGTGATTTACCTTGGCACAGCATCAGCTTGGCGAGCCAGCAGTCTGAAAACCGCATTTGGGTTTGTCAAGGAAAATATTTGTCTGGGTTTCAGCCTGTTTATTAAACCAGCCCTGTTTTAATTTCAGTTATTTTTATTGGTAGCAACAAAATGTCTAAAGTTTTATTTTGTTTAAGGCAGTTTTCTATTGTGCCTGTGGTTTTATTCCTGCATTGCTTGTAGGGTGTATGTGTCTTTAGTTCTTGGAGGCTCTGGAAGGATGGCGGTTATAAGCTGTGGTATTCTCTGAATGAGAATGTCCAAACAAGATGTGGAAAACCTATATTTTTTAATGCATCACAAACCTGTTTGATATTGGCACCTCTTTGCATCATCAACTTGATTCCAAGAAGTGTTGAATTGTGTCCAATGTGTGTGTTCATTGGGAAATTGGAAGGAAAAACTTTCATTGATTGCTTTAGAGCAATATTGACACTTGGCTCCCAATTGATCATTAATTGGGGTGTGGTCAAGGAAGAACATGTAAAAGAGGATTAATTATTTTGTTGAAGTAGCCAGACTTAAATAAAAAGTCACTTCTAACATTTTCATCTCATACAAGCTTTTGGGTACACCAGGTGTTATATAGCACCCCAAGGGATCGAGATCTTGCATTAGCAGCAACCAGCTTAAATCAACAGGGCTACAGGTCAAATAAATATCATTGCAATTCATTGCCGAGAGGGATCAAAGGAGTACCTGCCTTCCCACTTGTTCTTTGGAGCAATATTTATTCCAAGCAGATTGTTGGGAAGCAGGAACAGGTGAAGCATAATTCTGTATTTTGAGCTGAGAGGAGTTAACTGTTTTGAATTATTTCATATCTGTGCTTCATTTATGCTCAAACACGCCTTATATTGAAAATAACAAAGCAAATCTCTAAGGTAAATTCAAGATATGAATAGAAAGGAGTATTCTACTTTGACCTATCCTATCTTAGTTTTATCCCCAAAATAATTTGAACTTTATTGTTTTTTACAATCTCAGAGAGTGGATAACACATCAAGGCTGCATTTAATCTCCATCTCCAGTTGTACATTCTTGAACAGTCACAATTCATCTGCATATCTAGTCTTCTTTCCAAACGTAAACTTTGTTTTTGTTTTATAAATAACTTTATTGAAAGCAAAAAACAACAGAGCAAACATAAATCAAATTAACATGTTGATCTCAACAACCACTGTACACCCAAAACTCTGCAATGTCCACCGACCACGGGAAGCTTAAAACTCCCTGTTCAGTGCCAGGGACAGACTGTCTGC
The DNA here is from genome assembly GCF_053455715.1 of Rhinoraja longicauda. Classification (NCBI taxonomy): domain Eukaryota; kingdom Metazoa; phylum Chordata; class Chondrichthyes; order Rajiformes; family Arhynchobatidae; genus Rhinoraja; species Rhinoraja longicauda. The sequence goes on along the minus strand of NC_135963.1, from coordinate 38,930,406 downwards.
TGTGGGAAGAGGCAAGCAGTCTGCAGGTACCAGCGGGAAGCTGCTGTGGTCAGGCCCAGGAACAATCCAACAAAGTTCCTCCAATTGTGTCACACCCTTCTGCCCTGGGTCCCTCTTGTTGTAGAGTACAGAAACAGCCACTTCTTTCCAACTTGTCCATGCCAATCAAGAAGCCCCATCTAAGCTCGACTCATTTACCTATATTTGGTCCATATCCCTCTATACCTTTCAGTCATACGGCATGGAAACAGGCCCTTCAGCCCAACTTGCCCACGCAGGGAGGTGGGACTAGTGTCCCCATCTACACTTGTCCCACCTGCCTGCATTTGGCCGGTCTCTCCAAACCTTTGCTATCCATGTACCTGCCCAAATGTTTCTTAAATGTTGTTATTGTAGCTGTCCCAACTATTTCCTCTGTTCCACATACCCGTCACCATCAACCATAAACATTGTGATAGTACCTGCCTCATTTACCTCCTCTGGAGCCTTTGTGTAAAAAGGAGCTCCTCAGGTTTCTAGTAAATCTTTCTCTTCTCATCTTAAACATCTGTCTTCTGGTTCTTAAATCCCCTACTCTGGGTAAAATACTTCATGCATTCACCCTATCTAGTCCCCTCATGATTTTATACACTTCTATCAGAGCATTCCTTAGTCTTCTGCACTCCAAGGAACTGAGTCCCAGCCTAATTATTCTCTCCCTTTACCTCAGACCCTCAAGTCCTGGCAACATTCTTGGAAATCTTCTTTGCACGCTTTCCAGCTTAATGGTATCTTACCTGTAGTGAGGTGTCCAAAACTGAACATAATACTCCAAATGCAGCCTCACCAATGTCTTGTATAATTGTAATATAACGTCCGAACTTCTATGCTCAAAGGCCTGATTGATGACAGCCAGTGTGCCAAAAGCTTTCTTCGTTATTCTATCCACTGGCAATGCTACTTTCAGAGAACTGTGTACCTGTACTCCTAGATCCCACTGATCTACAACACTCCCCAGGGCCCTACTGTTCCTTATTATGGCCCTGCCTGGTATGACCTTCCAAAATACAATTCACACTTATCTGAATTAAACTCCATTCGCCATTGCTCAGTCCACTTGCCCAATTGATAAAGATGCCGTTGTAATTCTTGATAACCATCTTCACTGTCTATGATACGAGCTTGTAATGGCTTCAGGCAGTGAATTCTGGGTGCATTGGAGTGTGCTGCTGATACAGGTGAAACCTTACTGTGCAGCAACCCCACTGGGACGGAAGGATTTTTTAACAGGCATTGGCAGATTTTTTTTAACAGGGATTAGGTATTTCTGGAATTAATTCATGGCATTTGCGGACACCCTTGAATTAAAAAATGGGCACAGAAAGAAGTGTCAGTTATAACTGAACAGATTGAAATGTGCCTGAATTTTAACACGGTGCCAGAGCCACAAACTCACTGACTCAGGCTGCACCTTGACATTCTACGCAACCTCAACGATAGGTTTTTCCCCACAAACACATTCATAGCATAGCTTAGCTTTGCCCACCTTCTGCTTATCTGCTTATCAAATCATTTGTGATTACACAGTTGGCTATTCCAACATTTCCCTGTACATTCTTTTACTCAAAGAACATCTTTAAGCTTGACCTCAGACGGAACTCTGCTGCTCCTGTCCAAACATTCACCAAGCCCCGATCACACTTCACTAGTGTCATTTACATTAGTTAATGTTGCTGTTCTTGTTTTTAAACTTTTCTCTTTCCCCTAATCTTATTCAGCCCCATATCATTCCAACATCACAGTGTAGCTTCAATTCTGATCTTTTACACAAGCTTGGTTTTCATCATTCCATCTTTAGTGGCTGTGAATTCAACTGCCAAGCAACTAAGTTCTGGACTACACTCCCAAAATTTCTCAGTCTTTATTTCACTTCATTCTCTCATCAATATGCCTCATTGATGAAGCGGTGGAGATCATGAATCCCAATATCTGCCTGTGTGCTTAGATTAGTTTAGAGATACAGCATGGAAACAGGCCCAATGGCCCACCTGAGGTCACGACGATCATTGATGACATGTTCACACTAGTTCTATGCAATCCCACTTACTCATCCACTCCCAACACACTAGGGGCAATCCACAGCGGCCAATTAACTTACAAACCCGCTCGTCTTTGGGATGTGGGAGGAAACAGGAGCACCTGGAGGAAACCCACGTAGTCACAGGGAGAATGTGCAAACTCCACACAGACAGTACCCGAGGTCAGGATTGATCCCAGGTACCTGGTACTGCAAGGCAGCATCTCTAATGCTGCGTCACTGTGCTGCCCTTGGTTCGGTGATAAATTTTACTTGATGTCACCATTATAATGTGCCTTCGAAATGATTTACTACAGGGCTAGCAATTGCTTTATCTCCTTATGATGGTGTTAAAATAGCATTATGGTGCACCGATGACATTTGTTAAAATCCTCATAAAGATCAAAATCTTTCATTGCATGTTTCACAGAAAAGCATCATTAGTTTTCCCTCTGACAGTGCTAAAACTGACAGTTACAGTGTGCCTTGCCTCCTGTTTTACTGTGAGTTCTTGCAGCTGCCAGCATTTTAATTTGCAGCCACCTTGAAAAGGGACATATAACAATTAAACACAAAAGTCTTTCGGTAGCAAAAGAGCATTGCTACTGAGGGAGTACATGGCGCAATAGCAATGTTCAAAGTCCTTCCTGTTGTCAGAAGTACTGCTGATGAAGAACAGTGTCCAGTGGAGATATGTTTCTTAAGCAAAGGGGCCACAGAAACCCTAAGGAGCAGAAATCCACAGCAATAATCTGGAATGGTCACAAGGCCACAAAACTACGATTGACTGTGACTTGACTTCTACAACAAAACATTCCAGTGTTTTGACTGACACTGTATTTGAAAAATTTGAGAGGATTAATAAATGGAGTCTGAGATTTGACCTCTAAATAACATGGCTTCAGGAAAAAGGATTAGTCAAAGATTTATAAATAAGAACTGTTACTTTTCAAACCAGTGACGTTGAATTTGGGTGCTGCATTGTGGTTGTCATTTTGGGTGAGTTTTATGCTGAAGAAATGGTGTCACTGTCAATTAAAGCTCTGCTGAAAACGCAACAGTTAAATCCACAATTCCAGCAAACAAAAATTTGGACCATATCATTCTCGTCCAATCTTCCATGGTATGGTGTTATTGTTCTTGGAGTTGTGCAAAGGAATTCCTAGACAACTCATGTTGCTGCTTATCTGGAGACAGCTATGGATATATATTCATGTAGTTTACATTTGCTCCAATAGAAAACAATAGGTGCAGGAGTAGGCCATTCGGCCCTTCGAGCCAGCACCGCTATTCAATGTGATCATGGCTGATCATTCTCAATCAGTACCCCGTTCCTGCCTTCTCCCCATACCCCCTGACTCCGCTATCCTTAAGAGCTCTATCTAGCCCTCTCTTGAATGTATTCAGAGAATTGGCCTCCACTGCCCTCTGAGGCAGAGAATTCCACAGATTCACAACTCTCTGACTAAAAAAGTTTTTCCTCATCTCTGTTCTAAATGGCCTACCCCTTATTCTTAAACTGTGGCCCCTGGTTCTAGACTCCCCCAACAGTGGGAACATGTTTCCTGCCTCTAACGTGTCCAACCCCTTAATAATCTTATACGTTTCGATAAGATCCCCTCTCATCCTTCTAAATTCCAGTGTATACAAGCCTAGTCGCTCCAGTCTTTCAACATATGACAGTCCCGCCATTCCGGGAATTAACCTAGTAAACCTACGCTGCACGCCCTCAATAGCAAGAATATCCTTCCTCAAATTTGGAGACCAAAACTGCACACTGTAATCCAGGTGTGGTCTCACTAGGGGCCTGCACAACTGCAGAAGGACCTCTTTGCTCCTCTACTCAACTCCTCTTGTCATAAAGGCCAACATGCCATTAGCTTTCCACATTAAACTGCATCTGCCATGCACCCGCCCACTCACACAACCTGTCCAAGTCACCCTGCAACCTCATAGCATCTTCCTCACAGTTCACACTGCCACCCAGCTTTGTATCATCTGCAAATTTGCTAATGGTACTTTTAATCCCTTCATCCAAATCATTGATGTATATTGTAAATAGCTGTGGTCCCAACACCGAGCCTTGCGGTACCCCACTAGTCACTGCCTGCCATTCTGAAAGGGACCCATTTATCCCCACTCTTTGCTTTCTGTCTGTCAACCAACCTTCTATCCATGTCAGTACCCTACCTCCAATACCATGTGCTCTCATTTTGCCCACCAATCTCCTATGTGGGACCTTGTCAAAGGCTTTCTGAAAGTCGAGGTACACCACATCAACCGGCTCTCCCCTGTCAATTTTCCTAGTTATATCCTCAAACAATTCCAGTAGATTAGTCAAGCACGATTTCCCCTTCGTAAATCCATGCTGACTCGGAATGATCCTGTTACTGCTATCCAAATGCTCCGCAATGGAAAGTTTTCAATAGAAAAAGATGATTAATCATAAATAAGCATTTTGGCTCAAGTGGTAGTTTGGGATACTGCTGATGTATTAAATAAAACTAGAATGTGGTTTATTTATAATGAAGAGCATCACAAACGTTTGAATCTAGACCTGAACAAGGGTTTGCTTTGTGCCGACACTTGTTTCAAGAAAACAGCACTGAGGAACCTTAAAAGGCCCCAGGCTCCGAAAATTCTCACTCCAGCTGCGGTTTTCACCCATACTGTGTTCAGTGTTAAGATCAACCTGATGGGAAATGTCAATAAATGAAGCAAGTTTCATTTCCAACATTGATGTTAAGATTTAAATAGCTTTGAATTGGAGCCAACAAAAGCCAATAAAATATCTGCAGTTGTAATCATCTTTATTCTGAAAATAATGGAAACCAACAAGGTTTTACTGGATACTTAGTTTTATTTAAAAAGAGGAAATATGCAGCAAGATGTTTAACATAAGAAAGGGATAAAAGACTATGGTTACAAAAGAAGCACGGTACGGCACGGTAGCGCAGGGCGGCACGGTAGCGCAGCGGTAGAGTTGCTGCTTTACAGCGAATGCAGCGCCGGAGACTCAGGTTCGATCCTGACTACGGGTGCTGCACTGTAAGGAGTTTGTACGTTCTCCCCGTGACCTGCGTGGGTTTTCTCCGAGATCTTCGGTTTCCTCCCACACTCCAAAGACGTACAGGTATGTAGGTTAATTGGCTGGGTAAATGTAAAAAAAAAAAAATTGTCCCTAGTGGGTGTAGGATGGTGTTAATGTACGGGGATCGCTGGGCGGCACGGACTTGGAGGGCCGAAAAGGCCTGTTTCCGGCTGTATATATATGATGATGATAAGCCTTTCAGTGGATCTTAACTCACTGTTTCTTACTCTCTGAACAGAATCCAGCTCTGCCAGTGGTGAGGATGGAACCCTTCTCTTTTTGGATGACCAACTTATTAAGCAGACTGAATCAGTGGGTAATAATTCTCAGACACCAAATCCTGCACTTACAACCATCATTCCAGAGACAGCAACAAAATCCAGACGCCAGCTGAATTCCACAGACGAAATGGAGTCTTTGACGAATGTAACAATTCTTGTTGCACGTTCAACAATTCCCAGTGTGACCAACTCGTCCAGCAGTAACAATACAACTGACTTTACTATGGCCAGCCCAGATCCACACCTTGCTAAGACCAGCCAAGCCAATGCCTCAGAGCCTGCTACTGTTATCAACGCCACTGCTTCCATCCCACTTCCCATCCATACTCTTGTTTCAGCTCTTTCCATAAATTCCACAGCAAACACAACTTTTACCTCCTTCCCAATCCCCACCCCCACCATGCCTAACGCAACTCACATCACAACCTCACCAGCTTCTGCTGGTACCACAGCTCCCATTTTACCACCCAATATGGCTCCCACATCCCCTGCAGTCACCACCACGACAATTCCTACTGATGAAGTTCCCATCACCTTCAATGTCTCCATCCTCACTGACGATGCAGTAACCACTTCAACCCACTCGAACACCATTGCTGCCCTTTCTTCCATGGCAACCACAACCAGCACCACCGACACGGCAGCAGCCCCCACTACTACTAGTGCTACCACAATTACTCCTGAGGATCCTACCACCATCCCTGTAGCCACTGCATCCACCACCATGAGTACTGTACCCATCGTCACACCCACCACCATGATCACCACAACTGTACCTAACACAACACCCACTACAACCACAGTACCAACCACCACGACCACCATACCCACAACTAAACCAACACCTACCACAACTGCCAGACCCACCACTGTCACAACCACCCTACCCACCACAACTACCCTACCCACCACAACCACCCTACCCACCACAACCACCCTACCCACCACAACCACCCTACCCACCACAACAACCACTACAACAACCCTACCTATCACAATACCCACCACTACGACTGATATACCTACCACAACACTCACTACAACCACACCCACCACAACTACTACAACCACACCTGCACTGACCACGACCATTGCACCCACCACCACACCCACAACTTCAACCATGGCAGACAACGTCACCAGCCTAAAGCGAAAAACCACAACCCGTTCACCAAAAGCCAGGACAACTTTAATCGCTCCCCATGCCAAAAAGAGACCTAATGTGGAGGGCACAAGGAGACAACGTGTAAACCACAAATCGAATGATGGTTACAGAAGTTTTGGTATGTGAGCTTCCAGAATTTGCTTTTTTTTTAAATGGCAGGTTACATTGATCATTCCATTTATTGAGAAATGTTCTCCAATGTGGTATTGAGTGCTCTGGATTCATAGTTTTATTTTAAACTATGATAAGCATTCAGACAAATACATGGTAAACAGAAATAGAGATAAAACAGAGAGGTAAACAGAAAATGCTGGAAACACACGGCAAGTCAAGTAGCACGTGGATAGAGACGCAGGTTAATGATCTCTCGTTAGAATCGTAAAAGTAAGAAAACAACTTTGGCCCCATTTGTTTTCTCACAGCAGGAGAACATTGGAACTCCCAACACAAACCCTGTCAGGCATCTGCCCTTCTTTGGCACTTCAGAACCTGCAAAACTTAAATGGATGCATCATCCAAGGGACTGCCTCAGAAGAAATCACAAAATCCATTCACCAATGTTCTCCTGGTACTCTGTGCAGCCAGCACCAGATGTGATTCTAGCCATGATCCAAATGGACAAAGGCCCAGAATGGAGTTGAAAAAGACTGCTCTTAACATCATGGCAACATTAGTGTGTCATCAGGCAGCCCTGGTGTAAATAATGTCAGTGGGAATTGGAGAATGGTCTGAATTGATTTGAATCTTTGCTGGAAATGGTTGTGGATGTTGGAAACTGTAGAGATGGTTCCCGGACACCATTGTATCTTTAACTACTTTAATGTACACATATCACTGCCCTAGCTGCACATGGTCTGTCACGATCACTGGAGCCCCTGCTAGGGGTGGGGAAGCTACAATTATACCAACCGGTGAGGGAGTGGTTAACATGGACATCGTCACTATCAATTAAAGGAGTACACACATATCATCTACATCCTTCCTCTACAAAACAAACAGTGAGTGACAGGGCGACCACGTCTCATGCGCTAGGGTAAATGCAGACAGTAAGGCACAGGAATACGGAATCACACGTAATCGCCGTAACGGACAGGCGGCCTGACCAGGCGACCAGACCGGGTCCGAACCTCGCCATCACCTCCTTCTCCGACGGGAACAAGCGGGGACGGTGCCGGGGCACGGGGTGGGCTACGGACGGGAGAACCCCTGGGCGATGAAGGCAGCGGGGGGGGCGGCGAGGAGGAGGAGGAGGGCGAGGAAGCCGGAGAAAACGGGACCGCAGCCGGAAGACGGACAGGAGAAGGACCAGGGGGGGGGGCCCAGAGGAGCGGGCAAGTCACTGGGCCGCGAAAGTGGCAGTGGAGGGGCATACGGAGCCGCCGGGGGAGGGATGGGCTCGTTCACGAGCCGGAGATGCTGGCGGGACCGGCGGTACACCTTGCCGTCATGGTTGACCAGGTACGAACGGGGGGAGCCAGCAGAACCGACGACCACGGCCAGTCTGGAGCGGCCAGAAATGGACCTCATACGGACGACCTGGCCGGGAAGAAGAGGGCGGAGGACACGGCAGGACTCGTCGTGGGAGCGCTTCTGAATACCGTGTCTGCGGGCAATGCGTTTCCGGACTAAGGCAGGTTTAAGGGCAGAGGGAGACAGGGACTGTTGAGACACCGGGACCATGGGCCGCGTGACACGGGACATGAGACGCTGAGCCGGGGAACCCAGGGCATGATCGCGGGGGATGTTGCGGAGGTTCAGCAGGGCCAGGTAAATGTCGGAGCGGGACAGGCGGCAACGTTCCAACAGTCCTTTAGCGCTGCGGACCGCGCGCTCGGCCAGGCCGTTGCTCTGCGGGTATTCCGGGCTGCTGGTGTAGTGCCGAAAATTCCACCGTTCAGCAAAAGCACGGAACTCGGCGCTGGTGAACTGGCTGCCGTTGTCCGATTGCATGCTGGCTGGGGACCCGAAGGTGGCAAAGTGGCGGCGTAGCTTCTCGATGACCGCGGAGGAAGATAGGGAGTGGAGCTGGTCAACTTCAAACCAGCTGGAGTAAGAGTCAACTAGCACCAGAAAGTGCTTTCCGTGCCATTCGAAGATGTCGGTTGCCAGCGCGGACCAGGGCAGGTTAGGGGCTGGCTGCTGCAGGAGCGGCTGCCGCTGTTGCTGTGGAGCGAGGCTGTTGCAGGTAGGGCACGCGGAGACTCTATCTCGGAAATAGCGAGGCATGTCAGGCCAGAAGAACTGACTCTGAGCGATGGAAAGGGTCGCTTCGGCCCCGGGATGGCCACGATGAGCAGTTTCGAAATATTGTTCTTGTAGTGCTGCGGGCACCACCACCTTGCGCCCCTTCACAATCACACCCTCACGCAGCACCAACTCGTCACGAACCAGGAAGTAAGGCACCGCTGCGGCCGGCAGGGAAGAACGGCGGCCTGGCCAGCCCCGTTTGATGATCGCGGCCAGCTGTTGTAGCGAAGCGTCAGCTGCCGTGTGCTTGGCCAGGGACTTCAACTGACTGGAGGGCACGAAATTGACGTTTAGGACTATCAGATCGGACGCCTCGTATGGATGTCGGGTTGTGGATGGGAGGGGCGCCCGAGACAGCGTATCAGCAACAAACATGTCCTTGCCCTTTCGATAAACCACGGTGAAAGTAAAACGTTGTAGCTGGAGCATCATGCGCTGGAGCCGGGAGGAGGCCACGTGTATCGGCTTATTGAGGATGGTAACCAGAGGCTGGTGGTCCGTTTCAACAGTGAAGCAAGTGCCCAGGATATAGTCCTTGAATTTGGAGCAGGCAAAAACAACTGCCAGCAGCTCCTTCTCAATCTGGGCATAGCGTTGTTCCGCGGTCGTCATCGTGCGGGATGCATAGGACACCGGCAGTTGCACCCCGTCGTGGACCTGCAGGCAGGCGGCCCCTAGGCCAAACTTCGATGCATCACATGTGAGAACGATGGGGCGCTGGAGGTCAAAGTACTTCAACGTAGGCATGCTGATCAGCTTAGATTTGAGGGTGTCGAATGCTTTCTGGTGTTGCGGGAACCAGGCCCAGGCAGCATCCTTTTTCACCAGGTCCCTCAGAGGGGCGCTCAGTTCACTCAGGTCGGGGATGAACTTTCCCAGGTAGTTGGCCATGCCCAAGAAGCGCTGTAGGCCAGGCACGTCAGCAGGTGCAGGCATCTCGGATATTGCGGCTGTCTTTTGCGGGTCGGGCTTCAGCCCTGATGCTGTGAAGACGTGTCCCACGTAGGTGACCTCAGGGACCCGGAACCGGCATTTCTTCGGGTTGAGCTTCAGGTTGACATCTCGGGCCCGCTGTAGCACCTGGCAAAGGTGGTGGTCGTGCTCAGCGACATTCTTCCCGTAAACCAGAATGTCGTCGACAATGATGGCACACGGGAGCCCAGCAAACAGTTGTTCCATGGTCCTTTGGAACACTTCGCTGGCAGAGTTGATCCCAAACGGCATGCGGAGGAAGCGGTACCTGCCGAAGGGGGTGCTGAAGGTCGTCAGGTGCGAGGATCGCTCGTCCAGAGGTATCTGCCAGAACGAGCTCTTGGCATCGAGAACCGAGAACACAGTGGCAGGGCCGACCTGTGCAACAACATCCTCCACTGTCCGCATAGGATAATGCGGGCGCTTGATAACCAAGTTCAAGTCCTTAGGGTTGATGCAGATCCGTAGTTCACTCTTATCCTTCTTCGCAGCGACGACCATAGTGGAGACCCACTGGGTGGGGACCGTTACTGGCTTCAGGATGCCCGTGGCCACCATCTCGAGAAGAGTGGACTCGACCTTGTCTCTCATGGCGAAGGATACCCGATGCGGGGGACGGACAACCGGCGTGATGTCGGGGTTGAGGGCAATCTTGTAGCTGCAGGGCAACTTCCCCAGCTTCGAGTCAAAACGGTCCGGGTACTCGGCCAGCGGGTTTAGGGGTGCCTCCACCATGTGGACATCGCTGTGGAATCTCACCAATCCGAGGTCCTGGCAGGCCTCCACGCCGAGCAGGGGGACACATTTACCGTCTAACAGAAAGAAAGAAAGGGGCCGAGAGGTCTTCAGCACCTTGCAGTGGAGAGTGGCCTTCCCCACAGGAACAAGTACACCGCCCCCATATGCACGCAAAACAGCACTGTCTGTAGAAACGAGCTCATTATCTCTTATCTTCTTGAATAGGCTTGTTGACATAACATTGGCAGCAGCCCCCGTGTCCACCTTAGCAGAGAAGGCCATGCCATTCACCGTGACTCGGACGGTTGGGTCTGTTATCAGAGCAGGTGCACCTCGCAGGGAAAACACACTCATTTCGCTCTGGGAAGAGCCAGAGTCAGACAGGGGGAGTTCATCATGCTGGAGATGAGAACCAGACGCGGTATCATCACGTGTCAAGTAGCAAGAGGGTTTCTGCCGTGGCTGTGCAGGGTTCCCACGGGAACGGCAGGCCGCCGAAAAGTGGTTGGGCTTATTGCAGAGATTGCAGGTTTTCCCCATCGCCGGGCAGACATTAAACCGATGCGAAGTAAAGTTGCAGTTCGGACAGCGTTGGCGTGGCCTAGAGCTCGGCGTCGGGCTTGCCCTCTGTCGCCGAGGAGCAGAGGTGAAGCTAGCTGCGTGGACCACAGGGTCCGGTGGCTGTACAGCAGAGGAGACAGCCTCAGCTAAACGAGAGGCATACAACGCCTCATGGAATGTCAGATCAGGCTTACGTAGCAGCTCTGAGCGCAGCTTACCATCCCGTAGACCAAAGACCAAGATGTCGCGGGTTAGAGTCTCAGGGGTGAGGACGTGCAGGTCGCATCGGCGAGCCATTCGGCGCAGCGCGGCCACGAAATTGTCAACAGATTCCCCAGGGTTTTGGCGTCGGGAGAACAGTTTAAAACGCTCTAAGATGTGGTTCGTGGGGAGGTCACACATAGCCGTAAATTTAGCAAGCAGACATACCGGGTCCTGGACACTCTCGCCTTGTCCATAGATGAATGACTCCGACCGCTCAAGCGCTTCGGGACCAGCCAGGTTCAGTAAAAGGGAGGCTTTGACCGCAGGGGCCACGGCAGGGTGAGCGATTGTGGCATAATGCTCAAAGTCACGTCGGAACACACTCCAGCGATGAGTGATGTCTGCATCAAAGACCAAGATGTCAGGTTTGCGACAGGCAGAGGCCATCACGGCACAGGGAGGGGGAACTGGAACTAAGAAAACAAAACCCGACAAACTGAAGACGCAGGAAGAACCACTTCTGACACCATGTAGAGATGGTTCCCGGACACCATTGTATCTTTAACTACTTTAATGTACACATATCACTGCCCTAGCTGCACATGGTCTGTCACGATCACTGGAGCCCCTGCTAGGGGTGGGGAAGCTACAATTATACCAACCGGTGAGGGAGTGGTTAACATGGACATCGTCACTATCAATTAAAGGAGTACACACATATCATCTACAGAAACTATCTTTGCAACAGTGTTTGGCAGAGACAGCTTTCTTACCTAGGCTATTGTGGACAACAGTTTTTGAATTAACCACACTGCATCATGGTTAGAGAGTGATCTATAGATCAGATTAGTTAAGGATGACAAATATCTTACCCTGAAGAACACTGATAAACCATTATTTTTACCGCACTCCGCCATGAATAATGGTCATAAAAAAACAGTAGAGCACAGAACAGGGCCTTCAGCCCACAATATTCGTGCCAAACATGATATCAAGTTAAATTAATCTCCTCTGTCATTACCAATGGTAGTTTATCATTCCAGATTTATTTCATTGACTGAATCCAAATTCCCCACCTCTTGCAATGATCTTTGAATTGCTTGGCCCCAGATGAATAGTCCAGGCCCCTGGATTATAAATCTAGTAACATAAATATAAACATCATCATGCTGTGCCCCAGGACACATAATTGAGATGCATCATGTTCATCTGAATACTCATCGGGGTCCTGTGCAGCAAGAATCTCACCCAGAACACTTTCTGTATGAAGGTCAAATTGTAATATTTAAAAAATCATTCTATCTTCACTTTGAACTATTGGTCTAAGACATGTCATTGGGTTTGGATCAAGATGGTTGAAATAGTTTTTTACGGAAATAGTTGCTGAGGATAATGACTGGGCAATCAGAAATATCAGAAAGTAGTTCACTGTTAACACATTACCATGGTCAAATCTCAATCAAAACTCAAAAGAGCCTATCCTTTATCCAGATTTGCCATGACCAAGCCTGTTAACACTCAAAATCTTCTGCACTGACCTCTTTCATTTGCAGGCAGTTTCCAAAACAATACTAGTATTGTAACACGATATATTTGGCTACCTGGAACAATTGCCAAACAAATTACAGGCTTAAGTTTCTGCTTTTGAAATGTCCAGATAATTTTTAATTAATCTGACCCAACCATTGAGAAGCCATTCTGGATGAAATATTAAAAGTATTCTTCCACTACCATCCTCTGCCTCCTATTACCAAGTTAATTTTGGATCCAATTAGCCAACTCACCTGGGATACCAAGTGCGTGACCATCTTGTACCTTGTCAATTGCCTTACTATTAATTGATAAAAAATACATCTCTTGATGCTCCTGAACACATCATCAGTGATGTAACCTGGGGTCATTGGGTGTTTTGGGTCTTTCAACATCAGACACCCTCGCCTGGGCGACCCAGCCGTGGTCGATCAATGCCCTGTCTTAATTAATCCTCATTAATTCCTCAAAATCGCATTAATTAATTGCTCAAAAAACACGATTAAATTAATGAGGGGATTTCTCCCTCACAAAGCTAAAATTACTATCCTTGCTTGATAAGTCCCTGCAAATCCAAATAAATCCTACCCTTTAGAATTTTCTTCAATAATTTTCTTACCACTGACATAAGGGTGCCCTGGCTTGACTTATTTATTGCACATTTATTTTCTCAAGTGAAAATTTATTGCATTTATTTTCTCAAGTGAAGATTAACAATGGTGACGTTAAACTCTATTCATATTTAATACAAGCAGACTAATAGGTTATAAAGTGGTTTCACTAAGTATTTCAGACTGTACTGTGGTATTCTATGAAATTGTTTCAACCATGTTGAATGAAGAGCAGATGTGAGCTCGATAATTGACAATTCTACCACAATTGTAATTTGGTTTCTGTTCTAAAGACAGTGAGAGTTTTTATTTTGATGAGAACAGATTGCCTCACTTTTATGTTTTACTCTTGTTGAAGTTTCTCAAATTGGCAGACCATTTAAGGAGCCTTTTGAGTATTGGAATATTGGACAATTCACTCCTTTCATAATGATTGTTTGCCTCAGGAGCTTTTGATCAGTTGTCCCTGCATGAATATTTAACATTCTTGTGCAGAGAGTTAATATTGTGTAATGGACAGTGAAGAGTTATTGAGTCATGGAGCCATATAAAATGAAATCAGGCCAACGGGTAACCCTAACATGCCAATTTGTCATCTGCAGATGAGTGCAAGGAGACGTTGTCTACTATCGCTAAACCCAAGACCAAGCACATTTATGGGAGGAATGAAGGGGCCTGGATGAAGGATCCATTTGCGCGAGGTGACAAAATCTACATCACCAATTATTATTATGGCAACACCTTGATAGAGTTTCGCAACATGGAAAACTTCAAACAAGGTGAGAACAAAGTATCGCAAATACAATGAATATTATAGACAATAGACAATAGACAATAGGTGCAGGAGTAGGCCATTCAGCCCTTCGAGCCAGCACCGCCATTCAATGCGATCATGGCTGATCACTATCAATCAGTACCCCGTTCCTGCCTTCTCCCCATACTCATGTCCTTTGTTCCAGAGAATACAGACCAGTTCTTTTCCCAATTCTAAAAGTCCATGGACTTGAAGCTTTAACTGAAAAACTTTGCTTCACAGATGCTGGTTGATCCGATAAGTGTTTCCAATATTTTCATATTTGCTTTTCTAGTCACCCGATCAACTTCAGCACATGAACAAATTGTCTTGCGCTCCTCCCTCATTAACTAAACCTCAAGAACATTTTTGCCTATTCCGATAATTTACATTCCACACAGGATTAGTTAAAGAAGGGAAAATGGAGAGTAGGAATGAATTGGTCTTTGTTGCATTGGAGAGGTTGTTGCTGATGGGCTCCCAGAGAGATTATCCAGTGATTTTAGCATTTTACAGTTTACTAGACGGCCCATGCACCCGTTGGGTCCCGTTGTTACTAAAGGTACTCTGGGCGCTCCACCGCCGGGCCCGGCAACCCTCCCGCAACTGTGCACGCGCGGATACCAGGCCTAGCAACCCTCCTGGCCTGACAAGTGGGAGCCCTCTGCGCAGGCGCGGTTTCCTGGCCGTTGAAACTCCCCCAGGCCCGGAGGCGTGTGAGGGGGGAGAGGAAAGGGGAGAGGGAGCCACTCATCCTGGCCATCGCGGCGGTCAGCAGCAGGAGAGCGTCCGCGAGGCGCTGCGCCATCTTCTTTGACCTCTCTTCCGCCGCGTTGCACCACGGGAGGAAGATCTAGCAAGGTGGGCACGCCAGGACAGGCGCCAGTCCTCCCGACGCTACTATGCAGGCGTACCGCCGCCAGGCACGGCAACCCTCCCCCGTTGTGACGCCGTATTAGATCAAAATGACAATCTCAAAATGCTGATCTCATATATGACCTGTTGGGTTCCCATTGTGACGCCGAACATGGAAGTATTAGATCAAAATGACTTGTCCCATTCACAGTATAAAGTTTATTAAAGTTTATAAAGTGAATAACTTTTAAAATATAACAAAACTTGATACTGCACACCGCAGGTGAATTGTGAGTAAGGTGGGCCTAAAATTGTCATGCTATCATGTACCGTTTTGGCTGTAGTTCAGGAACAAACAAATGAGAGTTTTAGTATATAGATATAGATGTCAATGGCAGATGAAAAGACATGTTCATTTTTGCTGGTAGTAGAAAGATTAGGGGGGGGGGAGCTGCGAGAAGGATTAGCTGAGTAAGTGGGGAAGAAGCATAATACAGATGTGTAAGGTTACTGACTTTGGTTGGAAGGACTAACCAGAGTGGTCCTTAAAGCTTGATAAATTAGTAAATGCTGGTGTACAGCGGGATCTTGGTGTGTTGGGTTACAAGATGGAAAAAAATAAGGATGCAGATAAAGCAAGCAACTAGAAACGCATGATCTCTTAGCCTTTCTGCAGGGGTGTATGACTTGGTCAGCTTGTGTGGTATTATGTAGAGACCATATTTGGTGTACTGCATCCAGTTGGCTTTTATACTTAAAGACAGAAAAACTTACCTTGGGGTCAATATGTCATTGCTTAAAATTATTGATTTCCAGAATGAAAGGGTTGTTCTTTGAGGAGAAACTCAGAACTTCACCAGGATGTTGCAGCGGATTAAATGTTTCAGTTATGAGGAGAAGCTAGACAACACAGGGATTGTTTACTCTCGAGGAGTCTGCGGCATAACCTGATTGAGGAGTGCAAAATTATGAGGGGAATCGATATGGTTATTTATAAGAAACCTTCTGCAAAGGTGCCCAAAACTAAAGGATATGGGACCAAGGTAAGATGTAGAAGACTTATATGGGATCTAAAGGAAGAATTGTGGCTGAAATTTGGAATGGAAGGTCTGTGGGTGTTGGTTGTGGCAAAAATGATCTAGATACCTCTCCCTCTAGTTGGAGGGTATGAAAATCAGGAGCAAAGTCCCAAGATATGGGCCAGTTCTTCATGACTTAGAGAAGGAGAAACCTCCTTTTGCTGAGAGTCGTGTATTTTAGGGACTTTTCCAGAGGACTGTGGTTGTTTGAGTGTATTCAAGGCTGATATCAATAATGTTTTAGACAGTAAGGGAATTTGATGAAATGAGGATTAAACAGAAAGGTGGACAAATAGTGTCCACCATGATATGAGTAAATGGCAGAGCAACTTTAAGGAGCTAAAAGGTCTTTTCCTTTCCATTATTCCATAATTTTTCATCATTCAAGCATCCTAAATAAAATAATAACAGAAATTAAGATGGCATTACCCCCACTCACTACAAGAGGTTAGGAAATGTAAAGAGTATTTCAGAAACCACAGTACAATTTAGTAATCAATAGACAATTAAAGTCACAGAGTCATCCAGCACAGAAACAGACCCTTTGGCCCACTGTCCATTAACCACCTATTTACACATCCCATTTTATTGTACCCACATTGTCATCAACCTCCCCAAATTCTACCAACTAGCTATAAACTGGGGGAAATTTAAAGCAGCCAATTAAAACACTGACCTTTGAAATGTGGGAGGAAACTGGAGCACCCCAGGAAAACCCACTTGGTCACAGAAAGACCATGCAAACTCCAGACAGACAGCACCAGGGATTGGGATGGACACTGGAGCTGTGAGGCAATGGCTCCTCGTGCTGTGCCACTGTGCTGCTCAGCTACGCTACTGTGCCGCCTTGAAATTTTTTTCCTTAGAGCAAAACCTTAACCAAACCTGCACAATCAGACCTCGATAGGCTAATCCATGCCTGCTTTGTAGCTCAATCTTGGAAAACAGTATGTGATTCCGACACACTTTTTAACAAAGACTTTTCAAAATGGGAAAGGCAGTTGGAGCCCAGACCCACCCATCATATGCATAAAATGTTTCACACCCAGATTTGGCAGATATTTAAGATGTTCTGCTGAAACTATAAGAGAACATTATAACATTTTTCTACCGTCCTTTGCTCATAACACAATCCTTATCCACAAGTTATTTATAAGGAGCATTACAAATTATTATTTCTCACTCGGGTTTGGACACAATTGCTGAATCTGGTAAGGAATTATTTCCTGGTGAATTGAAGCATTCTGTGGTCAGAGATCCTAATCCTCAGGTTGGCTACTCGTTTTATCTGGAATACAGGTGACATTAATTCTACTGTGGCCAAGCCAACCATGCAATAAGTAGGTGTATGATCTAATAATTCCTTGCCGACAATGAAAATTAATAGAAAACAGAAAAGATCAAGTTAAAAAACATAAGCCTGCTCTAACATCCTCAATGATGGCCTTGTCACCTGCTGCTGTTTCAAAACATCCATGAAGAATGGTAACACAGATGGTGTCCTAGAGTGGCCAGGTACCACTTAAAACAAATTGAAATTAAGCACTCTCTTCAGGGGATGACTACTGCGGACCCCAAGAAAATATTGACACATCTGTTTTTAATGGATCTATAAAGAAACCCTCTCTAAATGTGCCTGTTATATATAATCCAAACCTTCAGTAATTTACCACAACCTCAAAAATGTATTCCAGTATAGAGTAATGATGCCAGTTCCCGAGTTCTCCTCTAACAATTGCTTTCCTAGAAGTTCTCTCATGGTGGTCAGGAAGGAAGAGAATCAGGTATACAGGGCGGGACTGACGTATGATGAAAGAATGGGTCGACTGGACTGTGTTCGCTGGAATTTAGAAGGATGAGAGGGGATCTTATAGAAACATATTAAAAAATTTAAGGAGTGGACAGGCTAGATGCAGGAAAAATGTTCCCGATGTTGGGGAAGTCCAGAATCAGGGGCCACAGTTTAAGAATAAAGGGTAAGCCATTTAGGGCTGAGATGAGGAAAAACTTTTTTACCCAGCGAGTTGTGAGTCTGTGTAAAAGAAAAAAAACTAAACAAGTGACAACCTAGTCATCATGCCATTCATTCCTTTTTAAATTTAAAATTCATACACTGAAAGTTTCCAAAGATGATGTCCAAGGCATATGAAATTATGAGAGGCATAGAAGGGTAGGCAGTCACTACATTTTTCCCAGGGTGGAAATGCCAAAGACGAGGGAGGCTTAATGGTGAGAGGGGCAAAATTTAAAGGAGAAATGCGGGGCAAGTTATTTTACACAGAGAGTGGTGGCTGCCTGAAACATACTGTTGGGGTGCTGGTGGAGGTGGATACTATTAAAGCGGGTTTTACAAGTCATTAATAGCAAATAAAGTATGGACCAAAATTGATAAAATGTTGTTGTTCAAAACATAGAAACTTGGTTTTGCCCAGCTTTTTGATTCTGGGCCATGGGTGCAGTGGAATGACCAAAAGGTAAATAATAGAGATGATCTCACAGAAATTGCAGACCAGCCAGCCAAGTCTACTTCTAAATCCCATGACTTAATTCTAGATACAAGCTACAAACTCCCTGAAAATGGTAACACAAGGAGATAGAGTGGTAAAGAAGGGGCATGGTATGCTCTCCTTCATCAGGCATGGCACTGAGTACGAGTAAGAAAGCCATGATGCAGCTTGATAGAACTCGGTTAGGCTACATTTGGAGTATTGAGTGCAGTTCTGGTTGCCCCATTACAGGAAGGATGTGGAGGGTTTGGAAGGTGTGCAGAAGAGGTTTACCAGAATGATACCTGAATTAGGTATTAGCTAGAAGGAGAGGTTGGACAGATAGGGATTGTTCTCTCGGGAATGCTGGAGGTTGAGGGGAGACCTGATAAAAGTATATACAATTATGGGAGGCATATATAGTGGAGACAGTCAGAACCTTTTTTCCAGGGTGAAAATACCACAAGACCTGAGAAGATAGCTTTGAGGTGAGAATGGCAAATGTTTAAAGGAGATAAGCTGGGCAAGTGTTGTTATACAAAGGATGGTGAGTGCTTGGAACGCTCAGTAAGGGGTGATGGTGGAAGTGGATACGATAATGGTGTTTAAGTGGCCTTTGGATAGGCACATGGATATGCGCGGAATGGAGATTGTAGGATCATATGCAAGCACAGGAAATTATTTATCTTGGCATTATGTTTAGCAGAGCCATTGTGGGCTGAATGGCCTGTTCCTGTGTTGTATGTTCTGTGTTCTATGAGTAATAATTTCTGATGAAAACCTGAAATATTTACTCTGTTCATCTCTCCTCAGATGCTGCTATCAGATGTGTTTCTATCATGTTCTAGTTTTAAGTCAGTACTAAGTAGTTCATCTGAGTTCTTTCATTAGTTCTGAGCCAGGAAATGGAAACATATAGACATCATTCAGTCTCTTAGATAGATTCCTGCCTTTAATTCACTCCAAGACATTCATTATTATTCAATATATCTAAACCCTCAGTTAAGTTCCCTAATCCAACTTGTTCTGTGGCTTCCAATAAGTGATCTGGCAGAATACCAATGCATAAATGAGGTAGGGCAGATTTTAGACATTCCAAAACTGGATCAGACAAAAGTATTTATTATCTATTTTGCCAAGTTTCCATCTGCCAAATACATTGTTTGGTGGGGAAACAAGCTGTCCAAATTGAGATCAAGCCCAAATACAATTAATGTATTTCATATGGGAGAGTTGCGATTGGCCTCAACATTGCAGGAAGGCAAGGTGCTAGTTCAATTCCTCTGAGGTTTCTATGCTCCCCCATCAGGCAGGGAAGGAACCAGGCTCTGCTGTTTGGAAACAAAGTGGGGCGATGAAATGAAGCACCAGGCAGCCATGATCGATTTGAAAGGCAGAAGTGGTTTGAAGATCTGATTATACATTCCCCATCCCCACCCCCCTCCAACCTTCCCACTGGCCCCTACTGCTCACCTTAAGGGAAAATGTTCCTGGTTCCAATTCATGCCTGGAGAAGACCAGTTGGACAAGTGTCGGTTGGCAGCTGGTGTCCATGGAAGCTGAGCAGAAACCAATTTCTAAAAGAGGGGCCCGGAAATAGAAAAGGCCACATTTGTAGTACTACATTCAGTTTTAGTTACCCTTCCATAGGAAGAATGCCATTAAGCTGGAAAGAGGGCAGAATAGCTTTATGAGGACATTGCCAGGACTCAAAGGCCTGAGCTGCAGAGAAAGGTTTAGCAGGCAAGGACTTTACTCATTGGTGTGCAAGAGTGTGATCTCATCGAGGTGGAAAAATATGAGGGGAATTGATGGAATGAATGCAGAGTCTTTTACCCAGGTTAGAGGAACTAAGAGCCAGAAGACATAGGTTTAAGGTGAGCAAGGGCAAGATATAATAGGAACCCTATTATATAGAGGCAATTTTTCTCCTCGGAGGGTGGTGGATATATAGAACGAGTTGCCAGCGGACGTAGTTGTGGCAGGTACTATAGCAACATTAAAAAGAAACTTGGATAAATGGATAGGAAAGGTTTAAAGGGATAAGGGCCAAATGCGGGCAAATGGGACGACAGTCACTTCTTCGATGAGCCATTTCGGTCGACATGGTTAAGTTGGACTGAAGGGCCTATGTCCATGCTGTATGACTAAAAGTCAATTTTAGTTCTTTTGTATCTCTAGGTCGCTGGAGTAACTCTTACAAACTTCCCTACAGTTGGATTGGGACTGGCCATGTGGTATATCATGGGGCATTCTACTACAACAGAGCATTTACACGCAATATCATCAAATATGACCTGAGGCAAAGATTCGTGGCAGCCTGGAGCCTTTTGCATGATGTGGTGTTTGATGAGGCCACTCCCTGGAGGTGGAAGGGCCGCTCTGATATAGACTTTGCCGTGGATGAAAATGGTCTTTGGATCATCTACCCAGCCATTGATGATGTGGGCTCCTTGCAAGAAGTCATAATGATCAGCAGACTCAACACCATTGACTTGTCCATCCAGAAGGAGACCACCTGGAGGACTGGCCTGAGGAAGAACTATTATGGCAACTGCTTTATGGTTTGTGGTGTGCTGTATGCAGTGGACAGCTACAATAAGAAGCATGCTAACGTTTCGTATGCTTTTGACACTCACACAAACACTCAAATCAATCCAAGGATGCAGTTTATCAATGAGTATTCATACACCACTCAGATCGACTATAACCCCAAAGAGCGCATCCTGTATGCATGGGACAAAGGCCATCAAGTCACATATGGGATCACATTTGCCTATTAGAATGAAAAACACTTCGACATTTATGATGTGCTTTCAGCACATGGCTTTGTAAAAAATATATTTCAGGGCATTGATGTTCTATTCATTCACAGATTGTAGATCAATCTGTTTTGTGTTAATATAATCAAAGTAACCTGCTTTAAACGAGAGACAATAAAACAGACACACAATGCCCCCCTTTGACTCGCGCTTTATACAATAATTGCACTCCTTGCATGTCATGACTGAGAAGAATATGATGCCTGCCGGACTTCCTTGCTGAATTTCAAGCACATTATTCTTTCTCCTTAAATTAGGCATGCTTGCTGATCAGAAAACCTGCATGCTCCATTAGTATTGGTCTCTTTGCATTGAAGAATCCAGCCTCTCTGCACTTTGAACTGGCCTTCACGAGACTGTTGGGAAAAATCACAGTGATGATTCAGCTTCACAGATGTAATTAAGTTTAGATGTTCTAAATCATGAAACAACTACTTTTCGCATCTTAATGTCAGACCTTGAAAGACGGCATAACAACAAATGGTACAATATGCACCATCTTCCAAAGGCCAGATAGTTGATCTCTGTTTCCAAGCATTCTGTATTGTGGATTATCCCCTCAATGATTGAAAGGTATGAATTATTGAAGTATGTATTGCACCTTACATTCACCGATTCGAAATAGCCACTTCTCATGATGCATTATTAATTGTCATGTGCTTTATAGTTACAAATATTTTTCTAGCATTTAGATTTTGCTCATAAATTGGATAGAAATCTAATCTTGCACTTTCTGTGAAATGCAGGGATTGGGTATATTTGGTTATTTGGTATTGACGAGAAAAGTTAATATGATGGCTTGCTCTAAGCACTGCTGATTCACTTAGAGTGTCTGAAACTGACATTGTAATACGATGTGCAGTTAATGACGCCTATATTAACCATCTAGTAGATGTGGAACTTAACCAGATGATATATCAGTTATAAAAAAAACATCTCATCTTATCCAGGTGTTTCTTCACCATATCTTGTAAATTGTGGCATTTTATTTTTATTCAATAATTGATACAAAGCAAACTGGTTTGCTTGGAACATCTGTACTGCTTAGAGCAACTAGAATGCAATATAATGCTTCTGACATCTATTAGGTATCCCACACCGTTTTATGGCTGAATGTGTCTGTTTGGCAAGGTAATGGACCACAGTGTTTTTGTACTGTATGCCTTGAGGGTTAGGATTGGGCTTTCTCAAGCCACGAATCAAAAAGAAAGAAATTTGCACTGCAATTCCCTCATAGTTTCACGAGAAGAGGAAAAGGGTGCTTGTCACGCATCCTTGCTGAGTTTCAAAAGGATTATTGTTCTTGCTTAAACTTGGTACAAGTGCTTGCCAATGAAAGCCACAAGCTTTTATATCAGTTGCTTTGCACAGAAGAATCCAACCTCAGTGTAAGTTACAGCAGTGCCAGAGTACGAAGCTTGTGGCCTTCCACAGTAAGAAACCCCACTCAGGATTAAATGATGGATGTGTAGTTCTGTGGTTCCACTTGGAAATCAGTTAAGATTTTCACAAAATTATGAAGGATTCTTAGCCATGACAGAGGTTCCCATCCCTTTGGGGCCACAAGGAATGAAATGGATCAAACCC
Organism: Rhinoraja longicauda; assembly: GCF_053455715.1. Classification (NCBI taxonomy): domain Eukaryota; kingdom Metazoa; phylum Chordata; class Chondrichthyes; order Rajiformes; family Arhynchobatidae; genus Rhinoraja; species Rhinoraja longicauda. The sequence goes on along the minus strand of NC_135963.1, from coordinate 38,907,328 downwards.
ATGTCTAAGAGACATGAGAACAAGACAGCAGCCAGTTTCCCACCCTGCCCCCATTTCCATGGGTACTCTGGTGGCACATTTTCCCAGTAAAACACCCACACACATACACACAGAGGTGAGCCACATAATGATTTGCTCTAAGCTTTGGTAATTCAATATGCTTTTGAAAAGTGGCAATCAGGTTATCATCAATGTAATAACTAAATATCTCTGATAGGGACTACATGGACACATGAAACTAGTGGCTACTATTCACCTGCAAAATCGTCAACAACCAGGAGATATAGGGTGAGAGGAGGGGAAGGGAAGTAGCAACTTTTCCCACCCTTTTAAACAATGTCAAAAGAAACATATTTATGAATAACATATATCTTGATGAAAATAAACCGATGCTGTCTGTTAATTAAATATCAAATAATCTTATCTATTATGATTAAATAATGGCTTCACTTGACATGTGGAATTAATTGGTGATTACTGTGCTACAAAACAAAAAAAAGATATGTCACTTCAGATAGATTGAAATCTCCATGAAAATAGGAGGCAATGGAAATCAAGAGGACAGCTCACTTCCACCTGTTCAAGGGTAAGGGGTGAGCACTAAACACGATGCATGACAATTTTGTCCACATTCTGTAAATGCTTAAAACATGAACAGTTTTCGTGATCTATATTAAAAACTTTTTGTCAAATTCCAAAGGAAGTATTAGAACAATTCATTTTTTGCCTTCATTAATTGTTTCATTGAGTTAAAATGCAAGTTCATGCACAATAGAATTTTACTGCAAACTTTGATAAACTATTGTCGTTTTAGTTGTTGATGTTGTCAGGCAGGCAGATGCTAATAGGAGGAGCCAATTTCAAATCAACCATTATATAGTTTGTTATATATTCTATTTGATCGGGATCTCCTTTTAATTATGCAAGTTATTAAAATACACTGGTTTCCAACCGCCTTGGCTTTTATAGGTCCTGCATGTCAAAATCATTTTCAAAGGAGATGAACTATTATGGAAGACTGCTACCAAAATGAAGCTCAGCAATAGGAGGAGTTAACTAAGTGTACTCAAAGTTATGAATGCAGAGGTTGTTGGACCAATTGGCTTTTTTTATGAATGTGTAATAAATTTGTTTGCCAATTGAAGCTTGAGTCTAATTCAGGTGTAGTGTTATTCTATGGTCATTTGCAAGACGGATTTGCATTTATTTAATGCATGTCTTGTCCTTAAAATATGGCTCCTTCATTTGCTTCAAGAAATGACAATTGAAATCTCATTGTTCCAGTAATTCCAGACTCCAACCAGTTAATTCTTCCCCCAGCTCCACGTACCCCACCACCCCTTTTTAACCTCAAATTGGCATCCAGGCCTTTAATTGAATGGGTTTACACTCTTCTCCTGCTGGGTTTTTATAACATCGTGCTCAAAGGTATGCTGTTGAATATTAAGGTCTGACTGTTACAATTTTAAATTCAGACAGGATGACAGGACAATGGTATTATTGTAAACTTCAATAATGAAGGCAATGAAAATGAGGCAGGGTGCTACAATGGGAAAACTGAAAATGAACAGATTAAATGAAATTATGCAAACTGGCCTTCACTTATTTTTTAATGTGAAAAACTTTTTCCAAATAGCTTAACTGTTGTTATCGCCATTTGCAAACATCAACTTATCAGAAAAGGATTTCCAGTTAATTAAAATAAGTAAATGCCACAGTTAAAATAAGAAAAGAGTACCATTTAAGAAGTGATTTCTTATCCGAATCACTGATTAAACTAAATTATACAATGGGGACGTTATGAAGCAGTGTTTAGTGAAAAGACTTACTCAATTTTCAAACAGTTAAGAATCTTCACAAGCACCAATCTTACATCTCAACAAATTAATACACCTTTCAAAATTCTCTCCTTTTAAAACTTCAATAAAACTCCAATCCTTCAATAAAATTAGATAATGTTGGAATACCTTTTTGTAATAGCTCAGAGAAAGAACGGGGGTTTTATTTGGTGAGAACCCTTTTTTAAACATTTTGGCTGTTTTTAACAGCAGTTTAAATTTCAAGTTATTTTTCTATTTTTTGTTATTTGTTTCTGGTAAATTTCAAATATTTTGAACTATTTTTATGACTTTCATAATGTAAATGTATAAAGATATAATCTGCCAATGATTCCAGTAAATAATGAATAAACTTTGCTTTTAAACAAAGTCTAAACTTGTAAACATACTTTTGACACGTGATTAAAAATCTTCACTGAAAATGTTGTGTTTAAATGAGTCAAAGCCCAGATAAATATCCAGCTGCAATACAGCACATTAACTCCATAAAACAATATTTACTTCACAATAAACCAAATCTGCTTTGTATCTTTGAACTTAACGATTAAAAGTCATAATTGATTGTTGCAAAGTGTAATCAGGTTCCTTACTCTTCACATGCCCTATATGCCTAAAGAATTTGACAAAGGTATTAGAACATCCAATATTGTATTATGATCATAATATCGTTACACTACAATATAATATTTACATAGTTATGAGAGATTGTAAGAGACACTGCATTGCAGATAAATTTCATATGTAGACAGAATCTAAGGTAGGAAAATAACTGCAGATGCTGGTACAAATCAAAGGTATTAATTCACAAAATGCTGGAGTAACTCAGCGGATCAGGCAGCATCTCAGGAGAAAAGGAATGGGGGACGTTTCGGGTCGAGACCCTTCTTCAGACTGATATCAGGGGGGCAGGACAAAGGAAGGATATAGGTGGAGACAGGAAGATAGAGGGAGAACTGGGAAAGAGGAGGGGAAGAGAGGGACAGAGGAACTATCTAAAGTTGGAGAAGTCAATGTTCATACCGCTGGGCTGCAAGCTGCCCAAGCTTTTTTTTTTGCTGGGCTGCAAGCTGCCTCATTCTTCAGGAAACAGGGCTTCAACCTCTTCCATTATAGATGAGGCTCTCACTAGGGCCTCTTCTATATTCCGCAGCTCCGCTCTTGCTCCCCCTCCCCCCATTCGTAACAAGGACAGAATCCCCCTCGTTCTCACCTTCCACCCTATCAGCCAGCGTATCCAACAAATCATCCTCCAACATTTCCGTCACCTCCAACGGGACCCCACTACTGGCCACATCTTCCCATCCCCTCCCCTTTCTGCGTTCCGCAGAGACCGTTTCCTCCGTAACTCCCTGGTCCACTCGTCTTTTCCTACCCAAACCACCCCATCCCCGGGCACTTTCCCCTGCAACCACAGAAGATGCAACATCTGTCCCTTTACCTCCCCCCTCAACTCCACCCAAGGACCCAAACAGCCTTTCCAGGTGAGACAGAGGTTCACCTGCACCTCCTCCAACCTCATCTATTGTATCTGCTGCTCTAGATGTCAACTTCTTTACATCGGCGAAACCAAACGCAGGCTCGGCGATCATTTCGCTCAACACCTTCGCTCAGTCCGCCTTAACCAACCTGATCTCCTGGTGGCTGAGCACTTCAACTCCCACTCCCACTCCTAGTCTGACCTTTCTGTCATGGGCCTCCTCCAGTGCCATAGTGAGGGCCACCGGAAATTGGAGGAACAGCACCTCATATTTCGCTTGGGCAGCTTGCAGCCCAGCGGTATGAACATTGACTTCTCCAACTTTAGATAGTTCCTCTGTCCCTCACTTCCTCTCAACCTTCCCAGTTCTCCCTCTATCTTCCTGTCTCCACCTATATCCTTCCTTTGTCCCGCCGCCCTGACATCAGTCTGAAGAAGGGTCTCGACCCGAAACGTCACCCATTCCTTCTTTCCTGAGATGCTGCCTGACCCGCTGAGTTACTCCAGCATTTTGTGAATAAATACCTTGGACAGAATCTAACGTCACTTCATTTATAGATTCATTAAGCATTATAAGACCCACTGAATCCACGCCAAACTTCAAGCAACATTTACTGTAATCCCACAGTAACCCCATCACCTGCCTACATTTTGCTGACAGTGTGGCACACTGTTACTTCCATCCAATGTTAATTCGCTCCAAGTGGGGCGACACAGTGGCGCAGGCGGTAGAGTTGTTGCTTTACGGCGTTTGCAGCGCCAGAGATCCGGGTTCGATCCTGACTACGGGTGCTGTCTGTTTAGAGTTTGTACGTTCTCCACGTGACCGTCGGTTTTCTCCGAGGTCTTCGGTTTCCTCCCACGTTCCAAAGACGTACAGGTTTGTTGGTTAATCGGCTACATATGTGTAAATTGTCCCTTGTGTGCACTGGATAGTGTTAATGTGCGGGGATCGCTGGTCGGTGCAGACTCGGTGGGTCAAAGGTCCTGTTTCCGCGCTGTATCTCTAAACTAAACTAAAGTGCTTTCCATAAACACCTAATGTCGCCAAGACCAAACTAAAGAATGGGTTGAATCACATTGGGCTCGGCCAGCTGATAAGATTTGCTGCCTGCCACATCTGTGTGGAAAATGCAGAGGGACAGACACCTGACCCGTCACATCCAAGAGGACAAGGTGGCCTGGTATGTTGGACAGGTGCTGCATCCATCGCAAGTTTCAGAAGGCTTTTTAAACTGTTTTTAATTTTCCTGACAGAGACATACAAAACAATTCAAATAGATTTAAAAAGTTTAAAATATTCATTAAAAAATGCACAGTCCTTTACTCAGAACTGGGTAATTAAGAACCAGGGGACATAGGTTTAAAGTGAGAGGGAAAAGATTTAATTGGAACCCGAGGGGCAACTTTTTCACACAGAGAGTGGTGGGTATATGGAACCGGCTGTCAGAGGAGATAGTTGAGCCAGGTACTGTAACAACATTTAAAAGATTTTGGAGTAGATACATGGATATGACGGGTTTAGAGGGATTTGGGCCAAATGCGGGCAAATGGGACGAGTATAGATGGGGCATCTTTGTGGACGTGGGCAAATGGGCCAAAGAGCCTATTTTTGTCCTGTATGATTCAGAATCTAATTTAAAAGACAATTAACTAGCAAATCTAAAAAAAGTAAAATAATTAAAATCTTACCTGAAATGGCCATTTTCCACAGGGTTAACTTCCATTGAAATGAACGTGGCAGATGTCTTGCCAATTCCAAGCACTATCTGGCGTAAATTGAGGGGCCAGATGTGAAGTGGTCGCTCTGGTTGATGTACTCCACTGCTCAGATCAATAGCAGGCCCACAAGCAAAATGGAAAGTCAGATGTGCCGGCATCTAATCTCCAGCTGGACAAGGATGCATGCGTCAGACCAAGCATGCTGGGCAGTCGAAGTCATCCTGAACTGCAAATATTTGACAGCTGGTGGCTTTATGGGGAACTCAGGGATGACACTCAACTCGATTCAGCCCATTATTCTCTGTGCTGCTCTTTTACGCAATAGTATATGGATCAGTATTGACCCCTCACCATGTCTGTGAATGATTGAGATTTTGAGACAGTGCACGAGACTGCTTTGGACAGGTTAGGTGGGTGGATAAGAATATGGCAGATATTGTGGAAGATGTGAGATTATTCACATTGGCAGACCGAACAATGTTTACTTTAAAAAGGAGAATAGAGCAATCTTGGTGTGTCTGTTTATGGAATGTTGAAATTACACATCAAAATATATCAGATAAGGGGTGAAGTACAAAGGAAATGAAGTCTTCTTGAGTTTGTGCAGGGTTTAATTGAGACCTCATTTGGAAAGGTGTGTGCAGATTTGGTCTCCAGAACTAATGAACAACTTGTCCAGAGCTGCACCCATTCCTTCTCTCCCGAGATGCTGCCTGACCTGCTGAGTTACTCCAGTATTTTGTGAATAAATCGATTTGTACCAGCATCTGCAGTTATTTTCTTATACAACTTGTCCAGAGTTTGTGCATTGTAAATTCACATGAATGCTTTCAGGATGAGAAAGCTGTCCAATGAGGGCTTTGGTTTTTCACCCCTTGGGGTTTTGAAAATGAGAATTGATGTTAAGATGAATTAAATGGTGAGAGGCTGTTTCCTCCATCCAGAGAGGATCCAGCACTGGTGTGGAATGGTGGGGTTGGACAAGAGTTCAGAGAAATCATAGTAATTTAAGACTGAAGTGAGATGAAATTTCTCCATGCAGAAGGTTGTAACTATATTTTAAATTCTACAGGAGTTGGATGATCAGTCACAGAAAATATTCTTGACATTGACAGAATTTTGTTTGCTGGAGGTCCACTCTGGCCTCTATAATCTTTTCAGGGCTTACAATTATTGAAAATATTTGCACTCCTCCATTGATGGACCATTGAACATCCCAGATTTTAAAAACTCCAAGCATAGGTTTTCAACTTTTCTTCCCTTCACCTCTCTTTTCACCTACTCCCTCGAACCCAAGTTTTTGATTATATTTCTGTTGACCTGCTGCACGTTGGTGCCAGGTTCTGTGAAATATCCTGAAGCCTATGTTTAATTTATGTTGGGATGTGGGCATCATTGGCAAATCTGTCCCAAAATCACTCCTGCAGTGGTTTAAAAGGGCAAGAAATTCTACAATTTCACATTCAATTACAATAAAAAAGAGAGGATACATTTCCAAAGCAGTCTGATGTGTGACTTGGAGAGAACCTGCAGCTGGTGATGTTCCCATGAACCCATGGTCTTTGTCTTGTTTGATGGCCAAAGAATGTTGTTTTACTGGGTAAGTGATTATACAACAGTAGTAAAAGGGTATGAGTAGCTCAGATTTGGGAAATATATAAAATGCTGATAACTAACCTCCCTCTTAAATAATGCAATAATTCATCATATTTAAAGTTGCTTCCTCGAAGCTGAAGTTATGACCCAAAAACCAGTAGAAATCAACAAGATTGTTTAAAGATTTTACTGAGTGCAACTATTGCATTGTAACTGAGCTTGCTCTATGGACCACATGCAATTTATCTAAGGGGGGACTGCACCACACTGGGTGAAGGGTCTCTCAAATTTCATTTGCAAAACCAAAAGTGAACCTGAATTCAGTAACAACAAATGAATAACTTGTACAATGACCATAATTTCTACTACCACAGAATAGTAACTATAATCATTTGTGTATAAATCAAATATAAAAAAATGTTGAGAAGATAAATAACAAATTTATTGAAGTACAGAAATGTTTGCAATTTCACAATCTTTCCGGAAGTGGAAAAAATCTAACATCTCAAAATAAATTATATAAATGAGAGGAACAAAGGATACAGATCTAAGTACATTCTTTTAAATGATTTACAATCATGAACTGTAAGGAAGAAAAAGGATAAATTCTGAACTTGATGCTGTATGTAACTAACAATCTTCCTAAGGCTACAATTTGATCAGGCCTGATGGGGTTTGCAAGTGGTGTGGTCTTCAGCTCTGAAATGAACTGAGAGTTTGTATGTATTCAGTGGAACAGGTTATCATTATTGGCGTCACCTGACACTGGAATGAGACCGGACAGATTTGACAATTAAAGCATTTGGCCACTGTTCAGGATGTGGTAATTTTCAACAATCGAACAAGCAGTGACTCTCCTTCAAGAAACCCCAGAACTTGACCACAATGTAGCCGATGAATTCCAGTGAACTGGAAAGTTCCACAAATAATTGCTATCCTGTTACTGAAGGCTGGAGAAAGTACATATGCAGTGGTGTCTGAACAACAAGTCATGTAAACGGTTGATCGAGATCCAAAATCAAAGTACCAAGAACTGTAGTAAATGATGCTGTGATGCCGAGCCACGAAGACCCAGGTCAGATGTTTGGTCAGTAGCAATGGACGGTAGTGATGGACGGTTTGAGTTGGAGACATTGCTACAAACTGCCAGGACCAAGAGATCAGATATAGCAAAGTAAGATCCCTGCCCTGGATCACAAATTCAAGAGATTTTCTGGTAATGAAACATTACATTATGCAGGAATAGGCTCAGATGTGATAGACCACAACCACCAACACAGGTTGTGCTTGGTATACAAATTTGTACTTGAACAATAGCCATTCAGATACAATAACAACCTGCTGTGTCCAAGGGCAATCCTCATGATGGGGGTCGGTGATTTTGGATAAAGAGAAACAATAGTGATTAGTAATTTTTGAGCTATGTGGTCTGATCATCACTGATCTGAAGCAAGCTGTTATTTAATCAATGAGTTTAGGCATTTATTTCACAAAATGCTGGAGTAACTCAGCAGGTCAGGCAGCATCTCAGGAGAGAAGAAATGGGTGACTTTTCGGGTCGAGACCCTTCTTCAGACTGATGTCAGGGGGGCGGGATAAAGGAAGGATATAGGTGGAGACAGGAAGATAGAGGGCGAACTGGGAAGGGGGAGGGGAAGAGAGAGACAGAGGAACTATCTAAAGTTGGAGAAGTCAATGTTCATACCGCTGGGCTGCAAGCTGCCCAAGCGAAATATGAGGTGCTGTTCCTCCAATTTCCTGTGGGCCTCACTATGGCACTGGAGGAGGCCCATGACAGAAAGGTCAGACTGGGAGTGGGAGTTGAAGTGCTCAGCCACCGGGAGATCAGGTTGGTTAAGGCGGACTGAGCGAAGGTGTTGAGCAAAACGATCGCCGAGCCTGCGTTTGGTTTCGCCGATGTAAAGAAGGTGACATCTAGAGCAGCGGATACAATAGATGAGGTTGGAGGAGGTGCAGGTGAACCTCTGTCTCACCTGGAAAGACTGTTTGGGTCCTTGGATGGAGTTGAGGGGGGAAGTAAAGGGACAGGTGTTGCATCTCCTGCGGTTGCAGGGGAAAGTGCCCGGGGATGGGGTGGTTTGGGTAGGAAGGGACGAGTGGACCAGGGAGTTACGGAGGGAATGGTCTCTGCGGAACGCAGAAAGGGGAGGGGATGGGAAGATGTGGCCAGTAGTGGGATCCCGTTGTAGGTGATGGAAATGTTGGAGGATGATTTGTTGGATACGCTGGCTGATGGGTTTGACGGTGAGAACGAGGGGGATTCTGTCCTTGTTACGAATGGGGGGAGGGGGAGCAAGAGCGGAGCTGCGGGATGTACAAGAGGCCCTAGTGAGAGCCTCATCTATAATGGAAGAGGGGAAGCCCCTTTTCCTGAAGAATGAGGACATCTCTGATGCCCTAGTGTGAAACACCTCATCCCGGGTGCAGATGCGGCGTAGATGGAAGAATTGGGTGTAGGGGATAGACTTTTTGCAGGAGACAGGGTGGGAAGAAGTGTAGTCCAGAATGAGTTTAGGCAGATTAATAAGGAGAATTCTTGACTGAAGAACATCCAAGAACATCAATGGAAGTCTTCTTATGGAAAAGGTTAACAGAGAAAAAATTAACAAGTCATGTGCAACCAAACAATACAATCGAATGCTAAATTTCCAATCGGAAAAAACAATAGGTTTCAGGGCTTAAAGTTAAAAAACTTTTGACAATGCAAATATGCTTACAGTAGCAATTGCAGTCTTTGCAAAGATGAATAATGCTTCAGCCTATTGCTTTTATTTCTTTTGATTTCCCTCAAAATATTCAAATTTTCAAACCCCTTGGCTACATACTGTCATAAGCAAAACCCATACCAAACAATTTTTAAACAGACCAGAGTCATGCAGTGTTAAATTAAATTAGTTTGGTTTAGTGTAGGAAGGAACTGCAGACGCTGGTTTAAACTGAAGATATAGACATAAAAAACTGGAGAAACTCAGCGGGACAGGCAGCATCTCTGGAGAGAAGGAATGGATGACGTTTTGGATCGAGACCCTTTAGACCCAATGGGTGACGTTGTGGGTCGAGACCCTTCTTCAGACCCAATATGTGACGTTTCAGGTCGAGACCCTTCTCAGAGTCTGAAGAGTCTCGATGCAAAACATCACCCATCCCAGAGATGCTGCCTGTCCTGCTGAGTTACTCCAGCTTTTTATGTCTATCTTTAGTTTAGTTTAATGCTTTTTCGTGGACCAAAAGGTGCCGGTACGCATATAGTTCTTTATTCTTGATTGTATAACAGATCGATATCCTATAAGGTGTTTAAGGCCTGATCGCCTAAATTAATCATATTTTTGTTAAATAAAAAATGTGATAACCTGGTTATGTGACTTATTAGAACTGCCGCAGCATTGTACCATCACAAAAAAGCGCTGGTTTGGTTTAAGTTGTTTGGTGACAGTTTAGATCAAATCAAATTTAAAAAAAATTGTATCCAATCATCTTATGTTCAAATGCATTACATGAGTCCTTAGAACCAGTGACCTTTAAAGATAGCAGTGCAGTGGTTTAAAATACAATGTTTTTAGGCGAGTGCTACACTACCGGTAAATGTTGAAGCCAGTCCCTTGTGCAGATTCTGTGATGATAGGGGGAGCAGCGTGAGTAGGTGTTGGTGCTGACCGCTGGTATGTATCTGTGTGGTTTTCCTGGTGCTGTCGCATAAAGGCAGGGATCGATGATGTCTTGATGTGAATGATTCTGGTGGCCCTCACCTCACAGTCTATCTGTATCATCACCTCATGATCCTTTGGCTCATTGATTAAATGTTCTGAAATACACAAATGTAACAGGAGTTAGCAACATTATAACATGGAATAAGCTGTTATCTTATAAACAAAGGCACCAAAAAAACATTTGTGATAATCTGATCCAGTTTTTGAACAATGATATGAAACACTTCGTCAGAGTTTTCTGCAGTGTTACCAACCTGACTTCACTCACTGCAGAGTAACACCAATTTCATGTTGAAAATGTGGATCATTTTCTTTAATGTACCAATCAATAGAGCCAGTTTAAAGAAAATGCTGCCAGATTACAGTTTATTTTTTCAAATCCTTTTCAATCTCACTGAACTGCTTGTTGAATCTATATTGAAATGATTGCCAGCTGTAACAATGACGCAAACAACCTAATACTACAGGAAGATGAATGTGCAAATATAAAGGAAAACTAATCCACAAATCCTAGAAATGTGAAATGAGAAATCGAAATAGAACCAGAAGTGCACCTGTATGGAGAAAAGACAACCACTAATTATGTTCTTGTTTTTCTTACTTTTGCCTAGAATTATTATGGGGCTTTGTGTATCCTGGCTTTATGTTCTGATGAAGGGTGCACATCCGAAACATAAACACCTTATATCATGACAGGGCTTGCTGTGTATTTTTATAATTTTCCTTGGTTGTTTATGAAGGTATCCAAAGCAAAAGTCAAAGATATCATGGAAAAACAACCATATTTTTCAATGTAAGTTGGTGCTATAATTGTGTTCTTGGAACATTGGGGACATATTTAATCACCATCTTTATTTGCCAAAATAAAGTGTGAGTGGGCTCTCTTTACTTTCTTTGTTGGGGATTGCTTTTGCAGCTGAACAACTTGTGGGGCCATTTTGGTTCTAATATTTAGTTGGGATTAGCCTGATATACACCAGACAGTTTGGGAAGGCAGGTTCTCTTCCCTGAAGCAAGTGAGTGAACCAGTGGGAATTATGTGACAAATTAGTCATTTTCACGGTTATTTTTGGAATGACAGCTCACCAATTACCACATGTTGTAAGACATTGAAATATACCAGTCAATTTGTACCAGAAGGGTCTGCAAATAACTCAGGACTCTTACAGCGGAATAGTTTGTTTCAGTGATGTTGGTTGATTATCACATGCAGCTGAGTACAGCCATTGGTCTTCCATAGTGAGTGCCTAACATAATCTTAAATTTCTCCAGTACTTTTATTTTATTTTGAATGCCATGAAACGCGTGACATTTTACCCAGACACGTCATGATCATTTTATTTTGCCTCCCACTGAAGAGAAATAAAATACTCTACTTAGCATGGTAATCAAAAATTGAGTGAAGTTAAAGGGCCAAATATACAGAGATAGAGTCCCATGGAAAATAGCCCTTCAGTCCACCACCCATGCTGCCACTGCTCATCTACACTAATCTTATTTCAAGGTTTCAAGGTCAGTTTATTGTCACATGTACCAGTTAAGGTACAGTGAAATTTGAATTACCATACAGCCATACTAAGTGAAAAGCGACAAGACACACAACCACATAAAAGTTAACATAAACATCCACCACAGTGGATTCCACATTCCTCACTTTGATGGTAGGCAATAAAGTTCAATCTACTTCCTCTTTGTTCTCCATTTGGAACCATATCCTTCTACGCCTTGCCTATTCAAGTGTGTGTCTAAATATCACTTAAATATCACATACTGTATCAGATTCCACCATCTCCTCTGGCAGCGCATTCTACTCTGCAGACTGATAGTCCTTTCAGCTTCAGTACGATCAAATCCCCTAAAGTTACAGCCTGGTATCCATCTGTTCATTCTGATGCGCTTCCTGCTTTGTGGGGGATTTAATTTGCACCTCATGTGATAAACATGACGAGAAATACCTCTACAGTTAGACTTCATAATTGTACACCTATTGGATCAGTATGAGATCATGACATTTTGCAGCTGAACAAACCATTAGATTTTTTAAAAACAGTATCTTCTCTGCCAAAATGAATCATTAATTTGGACCACACATTCAATTGACAGAAGTTTAAACCAGCTAACATATGATGGCAATTTATGAACATTAACCAATTCCAACTCATATTAATTAAGGAAACCAATACCATTTCTGACATTTCACTCTCTTGAATCACAAAATACCTTATCCTCTCAGCTAAATATTTCATGTGATGACCATTTATTCTTGAGGTTGGGGGGTATGTTCTGATCAAGTGCTCAATGATCAACATCTTGTGTTCAACTGTTACAGAAATCCAATTATACAGTTGCTTACATGCTGTGGGTAGAAATGCAAGTTGTGTAGGAAAATAACTGCAGATGCTGGTACAAATCGAAGGTGTCACAAAATGCTGGAGTAACTCAGCAGGTCAGGCAGCATCTAGGAAAGAGGGAATGGGTGACGTTTCGGGTCGAGACCCTTCTTCAGAATTCAAGTTAGGAGCTTGGTATCCTCAGCATGTGACTCACTTCCTGTCACCATATCATTTTTACACTGATTACAAGGCAGGAGAATGATGAAACAGTCTTCACTTGCCTGGATGAGTGCAGCTGCAACAACATCCAAAAGGTTTAAAACCATACTGAATAAACTGGCTCATGTGCTTGCTATCCCACCACCTTAAACATTCTCTGCTTCCAGCACCAGACAGTGACTGCAGTTACATGTCCAGACTCCTCCCGTAACTAATGGAAGACCTGCAACTTCCACCAGGGACAGCAGGTTCACAGAAACACCATCTCCAGAAAGTTCTGCATGAGGTCAAACACAATCTGACTTGAAATACATGGCTATTCCTTCATTGTCACTGGGTCTACAATCTGAAGCAACATCACGGCGGGAGTACCTTCACCAACAGGACTGCAGCAGCTCAAGAGGTTGGCTCACTACCACCTTATCAAAGGCAATAAAGGAGACAATAAATGCAATCCATAAAAATAATTAAATAAAAATAATGCCCGAATAGCCATTTAGATCAGATGGTGAGAACAGGTGGTGTTCAGGAGAAAGGGCAGATTGGCAGGAAACTGAAAAGTGGCTGGAGATTGAAAGCCAGAATGCGGAATAAATCCCGAATTTATTCTGACTGTGTATGAATAACGCAACCTTTGCAGTCTTCCCCCCCAAAATTAATAACTGGGAGCAACAGATAAAAGTCAGAGGAATGATCCTAATACTTACAGTGTATTTAAAACCTAAAAATACACAAAACATTTCACAGTCAATGAATTATTCTTCTGAGGGGAAATAACATGTTGGTAAATGTGGCAGATAATGTGCTCATAATGAGGGTCTAGAAATCGCCAAAAAACCACTGCTAACCTGCCTAGAGGATTCTATCTGCACTCTGTGAAAGCTGATGCACAGTGATATCCATCCTTCAGACACGAGGGAACTAACTAAGGTTAAAAGACAAGCGGTGTGGCATACAGTAGGGATACCTCTATAGATGACTGCACAAGTACTCCTGAAGAATGGTCTTGACCCGAAACGTCACCCATTCCATCTCTTCAGAGATGCTGCCTTCTGAGTTACTCCAGAATTTTGTGTCTATCTTCTGCATGAGTATGTCTCTGTGCTGTGTTATTATGCAGACTTGCAAGAGGGTTTTTGGAAAATATTTGTAACTTGCATACAAAAAAAATTAATCTAATTGAACAGAATCAAATTTCTGTCCAAGTATAGAAATGAACAGGCCTATATTACTTCAACAAAGACATTTTATTGTCTGGATCCTGGCGGAATTTGTCATGTGAAGCCAAGATTGAACAACACCATGGAATAGCCATTCTGCATGGCCCTGGCCAATTGTAAATAGAAACAAGAGAAGGGTGGAATAAGTAGAAACAAAGTGAATCAGCACATACCCTGGGGCAAAGCATTATTACAAAAATCCTTCAATCTTCTCTAATGTAGCTGGGCTAGTTCCTTGGTCAAAACCTACTGATGGAGAGTCCCACCAATTCATGCAACTTAATTTATGATGCCTGATGCTCGAAGTAATTTGGCTTTTGGTACCAGTCCTCTGCGAGAGGGCTCCCTTCCAGAACAATCCAAGTTGCCTGGCAAGAAGAAATGGCAGATACCTTGTTCCAATCAATGGGCAAAGTCCACAACCAGGAGGATTCCAAAATGCATTTATGTAGGCCAAGTTCTTAGGTTTCATTGATCTGAAACTTAACCTACTTTGATAAAACACTCTAGGTTAATACAAATTACAGGTGGCAGCAATATTAGATCTGGCAGCAATGACAGATGTCCAAAAGGATTCAAAGTGCTGGAGAATTCAGTGGGTCAGGCAGCATCTCTAGAGAACATGGTTCGGTGATGTTTTGGGTTAAGACCCTTCTTCATCCTATCAGATGTCATTGGATTTAAGCGAAACACAAAATGCTGGAGGGACACAGCGGGTCAGGCAGCATCTGGAGAGGGAATGAACAGGTGGCATTTTGGGTTGGGACTCTTCTTCACACACCCCTACTTGAAACATCACCTGTTCATCCTCTCCCCAGATGCTGCCAGACAATCTGAGTTCCTCCAACACTTTGGGTTTTGCTCAAGATTCCAACGTCTGGAGTTTCTTTTGTCATCATTGGATTTAATATTAACCAGCATATTTTTGAAGGTGTAAGTCAACGATTCTAAACAATTGTGCATGATATGAGTTGTCGGAGATGTGTAGCAATAGATTTTACTCATATCTCTCGCAGCTTGCAACAGAAGGAAGCAGTTAATGCAACAACCCATTCTTTTCCTTCATTCATTTTCGAAAACTAAATATACGTCATAAAATATTTTTACATGACACATTATTTTGCGTGATGGCACAACTGACTTGTGGGGAACAAAATATAAATATAGCATATCGACCAATTCTCCTACACTGCCCACAATAGGCAAAAAAAGGGATATCTGAAGAAATCAATAAGAAATTTGTTTCACTGTAAATTCTATGCCAAATGAATAATTAATAGAGTAAATCTTTACATACAGGTACTTCAGTATCACTTAAGGGGACCTAGATTAATTCTATTCCATGGTCGTGAATTCTGGAGCATAGTTCCAATGACAGAGATCTCTTTACTTGTTTTTTCTGCTTGCCTCTCATTCTATGACCTCACATCACCACAGATCTCCTTTGGGCTTCCCCCATCATCAGACCAGCACAATAGCACCTCCAGTCTTGTCTTCTACACCCTCAACCAATGCTAAATAATCCCTCTGAGCACACACTGGTCCTAAAATAAAATTCCCCCCAACTATGATGGCCAAATTGCCACCTCTGAGTGAAGCTCCAGCCCTACCCCTACCTCTCTCAACTCTCCTCACACTGCGACCGAACTATGCTTCACCTCTAGCCTTGCAGAAGGAAAGCTAGTGGAGGAACGGTCCTTGTGTGGAAAAACAAGCACGGCACAAACCCTTGAACTATGTGTAAAACCAAATACCATCGAAAGGGACAAGGAGGTGTCATACTCAAAGAAAGGCCCACCTCAACATTGCAGTTTGTGATGTGAAATAATTTCTGGGCAAACATGCTCAAACCAGTTAAAGTCACAAAATGCTGGAGTAACTCAATGGGTCAGGCAGCATCTCTGGAGAAAATGGATGGGTGACGTTTCAGGTCGGGACTCTTCTTCAAACAGAAGGGCCCTGTCCACCTATCCATTTTCTCCATAGATGCTGCCTAACTCACTGAGTTAATCCAGCATTTTGTATCTATCTTTGGTATAAACCAGCATCTGCAGTTCCTTTTTATTATATACTAGACCAAGTGGTCCCGTTGGGCCCAAACCTCTCCTGCATTGGTCCTGCACCCTCTCCTTCCCCACTCCACCCTTCCCCCTCCACTCTACCCCTCCCTCCACCCCCCTTATCCCCCTCTCCCTCCCCCACAACCCCCCTTATCCCTCCCCCCTCACCCTCCCCCATCCCTCCCTCCCCCCCTCCATCCCCCCCAACCTCCCCTCTTCCCTCCCTCCCTCCCTAGGAGATAGATTTAAACATTAAAATGTGAATAACTTAAAAAATATAACACCAATTTCAATGAAACTTCTTCCATTAGCACCAAAGGGACGACGGTGAGTAAGGTGGGCCTAAAATTGTCGAGCTATCGTGTACTGTTTTGGCTGTACTTCAGGAACAAACAAACAAATGAGAGTTTTAGTATATAGATTATTTGCCCAAACCAGTTGGCTGTGTGGGCAGATTGTGGACAGTAAAATAATTAAATAGGGATAAGCATCCCTTCTTTTGTAAATACATCTCATCACAGTTAAATCCATTATCTCCTTAATTATTGTTAGTATTCTCTTCTGCACCCTGTGTACAGCTAGAATATCCTATTTGTTTTACAATGAGTAGAACAATATCATAAATGTTTTATAAAGTGACAAGATTTCACTAACGTTACATCAAAACAATGCTGATCATTTTGTTGCACACCATATTCTGATTTTCTTTATTGGCTGCCATCACACATCATTATGAAAGCCACCAATTATTATCATTTAATTGAATTTTACTTTATAAACGTTCCATTTTCTTCCAGACCAGCATCAAGTGCTTTGATAATTTAGTTACTTCATACTTGTAACTCTAGTTTCCTCCCAGATGAAATAATTAATTTGCTCTCCCCTTGGTTGAATTTGATTAACATTTTTGAGTCAACTGATGAGCATAGTGCCACAATGTTTGAGCTGGGTCCCACCTAGGGCAGTGTAGAGGTGATATCACTTGAAAGACAGAGGTTGCAATAAGTTACTTTCTTTCCCATATACCGTGTGACTGAGTTGACGCAAGTGTAACAAAAGTGGATAAATATTAATATTAATCAATATTGAATATTAATCAATGCACCATCTGCATCTCCAACTGGTGCATTCACTTTACAAAACTTTGCAAATTGCACCTTATGTGCAATAGTTTTGCATTTAGAATATTACTCACTAACAAGAGGAGCATGTTATGGTGGCTCTTAAAAAGACCTATTCTATCAGGTCGATGACATTACACTTATCCTTATCCAAGGTTGAGTATGCAGATCTCAATTTTTCCCCTCATACAAATACATATCCAACTATCTTTTTAATGTTATTGATGGATCTGCATGCTCAACCCATGCAAGAAATGCATACTCCAGTACCTCTCAAACACATGACCAAGAAGGACAAGGGTAGCTGGCATCACCTACAGGTCCTCAAAGTCCGACAATATTCTGACTTGGAAATATATGACATGATCTATATCGTCACGGTCTAAACCCCATCAAACAGCCATTTGGGAATACTTTCACCAGAATGACTGTAATAGTTAAATCCTTCTAAGAGCATCGAAGGATGGGCAGTAAATGCTGGGCTCAGGAACAAAAGATCCATTCATGAATTTTGAGGAAAAAATGATACATTCCATCGGAGTTTTAGCCAATCACTGTAAACCTGCATTACCGTTGCTAACATTATAAAAATCCACTTTAATTTTAAGCAATTCTGTTAAATTTCTTTATTTTAAGATTCACTAATAGAACAAACCCTACTTCTCAAGCCTTCATGGAAAGCTGAAACTCTCATAGCTCCTGCGATGCTTTCTATAACAATTTAAATTGTTAGCAAATGAAGGAGCAATGCCTCATTGAAAATCCTTGCAGGGTCCACCAATGTTATCAGCTACTGTATTGATTTGGTGGGTATTATCCAAACCCAGAATTCAAAGATTCAATCCTAAACAATCGGCACTGAGGGCAACACTGAGGGCACAGCTGGTAGAGCCGCTGGCTCACAGCACCAGAGACCCAGATTCAATCCTGACCTTTAGTGCTTCCTGTGTGGAGTTTGCACTTTCTCCCTGTGACCATGTGGTTTCCTCCAGGTGCTCCGTTTTCTCCCCACATCCCAAAGACGCGTGGGTTTGTTGGTTGATTGGCTTCTGTAAATTGACCAGAGTGTGCACGAATGGAAGAGAAAGTGGGATAACATAAAACTAGTGTGAAGTGGTGATTGATGGTCTGTTTCCATGCTGTATCTCAACTCAACAATCATGCTTCGTTAGAAGGATCGTTCAATAAAGTACTTGAATGAGAAAAATATTTTTTTTAAATATTAAAAAATAGATATAGGTGCTAAATGGATAGTTGGATAAAAAACAATTATGAATACAGATATTTATATCATACAGATATTTTACTTCCAAAGTCACCCAATTGTAAGCACATGGATGCAAGACGTTTAGCAGCTTGTATATTTTGTGAGATTACTGTTCAGGTCACTTGATGCTCCAAGTAACATATACAAAGATAGATACAAAACACCAAAGATATTTTCTGAAGGAACAGATATTGAGAAAACAATCAATTCTGATTCATACGTGATATTTTCATGATAGTTTACTTCGACAGACCAGAGACCACACACAAATGTGACCTTTGCGACGGAGACTGTCACTCCCGCATTGGTCTCTTCAGCCACAAGCGACGCTGCTCTAGCCGAGGTTTGGAGCAAGCAGCCAACTCGGATGCATCACCCACGGTCAGCCAGGGGGGCCTAAGAACAGTTTACTAAATCACAATTTCACAAAATTTAAGGAAACAACAAAATCACTTTGTTGCACGAATCAAATCACAGGGTAAGTCAATAGGAGCTTGGGGATTTAAAATGGTTAGTTCATTATTTCTTGAACTAAGTTATCCTTGTTTAAAGCTTAACTTGTCAAAGAAAGTGATTTCACAGGATATTGAACACTGTTTTTGGCATAATGGCAATTATATAACTGCAGCTTTGATTGGAGATTGTTCTCAATGGATTAATCTCTTGTAGACTCTGAGCTGGTATTATAGAACCAGAATTAAGATCAAGAAATTAGATGGCCTATGAGATTTCTTGAGAAACATTTAATTTTGCCACTGAGCTGGAACTAGTCATTCTAAATTTTTAGATAAGATCTAATTGGGTAAAGGCAAAGATACCAAATGCTTTCTTTACCACACATCTACGTGTTCCCATTTTCCAGGAGCTATGGACTTGGATTGTAAGATCCCTCTGTATACCAAAGCTGTTAAGGGTCTTGCATTAATATATACTTTCCCTTACATTCATCCTTCCAAAGAGCAACTCCTCACAGTTGCTTGGATTGAACTCCATCTGCCATTTCGCTGCCCATTTCTGTAGCTGAACCCGCTGTATACTTTAACAGCAAAGGGACTGCAGAACCAGGAGCTCGATGATTGGAAAGGGAGCATGGGAAGTGTGGTTGTGAGTGAAGGGGAGTGTGGAAAGTGGAGTCCAGTGAATAGAAAACAGCATCTGGTGATCCAGAACCATTGGGATTTCTGAATGGTCAGATTGCAGATTGTTAGAATTTTAGTATATCAAAGGCATTTATGAAACCTAAATCAGTTGAGAAATGTTATTGTTTGAATTACAAGCGGTGGCCAAGTCACTGGTGTCCAGGTTAAATATTTCATGTGAAAGACTGAGTATGAGTTTTATAGAGAACTGCTAATCAAGACAATGCATGCAAACCACCAGCAGGATCTTAAAACTATAATCTGAGCAGTGGAAATATGGCTACTGAGCCTTGCAGGTACGTTTCAAATGTCACTAATTATTTTAAAATTATGATGGACTATTTTTCTTATCCAGATCTTAGCTTGACAGTGTTTGACTAGTACTATAATTATATATGAATATGTAATTCCCCAGAGATCTGGTTGGTTACTGCTGGATTGTGGAAGGAAATAAAGAACAAGAAAGGACTTGAGCAAAAAACAAACTGCTGGAGGAACTCAGTGGATCAGGCAGCATCTGTGGAAGGAACAGACAGATAACATTACGAGTTGGGACACTTCCTCAGACTGATAGAATGGCAGGGAGAAAGCCAGAAATGAGAGGAGGGGATGGGGCAAGCCTAACAAGTGATAAGTGGATAGAGGTGAGGCCGGGCGATTGGCAGGTGGGCGAGTAAGTTAAAAATAGACAAAAGGGTGTCAGATAAGGAGAGAAGACGAGGTGTAAAATGTAAAGACAAAGGGAGGGATATGGGTAGAAGGGGACATGGGGGAGGGAAGGGAACAGAAGGGGATAAAAGAGAAATATGGGGGTTGGGGTTGGAGGTGAGAGTATGGAGGAGGGGAAAGGTGCATGGTGACTAGGGTGGTGTGACATGATGGTAGAGGTGTAGGGGTGTAAGGGCAGAGGAAAGAGAAAGGGGGTGGTTGGGCATTACTTGAAATAGGAGAATTCAATGTTCATATGGTTGGGTCAGAAGCTACGCAAGCAGAATATGAGGTGCTGTTCTTCCAGTTTGTGTGTGCCCTCACTCTGGTCACACTGAAAGCCAAGGTCAGAAAAGTTGGTGTAGGAATGAGAGTTGAAATAGTTAGCAACTGGAAGGACTTGAACGTACATTTCACCTTTCCAGGCATTCTGAAGCAGCTGAGAGCCAATGAAGCACTTCTGTCGGGCAGTCACCATTGTAATGGACGTAAATGGGTTAAATGACATTGATCGCAAATTGTGCGAGCTTCAAGCAGCTCAAACAATAAGGGCCAATGTAACTTTCAAATCATCCCATTTATTTCATTTCCTGCTGTCCTGTTACATCTGATCGTCTCTGTTACTTCCCGTTCTACCAGTAAGCATCTGGTTCATATGAAAGAAATATTTTTATTTCAGTTAACTTTCAAGATTTGAAATTAGAGTTATAAGTGCTTATGATCCATTTCTATTTTCTCGCTCTCCATGTGTGACTGAGCAGCCAGGGCATAAAGCATTTTTTATAGAATTACTGTTAAAAAGAGGTGTTTCACTCAGTTGATCTACCGTGGCAAGAGATTACCAGACAGAAAAATGATTTAAGCATGTTCTCAAAGCATTCTTGAAAAAGTATAATCTTCCATTGGCATGTGGAAATCTCTGGCTCATGACCACACCAATTGGAAAAACAGCATTCAGAATGGAACTGAGAAACTCAAAATTTCCACTACCAAAACAAGAAAGGGGAAGATATGTCTGGTGAAGGAATCTCACTAAAGATGGAGGAAGCTGTGAAGGATAATGTGGAGGCTGGGTGGGGGTGGGAAGTGAAGACCAGGGAAATTCTATCCTTGCTTTATTCGGGTGGAGTGGGAATGGAAACAGATGTGTGGGAAATAGATGAGATGCAGTCAAAGTCCCTGGTGTTGCCTGACCTGCAGAGTGCTTCCAGTCTTCTATGCTTTTTTCATTTTCATTTACATTAGAAATTTGTGCCTATTTTTCAGCAGAGCACAGAAGTCCAGCACAAATGGCAGAATGGAGCATGCCAACTCCCATGGTATCTATCTTTCTGAACTTCCAAACAATGCCTCTGACAGATTCAGCAATTTCCACCTTAGCCCTGTCAGCCACCTTCGAACCCAACGTGACCGAGGAAGCAAGCCATCCTCCATCATGAAAGATTGCTTAAGAAAAAAACATCATGCAATTGATACCTTCTTAAGGGCAATTAGAGATGGCCAATTAAATGCTGACTCAGCCTGAGAAGTCAACATGAATTCAATGAATATGAAAAATAAATCCTGCTCCTGCACATTTATCAGTCAAAAGAAATAACCCCAGCATCTTGCTTGGTCTGCCAGAGCTCTGCTGCAGATCTGAGTGATGTGTGTAGGTCTTTATTTCAGTTGGCTTAAGGCAGGCAACGCTGCATTGCTAACATATTCAAGGTGTGTGTGTTTGCTCAATTTCTGCACACTTCATTATAAGGTTTAGAGGAAGTGATCCAGTTTCCAGTTCCCTTCACATTTACTAGCTAAGATGGGAGGGAGATGGAAAACTGAAGATTAAAATTAAATATAAAACAAACAAAACTGCATATATGTATGATAGAGATAACTTGAATACACTGAACAACGTTCAGAGAAATGATTGTTAAAAACAAATATTTGCTGTGGTCATATGAGTAGTTATTCTTTTATCTGTTTATGTATAGCTTAATCTGTCATTAGTCAGTTTCAGTTAATTAGCTGTCCTATTAACAAAATATTGACTATCATTCCGCCTCAACAGATGCTGCCTGACTCGCTGTGTTCTTCCAGCAGGTTCAATGAATATATTAAAAAAACAATTATGCTCCTGCAGATTTATCATTCAGAAGAAATAACTCGAACATCTTGCTTGGTCTGCCAGAGTTCTGTTGCAGAGCTGAGTGATGCAACTGAACCCTTAATTAGTTGCGTGAAGGTAGGCAAAGTGTTTTTTGACCTTAGTCTTAGACTTGCTCAGTTGGTTCTACTTGAAAATGTCACACAACACTGAAGAGGCTAGATTATCACTGCCATTGTGTTGTGGCAGCCTGGTGGGTTTATCCCTATTGCTCACCTATTTTGCTTCTGGGAGTCAAATGAACGAGTCGAACCAATGGCCACTCTATTGTGTCAGGTCCCGCCCCCTGACATCAGTCTGAAGAAGGGTCTCGACCCAAAACGTTACCCATTCCTTCTCTCCTGAGATGCTGCCTAACCTGCTGAGTTACTCCAGCATTTTGTGAATAAATACCTTCGATTTGTACCAGCATCTGCAGTTATTTTCTTACATTAACAAGAATTCTATTCTTTCTACCAAAATGGATCACCTCATGTTTTTTCCACACGACATTCCATGTTTCATTAGCTATTTCCTTTGAAAATAATTCAAAGGATTTTCCTGTATATCATAGTTGGCAGTAACAGATCATTGAAAAAGCAATAATAAGTTGGTCTGAACTATTGGGAAAGAGCATGCTGGGACTCCTGCTAATTCCCTGGAGCAGAGGAGGATGAGGAGTGATCTTATAGGTGTATAAAATCATGAGAGAAATGGGACAGGTAGATGCACAGAGTCTCTTGCCTAGAGTAGGCAATCAAGAACCAGAGGGCATAGGTTTAAGTTGAAGGGGGAAATATTTTATAGGAATTTGAGAGGGTGACGTTTTCACACAAAGGGTGGTGGGTGTATGGAACGAGCTGTTGGAGGAGGTAGTTGAGGCAGGGACTATCGCAACGTTTAAGAAGCAATTAGACAGGCACATGGATAGGACAGGATATCAGCAAAAAATTCTCCTGGACCACCCATATTGAAGCAGCAACGAAGAAGGCACACCAACGCCTCGGAAGGCTTAGGGAGTTTGACATGTCCCCTACAACTCTCACCAACTTCTATAGATGCACCATAAAAAGCATTTCATCAGGGTGCATCACAGCTTGGTTTGGGAAGGTTGTCCTCGGAGGCTGCGGGAGCGGCTGCGACTCGCCTTAGGCTCGGGCCGCGTGGATGCCAAAATCGGGAGCTCCGGCAGCGGCAGCGTGTTCACCCGCCCCAGATCGCGGGGCTTGGGTCGGCCCGCCGCGGACATTTAATCGTCCGGCGCGGCCTAAAATAGGCCGCGGGATTTTTCTCTGCTGGGCGGGGGCTTCAATGTCGGGAGCCACGACCACCCCGACGTGCAGCAACAGCGGCAGCGACAGCGTGTTCGCCCGCCCCGGATCGCGGGGCTTGGGTCGGCCCGCTGCGGACCTTTCACCGTCCGGTGCGGCCTGGAACCACAACAACCTGACTGTGGGAGAAGACGGCAGGGGAAGGGAAAAGACATTGTGGCCTTCCATCACAGTGAGGAGAGGACTGGAGGAGACTCACTGTGATGGATGTTTCTTTTTTTTGTGTGTTGGTTGGGGTTGTGTAATTTGCCTATTTTAATGCTTTTATTGTGTAATTTGCCTATTTTAATGCTTTTATTGTTGCACTGTGGGTGACTGAATTTCGTCCAAAAAACTTGATTTTTGGATGACAAATAAAGATATCTTGAATCTTGAACAGCTCCATCCAAGACCGCAAGAAATTGCAGCGAATTGTGGATACAGACCAGACCATCGTACAAACCAACCTCCCTTTTATTGATTCCATTTATACCATATGCTCTCGGCAAGGCCAGCAGCATAATCAAGGACGAGTTGCACCCTGGCCACTCCCTTTTCTTCCCTCTCCCATCAGGCAAAAGGTATAGAAGTGTGAAAATGCCTCCAGATTCAGGGACAGTTTCTTCACAGGTGTTATCAAGCAACTGAAGCATTCTATCACTACCAGAGAACAGTGCTGAACTCAGTGCTACCTCATTGGTGACCCTCGGACTATCCTTGACCGGGCTTTGTTGACTTTACCATGCACTAAACGTTATTCCCTTATCATGTACTCTGTAAATAGCTCGATTGTAATCATGTTTTGTCTTTCTGCTGACTGAACGCATCAAAAGCTTTTCATTGTACCTCGGTACACGTGACAATAAACTAAACTGAGCTAGGTCAAATGCTGAGAAGTGTAGATGGGACACGTTGGTTGGTGTGGGCAAGTTGGGCCGAAGGGCCTGTTTCCACATTGTATGACTATAATAAATATTAAAACATCAATACCACAAAGAATTAAAAAATACAAAACACAATGTCCTATCTCAGTGTTTAAGTCTGAAACATAATTTTTCAGTTATTAGATATTACATTTGGGGAAGAAAAGCCTATTAAACAGAAGTGCATGTAAAACAGCAGAAGACATTTACTGTGCATCTGCAAATCATTTTGCAACGGCATTTAACTACATCACCCTTCTTTAACTTCATCTTACATAGTTTTTCTCATCAGCTGCCAGTTACTCTTTCAGACCACGCAGGGGACCTGAGCCAGAGATGTCTGGGTACATGGATGTAAAATCAAAATTGCAGGTAGCATCTACAGAGTTCAGCTAATAAATGCTCATCAGCAGCCTGTTACCCTTTCAGACTATGCAGGGGATCCGAGCCACAGATGCCTGCACATTTGGCAGTAAAATTAAAATTGCAATTAGCATCAACAGAGTACAGCCAATAAATGCTCACGATTAACAAACTGAGATCTGTCCACCTCTCTTGTACTGCAAATTCCTTGAAGTCCATACTCAATTATTGATACAATTTCATATAAACAAAAAAGTGGGCAGGAAATTAAAAGTTTTGTAGACTTTGAGACTCCTTCCCAAAATTATGGCTGTTCTTGTTTTAAGTCATAATAGTATGCTTCAATGAAACAACAAGCAATGCAAACATCTCATTCTCCATTGATTTTTTTAAAAAGGAATTATAATGGAGAGGTGGTAACAATTAAGTCTTTCTTGAAGAGCACTATTGTTGTCTATGCTTGTTAAAAATCATGGCCCACACACATGGCATTTCAATGCATTTTGCAATGCAAGATATGCATTTTTTCTGGATTTTTGGTCTAGGTTTCCAAGTATATGATCTGCAGAGTAATGCCAAACAACTTGAAATGCCAGTTTTTGATATCACTTCTGCAAAATTCCAGCATATACGTGTTGCCTGTTTCAGGTAGGTCTTTTAACATATCATATATACACAGCCGGAAACAGGCCTTTTCGGCCCTCCAAGTCCGTGCCGCCCAGTGATCCCCGTACATTAACACTATCCTACACCCACTAGGGACAATTTTTACATTTTACCCAGCCAATTAACCTACATACCTGTACGTCTTTGGAGTGTGGGAGGAAACCGAAGATCTCGGAGAAAACCCACGCAGGTCACGGGGAGAACGTACATAAGCCTGCTTTGGAGTTACCCAAGGCAACCAACCTTACCTATGCCTATAACTGGGAGATTTTATTTAAGGGAGGGCCTTTCTTTATGGGGTTTTTTAAAGGGGTGGATTGGTACTTATCTTTGGTTGGTGGTCAAAGGAAAAGCAATGCAATGTCCTTGCCTTCTGACCAGGGCAATCAATATTGTCTTGAGCTGAGCGACCAGGCACTTCATACGTGGTGTTTCAGTGCTACGTCAATAACAATTGATGTGCCTCACATGGTCGCATTTATTTGAGTGGATACCCTAAGTTTCATTAAAAACTTAAGCGAAAGTTAAGAGTCAGAGTGGTAAAGCACAAAAAACCCACCCTTTAGCCCTCCATATCCATGCTGATCTTTTTACCCATCTACACTAATCCCATTTTCCTGAATTAGAGCCATATCCTTCTATGCCTTGTCTATTTAAGTGTCTGTCTCCATGCCTAGAATGGTTTGGATGTAGAACGTGCCATGTTTTAAAAAACCTTACCCTTCAGATCCCCATTAAAAGTCTCCCACCTTAAAGCCTCGTGTTTTTGATACCCCTACTACGGGAAAATGCTTTGGACTATCTACCTTATCCATGCCTCAAATTAAGTTTTTATCCAAACACGAGACCACAAATGGTGGAATCTGGAGCAACAAACAATCTACTGGAGAAACTCAGCAGGTTAAGAAGCATCTGTGGGCAGGAGGATGGGGTGGGCAGGGTGAGTGGGAAAAGGAGAAGGGGTTGTCAACATTGAGTTGAGATCTTGCATCAGAACTCCAGAGTCTTGACCCAAAACATCAACAGTTCCTTTCCGCCCACAGCTGCCGCTCACCCTGCTGAGCTCCTCCAGCAGATTGTTTATTAACCTTGATATAGTAACAGGCTCAACTAGGTCATACATGACAACCTGGCCTCTCAAGCCTGCTCTGCCATTTCTGACTGTAATCTTAAGTATGGAGATGTACAAATGCAGGCTTGCTGCTATAATGTTCTAAATCATATTAAACTATATTAACTATCATAAATCAACTATATTAAATCATATTAACTATATTAAACCATTCAGGATGAAGAAAGAAAGCCTTAGGTTCATTTCACCCCCTCTCTTCTTTGACCTCACATTTAATCTGGTTCTGACCACCAAACTTTCCTCATCACAATTTTCATTGGCATCTTTAATTCAATTCAACGATGCTTTATTGTCACATGAACCTAGGTACAGTGAAATGATTTGTTTTTTGTATACAATACACAAAGTACACACAGAGGGTCACGTGTATCTGGTGCCGACAAAGTCACAAAGTGCTCATTACAGTCCCGATGGTCCCTCTGTTCTCGAAGACCACAACCTTCTCCTCGGGTCCCTGTTTTTTCTCGGCATCCTCTCCACTGCCCGCCCGCTGGGTCCCTCGACAATTTTCTGTCAAAATATAATCCTCCTTTTCTTCAGTAAACAGCCAGACTCTTGCTCCTCTCTTATTCCACGATTATGTAATGTCTACCTCCAGCAATATGTACAATAATGACTTGCACAACAATGAACTGAAGCTATGGTGTAAAGTTGGTATGTGCTTGTTGCCTTCTCAAAATTGCTGCTGGGAAAAACTGTAGATGCGTCCTTTGCCTAAAAGAAGGGAACTTTAAGTTTAGAGGTGAGTCATAGGTACTTAATGTTCTCAATTGCTATTTACTTAAAAGTCTCTTTGGAAGAATTTTGAGAAAGTGGTAACCTTACCAAGAAATAATTTTAAAATATATTATGGAAAAGCAAACGAGTTGTGGCGGATCAGGCCACTCCTTGGGTCAGCCCCCTCGTTACGTGACGGACAGGCGTAAAGGGTTAAAAGCCAGACCATGGGGAGGCGTGGCTGATCCCTAGGTGGATTCCGCACATCCAGGACTTTAATGCCCACCTGGCCGTGGCCTAGAATTCGTCTTTGTGTACTTGGACGACGTACTCGTGGCCAGCCGCTCGAGGCAGGAGCACTGCACCCACCTCCGCCAGCTGTGTAAACGCCTCAGCGAGTACGGTTTGTCAATTAATACGTCCAAGTGCCGTTTTGGGGTGACGGCCATCGATTTCCTCGGCCATCGGGTGACCCCACAAGGGATGGTACCCCTTCCGGACAGGGTCGAAGCTGTCCGCCGTTTCCCCCGACCGACCAGTCAAGGGCCTGCAGGAATTCGCCGGGATGGTCTCGTTCTATCACCGCTTCCTGCCGGCGGTAGCCCGAACTGTGCGCCCACTCTTCCACCTCATGGCTGGTCGCCGCAAGGAGGTCGAGTGGGACGACGAAGCAGGAGCGGCCTTTGAGCAGGCTAAGGAGGCCCTGGCCAGGGCCACGATGCTCGTCCATCCTAAGGAGGATGCCCCAACCGCCCTGACCGTGGACGCTTCTGAAGTGGCGGTCGGGGCGGTGCTAGAGCAGCACATCGACGGGTGTTGGCGGCCACTCGCCTTCTTTAGCAGGCACCAACGGCATTACAGCGCGTTCGACCGGGAGCTCCTCGCCCTCTACCTCGCGGTACGCCACTTTCGGTACTTCCTAGAGGGAAGACCCTTCACCGTGTTCACAGACCACAAGCCACTCACCTTTGCGTTCGCCAAGGTTTCGGATCCGTGGTCTGCGCGGCAACAAAGACAATTGGCGTATGTGTCGGAGTACACCACCTCAATTCGGTTCGTGGAGGGAAAAAACAACAGGGTGGCCGACGCCCTGTCTAGACCCGCGATCCACGCCGTCCTACAAATGGCCGGGGGGATCGACTATTCCGCCCTAGAAGCCGCACAGCTGGGGGACGAGGAGATGGCCACCTATCGTACAGCCGTGTCCGGCCTGCAGCTGGAGGACATTGTCTGTGGCCCCGGGGATACAACACTGTTGTGCGACACCTCCACTGGCCTGCCGCGGCCCATCGTCCCTGTCGTCTGGCATCGCAGGGTATTCGAGGTGCTCCACGGGCTGTCTCACCCCTCCATTCGGGCGACGGTGGCCCTCGTATCCTCCCGTTTCATGTGGCACGGGCTGCTTAAGCAGGTCGCACACTGGGCACGCACCTGCATCCCGTGCCAAACTTCAAAAATCCAGCGACACGTGCGTGCGCCTCTGCAGGAGTTTCGTGTCCCTCGGCAGCGCTTCGACCACATTCATGTGGACATCGTGGGGCCGCTGCCGCCGTCCCGGGGCATGACCCACCTCTTCACTGTGGTTGATCGCTTCACGCGGTGGCCGGAGGCCATTCCGCTGGCGGACACCTCGACGGCCACCTGCGCGCGGGCCTTGGCGGCGCACTGGATCGCCCGGTTCGGGGTGCCACTGGACATTACATCCGAGCGGGGGCCACAGTTCACTTCGGAACTGTGGTCGGCCATGGCAAGACTCTTGGGTGTCCGCCTACACCACACTACGGCGTACCATCCACAGTCGAACGGGTTGGTGGAACGCTTTCACCGCCAGCTGAAGGCTGCCCTGAAGGCTCGGCTCACGGGCCCAGACTGGGTGGACGCCCTGCCGTGGGTTTTGCTGGGGATCCGCACCGCACCCAAGGAGGACTTGGCCTCCTCCTCCGCCGAGTTGGTGTACGGGGCCCCCTTGACGGTTCCCGGGGAGTTCATCCCACCGGCGCAGGGTCGAGTGGAGCAGCCTTCTGACGCCCTGCAACGTCTTCGGCAGACGGTGGGCAGGCTGGCACCTGTGCCCACGTCACGTCATGGGACCTTCCAGCCACACGTCCCAACCGCTCTGGAGGACTGCCGGTTTGTGTTCCTGCGCAGGGACGCACACCGATCACTTCTCCAGCGGCCGTACGAGGGCTCCTTCCGGGTCCTGCAACACGGCTCGGCCACATTCGTTCTGGACATGGGGGGTCGCAGAGAGACTGTTTCGGTCGCACGGCTGAAGCCGGCACACGTGGACATTGATCGGCCGGTGCCGGTTGCGCAGCCCCGGCGCGGTCGCCCCCCGACCACGCTACCCCCGCCAATGTCTGCTACGACCTCTCCACCTGTCGGTCAGTCGCCGGTCCCTGCGCCGGTCATGGTGCGCACCCGGGCTGGTCGCCTCGTGCGCCCTCCTGTCCGTTTTGTACCTCCGGTTCTTGGGGGGGGGGTCCTGTGGCGGATCAGGCCACACCTTGGGTCAGCCCCCTCGTTACGTGACGGACAGGCGTAAGGGGTTAAAAGCCAGACCATGGGGAGGCGTGGCTGATCCCTAGGTGGATTACGCTGTGGGCAGGAGCTCACAGCCTAATAAAGAATCTTACTGAAAACTGCCTGGCGTCTTGCCTTTTCTCTGGCCTCCGCCAGGCCACTACAGAGTAATAGTTAAATGAATGATGTCACCGGTCACCAGATCCTCAAGATGAAGGATGTATTCACAATTGTTACATGACAAAGGTTCTGATCAGAACTTGCCATTACCAAAAGCAAATCAATCTTAAATTACCATCTCAACATAAACAAAATATCTTAAATCTGGACATCTGTACCCAGTATTCTTGGCCTGAATTAAACAGTCTGGTTCATGGGCATGTGCCAATTTGACTCAAAACATTTTCTTTCTCAAATTTTCTTTTCTCTATAAAGAAAAGTTAAGGAGGACCAAGGGTAATAGTTCAGTGCAGTGAAACAGACAAAGTTGTGTGAATCAAATAGGGGCATGTATAGAATGTCTTCAGACGTTAAACAGAAAGGAAGAACGAGCAAGTTAAGAAATTCCCTAGGTCCAAGGAAAAGAAGTGCAATGGGACACAGAGCAAGATGTCAACATAGTGAGACTGCAACAAAATAAGGTATTAGAACATACATGAGGCACTTGGGAGCAACTGTGAAAGCTTTAATGATTATCATCGGATCAGAAAAAATAGAAATCACCAAACTATAACCCTGTAACTGTGTGGGTTTCCTCTGGGTGCTCCAGTTTCCTCCCACACCCAAAAGTGCCCTGGTTAGTAGGTTAAATAGCCAGGAAAATGAGGGGAGAATCAAAACAAGAGAATTAATGTAAGTGGGTGGTTGGTTGATGGTGAGTGTAGGTCATGTGCCTGTTTCTGTACTGTACCATTCTGTGATCTAAAGGCTATAAAACAACCAATTACAGTATAGTAGTGCCTCTGGGTTTGGGTGAAATCCATCTTCGAAAAATAAATGGAAGGGCATTTATTGAAGCTCAGTCATTAGTCTTAAGTATGCTAGGAGAACTGCAGCACTTTGTCAGAATTTTGTAAAGAAAAGCCAGCACAGAAAGCAAGGGTCAAGATAAAAGGAGCTTTATTTTTTAAAAAAAGAAATCATCAAGTTTTACATAGAAACAGCTGTTTGCATAACACCAACTGGTATTTATCACAAATTAAACAGGAAGCATAGGTTAATGAAAGATCTGCTGCACAGAAGCAAGAAACACTGCCAGCAATTATGCATAATTGCATTTTGAAAGGAGTTCACCCCATTAATGACGAATAGCACACATGCCAAATCCTGCATAGATCTGAAAACAAAGACAATTTATCTGAATTATTTTGCATCAAATGGGCCTAACTGGACTGTGACATGATATGGGAATTTGAGCAGATTCCATCAAGTATAAATTTCCAACAACACATATGTGCAACCAGAATGGATCAGTGTGCCAAGAAAAGCAAGGGTAATGGTTTTGTTGGTTCTATGCTTCTTTTTGATGTGCTCGCCTCAGTGCGTATACCGGAAAAGCATCTGGAAAATCTAGGCATACATCTGGAAAAATGGAGGGAAAACATAAGGATTAAGTATGGTCTGTGAGAACCATCTGATAACACGAATACTGCTGGGTTGACTGCTCCACTGTTGAGCATTAAAAGGCTGCAAGCAATGTAGTGTGAAGTGGCTGCAGACTGCTTCATCAACAGCAGTGGAGGTATCTGTCAGCAAGATTGCTTTTAATCTTTCTAAAGACTGGAGTCTAGCCCAGGAATATATCCTGAGACAAATATCGACTGCTGGTAGAAGACTGTCAACTTGATGAATGCTATAACTTTGATTTGCCCAAAATTTGCTGATCTTTGGTCAGTACAAGGAGCAGTTTGCAACTGAATGTTGCAGAATGGCACATTCCGAGGTAAAGGAGCATGTGCTGAGCGTATTGCTGAAGTTTTGTGCAGCTGTTGCAAAGGCTCTTGTGGAAAATCTTCCATGCCGGGACATTAGTTTAGTTCAGAGATACAAAGTGGAAACAGGCCCTTTGGCCCCACTGAGTTCACCTGACCATTGATCACCCGCACACTAGTTCTATCCTGCACACTGGGGACAATTTATAAAGGCCAATTAATCTACAAACCTGCATGTCTTTCGAATATGGGAGGAAAACCCACGCAGTCACAGGTTGAACGTACAAACTCCATATGGACAGCACCCGTAGTCAGGATCGAACCGGGGGGGCTCTAGCGCTATACAGTCTTTCTCACACCAACCAATATGCCCCATCTGACCAAACTCAACAAACGTCCACATCATTTTTTAGTTGTTATTCGTCATTCATTAATAGCAACATTTATAAAAAAATTGCATTTCATAATGCTAGATGTTGCCATTATAGGAAATATAAGCCTGCATGTATAATTTTTGACTGCGAGTAACAATTAGGAGTGAAATTACCTGTTGAAATTCATCCCTTGTTTTGGATTGGAATTAATTGGAATAGTTTAACAAAACAAACTTAATTCAGTAATTATCAGCTTCTCTGTTAAGAATGCAAGTGAATTAATCTAATTCATAGTTTCCCAATAGATGTAATAATTTAGTTGCCATCTCAACTCATTCCCCCAAATGAAAATAAAACAATAAAAGTTTGGAGTTGATGGACCAAAGATATAGAGCAAAAAAACCTCACATAGAACTTTTTTTAGAGCCAAGAGGGCAACATAAACAGTTACAGTCCAATCTGGATGGAAAGATGAATTTTGAAATGTTCAAAATGTCACAACTGTATTTTTCAAGTCATGAAGCATTTATCTTATATTTATGACCACAACTTAACAGGATCCATATGAGGATGCCTTTGATGACAAATATAACGCAGCCTCCAAGAGTTAAACTGTTGACATTAATAAAGTGTGTTATGGGCATTCTTTCACAAAAAGAATCAGTTAATTGCCTCGAGAATGTAGTTTTACAACTGCCATGCAAGAGCAGTTAGTATTTAGCAGAAAAAAGCCTGCTATATAATAAAATACATCAAGGAAAGTTGTTGTTGATGTTTGTTAAAGTAATCATATTGCAACTGCATTAAAACCATGAATTCCTTTCAATATACTGAGATAAACATGGGAAATGAGGTGAGAAAATGCAGATGGGCGAATGATGTATAATGGGCTGCAGGGAAGAGAAACTGCGGTCAGAAGAACCATTGAGGGGAGAAAAAAATTGAGGGTCAAAGAGAAAATGAAGCAGAGGGAGAATTATAGGGGAAAAAAAGGAAGAAAACCCATATAATAAAAGGAAAGTAAGCAACAGAGAATATAAACTGGCAACAATATGTACAGAGAAAGAGACAAAAATGAAGACAAAAGCAGTGATGCAGAATGAGAGATGAAGTAAGATGGGAAAGAGGAAACAAGCAAAGCAAGAAGAGAAATAACACAAAATCACAATAAAATCTGAGAGTGGCTGGGAGAAGCAGCCTGAGAGGTCACTTTCATTTTTGAGAGATTGAAGTCAGTTTTCAATTACTTCTTGTGGCTAAAGGGATCAGGGGGTATGGAGAGAAGGCAGGTACAGGTTACTGAGCTGGATGATCAGCCATGATCATATTGAGTGGCGGTGCAGGCTCGAAGGGCCGAATGGCCTACTCCTGCACCTATTTTCTATGTTTCTATGTTTCTTTTCACTGCGATTGAACAGAGGAAGGCAGGCAGCCAATTACATGGTTTCCTTTTCAGGTGCAATTTCTTCTCAGCTCGTGTTGTGCATCGGTCAGACTGAGCCGACCCTGATTGGTCCTGGTCTTTTCTTGCCTCCAGCTCTCCCACCTCCTCCATACTTTCTGTCTGAGGAAAGGTCCGAAACGTCATCCATCCATGTTCTCCAGAGATGTTGCCTGACCCGATGAGTTACTCCAGCACTTTGTGCCTATCTGTAACCATCTTTAATTTTGCAGACTATACCACCATTATTGGACAAATAATGAATTATAATGAGTCAGAGTACATGTCATCAAGACCAAGGATCTGTTTGTTGACTTAAGCCCGGGAAAGCCAGGAATCCATGGACCTGCCTTGATCGACGGGATGGCGGTGGAGAGAGTCAATTCCGTTCAAGATTCTGACCCGACCTCGAGGCTCTGACCTGATCCCGTCTTCGGCCCGACCTAAAGGCTCCAACCCGTCATCGACCCGACCCGACCTCGATGCTCCGACCAGATCACCATGACTTTGATCACTCGCTTTGCGCCGGCTTCTCTGTACGCCATGATGCCCTATGGGGCGAATCCTCCTCCATCGTCTGACAGCTGCGGGCAACCCAGGCCAGCCTACTGAGACTGTTGCTGCCCGCTGCTTGCTGGGAGTTTCCCAGCACGCTGCTCGGCGGGAGTTTCCCAGCCCGCTGCTCGCCAGGAGGCCTCAGCCCGCTGCTACCTCCCTAGAAAATTGAGGAGAATTGGTATTTTGCTGAATACTCTATTGAAGACGGTAGATAGTATAAGACCGGTTACATCACGGACTGATTTGGTAACTCAAGAACCTAGGAGCAAAGAAGGCTGGAGAAAATGGTACATATTACCTGATCCATCATGTGTTCTGTCCTCTCCACCTTCGAATAAATCTAAAGAGGGCCCTACCTCAAAAAGGCAGCAAATATCATCAAAGTTTTACAACCAAATTAAATCTTCTTAAATCAGCTGTGTGTAAACAAAGACAAACAAGTACATATTTAAGGTCTAAACTATGAGTAGTGGAAGCCTCCAAATACTTGACAATTCTAAGAGACATGAGAAAATTTGGAAACAATATTCAGTTGATCAAGTATAAATTTTGATTTCTGGCAATTGCAAAGCAGCCAGGGCATGACAGTTTGAAAACATTATCAGTCATAAACACAGCCAAGTTTCTCAGCAGTTCAAAGTACATTGCTATGGGACCAAGAAATTGGAGAGATTTGCTTCCAGATTTTCAGGGTCACATAGTCCCTGAAGTCATCTCTGAGCTAAACTACCCAATCCAAAGAGCATTTGAATCTCCAAGTCTTGCGAGTGTTTATGCATTCAACTTTTTCCTCAGACTGACAATACTCACTCAATTAAAGGAACATCCCAAAACAAGACTCCAGTTGAAAAAGTTTACCAATCAGCTACATTCAATGAGAACCAGTGTGCAGCAATCAAGCAGTGGGGAGGACTAGCCAATTAAAAGAAAATCTTTATGTAAGGGATATGGTGCAGTGGTTTAAAATTCAGATTCTAGTCATCCACATGATACTTTCAAAGTCAATCGCTTCATTATAGAGAAAAACCTATGATTATCCATGACAATCCAGGATTGGAACTTTACAATGCCATTACTTGAGTATAGTTCAACTCAAGAACAACAGCTGATGTGGAAATCAGACAGATCCCCATGTTTCGAATAAATGTGCTTTTTTTTCGTTCTTGACAGTCAAATTTGAAAATGTCATTACATTCTCTTCAGAGATATTGTTTTCCTCTTCCAGAAATACTTTAAACAGTTCTGACAGTAACTTTTCTAACAGATAAGGTATTGGTTTCACAAAAATAATTTCAGCAGTCTCTTAGTTGTGAGTCATGCTGTGCAAAGGAGTGTGGATCACAGAAAATAACAAAAAAAGTAAAACAAGAATCTGTAAAAATCATTTGTTCACAGCATGTGGGCAATGCATTAAATGCAGAGGGTTAAGGTGCTTTGTTAGGTTTAACAGATGTCATTGTACCTTAATCCAATGAAGGGGCCTAGATCAAAAGCACCTAATATTGGTGGCCTGTGGAATGATGTCGTTGAGTCTAGAAAATAGTAATGTGAAGACCATGTGATTGGTACAATAGTTATGCCACAAAGTACAGCTCCAAGATACCATTGAGCCATACTTCTGAAGCCAAATAGCTTGGTAAACAGAAATGGTTTATGGCCAGAATACATTATTGGTGTGCACCTGTTTTTACAATATTTTCCAAATTTGCTCAATAATCTGTATTTTGCCTGCATTCCCTTCAATTGGTATAACTGAACAAATTATGAGATACATCTCTGGATAGCCACTTCCAGTCAAATAAAATCTATGACCAAAAGGAGCATCGGACAAACAAGGATTAAAAAATAAATACGAAAAAGATTCCATCCTAACCAGCATTAGGACAACCTTAAGAAACCCAGTCACGGAAGCTATATGCAGTCAATTAGGTCAGAAAAGTATCGCAATTATTGATACATATTGATCATGGCTAATTATTGATCACACACAGTGCATTCTCAAACCTGTGGAGAAACATTTCACAAACAGTGCAACATGCCAGTCAAAACTTTGAAGAATAACTTATCACAATGTTACAGAATCATAAAATTATAGAATCATATGGTACACAGGACAGGCCTTTCAGCTAAAATCATAGATATTTATTTGAGCTGGTCCCATTTTCCTGCATTCGACCCATATCTCACTAAACCTTTCCTCTCCATGACCTGTCCAAATGTCTTTTAGACATGGTGATTGTAGTACCATTAGTTGAGGTGATTGTACTTTAGCATACTGAGACATTGTTCTTGAATGATCCAGGTCAAATTCCAATATTCTGAGTGATGCAATGATAACTTCTGTAGCTATTACTTTGATTGCCAATACAGTTCTGCTGGTCTGGGTGGCAAACACCCTAAAGGAATATCCCTGTTCAAACACAGCTAATAACAAAATTATCATTATCAGTAATAAACACAGCCAAGTTTCTCAGCAGTTCAAAGTACATTGCTATGGGACCAAGAAATTGGAGAGATTTGCTTCCAGATTTTCAGGGTCACATAAGACCCTGAAGTCATCTCTGAGCTAAACTACCCAATCTAAAGAGCATTTGAATCCCCAAGTCTTGCGAGATTCAGTGAGGATACAGTGAGGACATTGGTTAGCTATAACTTAGATCCTCAAAAACATGCATGAGACTCTGCCTTGCATTCGAAACGAATGTCTGACATCTCTGATAAAATAGTCCGCTGACAGGTATATCTTTGCAGTTCCTGTTGAGTTGAAATTAAATGACTAAATACAGAAGCAGCTCAATGAAATGTATCAAAAGCATTTCCTTAGATTGGCATTATTTATTTGGTAAATTAAGTTGGATATATTTTTTTAAAAACATACCCAGTGTGATTTTATGCCAATGAACCTGTAAAAGTAAATACCATTCAAGAGTTCTTTAATAATTATTTGCCCAGAACCTGACTTTGCATGACGATACTGATGCACTATTTGAATTTATAGTGTATCCAGCAATTTTGAAACAAATCATTGCAGTTTGCACGTGGAATTATCTCTAAACTGTGATGACAGTTTACATAGACAAATGTGAAAGCACAGTCTATGTCAGCAATTTCCCACAAAGCACAATAAGGGAACCAACAATTTAACTTCTTTTATGACCTTTGTGTAAACTAACAGTGAGGACAGAACTTTAAAAGCATTGACAACTTGGTGAAAACATCTGGCTCCCTCCAAGGGATGCCATTGGTGTAGGTCATACCAAAGACTCAAGTTAGTCTTGATCTAACTTGAAACATTAAGTGCTCTTTTGAATTTCGTAGCAAATAAATTATGTCAATGTGGTGAAGCAAGAAACCACATGAGGATATTTAATAGAACACCTTGCTCTCAAGTGCATACTTTAAATCGTCCTGATTATCTTTTCATTTGATCATTCATCTTGTTTAAGTTAATTGATTTAATTTTATAATTTTCATTGTAAATCAAGTTACAATTTGCAGCAATATTCTACCCTTAATATTGACCGATGTTCTGAAGTGTTTTATTTATTCAGAAGAATATGGTTTGAAGAGTCTGTCGTCTGTGGATTATCTGTTGCTTCTTGATGGTCAAAACCAAGACATTACCAGGTGGAAACATTCACATAAATTCAGACCAGATGTGTTTTAAAATATGAAATACATCCATTTCATTTTCCCCAATAAAGTGCCCACTTAAGGAAATAGTTTTGATATTTTTGCTGTGTGCAGAAAAGCTATGGGCTCTGACAACATTCCAACAATAGCACTGAAGACTTATGCTCCAGAACTTGTCACACCCTTGGCCAAGCTGTTCCAGTGCAGCTACAGTAGTGGCATCCCCCCAGCAACATGGAGAATAGTGGGAC
The DNA here is from genome assembly GCF_053455715.1 of Rhinoraja longicauda. Lineage (NCBI taxonomy): Eukaryota > Metazoa > Chordata > Chondrichthyes > Rajiformes > Arhynchobatidae > Rhinoraja > Rhinoraja longicauda. The sequence continues at coordinate 38,868,950 of NC_135963.1, read as the reverse complement.
TTACTTAGCAACAACCTGTTCACAGAAGATCAGTTTGGGTCCCACCAACGTTACCCAGCTCCTGACATTGCAGTCTTGGTCCAATCATGGACAAAACAACTGATCTCCAGAGATGAACTGACAGTAACTATCCTTGCCACCAAGGCATCATTTCAAATTCAGTGTTAAGTGCCCATTTGCAGAATATCCTGGAATAGTAATGTATTTTGTGAGACTGGTAAAGTCTGCAATAGTCCACACAATGCAAGATGAAACAAGAAAGTACCTGCCTTCTCTTATGTTTCCAAAGACAAGCTAGAGTAAGATTACTTATTTTTTATGACAACTACGAAGGTGCATTTATAAGAGATGCTTCACTAATTTCACAATGCCACATTTATTCAGCCAGGTAAAAATAGTTTTCCATCTTACTTCTCTCAATCAAACTCTAGCTGAGACCACAACTTGAAAATAAGGATGTGAAGCTTGCAGAGATCCAAAATATCAACTAAATCACATCAGAGAATTTGATTGGGCCTTGATTTAAATAATTTCCAGACCAGGGTCCAATATCTGACCCGACCCATGAAATACATAATCTCACTGTAAATGATAGCTCATTGTAAATGATTGCTGCACAAGCTAAATGTGTGTGCATCTAATTATTGGTTAAATTTTAATTTAACTTCAGAGGGTTAACAATGATAAATTCAATTTTGATATGATTAAGTAATACAAAATATGCTCCAAAACTCACAGGAATACCATAATATGGTTGGAACTCGAAGCAACTTCCAAGAAAATATAGTATATCATATTTTCTTTTGTAAAATGAACATAACTGATGTTGGGAAGCTCCAAGCTGCAGGAGGTTCGACCAGCCCCAACCCGGGAGTCCGATATCCCCCCGATGTGGGAGTTTGATTGCCCCGATGCGGAGGGCTCGACCACTGATTGCGGGAGCCAAGATCGCCCCAACAACGGAAGGTTCGAGTGCCCCGACCGCGGGAGAACAAAGAAGGGAAAAAGATTGAACTTTTTTTGCCTTTCATCACAGTGAGGAATGTGGGAGTCGCTGTGGTGGATGTTCATGTTAAAATTTTATTTGGGTGGCTTCTTGCTCTTTATTGGTACGACTGTATGGCAATCTGAATTTCACTGTACGTTAATTGGTACATGTGACAATAAACAAACCTTGAAACCATGACCTCTCCCAGGAGGCTGCAGAGGAACTTGCCGGAGATAGGTTACCGTCTACCATCTGGAGTAAGGTACAGGAGACCAAGAACCATTGCCTTCAGGATCAGGAACAGATTCTGCCCATTAACCATCAGGCTCCTGAGCCACCACAATCTTAACCACAACCCTACCTCAACCCTATCAAACCGCTACATCCTTTTCAGTACTACAGTTGTTCTATGTATTTTTTTTTCTGCACCATCATGATCTTGTTTTCTGGGAATAACTGAGGATTTATTGCATATTTACTGTTGTTATTGTTACATCTGAAGTGCCTATAAAGCTTCAGCAAGTAAGAATTTAATTGTTCCGGTTCATATTTTGTGCACATGACAAATAAACACTCTTGCCGCTTGACCCGATATTTACATTATTTACCTTTGAGTGCTTGAGAGATTATTTTGCCAAGCATCCAAGTAACCTCTGCCTAATGAACAAATCTTAATTGCAGTGAGCGCAAATGCTGATAAATCTTTTGTGCCTGTGCCTGTGCCAACTTCAAAAAAGCTAAAGCATTTCACAATGTAAAATAGGAAGCTCTTTAAAATCATGTGCTCCAATGCTGAAGTCCATCTGAAATGCTACTCAAATCACATTTATACCCGAGAGGTTAGATGAGGCAAGATTTTATTGTACCTGACACGGGCTTCTGTTGTGTTTGCAGCATGTTACAATGGAAGGTACGATAGAGGACTTAAGTAATATTGTCAAGCCAAAGCAGCTGCTTCCTTCAGAACTGGGAATTTGCCATCCATCTACTATTACGATACTTAATGGACACTTTGGCGGTACATAGTCAAAGATTACAGTAAAGTGAAAAAGTAAGCTTTTCGCAGCAGCGGTCGGTGACCTTTCACCATCCCTTCAGCAGCCTCAGCCTTCCTTATCTCCAGTGCACTTAATGTGCTTTAGCTTTCTGATGGCTTGTTACAATTCAATCCAAATGTTAATCATTGACCTGAGACCAGCTGGACTGGATAATACTCCCATGGAATGTAACAAGATTTATGTAATTCTAGCAAGCCAACATGACTTAATGAGTGAAACTGACTTAAGTAATAGAAATTCCATTTATTCTACAGGGTATTTCAAGCTGGCAAATAAATTAGACTTCTTCAAGCAAGAAACAACCCATAATATTAGCATAAAGAATTAAAACTGGTATTCTCAGGGTTTTAAAACAAATCATTAGCAAAGGACAGTATATCAAATAGATTTGAGCAGCTGCTACACCACTATTGGCATGTTATCTTGCTGGCAAAGGTCTGGAAGGTTTATGACCAACAAGAATATTTGAGACATTTTGTAATTTGGGATGAGAACAATTGTAATACTGTAACCAAGAGAAATAAAAACAGTAAGAGAAATCCTATGTAACATCATCATATTTTGCAACCTCCCCACAGAAGGTTTTCTAAGCAAAATAACACGAAAGGTTAGGCTGCAGTTTTAATCTAACGATGGGCACCTTTGAATTGTAGTTTTCAGGAAATCTGGATGGTGACATCAATATATGCTGAATTCCTTTTTAAGAGCAACACTTTTAGAATCACAAAGGCGTTTTTAATGAGGGAGGCTGAGGCTCTAAAAGGCATTGGTAAAGCCACATTTGGAATATTGTAGGGAAATTTGGGCACCATATCTGAGGAAAGATGTGTTGGCTCTGGAGGGGATCCAAAGGAGGTTTACAAGAATGATCCCAGGAATTAGTAGGTTAATCTATGATGAGCGTTTGTCGGCACTGGGCCTGTACTCGCTGGAGTTTAGAAGAATGAGTGGGGACCTCATTGAAACATACAGAATAGTGAAAGGCTTGGATAGAGTGGATGTGGAGAGGATATTTCCACTAGTGGGAGAATCAAGGACTGGAGGTCATAGCCTCAGAATTAAAGGACGTTCTATTAGGAAGGAGATGGGGAGAAATTTATTTAGTCAGAGGGTGGTGAATCTGTGGAATTATTTGCCACATAGGGCTGTGGAGGCCAAGTCAGAGGATATTTTCTAAGGCAGAGATAGATAGATTCTTGATTAGTACAGGTGTCAGTGGTTATGGGGAAAAGGAAGGAGAATGGGGTTGGGAGAGATAGATCAGCCATGATTGAATGGCGGAGTAGACTTGATGGGCCGAATGGCCGTATGAAAAGAAATTTCAAGTATGCTTTCACAATCTTAGGCCATCACAAGTGCGTTTCCTACTTGAACCTGTTTTACTCTATGCCAGTGAGACTCAGAATATCAAAGAACATCATAGTTGTCAAGGCTTCACTTAGATCTCGCTATATAATGGCAACCCTACAATTATATATTACCAACGTATCTCTCCAGTCCTCAATGTTTATCTTCATTTATTGCTTGCCCATGTCCCTAGAAATATTTTGTTCTGGTTCTTCCAGGAACTGCACGTAGTTTGCTTTGGCTTACCCTTTATTGATTGAACTATCTTTTTGAAAACAAACTTGTGCTTCATTATTTAAAATAATCCATTATATTTTCAAAGCTAGTTCCCTCCGACACATAATAACAATGACAACATTTCTGGGTCCCACAGGTTTAAAAAAAACTTGCATTCACATAATGCCGATTACTACTTTGGGGCTCCGCAGAAGTACCTTATAGCAAATGGGTTAATTTGGAGGTCACTGTGGGAAACACAGCCAAAGACTGTAACCAATTTAGTATCCATCAAGGATTTAGATAAAATTGTGCATTTTTAGTAAAAGCATAATTAATTGAAAAATAAACCTCATCACTTCCTAGCTTGCTTTTAAATCAGATCATGATAGCTGACATCAATCTGCAGGCAACACTTAATGGTCCAACTAACAGAGAGCGCATCTGATAATGCAGCAATTCCCTGACAATGCACAGAAGTGCACTACGAGATAACATTATGAGAATGATAGAACGATAATTTAATAAACTGAAGTAATTTTAAAAACTGAACACTTAACTAAGTCTACAATCAAGTGATTCTGAGGTAACATGAACATGTGCAGTCACAGTTATCCTGACATTGCCACTTTCTTCAGTTACTTTCCTAACTGTCCTCTACTGTGTATTGTAACTTAAGTCTGTATATGCGGGTCATACTTTCCTATTTGGAATCATTTAAATTTTTTCAGGCCTCTTAATCATTGCTGGTTTAGAAGCAACATGTGACCATTACTTCATTACAGTTCAGTTCTCGTGTTGGCATTTAAGATCGTGACAAACACAATCCTAATATTTATGAAAATGTTTTCCAACTCAATCAAATTGCCAGGTGGCTTTTCTTCTCCTCTTCCCAAGTAAATTTCAACCCATCATCCGGACTGCCTGATGCAATTTGACTCAATTTCAATGTTATGCAATAATGGAAACCAGTTGGCTGAGATAGTAATGCTGAACAATCTACAAGTTCCTTTGGGCTCAGAGAGTACAAGTAATCAGAGCCATCAAAAAATAGCAAAGCTGATGCATAGAGACTCATTAAGAGACAAGGGAATGAAACTTCCTGGCTGTTTCTGGCCGTTCCAAATGAATTGACCGAGTGACAGATGGTACTACATTTGTCACGAGCCTCTGTTGCCAGACTCCATGTGGAAACTCAAAAGCTCAAACACAACACGGAGTGCTTTACTGCACAGTTTTAAAGCAAGTCAACAGTAGCTGCCACCGAGACCTGATTGCGTGACGTTAGGGTGCAGATAGCCAACAAGGTTAGCCAACCGCACTAGGCCCAGATGTATCCAGACAGGATCTTAGGCTCATTCAAGAAATTTGTCATTGAAGACCCTCACTCTTTGCATTGATGGAAGATGTTTAAAGCTATGAACAACATTAAAGGGCGAATTCAACGTAAATTTGAATTTTGTAAATTTGTACCAGAATGGGTCGATTCAATTGGCATATCCAAATTTCTAAATGTATTAATCCTGGCTTAAACAGTAAACAATAGCTTTGTAATCAGATGATTTCGAGCATTAGTAGCCACAGGAATCCTAATGCTGTCCCTTCTGCACAGAAATGAGCTGTGCATTAATCCAGATGGCTGCAAAATATTTCAGAACATTTCTGAACAAAATCTCTTAACACCCCAAATGTTTTTATCTTTTATTTTTATTTTCCTATGATGCAGTTCCATTTCCTTATATACATTTTACTGTGTTTTATGCATGTTTGTGGATCAGTATGAAAATGACTGATTTGAATGACAGGCATACATTGGTGACCTCTTATCACTCCTGACAGCATACAAGTCCACCCCCCCGTCCACCCCTGACATCAGACTGAAGAAGAAACCCAGCAACATGGATCACATGCAGGCAGCAGAGATTAATGTAACTTGACATCATGTTCGGCATAGACAGTGTGGCCTGAAGGGCCTGTTCCTGTGCTGTAATGTTATATGTTTTCAGGAATCACTTAGCTAAAGATATGGAGATCACGAGCATTAATAATTTTCTTTAAAATGCAAGGTGACAATACTCAAAATGTCTTCAACTTCATCACTGTGGGTGACACAGTGGTGCAACGTTGGAATTGCTGCCTTACAGCGCCAGAGATCTGGGTTCAATCCTGACTACTGTATGTGTGCTGTCTGTATTTGGACATTCTCTTTGTGACTGCATGGGTTTTCTGCAGATGCTCCGGTTTCATCAACATCCCAAAGACGTGTAGGTTAATTGGCTTCTATAAATTGTTCCTAGTGTGTAGGATAAAACTTGTGTACGGGTGATCATAGGTTGGTGTGGACTTGGTGGGCTGAAGTGACTGTTTCCACTCCATATCTCTAAAAACTAAAAGAAAACTAATGCAAGCTGCATACTACCACTCAATTGCACAGGGATCCCTGAAAGGCCGCCTTGTCGACGTCAGTTATTAGAAATATCCTGTAGCACGTCCATTGCAGGCAGAACATACAAATTCCAACTGACTGCCAGCCACCTGACTCCAGGAAATCGTATGATTTGCTGAAGAACATTCATTCCTACATCACAATATGTGGTACTCCAGCACTGCCAATGCTCTGTATTTGACTCTTTCCAATATAGTTGCTTTGGGATGTTCCCTGAAAGTAGTGCCATGGCTGTGACTCAACAATGAGCAGATTTCAAAGTACACCACGCTCTCTTTGAAAGCCAATACTGTTCAGGCATGAATAAAATTTACTTTAAAAATAGAATTATCATTAATTAAATAATATTAATTGATGATTTATTATAGGCAACTTGTTGATTTCCTCAACAATGTTAAACAGATACTGTACTTCCCGAGTATTTTGGAGAAAAAGCTGGAGAAATAGGCAGAGGAATATATTCAGGAAATGGAGCAACTGGATAAAAGAAGCTGTCACATTCCTTGTGAAGACTGTAATTTATTGGTACAACCTTTCAAAAAGTTTATTTCTGATGTGATGGCCAGGCAAAAATTATCAAGTGAGTCAGAAACATTAATCAGCAAGTAGATGACCTCAACACTTGTCTTCCACCAATCTAATGATTATAAAACTGTTTCATTACACAGACAGACTAAAAACAAATTTTGGCCTGGACAATGCAAGCAACCTACTCTTCGAAGAAACAAGAACTTTCATGTTTGTAGTTTGTAGCAACCCATAGTTCTTCTAGCTCGAAGATCATAACTTTCTCACATCCAATCCTGTTTCGTGGAATACCAGACATGTTCAGTACCATGACCTCTGCCATGAATTCCATGGATGAATTTGAGGAAGACCTCTTGCCAATAAAGCAACTTTTAAAATGATTAAAAATCTCCTTTTATGACTTATCAATGGAGGAAGTTGGCACTCAGACATGGATTTGTCAACTTTATGTTTAAAGCCCATTGACAGCAAAGTGCAATTACTTGAGCAGGATGCTTGCAGATAACACTGTTAACGTCCTATTGCAATGATGACCAAGTTCATTGATACAAAATCAATGGCTATGAGCCTCCATCATCCGAAATACAAGTTAATGGTTCAGGACTTCCACAACGACTACCTTTGTGGAATTTTAGATTCATCTTCTTTTCCCTAATTTGAACTTTTGAGCAAAGTGTACTGAACCCTTTTCTATTCTCTGGCTAATTCAGGATATGCATTTTGGGAGGGGAGCTGAAGAAGGGTCTTGACCCAAAATATCACCCCTTCTTTCTCTACAGAAATGCTGCCTGTCCTGCTGAATTACTCCAGCTTTTTGTGTCTATCTGTGAATTTTGGGAGACAGGAGACTGAAGAAGGTTGGCAAACAGGAATAGTAACTTAGCGATTGTGTTATTGTTCTAGTAATCCTGGAATAAGGCTTGAAATTCACATCGAGAGATGCCTCAAACAAACATGATAACAGCCAAGAAGCTTCTTTCTGTCAAATATTCAACCAATAATTACTGTACACTCACCCAGTAATCTAATAGTTTTCTAAAACTGGTAAAACAGAATCAAATATGTGGGCCTAATGATTTTTTTAATCCAATTCAAAATCCGGCTAATTCATAAAGGGTTCACAGTTATAAATAGAGAGCAGATTAGACTAAACTTTCAGCATGGACTGTTTTCATACAACAAAAATACTGACTCATGCCACCTGCAACTTGAAGAGATCTGCTTTTCGGTTACTAAGATTTATCGCTTCCCTTGGCAAACAAACTCCAGTACAGTGAAACTCCATCAAGTCCAAGTCTACTGATTATCCGAAATGCATAACAACCTTGTCTCTCGCATTTCCAACAATGAAGCTGTTCTTTTTCCTCTTTTGCTATTTTCAGATCTCATTCATCTTTTTCTACTTACACCTACTCCAGACATATCTTTTGTTAGTCACTAGCCTTTTGATGGCACTGCACTGTCTGTGTCATTTGGTCTCCACGATATCACAGACCTTCCTTTTTGTTCTTCATATTCTCTGCAACTTAAAACTTGTTACTTCTCACTTATCTCCTGTTCTGATGAAAAATTATTAACCTGAAATAAGAACTTGGTTTATCTTTCCTCAGATGCAGTCTTACCAGCTGAGCTTTTCCCGCATTCTCTGTTTTTGATCTTTGATCAATGAAAAAATCCTTGTGTTCACTTAACATGTGTGTTTTTCTGGATAGTTTAGTTTATTATTGTCACATGTACAGTGAAATGCTTTTGTTTGTTTTTGCATGCTATCCAGTCAAAGAAAAGACTGTACATGAATACAATCACGCTGTCCACCGTGCACAGATGAAGGATAATGGGTACAGATAAATTGAAATATGTTGCAACTATAGTATATGTAGATTTTTATGCTGAGATGACCCTTGTCCAGGGCCGGATTAAGCTAGTGCGTGGCCCGTAGCATATGTTATAATGCGGCCTTAAATAAAGGACAAGGTGACATCACTGCCCGCGCCCACATGACCTCACCCAGCCAGCGGCCACATGCTCCAGCTCCACCAATGATGGCCGCCCGGGCCGGGAAGCAGGTTGCAACCTCTGTTCGGTGAACACACTCGGCTCCACTCCCCAAACTCCGTTAACGTTAACGAGCTCCGTTAGCCTACACTGTCCGGGCCCACAGTGTCAGGGCCTACAGCGGCCTGCGTGCCTAATACAGGACTCTCAGAGAGTGTGTGATGGAGGGGTTTAGTTTAGAGATACAGCGCGAAAACAGGCCCTTCGGCCCACTGTCCATACCGACCAGCGATCCCCGCACACACTAAGGGCAATTTTACACATACACCAAGCCAATTAATCTACATTCCTGCACGTCTTTGGAGTATGGGAGGAAACCGAAGATCTCGTAGTAAATCCACGCGGTCACGCGGAGAACGCACAAACTCCGTACTGACAGCACCCGTAGTCGGGATAGAACCCAGGTCTCCGGTGCTGCAAGCGCTGTAAGGCAGCAACTCTACTGCTGCTCCACTGTGGGGAGAATGACGGAGGATTGCAAGAAGAGGGCCGGAGGAGTGGGAGCCGAGGGTGCCAGAGAAGTAGAGACAGGGAGGGCCGGAGGAATGTGGAAAAGGTAGGGCCAGAGGAGTGAATAGATACGGGACTGGAGGTATAGGGGTGAGAGGGACGGGGTTGGGGCAGGGAGTGCTGGAGCAGTGAATGCTGAGAGGCATGCAAGGTGTGGGCAGAGGAGGTGGTAGAAGAGTGGAGGAGAAGACAGGGCCTGGGAAGTGGGGAGAGAAGGCCGGGGGATTGGTGAGAAAGAGGCCCGAGCTTTTGGGATGGGTGAGAGGGAGTCGCAGGATTTTGGGAGTATGGGCCAGAAGAGGAGAGAGAGAGGTACGGACGGGTAGGGGCTGAGAAAAGGCCGAAAGTGTGAGGGAAAGTGCCTATAGAAATGGAAAGTAAAGGCCGGAAGGGGGGGGGGTGTATGGAGGGAGGTGTCGGGAAAAGAGGTTCGGTGGAAACGGAGAGAGCGTAATGGAGATGCGCAGGGGGGAGAGTGGGATGGAGAAGAGGTGGGAGAGTGGAACAGAAGACTGGGAATAAAGGGGGAAGTAGATTGGCGGAAGAGAGGACTGGAACAGTAGCTATATGGAGGAGCGAAAGTCTGGGAGGCGAGAGGGAAGGGGATTGGGGAGAGAGACGCCCAGCAGAGTGCGGAGGAGAGAGCTTGAGGTGTGGGGAGAGAGAGAAGACTGCAGAAGTGAAGAGAGAGAGAGAGAAGTCCCTCGCAAGGAGAAGGAGAGGCGGAGGGGTAGGGAAAGAACAAGTGGAAGGTATGCGGAAGGGTGCGCAGCGGAGGATTCAGGCGAGCAAGTGCCAGAGGAGTGGGGAGAGAGCGCCGGAGGAGTGGGGAGCAGGGCCAGAAGAGTGGGAGAGATGGGGGGGGGCGGGGTGATGAGGTGGTGAAAGTGGCTCGGGGACTTGAGAGAAAAGAGCCAATGAGCGAGGAGAGGGCCGGGGTATGTGGGGAGACAATACCAATATTCGAGCAGAGAGGTTCGGAGGAGTGAGGTGTTTGGGTGAGGCCGGAGGTGTGTGGAGTAAGAGGGCCGGAGACTTGGTGGTGATGTGCCGGCTGCCCATTGGTCCGCGCAGCCCCGCCGCTAACACATTCAAACCGCGGACCGCGGCGGTTGGGGAGCGACGCGTGCAATGCAGCGTCCCTGCCGATTTCAAGCATTTAGGGATGCCGATTTCAAGTATTTAGCGCGGGGTCGTCGAAAGCGCGGAGCCCGTAGCAAATGCTACTTTTGCTACTATGTTAATCCGGCCCTGCCCTTGTCAGATAGAAAGTTTCTACCTGATGGACAATTCTCTCAGCTCCAGCAACCACATCACCCACTCCTGCTTCCCCATGGTCCCCCTTCCATTCAAAGTTTTCCCAGTTCATTGTTTATTTGAAACCACCCTCTCACATTATCATCTTGCTCCAAATTAACCTTCTTGCACATATTTGGTTCTTCCTGCAATGTTCCAAGTTCAAAAATTCAAAACTGTTGAACATTATCTCTTGGAGATCTTCTTTTCTCAATAATGTATTAGCACAGAGACATAAAACATTCCATGGCATGAATCCGCTGACCGTGGTTTTTCATGTTCAAATGTAAAATATTGATTTGAGGAAGGCAAAAGTGAAGCAAGAAAATGTTGTTAAATCAGCTGCACTCTTCAGGAACTTTCATACAGAACTTACTCCAGGCGAACACAAATGTCAGTACTGTGAATCTACTGTGTCAAGAGTTAAGGAGTTAGCGTGTAATGCCCTACAGATTTCGAAAACCAGGAAATGATAAATAGGTTGACTCAACATCCTTTGAGAAAGCAGCTGCCCAAACCCAACCAGAGGGAATATTTGTCAGAGTTTAAAGCCTAACATCAGATCATTAATAATTACAAATAATAACCAAAGGAGGTCTTTTTCCCAGGGCTTTTCAATGTGACTGAAAAAGAAATATTGGTCAAAGCTGTTTCTCTAACTTCTTTTCAATGGAACATAAGAAATCTGGCTGTGTGGTACATCAGTAAATTGCAGTATTTTCTTTGTATGCAGTTGGATTAAGGAGTCAATGTACATAAATATTACAGTATACAGTCAGTATCAATTATAACATTGAGAAATTCTTTAATTTTCTTCCCATCACTCCTTTTGTTGGGATACTTTCACACTTTTTAGCCATGAAATTACATTTGTGGAAAAGCTTTCATCTAAGGGGATGGTGGGGCATTTTGGTACCGAATTACATAAGTGGGAAGGTAGATGAGGACCTGCAGAGAATTTAGATAGTTGGGCAGTAGTTTAAAAAGAAAGATGTGTGAATCTTGCTACATGAAAATCAGCTGCCACAGTTTCCTGCTATTTTGAAAGAGGTTAAAATTCAGAGGCACAAGTTGACTACTTTGGCATCACCCGAGGATGTTAAAACATATTCAACAAAAACAATGTATTGTCTGATTATCTAAGATAGAAAGTCAGGGCAGCTGAAACCCGTTTTAAAAGGTGCTCAGATGCTGAGCAGGCACATGTGATGGAGGAAGTGTTCTTTTCTTTGTAATCTCTAAACATGTAATTTTCGTAATTTCTGGGGAAGGGGACTGTCCATCCACACAGAGTTTCACTTCTCTGCGGAATGACTTCCAGTTGGGACGTCTCCCTTCATGCAAACAATGTGCTGGTTGAAGCCAAACCCTGTATTGCAAGTTTCTGCAGCCTTATAAATCACGGCAGCAATTTCACATAATACTCCAGATTCTTTAAATGAGCCCTGATAACATTAATTCTCCTTTGGTAATAAGCTTCAAGCACACATTTATAACTTGTAACTTTAGTGTATATAACATCAGGGCTAAATAAAAAGGACTTCACAAGTTTCAAGATCATAAATTCCTGTCAGATCTGCATGCAATTTTGCTTGGAACAAAACCTCACTCCTTCTCATGGCTCTTATTAAAACCTACCCATCCAAATATTGCTGGCACCAATTATGGTGATAAACTCGCAGAAATATTCTCGCATAGTGGATTGGTAACTTATGAATATCAGACTAAGCCCAGGAAAAAAAGCGCTATTAACTCAACAACCAATGGTGGGGTTTGCTTGGAAATGTAGAGCAGCAAAATGAAAAATCAACATAAAAAAATTAAGTTGTAAACCCATGACATTCCTTCTCTCCTTTTAATTTGATGATGAGTAACTAACATTTTCAATGAATTTTCAAAATCATCACTGTCCATCCAAAACAATACGACATTATTTGACAATAGCTGATAACTCAGCAGAAATCAAAAAAATCATTTTGGCTCAGTAACTGCAGGCTCGTCTGGAAGTTAAAAGACCATTGCTCAAATCTCATGAACTATGTCCACCAAAGCATTTCACTGTACCTCGATACACGTGACCATAAACTAAACTAAACTAACACTATTTTACTTGGTACTTCAGAGAAGTCTTGCATTATCAGAGGTGGTATATTAAAGAATACCTGTTAAAATATACCTGAACAATGTCGTAATACACAGTTTGAAGAAAAGAGTGCTGCTTGTCTCTTGCCCACTAGTTATTCTTGCATTGACACCACCCAATTAACCAAGAGAACATTCATTGTACTTGGTCTTTGCAAAAGCTTGTCCTGAATTTGGGCCTGTATGTGTCTAAGTAATAGCAAAACTGCTAATTAGCTCAAGAATGAATGTTAGGCAAAAATGCAGCCAAACTATTTACTAAAGCTGAAAACAAAAATTAATAGCAAAACCAAAATGCTGGAGCTTCAAGGGAGGTTTGTTAGCCTCTGCAAAAGACTTGAATGTTTTGAGTATATTTCCTTTATTAGAGATAAAAGATGAATATGCACCTGAGGAAAATGGGGGAGAATGGGATGGGTAGTGAAACAAGAGATACTCCAAAAACGAATTAAATAATTTAAATTATCAAACACGTTCAAGCTCTCCATTTACTGTTCAGAAATAAGGCAATATTAGCAATGAACACAAGTAGTGAGAGAGATTCTGAGAAATAAAAATGATAAACCCATCGGTGGGAAATGAAATAATTTGCCCAGTAGGTGGGGAAGATAGTCAAATATGTGTTCCATTTATTGAAGAACATTGCAGCTTGTTTCAGATTTTATACATTATACAGACTTGAGTAATAACACACTTCACAAACTGTAAACTTTAAATATTCCCAGTCAATTCTCTATTTTTTGCTCATTTATACTTTGAGGATGAATTATCACAACCACAACAATTCATTTTCATGTGTCATCTTAAACCAGATGTACAAAAACTGTTTTTCTCATCAACAGCAAAACCCATCGCAAAACATAATTTTAAGTTCTATTTTTTTATGACCTATCCAGAAGAGGGATTCACTGATAAATGTAATGCTTGGACATTTCTAGCATCCAGCGTCCACTGTGTAGCTTTATAAACCTTTAAACTTCAAACTCTTTCTTTTGCCTCCATGCTACTCCTCATATTCAAATTACCCTCAGTTTGGCACAGAGGTTTGAATCTAGCTTGTTAATGTTACCAGCAGTCATAGCAATAGCAGTTCCTGGAGGTCTGCTCTCAGCATCTTCCTCTTCCCACTGTAATGTTTCTCCAACAAAAACTACTTCTTAACATTAATGCCTTAACTTTGTAAGTGTCAGACTTAAAGGAACAGTTCAATTCAGAGCTTTCTAGGCACAACTTTATCAATTATCTTTCACACTTCCAGATACAACCATTTGTTGGTGTCCTGTGTCCATTTATAATGTAATTTCTTCAAAAGAAAAATAAAGCAGATTCCCCCTCTGAAGCCATGTACTGCAGATGCTGGTTTAAACCGAAGGTAGACACAACAAGCTGGAGTACCTCAGCGGGACAGGCAGCATCTCTGGAGAGAAGGAATGGGTGACATTTCGGGTCGAGACCCTTCTACAGACTGGTTAGGGATAAGGGAAACGAGAGATATAGACGGTGATGTGGAGAGATAAAGAACAATGAATGAAAGATATGCAAAAAAGTATCGACGATAAAGGAAACAGGCCATTGTAAGCTGTTTGTAGGGTGAAAATGAGAAGCAAGTGCGACTTGGGTGGGGGAGGGATAGAGAGAGAGGGAATGCCAGGGCTACCTGAAGTTAGAGAAATCAATATTCATACCACTGGGATGCAAGCTGCCCAAGCAAAATATGAGATGCTGTTTCTCCAATTTGCGTTTAGCTTCACTCTGATAATGGAGGAGACCGAGGACAGAAAGGTCTGTGTAGGAATGGGAAGGAGAATTATAGTGTTCAGCAACTGGGAGATCAGGTTGGTTCAGGTGGGCTGAGCGAAGGTGTTCCGTGAAACGATCGCACAGCCTACGTATGTATAAAAGTCACCGATGTATGAGTCCTCATCTTGAACAACGGATACAGTAGATGAGGTTGGAGGAGGTACAAGTGAACCTCTGCCTAACCTGAAAGGACTGTCCACCTGAGGAAGGGGAAGGTACCTGGGGAGGGGGTGGTTTGGGTGGGAAGGGATGAGTTAACCAGGGAGTTGCGGAGGGAATGGTGACATCAAGTGCGTTTGGTCTCGTTGATGTATAAGAGTCCACATCTTGAACACCAGATACAGTAAATGAGATTGGAGGAGGTGCAAGTGTCCATCACTGTCTGCATAACAGGAAATAGACTATTGACTGACAAACCCACTGACTCCCACATCGATCTCGACTACACTTCTTCCCACCCTGCTTCTTGCAAAGACTCTATCCCCTACTCCCAATTCCTCTGTCTACGCTGCATCTGCGCCCAAGATTAGGTGTACCATAATGGAACATCTGAGATGTCCTCATTCTTTAAGGAATGGGGGTTCTCCTCTCCCATCATAGGTGAGGAACTCACTCGTGTCTCTGTACCCCGCAGCTCCGCCCTTGCTCCCCCTCCCCCAGTCGCTACAGAGACAGAGTTCCCCTAGTCCTTACCTTCCACCCCATCTGCCATCACACACAACACATAATCCTCCGAAATTTTTGCCTCCTCCAAGGGGATCCCATCACTCGCCACATTTTCCCATCTCCATCCCTTTCCGCCTTCCGCAGAGACCGTTGCCTCCGCAACTCCCACCCCCTCCCCAGGTACCTTCCCCTGCAACCGCAGAAGATGCAGCACCTGTCGCTACACCTCCCCCGACAGTCCTTTCAGGTTAGGCAGAGGTTCACTTGCACCTCCTCCAACCTCATCTACTGTGTCCGTTGTTCAAGATAACAGGTATAACAGGTATAACAGAGCTTTATTTGTCGTTCGGTACCGAAGTACCGAACGAAACTACATAGCAGTCATAGAAAAAAAAAAAAAAAAAAAAAAAAGAACACAAGACACATAACCCCAACACAAACGTCCATCACAGTGACTCCAAACACCCCCTCACTGTGATGGAGGCAACAAAACTTCCACTCTCTTCCCCACGCCCACGGACAGACAGCTCGTCCCCGACCGACCCGCACAGTCCCCGCACCGGGCGCTGAAACGTCTCGCGGCCGAACCGGGCGATGAAAGGCCCGCGACCAAGCCTTGCGCAGCTAAGTCCCGTGGTCGAGCCGCACCGGGCGATGTAAAGTCCCGTGGTCGAGCCGCACCAGCGATGAAAAGCCCCGCAGCCGAGCCGCACCAGCGATGTTAAGCCCCGCGGCCGAGCCACACCGGGCGATGTTAAGCCCCGCAGCCGAGCTGCACCAGCGGTGAAAAGTCCCGCAGCCGAGCTGCACCGGGCGATGTTAAGCCCCGCAGCCGAGCTGCACCGGGCACTGTTAAGTCCAGCGGCCAAGCCGCACCGGGATGTAAAGTCCAGCGGCCAAGCCGCACCGGGATGTAAAGTCCAGCGGCCAAGCCGCACCGGGTGATGTAAAGTCCAGCGGTCGAGCCGCAGCGGGCGATGTTAGGCCCCGCAGCCGAGCCGCACCCCGCGACGTGAGGAAGAGAAAAGTTCCCCCCCCCCCCCCACACCCACCCACCCACACCACCACCCCCTCCCACACATACACAACCAAAAAAATATATAAAAACCATCCCAACACCGACACACAACAAAAAAAAAGGGGAAAAAAACCGGACAGACTGCTAGTCAGCCGCTGCCGTTAGGCGCCGCCACGTGATATATGAGGACTCTTATAAATCAGCGAGACCTAACGCAGACTGGGCAATCTTTTTGCGGAATATCTTCACTCAGCCCGCCTGAACCAACCTGATCTCCCAGTTGCTGGACACTTTAATTCTCCTTCCCATATCTACACAGACCTTTCTGTCCTCAGTCTCCTCCATTGTCAGAGTGAGGCTAAACGCAAATTGGAGGAATAGCATCTCATATTTCGCTTGGGCAGCTTGCAGCCCAATGGTATGAATATTGATTTTTCTCACTTCAGGTAGCCCCGACATTCCCTCTCTCTCTATCCCTCCCCCACCCAAGTCGCACTAGCTTCTCATTTTCATCCTGCAAACAGCTTACAATGGCCTGTTTCCTTTATCATCGTTATTTTTTGCATATCTTTCATTCATTGTTCTTTATCTCTCCACATCACCGTCTATATCTCTCGTTTCCTTTATCCCTAACCAGTCTGAAGAAGGGTCTCGACCCAAAACGTTACCCATTCCTTCTCTCCAGAGATGCTGCCTGTCCCGCTGAGTTACTCCAGCTTGTTGTGTCTATCTTCGGTTTAAACCAGCAGCTGCAGTTCCTTCTTTCTCAAGAAAACGGGAGCAGGAGTAACCATCTTGGCTCCACAAGCTTGCCTTGCCATTTAATACAATCATGGCTGATCTGGCTCAGGCCTCAATTCCTCTTTTGTGCTATTTCCTTTGCCCACAATCCCTTAATCACAAACATTTATCTACCTCCCCTTTAAATACTTCTACTGATCTGGCCTCCACAACTCTCTGTGGTAGAGAATTACAGAGATTCACCACCCTCCGTGCAAAGAGATTTCCATATTCTTTGTTTTTAAATGACTGGCCACTTGTCCTGAAACTATGTTCCCGTGTTTGAGACTCTCCCACATGTGAAAATGTCACACCATCCACCCTGTCATGTGTCCTTATGAGTTTATATTGTTTAATAAGATTGCCCCTCATTCTTCTCCAAAGAATACAAACCCAACATATTTTGTCTCTCTTTTTAAGATTACCCTCTAATTCCAAGAATTAGCTTGGTGAATCTCCTTGGAATGCCTCCGATTCTACTACATTGTTTCTCAGATAAAGATGCTATAGCAAAGAGCCAGAGTTTGTGTTTGATGTTAGTTTGAGATTAGGTACTAAACTGAGCAGAGACCACAATGTAGATAGACACAAAATGCTGGAGTAACTCGGCGGGTCAGGCAGCATCTCTGGAGGAAAGGAATAGGTGACGTTTTGGGTCGAAACCTCGATCCAAAACGTCATCTATTCCTTTTTTCCACAGATGCTGCCTGACCAATGAGTTACTCCATCATTTTGTGTCTATCTTCGGTGTAAACCAACATCTGCAGGTCCTTCCTACACAGAGACCAAAATGTGGTGCATTACCGCCAAGCCCATTTGTTTCACGTACACTTGTGCAAATAAATACAGTTTTAATGATTCCAAGGGAGCTGTCCAATTTCCACTTGGCAATCCCCCCCATGATTAATGAAGGTATTGTGCCCTGAAGTATGCAATCACAAGAGAGGAGTTTGTGCTTCTACGGATATATAAAAAAGGCAACGATTCTAAGAGACACAATGAATTGCAGATGCAGGTAAATGATTAGTAGATGATTAGGAAATGATTACCAAATATGGTCCCTGATGGGCTAAAATTATATTGATGAATATGGGGATGGCAAGGAAATTTTACAAATATTTTACGTAGATTGAGTTTGAATGAGTGTTCAATGGTCGGCCTGGACTTGATAGGTCGAAGGACCCGTTTAAATGTTATATCTTCCAATCCCAATTGAAATAATTCAATTATTAACAGAAAAATAAAAACAAAATTCAAAACCAAAACTTAAATGTACCAAAAATAATTATAACATTAAAATAAACTGGAACAACTGAAAAAAAAAAGTCAAAATACTTTGATTGATTGCAACCGTTCTTCTCCATTCAAAAATATGAAGATGTTATTCCTGCATGTTATTAGTTATTAGGCAATTAGGCATTAGTTATTTAGGCAAAATACCCTTCATGAATGATAGAAAGAGTTGTAACTGCACACTCCTTTGCTACACTCCACTAGAAGCCTGACACTGGACAATAGGTGCTATCAAGTTTGTGACTTTTGCAATTCTGAACATGTGGCACTTACATCAGGAAATATTTGCAGGGGTGGGTTTGCCAGCATGGTTCAATAAGATTGAACTCTTTTTACAATCTCCCATGGGGAAGGAATTTAATATTAATAATCTGATGCAGGTGACATTTCGGAAAACATTCCACTTCAATTCAAAGATCATAAAAGTTACAGAAGCAAATTTGCACTGTCATCCATATCTTTCTTCAACAGGAAATTAGGCAGGTTTGCAGCAGCTTGTCCAAACATAGGATAAATTCTCAGATCTATTTTGGGGATTTTTTAATAATGATTATAACTGGACATATTCATTTAACTACTAAAAAGTATCTATTTTAAAGATTTCTTAGTAATGATTATAACTGGACACATCTATTTAACTACTGAAAATGACAAGATCTTCAAATAAAATGTATTGAATATGAGAATCCAGCATTTTCTAGATGACAAATACTGTAACCAAGAAATCAACTGCAGGCAGGAACTATTCAGTTCACCAGTGCCCCTTCCACAATAATATTTTGATTCAAGGCTGATATCAGTGTTCCTCTCATTCCTTCTGAATATTAGTCGGATTTTTGACAACTGTTAACAGAAAAATGTAAACCTTAAACTATTGTATGAGTAGTGTTCTCACTTACTTGAAGACTTCCATGGCAGATGAAATACAAGAAAGCCTGGTTGCGATAACTGTTTTCTCATTATTTGTGACTAATCCCTCCTTCTGCAACCATTACTGAGTTATTTCAGTCATTGTTCTTCTTAATTTATCACCAGTACTGCCACCCCCCTACTGCTCAATCTTGCACACATTTCTTCCCATTACTGCTGAACCTCCATCTTACACACCTTTCACTCTTGTAGAACTTACTGAGAAGACACAAGGACTCCTTGTTTATTTTTCCAATCTGCAATTCATTCTCAGCTCAAAACAATTAAATTCCTAATTGTATTATTCTTTTATAAATGTCCACCATTTAAAATCAAATCCTAATGTCACTAAAATACCACATCTGAAGAGATAATTTATTTCAGCCTTTGGACGTGCCTAGTTTCATGGCACATCATTTTCACTTTGGTTTGTACTTTAAAAAGATTTGGCCAGGTTTCGGGTCAGGACTCTTCTCCATGTTCTCCAGTGATGCTGCCTGACCTAAGTTACTCCAATACTTTGTATCTTTTTTTTTTGCAAACCAGCATCGGCAGTTCCTTGTGTCTACCTGGTAATAGTTTTGTTTAGCTTAGCCTGGGAAATCAACTTCAAGAACTTGCCCTTCAGATTGGCCTGGCTGTCTTCAGCTCCAAATAAAATACATTTTGCCAAAAAAAATCCAGACCTCCTTTGGTGCATGCCTAATTTTAGGGAACTGGTAACTTGTAATGGATGTTCAACAGTACATTATCGACCTGTACATCCATATTCCCCAAATTCTTATTGGTCTAATCAGTGTTATGTTAAATCAGTGTTTAACTCTGATCATTACCAACAATGTGATGGCATCAAATGAAAAATCTGAGAGACAATATAGTTTTGCCTCCCTTTTAAATATTATGAGATACAATAATGAAAAACAGCTTTAAAAGCTAGCTGACCAATAAGACACTTTGCATACAAACAAAAAAGCTGGAAATATTCAGCATGGGTGGCTCATTGGTATAGCAAATTGTGCTGCTGCCTCATAACTCCATCGACCTGGATTAGATTCTGGCCATCTGCTGCTGCTGAGGTGGATTTTGCTCATTCACCAGATCACCAAATGGGATTCTCCCTCATGTTGCAGTTGATAGTTAATTGTTTACTATAAATTACCCCTAGTGCAGGTTATGTCGTAGGAGAATCAGGAGAAAATGACGATGGGCATGTGCGAAGAATAGGAATCACATGAGAGGAAATACATGAGAAATAGAGATTGGTAACGTTTCTCTGGAGGCTGTGAGAACCACGAGGAAAGAAAAAATGAAGTCAGACAGCATCTAAAGAGACAGAAACACAACATTTCAGGTTGATAATCCCTTATCAAATGGTTCCAATATATCAGCAGCTGGAACATCAAATTAGCTTTTGATACTGCCTGAACTATTATTTCCAGAAGTTGTTCCTTCTATTTCAGATTATCAGCATCTGTAGGATTTCACGTTTGATTTAAGTTTGTGGTCATTGAGTTAAGTACAATAGTCGGATATAACAGCACCCTTTGATAAGGGCCCACACGGGTGGTTGGTGAGCAAAATTAGAGCACATGCTATTGGGGGTAGGGTGTTGACATGGATAGGAAATTGGTTGGCAGACAGGAAGCAAAGAGTACGAGTAAACGGGTCCTTTTCAGAATGGCAGGCAGTGGCGATTGGAGTGCCGCAAGGCTCGGTTTTGGGGCTGCAACTGTTTACCATATAGGTTAATGATTTGGATGAAGGAATTAGAAGTAACACTAGCAGGTTTGCAGATTACACATAGCTGGGTGGCAGTGTGAACTGCGAAGGGGATGTTAGGAGGTTGCAGGGTGACCTGGACAGGTTGAGTGAGTGGGCAGATGCAGTATAATGTAGATAAATGTGAGGTTATTCACTTTGGAGGCAAAACAAGGAGGCAGAATATTATCTCAATGGTATCAGGTTAGGTAAGGGGAGGTGCAGCAAGACCTGGGTGTCCTTGTACACCAGTCACTGAAAGTTGGTGTGCAGGTACAGCAGGCAATGAAGAAAGCTAATGGCATCTTGGCCTTCATAACGAGAGGATTTCAGTAAAGAGGTTCTTCTGCAGTTGTATAGGGCCCTGGTAAGACCACATCTGGAGTATTGTGTACAGTTTTGGTCTCCTAATTTGAGGAAGGACATCCTTATAATTGAGGCAGTGCAGCGTAGGTTCACGAGATTGATCCCTGGGACTGTCATATGGGGAAAGATTGAAAAGACTAGGCTTGTATTCATTGGAGTTTAGAAGGATGAGAGGGGATCTTATAGAGACATATAAAATTATAAAAGGACTGGACAAGCTAGATGCAGGAAAAATGTTTCCAATGTTGGGGGAGTCCAGAACCAGGGGCCA
Source organism: Rhinoraja longicauda (assembly GCF_053455715.1). NCBI lineage: Eukaryota > Metazoa > Chordata > Chondrichthyes > Rajiformes > Arhynchobatidae > Rhinoraja > Rhinoraja longicauda. Next base: position 38,847,503 of record NC_135963.1, on the reverse strand, counting down.
CAGTCTTAGAATAAAGGGGAGGCCATTTAAAACTGAGGTGAGAAGGAACTTTTTTACCCAGAGTTGTGAATTTGTGGAATTCTCTGCCACAGAGGGCAGTGGAGGACAAATCGCTGGATGAATTTGAGAGCGAGTTAGATAGAGCTCTGGGGGCTAGTGGAATCAAGGGATATGGGGAGAAGCTGGGCACATGTTACTAATTGTGGATGATCAGCCATGATCACAATGGCGGTGCTGGCTCGAAGGGCTGAATGGCCTCCTCCTGCACCTATTTTCTATGTTTCTATGCTTCACCCGAACTCTAAACCACTGCCTAAACATTTATAACGAGCAACCAAAAGCAATATAAAAAGCTGGTAACTACGGCAAGGTTGTTTGCTTTATTTTATTTATTTGATGGAAGGGGTAAGTAGCCAAGGGTACTCATGGATCAAAATTTTAACTCTTCACATTAAAAAAAAGATCAAAAGAAAAAATAATGGGATGACCAGCAAAATTTATTCTTGATGTACTGCTTACTCCTTTAGTTTCAGCGCAGGAAATTATGTTTAATTCAAAATTTGTAAACCATACACAAGGAGCTGTGCACCAAAAATATAAGCTAATACTTCAAAGGGATTTATAATGAATTTCTGGTCATAGCAGAAGAAACAAGCTTACAAGTGAAGAACAAGTGGAAAGAAAGTAAGCAAAGTGAGGAATGAAGCCACCAGAATTGGTTTTCAACAAACTGCCCTGACCAGTATTCCATCATAAAATACTAAGAGGTTAGTGCAAAGAACTCTAAAAAAAAATTATGAAGTGCAGATAGTCAATGAATCATTTTCACAGATTGCAAATGACCACATGAAAATTTCAGTGTTCAAAGGAACCATAAAATTAATCTGTAATATTAAAGAGTGCAATAATTTATTGTAATGGTGATTGATGTTCAGTGTGCAGTGTTCAGAATTATGTGTGCTTACCAAAGAAAAGGATTCCAGATGGGATTTACTATGAATTGACGAGGCGATATGGATCAGTGGCAAGCTTATGCAGCTGCCCGACCCCACATCCTACCTGTAAGTATTTACTCAGTGAGACGTTATCTGAACCGATGAAGTATGAAATGCTACAGCTGAAAAACATTCACACATCATCAGCACTACATTGATGCTGAATTAATTTTTCTTCATAAGATTGTAGTCTCTGCAATTGAATCTAATGCCTTACATATTTGAGGCATTATTGAACAAATATATTGTTAGTTCTTTAACTACAGTATACTTAAAACAAATCCATTTGGGGCAAATATTATTGATTAAATGATATTGAAATTATATATTTTTTTACAGAAAGTCCAATGTTGAGGCTGAAACAGCATAAATAAATAAAGTACTATAAATATCAATAACTCCAACTGCACCAGAGTTATTCAACATTTAATAGGCAATGCAAAGCTGCATAGGAGTATAGAAATTTCATGTTAAGTACATGCAATATGAAAATATTGACTGATAACGTGCAGGAAGGAGCTGTAGATGTTGGATTAAACCATAGACACAAAACTGGAGTAACTTAACGGGACAGGCAGCATCCCTGGAGAGAAGGAATGGATTTTTGCCAATGCAAAGCCCTTGCACTCCACCGGTCTCCCGGTGGCTGGGGAAAATCACCTCACCTGGCAGAATGAGCCTGCAACCCCACAGGCACAGCCATGGCTGTCACTTAAACAACTCTGCGCATCCGACACAATGGCTCCAAATGACAATTGCGCCTCTGCTGCGGCAGTGCTTTCAAAAGCATTTCCATGCTACCTATTAAGTCCCAGCAATCATTAAAAATCATTTTTTTAAAAAGCACTTTGGGCTGCATTCAATTGCATGAAAAGTGCTATATAAATAAAAGTTATTATTATTAAAACCGTGGAACGGACTGAGACTCACCAGCAAGACTTTTAAAGGGTTGGAAGTCGTTGTGTTGTAAGTGGCAGAGGGTAAGTCTAATACAAAACCTCCACATTTGGGAAAACTTTATGGGCAAGTCACTTTATCTCGCCACATTCTGCAGCCTCTTTATTAATTTTTTGAGAGAAAAAAAGGCTCCAAATTCAAAGAGTGCTATAGCAAAGCAGCAGTATGCGAGATATACTTGTATATGCTGGATACATTACTTTCTTTTCCAACATGATCTTCAGCTATTTCACCTTCTATCATATCTCACTATTCACTAATTCTCAGTTGTGTGAGCCAATGTAAATGCATATTCAGTGGACAGTGGCCGAACCATACTCCAATCACCATTTTTTATCTCCTTCTAATCGCAATGAATTCCATATCTAATACACTGTAAATGTAACAATCTTTTTCATCAACATTCCATTAGCCTGTTTATACCCTGCTCGAATCTATCACTCTCCTCTTCACAGTTTACAATAATGCCAAATTTAATGTCATCCGCAAATTTAAAATTGTGGCCTGTATCCGGTGACTATTTTATTAATATCGATCGATCCAAGCACTGACCCCTGTGGAATGCCTCAATTCATCTTCCCAAATGAATCATTCACCATAATCCTCTGTGTGCATTATTTAGCTAACTTCACATCTACTGTATGTCAATAATCTCTTTTCTGTCACTTGTTTTAACGTCGTTGATAGCCCTGATACGTGGTAAATTCTCAAAAGTTTTTTGAGATTCATGTACACTTCAACTTAACTTGCTACCTCACTACTATCAAATTGGTTAAACACAGTAAACTCTGAACATATCTCCGGCCTTGATTATGTAGGTATGTAGGTTATTTGGCTGGGTAAATGTAAAAATGTAAAAATTGTCCCTAGTGGGTGTAGGATAGTGTTAATGTACGGGGATCGCTGGGCGGCACGGACTTGGTGGGCCGAAAAGGCCTGTTTCCGGCTGTATATATATGATATGATATATGATTAATCCACTTTCCTCAATCTTCGAGGATATATCCCCAATTTTACTCATAGCTCTGTATCAATTTTCAACATATCTTGAATCTCCATTATCACTTTGTTATTACTTTGGAAACATTTCGAGTGATGATAGATGTATAGTATTCGTTTAATACCTGAAAATGACCCTCAACATCTATGTTGCAAGTTTTCATTTTGTCCTTAACAAGGCCCATTCCTCAATAAACTATTACAATATATATGCATATAGAACATTTTTGGATACCCATTTATGCAGACAATCCATCTCTTCTTATATAGTCTCTTTGCCACTCATTTCAATTTTGACTTTACTGATTCTTTTGGAATCAGCCTGGTCTTTACTGATATTCAGAACTGTTTGTTCTTCCCATACCACAACCATACCTGAACCTCTTCCTTAAATACAGCTCATTGTTCTGTTACAGTTTTCCCTATGAAGATTTGGTTCTCACTATCTTTTAAACATTCCCCTAGTGAAAATCGCTCTTCACTTACTTAAATTCTCCGATTCTGACCCAGCAATGCCTTCTTCCTTGTTGGATGAGAAATGTAGTATTCTAGGAAATTATTCTGGACGCCTTCTGGAAACAATTCACTCCTTTGTCCTTAATGCTGTTACCACCCCAATTTAGACAATAGACAATAGGTGCAGGAGTAGGCCATTTGGCCCTTCGAGCCAGAACCACCATTCAATGTGATCATGGCTGATCATTCTCAATCAGTACCCCGTTCCTGCCTTCTCCCCATACCCCGTGACTCCGCTATCCTTAAGAGCTCTATCTAGCTCTCTCTTGAATGCATTCAGAGACTTGGCCTCCACTGCCTTCTGACAGTGGGGTAGTTTACATTGGGATAGTTAAACTACCCCATTGTTTTTGCAGTTCTCTTTTATTTTCCTGCATATTTGCTCCCGTGAAAGTGATATAATATATAAAATTGAAATATGAATTGAAATCATCATAACAATCTGAACCCAATCTATTATTTCATGAATTTTGAAAACAAATTAAAGGGAACTAAAAAGCATCTTATCAACTTATCCTTCCATTTCTTTTTCCTTATGGATTTATTTGTTTCCAATGAAATGAATATTTGTTATAACTTAACTCTCTACCTTATTTTGTTCCACTTTCTCACTGTTTTCTGTATAATGATATTTCATTTGAATTCCTTAAAAAGTTTATTAGTGACTATCTTGTATTTATGGGTCACAAATTTATGGGTTAAGGAACTGCAGATGCTGGTTTACAAAAAAAGACAAAGTGCTGGAGTAACTCAACGGGTCAGGCAGCATTCGTGGAGAACATGGGTAGGTTACATTTCGGGTTGGGATCCTTCTTTGGACTGAAAAAGGGTCCTGACCCGAAACACCACCATCCAAAAATGCTGCCTGACCCCCCCCCCCCCCCCCCCCGAGTTACTCCAGCATTTTGTGTCTTTTTTTATACAAATGTCATCTCTGCCATTATCTGATCAAATCTCACATTTTTAAAGATTTATTTTCATTCTCTTTTCTAGTAGAGTCCCAATTTGTTCAGACTTTTCAGATAGTTGAAGATTTGGAACAATAATCCAGCATTCCATTTATTAAAGATAGGATGCAAATTTCACATTACATCCCTGTTTTTCCCCAGTGCATCTTGTATTAGTTAATTGCAGCTGACAGAGCTGTTGGGTGGGACAATTGGCTTCAGGTTCCGTGAAAAAGCAAGGATTTCCTTCTGGATGGAAAGCCTCATGGAAAGTATGTAGGCTCACTGTTGAAAACCAGCTGACCTTAAAGAACATTGATATCTGGAGAAGCTACAAGGATAAGTTCAATTGCTGCATGGACAACACTTGTGTTGCAACTCGCATCTCTGGACATGTGCACCACCACAGGAAGCTTGCATCCTCCATATCTGCACCAGTCATACAATTCCAGTAGTGCAACATATGGTTCCACTTCGCTTCTCTAATATTTTCAGACAGTACTTACTGCTACTAAGGTTTTAAAAATCAGATAGTTTTTTAATTTCAGAAAATAATTTGGAAATTCAGAAAATAATTTCGTTCATTCATCCACAGTAAACTCAATGTGGCTTCTTTAAGAATGTAAGAAAGATCAATGATGATAAAAGATCACTCATGCGTTGAAACTTGTACTTTCTGCACCTTAGCTCTATCGTGATTACATCCAGCTGTATATTCAATATGCCAAATGGTTTTGATTTTATTTCTCGCTTTGCAGATTATGCCACATAGTTTTCATTCTTGGATTTTTTTCACATCATGGCAATTTTAAATATGCTTTCCACTAATTGAAATTTAAGTATTCTGTTCCCATTTTTTTGGCTTAATTTAAAGGACCATTTTAGATCTAACAACACACCGTATAGTTCCATTTGTTTAAAAAAGTAATTTCTAATGTCTAGACATTGAAAGTTAATACCTCTTATAACTCCATAAAGCATCTCTCTGCCAATTCATTTTATATTCATTGAACACCCACGAAGTACATCTTTCTTAAACATTATGGAATATATATTAAGTATGTCGTTGTATTCACTTTTTTTTCACAACAGGTAACTGCTCCAAATCCATTTGCAATGTTTTCTCTCTTTTACCTGGTATTTTTTCATTCCAAATTGTAAGAGTATGAAATGCTTCTGCCTTAATCTCACTGGGAAAATACAGAAACAGGATTATAATTTATGTCTTTGGGTGAACACTTGTATAGACTTGTCATAAATGAAACGCAATCATTTTTGATAATCATATAGTGCACCCATATTATCACTGAACCTTTCAACTAGCCCATAATATCGACTGGAATGGGTTTGAGTAAACTTTGACAGTTTTTCCCATATGTTCTACTCTTCTTTCCCAACATCCTCCTGTCCACCAAAGATTTATGAAACATGTGCATCTTTGCTATTTTAATTGCCTAACTTATCTATTCTGAGACCCTTGCAAGACATTTTCTCTGGGTATAAACATATTGCAAGATCAAATTGAAAATCTTTTTTTTTTAAATTGCAAAATCTTGCAGCAATATTTTCCAGCCGATCTTGAGCTTCATCCTTCATTTCCTGACATTTGTACTTTGGTTTTTGTTTTGGTACTCTCTTGAACTCCAGCTATTTTTCTATAAATTCCCTTATATACTAATCATTCTGTGGGTAATGGTGATGCATGCTCCTTCACTATTATGAATGATACCCATGTAACTAATATGATTAGAATTCATCTGTGAACCATCCGCATGGGTAAATTAGAGAATGCTCTTCCGCATGAAGAAGCACCTTTGAGTTTGTTAAAAAGCTGCCCGATTACAAAAATAATCAGTCTCTGCCTCTGACCCACTGGTAATTAAAGAACTTTGATACAACTGCATCTTACAATGTCTAACATTTTAAATCTTCCAAGCAAAATGTGCATTTAAGACCAAGTAGGTAATATTGCAAAGAAATGTGAATTGTTTTTGGACGACATGCATAAACAGAAAATAGCACACAGAACATAGAATAGTACTGCAGAGGAGCAGGCCCTTTGGCCCACAAAATCCATGCTGAACATGGTACCAAGTTAAACTATTGTCCTCTGCCTGCACATGATTCATATTCCTCCATTTCCTGCATATCCATGTGCCTATCAAAAAGCTCTTAAATGCCACTATCATTCCTGCCTCCACCACCACTGCTGGCAGTACGTTCCAGGCATGCACAATTCTCTGTGTAAAAGATTTTCCCCACACATCTCCTTTGAACTTTGGCCCTCTCACCTTAAAGCCGTGCCTTCAAGGCTGACTCTCTCTCCTATCTATGCCTCATAATTTAATGTATTTTGGTAAGGTTTTTTCTCAACCTCCGACGTTCCAGAGGAAACAATTCAAGTTTATCCAACTTCTCATTTGTATGCCTTCTAATCCAGGCATCATTCTGCTAAACCTTTACTACAACCTCTAAAATCTTTTATGCACCCTCAGCATGGGAAAAGAGTTTCTGCTAAATTAAACTTGTCTGCAATTTATTTTTAATTTTAATTGAATGTAAACATGAGAGCAAAGTCTTATCAAGAAAATTTGTAGTAAAAGCCCTTGATAAATATAAATGGTGGGAGACATTAAAAATAAAAAAGGAACACAGTTTGGATATCGGCTGTCTAGTTTAACTATTTCAAAATAACTCAATTAACCTACAGCCTCACAGGAAGAAAACAAGCTTGTTTTGAATTTAATTATTTGTGAATGGACATTGTCTTGGTACAGTGAACGGATTGTGTTAAACACAATTATCATTGAAATTTAATTTTTCTAGTTGATATCTGCATTTTTTTGACAAAGGCCTTGAGGGTCTTTGAAAGCAACTTTGTTGAATGGAATACCAAAATTATAACGTTCAAAAAGAATTCTGCCAATTTAATTATTACAGGGACGCTTACAATAAATATTAGGCTTCTCAGTCCCACGTTTAAGAATGCTGGTGGCAGATGCAAGTGGATGTCACATTTGAAAACGTTTCATGTCTATCCTTAAATTGTCTATCCCATGAATTGAGTTACGTTGCTTGTTGTATTTCATCCACATCATGACATGACCATGTATGGTCTGTGATTTACACAGAATTTCTCTACTGTGTCCAACATCTGAAGAAGGGTCCCGACTAGAAATGTCACCAGAGATGTCTTCCAGAGATACTGACTGACGATCTGAGTTACTAAAGCACTTAATGTTTTTTTTGTAAACGAGCATCTGCAGTTCCTTGTATCCTCAATTTTTAAATGTAGTCAGTGCAGATGTAAAAGGAATACCTGCTTCATTCACAAAGCACTGAGCTCCCACATAAGAGATTAGTATGCAAACTTAAAGCACATGGTATTGTGGGTTCAGTATTGATGTGGATAGAGAACTGGCTGGCAGACAGGAAGCAAAGAGTAGGAATAAACTGGTCCTTTTCAGAATGGCAGGCAGTGACTAGTGGGATACCGCAAGGCTCAGTGCTGGGACCCCAGCTATTTACAATATATATTAATGATTTGGACGAGGGAATTGAATGCAACATCTCCAAGTTTGCGGATGACACGAAGCTGGGGGGCAGTGTTAGCTGTAGGGAGTATAATGTGGATAAATGTGAGGTTATCCACTTTGGTGGCAAGAGCAGGAATGTTGGCCGATTAGGAAAAGGGGAGATGCAACGAGACCTGGGTGTCGTGGTACACCAGTCATTGAAAGTAGGCATGCAGGTGCAGCAGGCAGTGAAGAAAGCGAATGGTATGTTGGCATTCATAGCGAGGGGATTTGAGTATAGGAGCAGGGAGGTTCTGCTGCAGTTGTACAGGGCATTGGTGAGACCACACCTGGAGTATTGCGTACAGTTTTGGTCTCCTAATCTGAGGAAAGACATTCTTGCCATAGAGGGAGTACAGAGAAGGTTCACCAGATTGATTCCTGGGAGGGCAGGACTTTCATATGAAGAAAGACTGGATAGACTCGGCTTGTGCTCGCTGGAATTTAGAAGATTGAGGGGGGATCTTATAGAAACTTACAAAATTCTTAAGGGTTGTTCCCAATGTTGGGGAAGTCCAGAACAAGGGGTCACAGTTTAAGGATAAGGGGGGGAAGTCTTTTAGGACCGAGATGAGAAAGTTTATTTTCACACAGAGAGTGGTGAATCTGTGGAATTCTCTGCCACAGAGGGTAGTTGAGGCCAGTTCATTGGCTATATTTAAGAGGGAGTTAGATGTGGCCCTTGTGGCTAAAGGGATCAGGGTGTATGGAGAGAAGGCAGGCACAGGATACTGAGTTGGATGATCAGCCATGATCATATTGAATGGCGGTGCAGGCTCGAAGGTCCCAATGGCCTAGTCCTGCACCTATTTTCTATGTCTATGTTTTCTATGTTTTCAACATTGTCCAGCATAAAGCAATCCATTTCCTTGACACCTCATCCATCATCCTGAGCCTTCAGATACTGGAACATCATGCCATCCACAAAATGCACTGCAATTAATTGCCTCAAACGTTAACACCATTTTCCAAATCTGTGACTGCCTAAAAGGCAGGTAGCTGCAGGTGCAAGGGAACACCACCACCTACAGATTCTTCTCCAAGCTACACAGCATCCAAATTTTCAATATGTTTGCTTTCATTTTACTCGGTCCTGGAACACCATAAATCCTGGAACACCATAAATAATAACATTGTGGGGGTGGCTTCACCAAGATTTCAGCAGGTGAAGAAGGCAGCACGCCTTGTTGATGACAATTACAGAAGAGTAATAAATAGTGGCTCTGCCAGTGATATCCACATGCAGTAAATGGATAAAATAAAACTTTGAATAAAATAACAAATTTGATCCACATGCTTGTCTTGGTCTAAAGGATTGGGTGACATTTCAGGTCGAGGAAGGGTCTCGAACCAAAATGAGTTACTCCAGCTTTTTCAGTCTATCTTCGGTCTAAACCAGCATCTGTAGTTCCTTCTTACACAAGTGATGAATGATTTCAGCTAATCAGAGACTATTAATGCAAGCCTTGAAGCTTTTTTGAATATTGTAAATCATGTAGTGGAATCAGTCAGAGAATAACCAAGGAAATAACTACTGGCCAGTCAAACAAGTCAGTGTAGAAAGTGGAAGGGTTCAGATGCAATTTCCTCCAACTCATTCATTCCCAGGAAACTGAATGATTGAATTCTTGACTTTGGTGTTATGCCCTCCTCCCACTGTCTGCTCAAAGATAAAGCCTCTCACTACCAGTTTATTTCAACTCTTCTGATTCTTTGTAACCTGCAGCATCCTACTCAATGAGCAATTGATATAAATCCCTCAGTATGGTGTCTGAAATAAAAACACAGCAAAATGTTTTCCAAAAAACAAAGTAAGAGTTAGAATTGTAAAGTTGTAAAGAGATGTCAACATCAGAAGAAAGTGAAGTACTTTGGCTTGGCTGCACAAAGTCGGCAATCTGTGGTTGACATTTTGAACTACTAATTTCATCATTGTTTACCTCAGACGTTGCACAAGTACATCATCTTTCATGTTTAAACCAGACTATAATTTGGCAGTTTTCATTGTTTCAAAGTAATTCAACAAGAATGAATGGGTTCAGATTCCAATTTTCTGTTCCTCCACAGCACATAAGCAGTCAGGTTGAGGTCAACAGAAACATGCAGGCAATGCAATTTTAATTAAAGATGAGAACTGGCGCATCTATTTCCTATCATGATAGGAAAGGTAAAAAAGTCAACTGTGTTGATGAATATAGGTTGATTCAACAGATAACAAGCAGCGATTTTCAAAAGAATGATACAATGATCGTATCATGAAAAAAACAAGCATGGATAAAATAGCCTTCATGGTTCTGAAAAAAAAAATCTATCTTATCCATTTAAAAAAAATTGTTTTATGAAGTGAACATCTTATTTATTTACTATGAAGAGCACCTGCCCACTTTTGGACGTTGAAAGCAAGAAGGGTTTGAAAACTGGTTTCTACGTCTTGTTTTGGCGATTCAGAAGTCTGCATGGAAAATCCAGGAAAGAACATTACGCCAAATAGCAAATGAAGATGGGAGGAGCAAAGAGTTTGGATTTCTTGCGATTTTTCCATGGGAGCTTTACACAATCATTACCCAGAGTAATTAAGTATTTTGGAAATGTTGTCATTATTCTCCTGACCAATCTTTATCTCTTTGAAACCTCTCCATTTATGTTTCATTAACTGATCTGTAATTCCATGACTTCTGATTTTGTTTTAAATCAAGAATGAATATTCCAACTCAAATAAAACATAACATTTTAACAGTAATTGACATTCTTCCTCTTTCATATTTTTGAATCAAATCTCCAAGTGTTTCACAAGCATTTACTTCATGTAGGTTTTCCCTAAATGTTCACATGTACATTTTGTACCTGTAAGAATTAACACTCGGAAAGCTATCCACTATATTAATCTTTCACTCGTGTGCATCACTTACCATCAATGTTCATTGCTGGTAGAACAAGAGACATTTTTGGTCTGGTTGTCTTGTTATGGCTGATAGCTGGCAGCAAAAAATGATCCTGAAAAACAAACAGATGAAGTAGTCTCGCATGGCATTCCATCATTAGCAAGGGTCAATGCAACTCTAAATTTGGAACATAAATTCAGCCTTCGGTTTATTTAATGTTCATAAATTCATGTTTAGTTTATGAATTAGCTGATGACATTTTGAAGTTAGTATAATTGAAAATGGGCAACCCATTTAGTCCAGCCTGGAAACTTAACTTCAAGCAAATAGAAGCCATTTCCAATCTTCCCTCAAGTTTCTCAACATTTCAGCTGAAAGCTCAGACTCTTGATGAGTTACCAGTCCAACAGAAATCCTGCCAAGTCCTAATTTGGATTTGATATAAAGAGCATTCTAAATAGTTATCAACTGTGATAGCCTCACATCTACACAGACCTTCCTCAGCATTGCAAATCATGGTTGGTCCTTTCCATCACTGCCTTGGTGCTGCTCTAGTTGAGTTCAGCGAAGTAATTTCCAGTGAGTAATTTGTTTCTGATTTGATCAAATGTTTGGAATGGCTTATGAAAATATTTAATTAAACTGCAAAGCCTCCTTTAAGGCATGCAGGAATAGAGAAACATATTTTAAGCAAATAAAAATAACAGAACAGTTTGTGCTAAAGGTTGCAGGCAAAAAGAACCAAACAAAACAAAATTAGATACAAAATACTGGAATGACTCAGTGGGTCTGGCAGCATCTCTGGAGAGCATGGATAAGTGCCATTTTGGGTCGGGACCCTTCCTCAGGCTCTACGAACAAAAAAATATTTTACCTAAGTAGCAATGAGGCAGATGAGGCATATGCACAAAGGGCAAAACAGTTTCAGGTGAAGGGCAAATGATCACCCAATACAAAAATGGTATCTTACTTTGTGCCTGCCCAGTGAAATTAAATGCATTGAATGGTGTGGCTTCTTTTGATGAGGTAAAATTGCCATTTTTAGTCTACAGACCTTTTAAAGAACATGATGACTGCCAAACATTCTGATGAGCATGAAAATTATTTCAAGTGTTCTGTTTCATTCTAGTTTAGTTAAGAGATACAGCGCGGAAACAGGCTCTACGGCCCACGCCTACCAGCGATCCCCGCACATTAACACTATCCTACACACTCTAGGGACAATTTTTACATTCACCAAGCCAATTAACCTACAAACCTGTATGTCTTTGGAGTGCGGGAGGAAACCGAAGATCTCGGAGAATACCCACGCAGGTCACGGGGCGAACGTACAAACTCTGTACTGACAGCACCTGTTGTCGGGATTGAACCCATGTCTCCGGTGCTGCATTCATTGTAAGGCAGCAACTCTACCGCTGTGCCACCGTGCAGTTCTGTTATATTTTAATTGCGAGAATATTTCAGAAAAACAAAATTTCACTCCCTTCAATTTTCTCTCTCTCTCTTTCACTTAATATTTAATTTATCTATGCTAATTTACAATATTTTCTCAGTATATAAATTACATTTCTTTTCCCTTTCTTTACATTTTCATTGAACTGTTCTTGGAAGCAAACCTCTTAAAATCTATACAAACTCTACTTTTTTCTATTCATCTGCATAATGAGCATGACACCTGGGTAAAGTAGATCACTTTTTTCTACACAAAATTACTTTTATATTATGCTTAAGTGCACAAATTATTATTTTTTTGAGCCACAGCTTTGAAATATCAAAGAAAATCTAGTTTCAAAAGATTAAAACCTTTCAAGTCAATACTATCTTTATCCCACGAATAAAGATAAATGTTACTGTCTACTTCCCACATTACAACATGGCACAGGAATTGGAAATGTGTTTCAATTGCCAATCATTCTCATTTTCCATTCTGAACTGGAAGGAAAAATACTTCTTGTTACTAAGCAACAAAATAGTAGCTCTACATAACACTATTTTCTAATTTTTAACTATCTTTCTCCCCTGTTATCCCAAGCTGTCTGCATTCTTGTAATGTCCCTTGGAATTACTTAACAAAGGTTGCCACAATGCAATGTTAGTTATGTGGCTGAACATTACAGTACAGGGAGGGAATACAGCTCAAGTCTGAAGGATCACTAAATCTTAAAACCAGTGTATCGCGATTAACAGCAGAATCCTGGATCTCAATGCCAGTGTTTTAAAATTACTTGCATTCGCAAAGTTTTTGGCAACTGGTGGTTGTGGATTTCTTTATTAGTGTTTTTTGAACTTGGTAATCGTAGCTGTAACGATGCTAAGCAAGTGCAAACTCCAGGCACAAAGTTTCAAATGACGAGCTGAGTCATTTTCTTTTTTTCCTGTAAAATCAATATATACAGTGCCCTCCATAATGTTTGGGACAAAGACCCATCATTTATTTATTTGCCTCTGTACTCCACAATTTGAGATTTGAAATAGATTTAAAAAATCACATATGGTTAAAGTGCACATTGTCAGATTTTAATAAAGGCCATTTTTATACATTTTGGTTTCACCATGTAGAAATTACAGCATTGTTTATACAGAGTCCCCCCATTTATGGGCACCATAATGTTTGAGACTCATGGCTTCACAGGTGCTTGTAATTGCTCAGGTGTGTTTTTTTGAATGCCTCCTACATGCATGTATAAGAGAGCTCTCAGCACCTAGCTTTCCTCCAGTCTTTCCATCACCTTTGGAAACTTTTATTGCTGTTTATCAACATGAGGAACAAAGTTGTGCCAATGAAAGTCAAAGAAGCCATTATGAGACTGAGAAACACGAATAAAACTTCGAGACATCAGCCAAACCTTAGGCTTACCAAAATCAAATGTTTGGAACATCATTAAGAAGAAAGAAAGCACTGGTGAGCTTACTAATCACAAAGGGAATGGCAGGCCAAGGAAGACCTTCACAGCTGATGACAGAAGAATTCTCTCTAGAATAAAGAAAAATCCCCAAACACCTGTCCGACAGATCAGAAATACTCTTCAGGAGTCAGGTGTGGATTTGTCAATGACCACTGTCTGCAGAAGACCATGAACAGAAATACAGAGGCTACACTGAAAGATGCAAACCACTGGTTAACCACAAAAATAGAATGGGTAGGTTACAGTTTGCCAAGAAGTACTTAAAAGAGCAACCACAGTTCTGGAAAAAAGGTCTTGTGGACAGATGAAACGGTTAACTTTTATCAGAGTGATGGCAAGAGCAAAGTATGGAGGAGAGAAGGAATTGCCCAAGATCCAAAGCATACCACCTCATCTATGAAACATGGTGGTGGGGGTGTTATGGCCTGGGCATGTGTGGCTGCTGAAGGCACTGGTTCACTTATTGTCATTAATGATACAACTGCTGATGGTGTGCATAATGAATTCTGAAGTGTATAGACACATCCTATCTGCTCAAGTTCAAACAAATGCCTCAAAACTCATTGGCTGGCGGTTCATTCTACAGCAAGACAATGATCCCAAACATATTGCTAAAGCAACAAAGGAGTTTTTCAAAGCTAAAAAATGGTCAATTCTTGAGGGGCCATGTCAACCACCCGATCTGAACCCAATTAAGCATGCCTTTTATATGCTGAAGAGAAAACTGAAAGGGACTAGCCCCCAAAACAAGCATAAACTAAAGACGGCTGCAATACAGGTCAGGCAGAGCATCACCAGAGAAGACACCCAGCAACTGGTGATGTCCATGAATCGCAGACTTCAAGCAGTCATTGCATGCAAAGGATATGCAACAAAATACTAAACATGACTACTTTCATTTACATTACATTGCTGTGTCCCAAACATTATGGTGCCCTGAAATGGGCATAAACAATTATGCATAAACAATGCTGTAATTTCTACACCGTGAAACCAAAATATATTAAAATGGCCTTTATTAAAATCTGACAATGTGCACTTTAACCACATGTGATTCTTTCTATTACAAATCTAAAATTGTGGTATACAGAGGCAAATAAATAAATGATGGGTCTTTGTCCCAAACATTATGGAGAGCACTGTAAATGAAACCTTTTCTAAAAACATAGGATTTATTGGATTTGGTGTAGCCTTGCACCAAGTTTATTACATCACATAATGATTACATTAAATACTAATCTTGGGACCCGACCCAAAACCTTGACTATCCCTCTGCCTCCACAGATGGTACCTGACCCACTGAGATTTTCCAGCAGTTGGTTTTTGGTCCAGAAATGGAACCATGGAAATATTAGACATGAATACCTTTTGATTGTGTTGCAAAAAGTCAGCATAAACAATGCAATCACTAAACAATGAACGGGGAAGAAAAATATAATGTAGTTCAGTTTGTGGAGGGATGGAAGGAGGGGGCAGTTGGGGTGATTATTATTTGATCAGAGACAAGGGACTGATTGTATAAACCCACACCAAGTCTCTCAGCTTGGGGTAAGTCAACTATGTTTCTGATAATTGCTGTGAACTTGTCTTAAACAAGCAGACAAACCAAGTCCTGGCACAGTCTCTAGGTACCTGGAACAGCTCCTGTCTAAGAGGAAACGATACAAAAAAATATTTGGGAATCCTCTGATTGAAAAGCCATTAAAACAATGTATCCCAAAGATTGTGAACAATACTTCAAGGGAATATAAAGTAGGTGTCATTATGATCACCATTTAACGAATCTAGGACCCAATCCTTGCTTTTAGTTCACATCCCAAAGCTGATATGGTTAAAAATAAATCATACTTGTGGAAATATGTTATTATCTATAACGATTGCAGTTGGTTTGTGCCTTGCTAAATTTTACACGATAAAAAGCATTTAAAAAATTTTGTGCAAGGCTTTTCTTAGCTTCAATCAGTTGAATAATATTGAATAATAACAAATACATTCACTTTATAAATAACATACGTACAAATGCAGAAATGTATGGGCAATAGTCAGAACAGAGTCATACAGCATGAAAACAGGACCTTCAGCCTAACACATCCATGCTGTCCTAGTTACCTAATTGAGCTGATCCCACTTGCCTGCACCTGGACCAAGTTCCTCCAAACCTTTCCTATCTATGTACCTTTCCAAATGGCTTTTAAATGGCATATGTTTACCCTCTTCCGCCATTTTATCATCAGTCAGAACATTGAGTATAAAAATTCAAAGGTCATGATGGAGTTGTATAATAAGTTGGTCAGGCCGCACTTTAGAGTATTGTGTTCAGTTTTGGGCACCATTTTATAGGAAATATGTTGTCAAGCTCGAAAGGGTGCATTGAAGGTTTACCAGGATGTTGCCAGGACTCGAGGGCCTGAGCCATAGGGAGAGATTGAGTAGGATCGGATTCTATTCCTTGGAGCATAGGACAATGACACCTCTAAGGTGTACAAAATCATGAGAAGAATAGTTCGGATGGACGCACAGAGCCTCTTGCCCAGAGTAGGGGAATTGATAACCAGAGGAGATAAGTTTAAGGTGAGGGGGGAAAAGATTGAATAGGAACCCGAGGGGTAACTTTCTCACACAAAGGGTGGTAGGTGTATGGAACGAGCTGCTGGAAGAGGCAGGTACTGTTGCAATGTTTAAGAAATATTTAGACAGGTACATGGATAGGATAGGTTTAGAGGGATATGGGCTAAACACAGGTAGGTGTGACCAGTGTGGGGCCAAGTTGGATCGAAGGGCCTGTTTCTGCGCTGTAACATTCTGTGACTCAATTTCCTCTGACCTATTGATTCACATATAAGCACCATTCCTCTGTGTGAGAATGCTGTTCCTTGGGTCTCTTTTAAATCTTTCCCTCTCACCTTAGACCTCACCTTCAGACTCTAATACCTGGGGGAAAATACTACAGCTACTCACCTTTTCTCTGCCCTGCAAGATTTTATAAACCTCTGTCAGGTCACCCCTCCACTTCCTCTGTTCTACCTTCTCTTTAAACGCAAACCATCTACACCTGTTCACTTTCTTGTAGATCTTTTCTTGCACCCATTCCAATTTAACAACCTTACCTAAAGCAGGATAGCCAGAACTGTACAGTGTACTCTAAATGCTGCCTTATTAATATTTTGTATAGCTATACCATGACGTCTAACTCCTGAAAAACAATGATCAATTGAGGCAGGTGTGTCAAATGTGTTCTTCACCCTCCTGTCTGCCTGCGTTGCCACTTTCAAGAATTATGTACATGCACTCTGAGTATCTCTGTTCTACAGCACTCCCTGGGCCCCTACCATTTACGGTACATATCTTGCCCTTGTTTTCTCTACCAAAATGCAACAGTGCATTTACCCAAATTGAACGACATCTGCCATTCCTTGGCCCATTGATCAAGATCACTGTAATCTTAGATGATCTTCTTTACTATCGGGCCTCTTGTCTGAAAAATAACCACTTCCAATCTGTCTCCTACTTTCAAGTCAATTTAGTATCTAATCGGCTAGCTCATCCTGAGCCCGGCGATCTAACTTTCCAGACCAACCTACCATGCAGTACCTTGAGAAGGAAAACATAATATAAGAATGACTTTTTCCAATAATTTTGCCTTTCTGAAACGGATTGATTAAAAAAATGTATTGTTCATGATTGACAATACCTTACATCCATGTCAAGTGGAACAGCTGCTTTAGTACTCCAATTCTTATGTTTGGCATTTTCTCACTCGAATGTATGGCACGGAAAGCGTTTTCTCACGTTTGCAGTCATGTTGAGCAATTGGCAGAGATGCAATTAAAAAAATATTGCAAGATGAAGAACTTTTCATCTGTGCCAAGGCGATGAATCTTGAAACCCTGCTGCACACATTAGGAATATTGTGCCTTTACTTTCTTGCAGTAAGTTATTTATGTTTCTTGTTTTTATATGGAGATACAAGGAACTGCAGATGCTGGAATCTTGAACAAAACACAAACTGCTGGTGGAACTCAGTGAGTCAGGCAGCATCAGTGGAGGAAATGGAAAGGCAACATTTTGGGTGGGGACCCTTTTACTGTCTGCTTGCAGTGGTGGATAAAGCTGGAAAAGGGAGATGGCGGCAGCACGAAACCAACAGTCTGTTTGTCCCTTCCCTCTTTGTTGTTTTAATAGTATGTGTTAAATGTATGTTTTCATGTTCTTTAGCTTGTTTTATGTGGGGGTGGAGGTGAGGGTTTGGGGAAAACTTTTTAAAATTCTTACCTCGACAGAGATGCGATTTTTTTCCGTACCGTATCTCCGTCCCCACTGCAGTCTAACATCGAGGAGTTGGCGGCCTTTGCTGGAGACTGACTTCGGGAGCTCCAAAAGTGGGAGCCTGCAGGACTTAACATCGCGGAGCTTGCGATCCCTTTGAGCTCCAACCACGGGAGCCTGTGGTCTTTAACATCGTGGTGCTCGCGGTCTCTGGTTAGAGACCAACTTCGGGAGCTCCAAGCTGCAGTAGCTTTGACTGCCCCGACGCGGGAGCTTCGATCGCCCCGACGTGGGGGCTTCGACCGCCCTGACACGTGTGGCTTCAACTGCCGGTTGCAGGAGCTTCGATCGCCCCAATGGATGAATAAAGCATGAGAATAAAGAGGAAGGAGATTGGACTTTATTGCCTTTCATCACAATGAGGAATGTGGGGAGTCCACTGTGGTGGATGTTTATGTTAACTTTTATGTAGTTGTGTGTCTTGCTGCTTTATTTTTAGTATGGCTATATGGTAATTTGCATATCAGTATCTTAATTGGTACACGTGACAGTAAAAGACCTTTGAAACCTTTGAAGTAATGGGTAAATACAGGTGAGGGGGGTAGATTGGCAGAAGTGGCATACTGGTACAGTAAGTGACAGAGGCTAGAGATGACAAGGAGACAAAAGGATGAAAGAGAAGGGTCGAAGAATATCCACCTATCATTTGCCTGGTTTTGTCCCGCCCCCATGACCTCTCTTTTCCATCTTTTTCCAGCTTGGAAAGCGTAATGTTGGTGAAAACACAACAGGAATATTTGGGTAGATCACCCGCGCCCCCTGCCGCTAGTTGCGCAGAAATGTTGCAGACAGGGGGGCTTAGACAATAGACAATAGACAATAGGTGCAGGAGTAGGCCATTCAGCCCTTCGAGCCAGCACCGCCGTTCAATGCGATCATGGCTGATCTCTCTCAATCAGTACCCCGTTCCTGCCTTCTCCCCATACCCCCTCACTCCGCTATCCTTAAGAGCTCTATCCAGCTCTCTCTTGAAAGCATCCAACGAACTGGCCTCCACTGCCTTCTGAGGCAGAGAATTCCACACCTTCACCACTCTCTGACTGAAAAAGTTCTTCCTCATCTCCATTCTAAATGGCCTACCCCTTATTCTTAAACTGTGGCCCCTTGTTCTGGACTCCGCCAACATTGGGAACATGTTTCCTGCCTCTAATGTGTCCAATCCCCTAATTATCTTATATGTTTCAATAAGATCCCCCCTCATCCTTCTAAATTCCAGTGTATACAAGCCTAATTGCTCCAGCCTTTCAACATACGACAGTCCCGCCATTCCGGGAATTAACCTAGTGAACCTACGCTGCACGCCCTCAATAGCAAGAATATCCTTCCTCAAATTTGGAGACCAAAACTGCACACAGTACTCCAGGTGCGGTCTCACCAGGGCCCGGTACAACTGTAGAAGGACCTCTTTGCTCCTATACTCAACTCCTCTTGTTATGAAGGCCAACATTCCATTGGCTTTCTTCACTGCCTGCTGTACCTGCATGCTTCCTTTCAGTGACTGATGCACTAGGACACCCAGATCTCGTTGAACATCCCCTTTTCCTAACTTGACACCATTCAGATAATAATCTGCCTTTCTATTCTTACTTCCAAAGTGAATAACCTCACACTTATCTACATTAAACTGCATCTGCCATGTATCCGCCCACTCACACAACCTGTCCAAGTCACCCTGCAGCCTTATTGCATCTTCCACACAATTCACACTACCCCCCAGCTTAGTATCATCTGCAAATTTGCTAATGGCACTTTTAATCCCTTCATCTAAGTCATTAATGTATATCGTAAATAGCTGGGGTCCCAGCACCGAACCTTGCGGTACCCCACTGGTCACTGCCTGCCATTCCGAAAGGGACCCATTTATCCCCACTCTTTGCTTTCTGTCTGTCAACCAATTTTCTATCCATGTCAGTACCCTACCCCCAATACCATGTGCTCTAATTTTGCCCACTAATCTCCTATGTGGGACCTTGTCGAAGGCTTTCTGAAAGTCGAGGTACACCACATCCACTGACTCTCCCCTGTCAATTTTCCTAGTTACATATCATATCATCATATCATATATATACAGCCGGAAACAGGCCTTTTCGGCCCTCCAAGTCCGTGCCGCCCAGCGATCCCCGCACACTAACACTATCCTACACCCACTAGGGACAATTTTTACATTTACCCAGCCAATTAACCTACATACCTGTACGTCTTTGGAGTGTGGGAGGAAACCGAAGATCTCGGAGTAAACCCACGCAGGTCACGGGGAGAACGTACAAACTCCTTACAGTGCAGCACCCGTAGTCAGGATCGAACCTGAGTCTCCGGCGCTGCATTCGCTGTAAAGCAGCAACTCTAAAATTCCAGTAGATTTGTTAAGCATGATTTCCCCTTCGTAAATCCATGCTGACTCGGAATGATCCTGTTACTGCTATCCAAATGCTCAGCAATTTCGTCTTTTATAATTGACTCCAGCATCTTCCCCACCACTGATGTCAGACTAACTGGTCTATAATTACCCGTTTTCTCTCTCCCTCCTTTCTTAAAAAGTGGGATAACATTTGCTATCCTCCAATCCACAGGAACTGATTGGCTCTGGGAGGGGGCAGTGGCGCGATCTGCTCTGATAATAAATGCCATAAAGGATGGTGTTGGACGCCCTTTCGGTGAGAGAAACTCAGCTGGACCGTGTCGCGAATAGTGGCAGGTGATCAAGAACGAAACATCCTGTGGCATGCTCTGATGAGTTTGCGAGTGCGTGCGCGTTTACGTGGGTGCATGTAGAAACATCCTGCGGCGAGCTCTGCTGTGTACTCGGGGTTTGCAAATGCGTTCGGGGATATTCGGTGATACGTGAGTGTATGTGCCTTATTTAGTAGTGTAATAAATTACTGAGTGAATCAAACTCTGTTATCTGAATCCGGTGATTTATCGAACACAACAAGTGGTTCAAGGTGGCTCACCATCACCTTCTGCAGGTGAAGGTGGCGTTAATATATAT
Source organism: Rhinoraja longicauda (assembly GCF_053455715.1). Classification (NCBI taxonomy): domain Eukaryota; kingdom Metazoa; phylum Chordata; class Chondrichthyes; order Rajiformes; family Arhynchobatidae; genus Rhinoraja; species Rhinoraja longicauda. The sequence goes on along the minus strand of NC_135963.1, from coordinate 38,826,411 downwards.
GTTGCATTAAATGCTGGTCTTGCCATTTTTACATCATAAAATATCAAATAAACTAACTGTAAAATGATTATTTGCACATCCATAATATTGTTTGGTTTTGAGTAGTTCCATACACTTGGAACAGAGAGGGAAAAAATCCCAAAGCAGACGGTTGCTCAAACTTGATTCTCATCAAATAGGCCACGTCAGCAGAGATGTTACTGCACCACAGCTGTTTCACATAAGCACTGCCAAGCTGCTTCCATCAAAGTACATATTGCAACCATTCTGTAGCTTATTTTATTGTTATACAAAGCTGCTGGTCATTAAAGTTACAGTAGTAGCTTGTTCAAACTAGGTGAATCTACCAAGTGGAGGGGCAGTACTACAAATGTTTCTTTTACCCTCATGAAAAAGAATCCAATTGAATTTCCTTACAACTTCTCCCTGGAGGTAGATAATTTATTGGAATTGCAGCACTTTAACTGCGTAATAATGTGATGGTAACTTCTGCAGAAATATTCACTTCCCCGTAATGTGAAAATTAGAAAAGAGACACCAGCCTTTCTTAAACTCAAAGCTTACTGACATTATACTCATCTCTTTTGGGTAATAATTAAACTCCAATTACATATACTCTACCAATGAATATTCAGAATTTCGTAGCAAAATGTGATGAGCAGGTAAATTCTCCTGTTGTTATGGCCATCACTTAGGGGCAAATAGAAAGGGTGCAGCGGTAGAGTTACTGGCTTTATAGTGCCAGAGGCCAGGGTTTGATCCTGACGACGGGTGCTGTCTGCACGGTGTTTGTATGCTCTCCCAAGGACTGTGTGAGTTTTCTCTGGGTGCACCGGTTTCCACCCACTTTCTTAATGTCAACTCAGTTTCTTTCCCTACAGATGCTGCCAGACATTGAGGGTTTCCACCATTTTCTGTGGGAAATTGGATTATATGGGACAAAATGGAGGGGGAATAGAATTAAGATGCAAGCAGATGCAGACTCAATGGCTGTAAAGATCTTCTATATCATAAAGAAATACGAACCAGCCAAAGGCATAGCACCAATCCCATGGCATTCAATTAGTCATGGCATTCCAACCTTCCAAGTCTGTTTTGCTGTCCTTCAACTAATTTCCAATCTATGCCAGTATATTACCCCCAATCCCAGGTGCTACGGTTTTGCTTATTACCTTCTTGTATGACATCTTATCATCATTGGTTTCCTCCTTTGTCTAGCTGTTGCTTACAACCTCAAAATAAACTTTTAAGTCAAAATGTTTGATTTAAAGGGGTAAAGAAATTTGTAACATGTTGTCAGGCCAATAACCCCCTCTCTCTCTCAATGTCAGTAAGACAAAGGAGCAAGGTATTGACGTCAGCAAGCATGGAGTACATGCCCCAGTCAAATTCAATGGTGCTGAACTGAAAATGGTTAAGGCCTTCACGTTCCTTGGCATTAATATTATCAATGATCTGTCATGGACTAACCACATTGACGCAACTGCCAAGAAGACACATTAGCACCTTTGACTCTTACAAACTTCTACGGATAATGCATAGGAAGCCGACTGTTGGATTTCAATAGACAATAGACAATAGACAATAGGTGCAGGAGTAGGCCATTCAGCCCTTCGAGCCAGCACCGCCATTCAATGCGATCATGGCTGATCACTCTCAATCAGTACCCCGTTCCTGCCTTCTCCCCATACCCCCTCACTCCGCTATCCTTAAGAGCTCTATCCAGCTCTCTCTTGAAAGCATCCAACGAACTGGCCTCCACTGCCTTCTGAGGCAGAGAATTCCACACCTTCACCACCCTCTGACTGAAAAAGTTCTTCCTCATCTCCGTTCTAAATGGCCTACCCCTTATTCTCAAACTGTGGCCCCTTGTTCTGGACTCCCCCAACATTGGGAACATGTTATCTGCCTCTAATGTGTCCAATCCCCTAATTATCTTATATGTTTCAATAAGATCCCCCCTCATCCTTCTAAATTCCAGTGTATACAAGCCCAATCGCTCCAGCCTTTCAACATACGACAGTCCCGCCATTCCGGGAATTAACCTAGTGAACCTACGCTGCACGCCCTCCATAGCAAGAATATCCTTCCTCAAATTTGGAGACCAAAACTGCACACAGTACTCCAGGTGCGGTCTCACCAGGGCCCGGTACAACTGTAGAAGGACCTCTTTGCTCCTATACTCAACTCCTCTTGTTACGAAGGCCAACATTCCATTGGCTTTCTTCACTGCCTGCTGAACCTGCACGCTTCCTTTCATTGACTGATGCACTAGGACACCCAGATCTCGTTGAACTCCCCCTCCTCCTAACTTGACACCATTCAGATAATAATCTGCCTTTCTATTCTTACTTCCAAAGTGAATAACCTCACACTTACCTACATTAAACTGCATCTGCCATGTATCCGCCCACTCACACAACCTGTCCAAGTCACCCTGCAGCCTTATTGCATCTTCCTCACAATTCACACTACCCCCCAACTTAGTATCATCTGCAAATTTGCTAATGGTACTTTTAATCCCTTCGTCTAAGTCATTAATGTATATCGTAAATAGCTGGGGTCCCAGCACCGAACCTTGCGGTACCCCACTGGTCACTGCCTGCCATTCCGAAAGGGACCCATTTATCCCCACTCTTTGCTTTCTGTCTGTCAACCAATTTTCTATCCATGTCAGTACCCTACCCCCAATACCATGTGCCCTAATTTTGCCCACTAATCTCCTATGTGGGACCTTGTCGAAGGCTTTCTGAAAGTCGAGGTACACCACATCCACTGACTCTCCCTTGTCAATTTTCCTAGTTACATCCTCAAAAAATTCCAGTAGATTTGTCAAGCATGATTTCCCCTTCGTAAATCCATGCTGACTCGGAATGATCCCGTTACTGCTATCCAAATGCTCAGCAATTTCGTCTTTTATAATTGACTCCAGCATCTTCCCCACCACTGATGTCAGACTAACTGGTCTATAATTACCCGTTTTCTCTCTCCCTCCTTTCTTAAAAAGTGGGATAACATTTGCTATCCTCCAATCCACAGGAACTGATCCTGAATCTATAGAACATTGAAAAATGATCTCCAATGCTTCCACTATTTCTAGAGCCACCTCCTTAAGTACTCTGGGATGCAGACCATCAGGCCCTGGGGATTTATCAGCCTTCAGTCCCATCAGTCTACCCAAAACCATTTCCTGGCTTGGGAACAGCTCAGCCCAAGACCACAAAAAATTACAGTGAGTTACAGATGTAGCCCAGTGCATCACACAGTCCAGACTTCTCACCATTGACTCCATCTACACCACGCCATCTCAGAAAAACAGCCAATATAATCGAAGCCCTGTCCTAGCACGTTCATTCCTCTTTCTCCCTGCTTCTGTCTGGCAGAAGTATAGAAGTTTGAAAATGCACCCCACCAGCTTCTTCCCCTCATGTTGGCATCTTGGGCTGGTCACATTAGCTCATAGTCCACCAGCTCTAAAATAGTCTGTTCCCTTGCTGGTGCCTCAGCACATTGAAATGGTAAAACATCACTTAAATACTTTGTGATTTTAACCTTCACACTATTACTTTTAATTTGCCTTTCCCACTCTTCTCTGATGATAGCATTAGGGTTATTTTACAAACGCACACAGCCACACACACCCCAGCTATTGCTTACCTCCATTCCGAATGATTCTACTTCTTGAATTTCTGGGGCAAAATGTTTCCTCTCAATGGCAATAACTCCTTCTTTAAAAGGTTTTCCCACTTTATTTTCTATTTTACCAATCCAGGAATTTACAAATCCCAACCTAGTTACTTTACAGGCACGTCCCAGTAATGGCTATGAAATTATACTCACTTACTTAAATTTGTGCGTTAATGCCAAGTCATTTGAGATAAGAGGGTTCAATCAAGTCCTTTTTGTTACATTTTCTTTGCTTTTTAGGCAATCCTTCTGGAAGGAGGATGACTTGTTTCCACTTCATTTTCATGGATCCAGTTATGTGGTTTACTCTGACTATAATTAGAGGTATGTTCGTGTGAATACATGCTCTATGTCTTCCTTGACACACTCTGGGACTATTACTGATTTTTCTACTTCGTCCTTTCTGTTCAACTCTACAAAATATCCGCTCACCAGAATCCTCCCTCAACCTGAGTTTTCAGCCAAAAGCATTATTACAACTCGAGATAGCCAATACATGTGAACAATAAACTTTAAAAAATATATAAATTTTACGTTGAACAAAATGGAGTAGAAACCCGATGATTCTTTTATTTGCCACTCACTAATGAAGTGCAGAACTGCAGCATTACAGACAGCGTTTCCTTTTTTATCTAAAGATCACAGTAATTAAAAGCAGAGTTCCAACTGTACAAATACTGTAACATTTCATAGATGTCTTTGGTAACATGTCAAGTAAGGAACGGATCAGTTTATTTCTGTTTTGGAATCGATGCCAGTGTATTCTTTGCCAGAAAGGCTAACAGAAATGGGCAACGTTAACATATTCACAGTCAACCCAAAACATAAATTGTTGCTAATGATCTGGCTTTGATTGGAGCAAAGACCAGTAATTTAAAATGTAAACGTGGAATTTATCTATACCTCTTTTGTTGAAACCAGATAACTGCAACATAGCAAACTGTTGATAATTTATCTTGTAAAATCAAAAACTCCATCAATTACTCCTCACCAAAATGTAACGATGTTTTAAACTCTTGTTTCATCAATTTGCAATTGAACTAAGATTCTTTCAAAATGTTTACAAAACCACACTAACAATCTACCTCTCTCTGGAGCACTATAACTAAATTTTTCTGAAAAATTATGAAATTGTAGCAGCAGCTAAGTACTTTCACCAAACCAAGGACTGAATGATTCAGAATGAACAGAGTTAGCCATTCAACCCTTCTACCATACTGCTACTTCCTTTGTTAAAATCTGATCTGCACTTCACTTTTACTTACCAAACTTCCTTTAATATCTTTATTGAATAAAAATGTCAATATAATTCATGACATTTAGAATCAATTAAAAACTTGGTCTCTCCCAGTCCAGTCCTCCTCACATCCATCTGCGGACTGGTGTCTAAATTTGGTAAATATACCACAGACATAGCTCAAGCATTATACCTTGTAGACAACATGTCAGTCTCCTCCATCTCTGGGTAGGTAGATTCCCACCAAAGGCAGGGTTGAGTACCTTGGAAGACCTCTATATTGAATCTGAATTTCATGCACCAGATCAAACAAGGGCAAGGAAAGTGCCTCCCAATTACAACCAAGCTTCCCTCTTCAGCTGAGAAACAGTATTTCTCACTTGGAGGAAGCATCAAAAGTTGCTAGACCACAAATTTTATTCTGGGTGAAGTCTTTAATGGCTTGGGTCTGGAATTGATAGGAAGTAAACCAACATGAGGGATAAACTTACTTGACATCATCCTTAGCGAATCCAGTGGCAGAAACGTATTCCACCATACTGTGATCGCTGTCCAGTCCTTATTAAAAAAATAACGCCCCATCTTCACGCTGAGGATAGTCTCTATCATATTGTGTGGTATTATGTGCATACGAAATGGGACAGTCTTAGAACAGATGTCTTCACAAAACTGGACACCCACGAGGATGTGGTTAGTTGTAACACTATTTTACCATTACATGCATGCAAGGAGACTGGCCCTGGTTCAATCAGGAGTGCGGAATGGCATTCCAGCAGAAATACCCGGCATATCTAAAAATGCACTGAAGCTGCAATACAAGTCTACATGCATGCCTAGCAACAGACATGATATGATAGGTGGATTTAAGCCATTTCACAGCCAATAGATCAGATCAAAGTGGAAGAGTGACTCCAAGAACATACCCCTCCAATGGAGGGCCCAGCACGCAAATACAGAGAGAAAGTTGAAGCATTTGAAACCATGTTCAATCAGTGTGCAGAAGATGGCCGATCTGGGATTCCTTCTAAGATCCCCACCATTGTTGAAGCCAATCATCCGCCAATTTAATTCACCCCACATGACAGCAACGGAACGCATTTGATACAGTGTAGACTACAGGATCAGACTACATCATCAGGCTCGAGTACTGCAGATTTTCATTCCCTAAATAGCCTTACCTTAAGTAGAGCCTATCACAGTACAGGTACAACACTAGTATCTATGCAATAATGTGGAGGATTGCCCATGTCTGTTCACAAAATGAGTGAAAATGTCTTAATAGTACTATTAAGATCAACTTATTCACACATAACCTGCTCACCTTTTTACCCTCTACTTCTAGATTAAAAAAAAAGAAAATAGTAAAAATTAAGCTGAGCCAATATTCCAGATCCTCTCTCCCCTGTGCCCCATCTGGGCTTGCCCCTTTTGTCCCCTCCCCATCCACCTATATTCCTTCCTCTGGCTTCATAATTCACAATTCATCAATCCTTTTGTCTCACACATTTTATCATGGTCCTTGTCCAACTATTTGCCTATCAAAGACCCTCCTTCAATAGACAATAGGTGCAGGTGGAGGCCATTCGTCCCTTCGAGCCAGCACCGCCATTCAATGTGATCATGGCTGATCATTCTCAATCAGTACCCCGTTCCTGCCTTCTCCCCATACCCCATGACTCCATTATCCCTCGCCTGTATTCACCTATTAACTACCACTTTGAGACTCTTTATTTTGGAAACAAGCATCTGCAGGTTCTTGCTTCTACATCCCAGATGTACTGACTGATATAGACAGAGAAATCAAGTTTCCTGAAGTTCGAGAGTTCATTATTTAGTCCAATATGCCAGCCAGACAGACTGTTACAATTCACTTCCATTCACAACTCCTCAACAAATAAACCAGTCCATCCCTGGATGCAGCAAGATATCACCCAGGCAGGGCCGATCAGTGCAACAAGTGCCAGGCAATGATAATTTACAAAAATACAAAATGAGTCCATCCACCATTGATATTCAACAATGTTACCATTGTTGAGACTCCCACCATCAATTCCTGAGGGTCACCATTGACCAGAAAAACATCTCGACCGGCCACATAAATTTTTTCATGATAAGATGAAAAGAGCAGGACATTCTCTGGTGAGCATTCTCTGGTGAGAAACTCACTTCCCGACACCCCAAAGCCTTTCCAAAAACTACATGTCAGAACTTCGCAGTGTTATGGTATACCCTCCACTTGAGTGGACGAGTAGAGCTTCAGCCACTTTCAAGAAGCTTGACATCCTATTGAATAAAGCTGTTGATTGACTGAATACCATAGGATTGGTGCATTGGTGCAAGTCTTTTGGAGCCTAGTCCACACAGTGATTGGGTCCATGATGGAGCTGAAAATTATGATAAATTCTGTCCCATTTTTTTCAGCCTGCATTTCTTGGCTCATGCTCAGATAACATTTTATTAGCACAGTCGGTTCATTTTACAAACTAGCAGGTTTTTTTTAAAGCTTTCCCTTAATTATTCCAAAAGATTTCTGGAACTGACCAGCAAATTTAAGAGCAAATGGGTGACATTTCGGGTCGAGACCCTTCTTCAAAGAAAGGTCTCGACCCGAAACGTCACCCATTCCTTCTCTCCAGAGATGCTGCATGTCCCGCTGAGTTACTCCAGCATTTTGGGTCTATCTTCAATAACCATTGGGTTTTGTCATGAGTTATACCATGAAATTATTTTACCTATATGTGATTTGCGTTTCAAAATGAAAGAAAATGATGGAAAAATTAAAAATGAAAGCTGGAAGATGATAAGCATTTGCGGTTGCTTCTGTCTCCAAACAAAGTCACTGGTCACCTAACAGATCATTAGTCATTTTGCAAAGCAAATCTGTTAAGTGACCTGCTGTGAACCAGCAGTTGCTCATCATTACGGTTGAGAAAAAAACATCCTGGAATTTAGAAGGATGCGAGGAGATCTTATCGAAATGTATAAGATTATTAAGGGCTTGGACACGTTAGAGGCAGGAAACATGTTCCCAATGTTGGGGGAGTCCAGAACAAGGGGCCACAGTTTAAGAATAAGGGGTAGGCCATTTAGAACTGAGATGAGGAAAAACTTTTTCAGTCAGAGAGTTGTGAATCTGTGGAATTCTCTGCCTCAGAAGGCAGTGGAGGCCAATTCTCTGAATGCATTCAAGAGAGAGCTAGATAGAGCTCTTAAGGATAGCGGAGTCAGGGGGTATGGGGAGAAGGCAGGAACGGGGTACTGATTGAGAATGATCAGCCATGATCACATTGAATGGCGGTGCTGGCTCGAAGGGCCGAATGGCCTCCTCCTGCACCTATAGTCTATTGTCTATTGATAGGCTGTTTCTATGCTGTACAACTCTATCACTCTACGAGTCAATAGTCCAGATGTAATTTCACAAATGGCTGACATAATTGAAGCATACCCTTCAATTGTCAAGAAATTAATAATCTTCGATGCAGCACATTATCAAATACCTTCTGTAAATCTGAATACAATATATCCACTGGCTTTCTTTTATTTATAGAACACATTGTTTTTTCAAAGAATTCCAATAAATTTGTCAAACTTGATTTCCCTTGCACAAAAACCATGTTGGTTCTTCCTCATTACTTTGAATTTCCCCAAGTGCCTGGATACAATATTTTTAATAATAGGTTCCAACATTCTCCCAAAGACAGATACTTTGCTGATCAGCTTATGGTTTCCTTTCTTTTTGATCAAAGGAGTTACAATCATTATTTTCCAGTGGAATGGCACCTTCCCCCTAGATAGGGAATTTTGGAAAATTAAAACCAACACATTAACTATCTCATTAAATACTTATTTTAAGACCCTACAATGATGTCTTCATATGTAGAATCTCTTAAAATTATTTTTCACATTTCGAGCTAGCTTTGACACAGACTCTGTTTATTTATTCCTTATTAATCTTTCAGGTGTTTCTTTTGGGGCAATTGTTTGACTCTCATTGCCAATCCGTTCCAGTTTACAGTTCCACTGAAGGTTTCATGAAATCCTATTATTAGCAGCATTGCTCTACCCAATTTTTTGCTATACCTAAGCCTATTTTTACTGGTTTTACATTCACAATGCGAAAATAATGCTTTTATTGGCCGTGTACCTAAACAATTGGAGGCCCTGACCTCAAAATTCTTGAAGCTATTTCCTGCAGGAAATATTCTAGTCTTGAACAGTTACCTCTCTGATGCAGAACATGTTCACTTTTATGCTTGTTGTGAATGAAAATCGAATGTTTTATGAAAACCTAGACCATATATGGATGAACAATAAGAATTGTCTGCCAATGCCAAACAGCTTATTCTGCCATTGACTCTTGTTCGGTGTTGTTTGGTGGATTGGATGATCGAAGTCTGAAGAAACAAGACATATTGGCAATTTAACAATTTATTCATTTAATAAACAGGAGCCTCAGTAGCGTGTGGAAGAACCATACACAGCCACAACAGCCTGGCACCTCCTCCTCATGCTGGTCACCAGCCTGGTCACACACTGTTGTGGGATGGCATCCCATTCTTCAACCAGCATTTGTCGCAAGTCAGCCAACGTGGTTGTGTTGGTCACTCTGGCACGAACAGCACGCCCAAGCTGATCCCACGTGTTCAATGGGGTGGAAGTCAGGACTGCTGGCAGGCCATTCCATCCTCTCCACTCCCAAATTCTGGAGGTAGTCTCTGAGAAACCCTGCTCTGTGGGGGCGAGCATTGTCATCTTGGAGGATAGAGTTCGGTCCCAGACTGTGGAGATATGGGATTGCCACTGGTTGCAGAATCTCATCTCGATATCTCTCTGCATTGAGATTGCCTCCAATGATGACAAGCCTCGTTTTTCCAGTGAGGGAGATGCCGCCCCACACCATCACACTGCCTCCACCAAAAGATGTTACTCTATCGGTGCAGCAATCAGCATAGCGTTCTCCGCGTCTTCTCCACACTTTGACCCTATGATCCAACTGCCGTAGGCAGAATCTAGACTCATCGCTGAACATAACGTTCCTCCACATGTTCAGGTTCCAATGCACGTGTTGCCGACACCAGCGCAAACGGGCCTGACGGTGAAGGGCAGTCATGGCAGGCCTCCTGGCAGCCCTATGAGACCGGAGATCGGCTGCGTGCAGTCTGTTCCGAATTGTCTGGGCAGAGAGCCGTCGGCCATATCGTCCTGCAAACCTTGACTGCAAATCTGTAGAAGACAGCCTACGGTTCCTAAGTGCTGATAGGGTGAGGAAACGGTCTTCTTCGGGTGTCGTCTTCTTGGGACGCCCACTTCGCGGCCTGTCTCTGACATCCCCCGTTATATGGAACTTGGCCTTCACTTTGGAGATGGTACTAGGGCTCACTCCAAATAATGCCGCAACTTGGTTTTGCGGAACACCAGCTTGAAGTTGCCCTATCGCACGGGCCCTATCCAGATCAGTCAAACGTGGCATGCCGATTCTTGGAGCAGACACCTACTGACCACTGTAGCAGGGCGCATGCTCACAGATGCTGCCAATCAGGTGCCAATCAGGCACCTGATTGTCAGCACCTGGGGGTACCAGAAGCTCAAAACAAGAGTCAATAGCAACAGCAGAATAAGCTGTTTGGCATTGGCAGAGAAGATTTGCCAAATTTTTCATGGGCGCAACCCATATACTCAGCTCTGCTGCTCATCCCACAAATGCATGTTCCTTACAAATGTGGCACCATTTAAAAGGGAAATAAACAGGCTTTCCAACGGTATAAGATTTATTGCCAAGAAGCATTGTTACAACAAAGAAATAATCTACCAAACACAAATTTCCTTACTTTTTGTGCTATGTTTATATACCTGTCAAGTAGTAAATGGTACTCAGCATATTATGAAACAAAATTTGACATTCAACCACACAAGGAGATTTAAAGGTTGATACCCAAAGCTTGTTCAAAGAAGTAATGCTTAAAAATAGTCAGCAATGATGAGATTTTGGGAGGGTACTCCAGACCCATGGCAGCAAAAGTCATGGACAGCCACTGTGAAATCACAACATTTGGGAATGATCCAGGGGCAGAATGAAAAAAGAACAGATTTCTCAAAAGGTTTTGAAGTGTCAAAGGACATTACGGAGATAAGGTGGGAAGGGGCCATGCAGAGGGTTCAGAAAACCCAGGGTGAGAAGTTTCAAAATCCAGATATTGTCTAAACAGGAGCTACTGTAGTTCAGAATTATAGGGTTGATGAAATCTGGATGACCAGATCTGTCTGGTTACAGACAGTACAAGTGAAGTCGGCAAATAGTTTGTGTGACTTAGGGCTAGAGAGTGAAATTCTCAGCAACAGATATGTCAAAGCAGGCCAAAGCAAGGACAGCAAATGGAGGTGATATGTGGACCCCAGCTAATCTTGGTACCAAATACAGAACAATGCCTCTAAGAAGTTTTCTTCCATTTCAGTCTACTGCTAGTAAACATAAGAATCCACAAGGACCAGGCACATGCCATCCAGTCGTACAATCCTATATCATTCATTGAGATCCTGACCAATCTTCTATCTTAACAGCATTTTCTTCCACCTTATCCAACAATTCAACAAACATCCAAAAATATATAGATCTTTGAAAGAATTATTAAGTTCTTTCAAAGATCTATACATTTTTGGATGTTTGTTGAATTGTTGGATGAGCCTCCAGGGAAGAGCATTTTAAAGATTTACCACCTCTGCATGAAGAAATTTATCTTCCTTTCAATTCTACATGGCCTACTCTTTATTTTGAGACTGATTCTAAAGTCTTCAGCTAATGTGCCTGCAACCAGCCTGTTGAGACTTGCAAATAAACGTTCTCTCATTTTGCAGAACATAAGAGGATACAGGCTAAGTCTACACAATTTCTACTCAGGCAACAAATCTGCTATCCGAGAGGATTATTTACATCTAAATTTCTTAATTTGTTTCTGGTTCCTCAATAAAAATTTAAAGAGGTAGATTCTCTGTGATGGTATCTTGTTACAAAACTTCACAGCATGCAAGGAGACTATTTGGTCCTTTGTGCTTTTGCTACTGATCCGAAAGCTGGTTCATATTTAAATTTGGCAACACATTTTAAAAAGTAAAAAAATACCCAATATCACACTGGGTTTGCACATTGCAGATGCTTGCTGAATGCAAGGCTTGATGAATTCTGTTGATGCCCCAAGTTGTAACTTGAAAATCTACTCAAGGGAAGGGTGGGTTGTGGGCAAGCAACCAGCAAGCATGGGGAGAATGCCATCTGAGGAAATTCTTAGCCATTATTCCACAACATAAGCAAAAGAACATCAACTGTCTCAACTTTTCCACTCCCTTAACTGACTAGTCCTCGCCACTCTGCAATGACCCCTTATCCCGTCTCCACCAGTCCCCCTCCTCTTGGACTCCCCCACATGGCCCTCTATCCTCTTTAGACCTTTTTATTTCTAACTGCCGGCGTGACATCAACCATCTCAACTTTTCCACTCCCCTTACCTACTCTAACCTCTTCCTCTCTGAACACACAGCCGTCCACTCACTCAACAGCAACCCCAACATTATAATCAAACCCGCCGATAAGGGAGGTGCCGTGGTAATCTGGCGGGCTGACCTCTACCGGGCTGAGACCAGGTGACAACTCTCGGACACCTGCTCTTATTTATCCTTGGATCGTGATCCCACAGATGAGCACCAGGCAATATAATCTTACGGACCATTTCAGATTTCAACACTTCCGGCTGTCTGCCCTCCAAAGCCTCCAACCTTATCATTCCCCAGCCCCGCACGGCCCGGTTTTATCTTCTCCCCAAAAACCACAAACAGAACTGCCCTGGCAGACCCATTGTTTCTGCTTGTTTCTGTCCCACTGAATTAATTTCCACATATCTCGACTACATCCTATCCCCCCTGGTCCAATCCCTCCCTACCTATGTCCAAGACACCTCACGCCCTTCGTCTCTTCAATTACTTCTGTTTTCCAGGCCCCCACTCCCTCATCTTTACTATGGATGTTCAGTCACTCTACACCTCCATCCCCCACCAGAAAGGTCGTAAAGCCCTCTGTTTCTTCCTCCACCGGAGAACCTGCCAACACTCTCCTCCTCCTAGCAGAGCTGGTCCTTACCCTTAACAACTTCTCCTTCGATTCCTCCCACTTCCTCCAAATCCAAGGCGTAGGTGTGGGCACTCGCATGGGCCCCAGCTATGCCTGCCGCTTTGTAGAGTACATTGAACAATCACTGTTTCAGGCGTACAATCGCCCTATCCCCGAACTCTACCTCCGCTACATTGACGACTGCATCGGTGCTACCTCCTGCACCCATGCAGAACTCACTGACTTCATGAAAATTTGCTACTAATTTACATCCTGCACTCAAATGCACTTGGACCATCTCCAACATCTCCCTCCCATTTCTTGATCTCACCGTCACCATCGTAGGAGACAGACTATTAACTGACATCTATTATAAACCCACTAACTTCCATAGCTATCTCGACTACATTTCCTCCTACCGTGCTTCCTGTAAAGACTCTATCCCCTACTCCCAATTCCTCCATCTATTCCGCATCTGCGCCCAAGATGAGGTGTTCCATACCAGGACATCGGAGATGTCCCCATTCATTAGGGGACAGGAGTTCCCTCTTCCATCATAGACAAGGCCCACACGAGCGTCTCCTCGATATCCTGCAGCTCCACTCTTGCTCCCCCTCCCCCCAGTCAGAACAAGGACAGAGTCCCCCTCATCCTCACCTTCCACCCCATCAGCCGTCGCATACAGCACATAATCCTCCGCCATTTTTGCCATCTCCAACGGGATCCCACCACTAGCCACATCTTCCCATCTACACCACTTTCCGCAGAGACTTTTTCCTCTGCAACTTTCTACCCAAACCACCCCCTCCCCAGGTACTTTCCCCTGCAACACCGCAGGAGATGCAACACCTGCCCCTATACGCCCCCCGTCAGACTCCGTCCAAGGACCCTGACAGTCTTTTCAGGTGAGGCAGAGGTTCACTTGCACCTCCTCTAACCTCATCTACTGTATTCGCTATTCCAGGTGCTATATCAGCAAGACCTAGCGCAGGCTCGGCAATTGTTTCGCTGAACACCTCTGCTCAGTCCGCCTGAACCTACCTGATCTCCCGGTTGCTTTAATTCCCCCTCCCATTCCCACACTGACCTTTCTGTCCTGGGCCTCCTCTACTGTCAGAGTGAGGCCCAGCGCGAATTGGAGGAACAGCAACTCATATATCTCTTGGGCAGCTTACACCCCAGCGGTATGAACATTGACTTCCCTAACTCCAAGTAACCCTTGCTTTCCCTCTCTCTGCATCCCTCCCCCTTCCCAGTTCTCCGACCAGTCTTACTGTCTCCGACTCCATTTTACCTTTATTTGCTTTGTTGTTACCTTCTCCCAGCTAACAATGATCTATTCTACATTTTCCTTGATCTCCATTCCCTTTGCCCTGTTTTTGCACCCTCACACTTCCTTATCTATCTATTTATTTATCTCCCTCCCCCCTGACGTCAGTCTGAAGAAGGGAATTGACCTAAAAAGTCACCGATTCCTTCTCTCCAGAGATGCTGCCTGTCCTACTGAGGTACTCCAGCATTTTATGCCTATCTTTGGTTTAAACCAGCATCTGCAGTTCCTTCATGCACCAAAAGAACTACACTCATCAAAAGGAGATGCAACACCTGTCCCTTTACCTCTCCCCTCGACTCCATCCAAGGACCCAAACAGCCTTTCTAGGTAAGGCAGAGGTTCACCTGCACCTGCTCCAACCTCATCTATTGTATCCGCTGTTCCCGATGTCAACTTCTCTACATCAGCGAGACCAAACGCAGGCTCAGCGATCGTTTCGCTCAAAACCTTCGCTCAGTCCGCCTTAACCAACCTGATCTCCCGGGGGCTGAGCACTTCAACTCCCCCTCCCACTCCCAGTCTGACCTTTCTGTCATGGGCCTCCTCCAGTGTCATAGTGAGGCCCACCGGAAATTAGAGGAACAGCACCTCATATTTCGCTTGGGCAGCTTACAGCCCAGCAGTATGAACATTGACTTCTCTAACTTTAGATAGTTCCTCTGTCCCTCTCTTCCCCGCTCCCTTCCCAGTTCTCCCACTGTCTTCCTGTCTCCACCTATATCCTTTCTTTGTCACGCCCCCTCTCCTGACGTCAGTCTGAAGAAGGGTCTTGACCCGAAAAGTCACCCATTCCTTCTCTCCAGAGATGCTGCCTGACCCACTGAGTTACTCCAGCATTTTGTGACACCCTCATCAAAACAAAATGTGGGTTTACCATTCAAATGGTCAGGAAATTAGATTCAGAACACCCAATATATAGAAATTTCAGTCTAATGTCCAAATCCCAGACTCCAATCCAAAGAGCAAACTTTGTTCCAAGGGCCCCTTGCAGCTTCACATGGAGAAGTTCTGCAGTGCTTTCACTTCAACATTGTAGGAGTATCTTCATCAGAAGGAATGCAGTGGTTCAAAAAGGAGACTCACTATCTCTTCAGCCGCAACTCAGGATATTCTGAAGACGTCCTGGATCTAGTCCGAGTGCGCTGGTCTCATAACCTATCATTTCGCTCATTCTAGCACCAGGAAATGCAGAGTGCACTAAAATAATGTGCCGTGCAATTAACTGAAACTGTTCAAAATAAGTTAGCAATTCTTATTCCAATATCCTCATGAGTGTAATGTCCAAAGTTCAATTCCAACCGAAAGCATTGTAAGGTAGCAGCTGGTAGAAGTATACTGCTGCGGTGAGTCACAAAATGGTATGTGCCTGACAATAATTTTCATTCTGGGGATAGTGTCCTAGATTCATCCTGACCCTTCAGCTCTACACTGGGCATATTGTTCCATCTTTGTTTGTTAGTTCTTATCAAACTTTCTTTGTTCTGTTTGAATTTGTCTGCTGTAGTATTAACTATTGTTTTCTATACTGCACAAGTAACTGAAAACAAGATATCTATTTATTCTTATAAAGAACAGAGGCCATGATTCAGGCAGAATACAACCTTACAGTAAAAGTTCAACATGAAACTGGGCAAAGGTTTTGCTTTACATGGCTCCTTCCCACCCCACCGCCTCCCCAACATAGTTGTAGCTAATGTTTAATAACTTGAGTACAAACTAGAAGAACTGAAGCCAAGGCTGATGGTTCAAAGAGAGATCAGGGACTGACTGGTGGGTTCTTTATTTTACATGGTTCACCACTGACTCGCCTGACCCTACGAGACAAGCTGTGGGTTTCTCCATTTGTCACATAGATTGGCTGGAATCCTCAGGCAAGGGAAAGGCGACAGCATCTGTCTTATGATCAACGCTTTGTGGTGCACCTGTGTGATGATCCAAGCTCGTCTGTCCCCTAACCTGGAATAACCGTTTATATAAATGCTGGATAGGCCAGAGAAGATTTACGAGGATGTTGCCAAGACTGAAGGTCTGAGCTATAGGGTGAGGTTGAGCAACGGGACAGACAGCGTCTCTGGAGAGAAGGAATGGGTGACGTTTCGGGTCGAGATCCATGTTCTTCAATATAAACCAGCATCTGCAGTTCTTTCCCACACATATATAAATGCTGCCCTTTTTATCCACTTCCAACTTTCAGCAATCTGCATACCACTCCAAGCCAAGGCCAAGATGAAACTAGACAAATTATACTCAGCTGTTAACTCTCTAGAGAAGACAAACCTTCTACATCCCACAGCTCCGCTCTTGCTCCCCCCTCCCCCCACTCGTAACAAGGACAGAATCCCCCTTGTTCTCACCTTCCACCCCACCAGCCAGCGTATCCAACAAATCATCCGCCAACATTTCTGTCACCTACAACGGGACCCCACCACTGGACATATCTTCCCATCCCCTCCCCTTTCTGCGTTCCGCAGAGACCTTTCCCTCCGTAACTCCCTGGTCCACTCGTCCCTTCCTACCCAAACCACCCCATCCCCGAGCACTTTCCCCTGCAACCGCACGAGATGCAACACCTGTCCCTTTACCTCCCCCCTCAACTCCATCCAAGGACCCAAACAGTCTTTCCAGGTGAGACAGAGGTCCACCTGCACCTCCTCCAACCTCATCTATTGCATCCGCTGCTCCAGATGTCAACTAATTTACATCAGCGAAACCAAACACAGGCTCGGCGATCGCTTCGCTCAACACCTACGCTCGGTCCACGTTAACCAACCTGATCTCCCGGTGGCTGAGCACTTCAACTCCCCCTCCTATTCCCTGTCTGACCTTTCTGTTATGGGCCTCCTCCCGTGCCATAGTGAGGCCCACCGGAAATTGGAGGAACAGCACCTCATATTTCGCCTGGGCAGCTTGCAGCCCAGTGGTATGAACATTGACTTCTCCAACTTTAGATAGTTCCTCTGTCCCTCTCTTCCCCTCCCCCTTCCCAGATCTCCCTCTATCTTCCTGTCTCCACCTATGTCCTTCCTTTGTCCCGCCCCCCTGACATCAGTGTGAAGAAGGGTCTCGACCCGAAACGTTGCCCATTCCTTCTCTCCTGAGATGCTGCCTGACCTGCTGAGTTACTCCAGCATTTTGTGAATAAAAACCTTGGTAACCTGTTCATCATCACTGGTGACTTCAATCCACACAGACGTTACTTCCTTCCATCCAGATCTTCTTCATGGTGCATCGCATCAGAGAATAGCCAAAGTGGCAATGATGTCTGCCACCTTGGCTATGCCCTTTTTGCTCTACTGTTGTCAGGGAGAAGATACAGGAGCTTGAAAGCCTGGATGTCCAGACTTAAGAACAGGTTCTTCCCCATTGCTATCTCAGTCCTGAACCAATCAACTCTTTCACAAAACCATCATGAAGGTGCTGCCAAGGTCTCTTACTCTCAACTCCATCTCATTTGATTATTCTGTTCTAGCAATTCAGCATTTTTTGGACTACTTCAGGTTTATTTATCATAATTGCATCATCAGTTGCATTTATCTTTACCACGTATACTATTTATAAGCCTCATGTGAGCAAGGAATTTCATTGCACCCTTGTTTATATGACAATAAACTATTCTGAATCTGAATCATCACCAGTGGGACAAGAGGCGCAATAATTGCAGACTATCGTGCTAAATGGCTCAGAGAATTCTGCTCTTCAACTATTTGGAGTCTGAAATGCATTTAACATTAAAGTAGCTTATTTTTGTAATCTTTGGCACAAATAAAACTCAATTCTACCCACTATTCACATGAAGCTCAATAAACACTTATGTTTAGACCTGTAGACATTTGCAAATATAGAAAAACTGTTACGCATCCAAAATTCTATCCAAACAATTATATAAGAAAAATATATACTGAGAGGAAGAGAAACTAAGTTGAAGCAAGACAAAAGGATATTGTACACTCCAGAAAGGAAATCCCCCTCAACTACTATTAGTTATCCTTGGCTTCAATTTTACTTTCTGACTTGATCCTCATATCCTTCGGTTTTTCTGGATTCTCAAGATCTATCACACAGCCATAAATGTATTCAATGAACAAAAACTCGCAGTTGCTGAAGGTAAATTCACAACTTACTGAATATTTTTAAAAATCTGCCTACAATTCTATGACTTGCTCCTTATCCAGAGGCATTTCACCCAGATCTATCTTCTCTAACCAAGGACCATCTTCTTCCACAGGAATGAATGCTCAAGTTTTTAACAAGCATCCAGCACAATTGGTTGGAAGAAGTTATTCTATAATTAGAATGTTCACACTCATTTCAAGCACAAATCTTAGTATATAGAGAAACCATTAAGTGAAAAAGATGTGGAAGCATTCTTTGTTCTGAACTAAATAATACTATTCAGAAGGGAAACTACAAACTGAGGAAAAAAAATTATATTAAAAAAATACTGGAGTTAAGCATGTCCAGATGTGGGTTAGATATATATTGGAAAGGGTACAGAGACAAGCTGGATAGGGTACAGAGAAGATTTACGGGGATGTTGCCAGGACTAGAAGGTCTGAGCTACAGGGTGAGGTTGAGTAGGCTGGGACTCCTTGGAGTGCAGGAGGATGTGTTGATCTTCTAGAGGTGTATAAAATCATGAGAGGAATGATTGCCCAGAGTAGATGAATTGAGGACCAGAGGATATCACTTTAAGGTGAAGGGGGAAAAGATTTAATAGGAATCTGAGGGGTAACTTTTTCCACAAATGGTGGTGGGTATATGGAACATGCTACCAGAGGAGGTAGTTGAGACAAGGACTATCCCAACGTTTAGGAAACAGTTAGACAGGTACATGGACAGGACAGGTTTGGAGGGATATGGATCAAACGTGGGCAGGTGGGACTAGTGAACCTGGGACATGTTAGCCGGTGTGGGCTAGTTGGGCCGAAGGGCCTTCTTCCACACTGTTTCACTCTATGACTAAGTTTCAGCCTACTTACAGTATCACACTGGACTTGAGAGTTCTCAGTGATGACACAAAGAAATTTGAGAGAGCCATTATCCAAGACTATTACTCTCTGAGTGTGAAATAGACAAGAAGATAATGCACAGGAATCGTAATAACCTTTACAGTGTACAAAATTAACTTTGGTACCTAACAGAAATTGCTGCTTGGTAAATTTACAATTCTTGAGCTAAATTTCTGTTAAAGCCAAACCAATTATATTTTTGTGTCCTCGTGAGAAAGCACTTTGCCTTTAAATTCAAGTCTTGATTAAATAATTTTTTCACATTCTTTTAGTAGGAAAAGTTAAAAAAATCTCCAAATGCAAAGCTTGTTGATTTAGGTGAGATCAGCTAATATGGAAGTTATCAAAAAAAGACATGGAAAAATAGAAAGGCATCAATTTGACTCCTAAAAACAGATCTATTATGAACACACATTGCTTGGTGATTTTTAGAATATTTTCCATCTTTTTTAATTGAAATAATACTGCCTGCCCCACCAAAGCCCCAAGATTACTCTGATCCTTTTAAGTACAAAGTCTTCGTTGTTGGAGATAACTTATCTGATGAAGAGTTGGTTTATATTGTCATCTGCATACCTTGTGTGAAAGGCTAACTTTCTAACACCATGTGCAGAGTAAAAATAATCAAATTGTAGAAAGGTCTGTCCACAATTCACCAGGGTTGCAATCCGGATGCCAATGAAGTGATTAAGTTGCAGGATATGTGTTCCCCACTGAAATCATTTGTTTCAAAGATGCTTCTCTCTCTCTCTCTCTCTTTGTTCATCACAAACAAAAATTAAATTACAACCACATTTTACAGTTGGTAGAAAACAAACAAGGTCCATATATAATCAGACTGTTCTGCCTTTATATCGGTCTTGTGCAGTTCAACTGGCAGGGAATCAAAGATGTTTTCACAGATGCACGCTGTCTACTAAAACAATAAAGTCAGTATGTTTTGAATGCTGTTGTGCCACACAAGCTTTAACCAGCTCACTACAAACAACATTCCTAAAAATATCTATAGATTACAGTGGGAGAGAATAATCTCAGCATGGAAAACGTTTTCATGGTGCTTTTGCTTTATGGAAACATAGTTGTGAGGTCCCTTTGCTGGTCTAGCTCTAATTATAAGTTATGCTGAGGGGCTTTGATGGTACGGCAGTGCCCTGTTCCACTTCTCTGTCAGGATGCATGTTCAGACTCGCAAGGCCTCTGCTCTCAGTTTCAGATGTCTGCTCAGCAGCTGTATTTTAAAAACACAGAGGGAAGAATACTTCTAATACACAAGCCACATGATAATACAGGGAGTGCACTTGGAACAGGATGGCCTGTGGTCAAGAATCAAGAGTGTTCCATGGAAGGAAGTGTGAAATGAACAGGTGCTCTCCAGGCCTTCTTGAATAAGTGTGATATCCTCATTAACAGGTGGGAGTCCCTGGTCCTTGGTGTTTGGGGTGGCACTGAGAACTTATGCTCCTTTTGTGGTGAGCTTAAAGGATGTCGGCACAATCAGTGGAAGGAATGTGCACCTCCCAAACCCAGCAGTCACCTCAGAACTCACACAACTGGGCCATCTCGGAAGAAATTAAAAGTAAAAAATAATTTGACAGGAACAACTCAAATTAAGGAGTAAATCAATTTTTAGACTTGAAAATTCAGACAATATTAATCCAACAGGGTAATTATGGATATTATTCACTCATTCAGCATTTAAAAAAACCTGTGAATACGCTGTGAAAGAAAATCTAACAATTATCTGACACTTTCTATCACTCAATCCTCTGTTTTAACCATGATAAAGATCACAATCTAATTGACAGTATCAGGCAGTGGCTGTGGAAGAGATGTGCAAGTGGTAAGTGTATACTGTATTGTAATGTAACAATGACAATAATACAAAGCATTTATTCACAAAATGCTGGAGTAACTCAGCAGGTCAGGCAGCATCTCAGGAGAGAAGGAATGAAACGTCGCCCATTCCTTCTCTCCTAAGATGCTGCCTGCCCTGCTGAGTTACTCCAGCATTTTGTGAATAAATACTTTCGATTTGTACCAGCATCTGCAGTTATTTTCTTATAATACAAAGCACATTGTTAAAGGTCAGTTAAGACTACCACCGACCAGTTGTTTGGCTGTGTCTCAAGCCTTTAGGCCCAGTGTACAACAGTTCACTTTGTGCAAGGCAAATTCTATTTCTAATTCTTATTACTTCTAATACTACTAAGAATGCATTAAAAAAGAAAATAACTTAATTTATTTTTCTTTTCATTCCTCTTCCTGTCAAATACTCTGTTCCAACCAGAATAAACTGCTCATAAGCAAACACTATTTTTTCTTGGCAGTGACACCACAAATATTGCAATCTACTCTGATGACTTCCATCTTCTACAAGAAACAAGTTATTCTCACAATTCTTCTCCATGTACACTGAACAACTCCCAGAAAGTTATCCATATGAGCATTCAGTGAATACTGCCGCATTCTTAGCAGCATTCACAAGTAAAACAGGTTGCGCAAAGAGAAAATTAACAGAGTTCAGGTTGTAGTGTTACAGCATTATAGCTTTAGAGTTACAGAGAACGTGTAGAAGGTACTTTGGGATGTCAGAACTACACCCGAATATTATGAGAGGACCATGACAGCATTGAAGAGGCTGTTCCTGAAACTGGTGGGAGTTTTTTTCAAGCTTTTGTATCTATTGCACAATGAGTGAGAGGTTAAGAGGGAATGATCAGAGTGTAAATGGAGTTGATTGAGGATGGGTGCTTGGTTTGTGTAATGGTAATTGTTTCCAAAGACAAATTCTTGTAGTAATCATTGGAGAAACAGGTTGGCAAGAACTCCACCCAATTTCCTTTAACATAGCTTAACTTATTTTCACAAGCATTCCGCAGATACAGCCTCCCAAAAAACACTGAATCTTTTTTCACTCATAATCTATATCCTGAAAATGAAGAGCATCCAAAATCAACATTATCTGAATGCCGGCGCTGGGAGTGGTGAATAATTCTGTATTGCTTTAATACAAATGGTGCATTGGATAATCCTTTCCAGACTGAACTTATATTTTATTTTCATTAGAAACATAGAAACATAGAAAATAGCTGCAGGAGTAGGCCATTCGGCCCTTCGAGCCTGCACCGCCATTCAATATGATCATGGCTGATCATCCAGCTCAGTAGCCTGTACCTGCCTTCTCTCCACACCCCCTGATCCCTTTAGCAAAAAGGGCCACATCTAACTCCCTCTTAAATATAGCCAATGAACTGGCCTCAACTACCTTCTGTGGCAGAGAATTCCACAGTAATTCTCATTACCTATCATACAGACATTAGAAAAAAAAAAGCACACATCATGAATCAAAATTCCAAGGGGAAAAAACCCCATTTCAGATTCCTCTTGATAAGAACTTAATGAACAATCAAATATAATGTGCAGTTGCCTGGGCAAAAATGAATCTTTCTTTACTGTTAGACATCAAGTCGTGGGGCTGGAAACTGGAAGTGTCCTGAGCTAATTCTGCTACCACCATCATCTATTGTATAAGTTCTGGCTCCCACTGATTGTCGCCGAAAGCTTGCGCCCTTTTCAGGACGAACGATGACAGTGATGTAACATTTGAAACATGGATGATGGACATGAAAAAAGAAGAAGTACTGCTAGACATCTCGAGCCAATGCTTTTAATGGGGCCATTGGGGCTATCAAGACCGTGTGCAAAAACAATTAGCAATAATTCGCAAGTATAACTTGTTCATAACATACAACTGCTTTTAATCTTGAAAAATTAATATGAATATACCTAAAAATGGTTAAATTCCCCCTGAAAATCTGATAATTATGGAGATTACCAAAGGAAATATTAGAAAGCTAGAATTTGACCACAGTCAGAGACAGAGAGGCCAAGGGTCAGAGCTTTGAGCTGATGTGGACAAGCTTGCTGATGCAGACAAGCGGCATTGTGCAATTTCACCTAAAAACTAGGCGTCAAAGTGCTGGGGTAACTCAACAGACTGCATCAGCCTGCAGAAGGGTCCCAACATCACCTATCCATGTTCTCCAGAGATGCAGCCCAACCTTCTGAGTTACTCCAACACATAGTGTGCTTTTGTGTATTAACCATCATCTGCAGTTCTTTGTTTCAACTACATACATTTTATAATGTGTTACTTGGGTGTAGCGCACTATCAGGAATAACAGCCACCTCTCTTCCCTAACCCCCCCCCCCCCCCCACCCCATGGTCTGATATAATGGCGGTTTACTGTAATATTCAGAATCTTTTTCCTTTCTCTCAGATCACCCTCTCCCTTGAAACTATCCTTCTTCTCTTTCATTTTATGTCAATTTGACATCATCTGATTTGATGTCAAATTGAGTCATTGAGACTCTTTTCCCTCTGAATAAGAATTCTTCAATCTGTTAAAGAGATACTCAGATGTTCAAAAACATACCCTGTTCACAAAAATCGTAAATCCCCTGCAGAGAGGACTTAGCCTTTGTGCCTTAATTACCACAAAATTCAAGAGTAAAAGATCCTCAGAGATTTCTTTCAGACATGCAAGTTAAGCACTGAAGTCGTATACCAGTGATCACAACATTCAAGTGATATCTTTTCAACAAACACATTACAGGCTGATTAACTGCCCACCTGTTTCAAAGCACCAAATGGTTGATTTGTTTGTGTTTGTTGAACTTCAGAATAGTTCAAAGGCCAAGTACGTAAGGGAAATACATGTAACAATGACTTCTATCAGAGTTTGCAACCCCTTTATTATTTGCAAGCCTGTGTCAGTGCGTATTTGATATCAATTTCCTAATTATAAGTTTTATCGGTTTCCAGGAAGAGAAGCAGTGACGTGAAGACAGCTGTGTTTCCAAGGAAATAATTGTCATTAATAATTTCCTTTTTACACCTTTCCGAAGAAATTATTTAATGCAGCAGTTGCTTCTAGATTCAACCCAATTAACTGAACACTGTGATTTAGTAGAGTGAAAAACTGAAACGTCACATGAAGCATTCTAGATTTACAACTCTATATTAAGTGACTGGCATCATTATTAACATCACTGATGTGCAATCCCAAGAGCCTCAGGCTGTGGATTCAACACAACCATAAAAAGATAAGTAATTTACTTGGTGCTATTTAAAATGCATTTGAATTATGAGGAATCCAAGATCACTCTTGAGTATTTAAATGCTGTTGTGCTTTTAAAATCTTTTTGACAGAGTGCTCATGTGGGCAAATTGCCTCGTAACAGTCAAAGATGCAAGTCACACAACTGACAGAAGGTAGCAAACCCAAGTTATGCTTTTGAATCATCCTGAACAATAGTTTGTACACAAACGAGAATGCCATGGTTCATTTATCTTAAAGGAATACTCTTATCTGTATGTGAAAGATCATCTTTAATCACCTTCATCCTTGACTTTTATCACTTTAACATCCTTGACATTCATCAAGATTGCACTCCTTTGATGCTCAGGCAAAGGGAAATTGGAACATCCTGAGCTGCTGCCCAAAGGCTCTTGGTAAGGGCCGATACACCTGGCGTCATGACCAGGTTCTGAAACCCATTGCAGAAGCCATCAGCATGGGAATCAGCTGCAGACGAGCACGCCCCACCACCCAGATGATCACCTTTGAGAAGGCTGGAGTGCAGCTGCCAAGAACCACAGCAGCCAAGAATCCATCAGGAATCCTGGCGACTGCGTAGGACTGGCAGAATTCTATCGACCTGGTGAAACAGCTGAAGTTCCCACGGCACATCGCCACGACCACACTGAGGCCGGACATCCTCCTGGTCTCAGAGGCGTCCAAAAACATTGTCTTGTTGGAACTGACAGTGCCGTGGGAGGACCATCTGGAAGAGGCCCACGAGAGAAAGAAGACCAAGTACGAAGAGCTGTTCATAGACTGCCGTAAGCACGGCTGGAAAGCAAGGTGTATGCCCATCGAGGTTGGCTGTAGAGGTTTTGCTGGGCAATCGCTCTACAAGGCCTTGAGTGCACTGGGCATCACTGGAAAGGAGAGGAGAAGAGCCATCAAGAACATCACAGAGGCAGCGGAGAAAGCCTCAAGATGGCTGTGGATCAGGCGAGGAGGTCCATGGGGAGGAGCGAATGCTACCTGAACACAAGTCGTGGTCTGAGCAACCACAGCTGAGTCACCTGGGCGAGGGTGTCTGATGTTGAAAGATCCGAAACACCCAATGATCCCAGGTTACATCACTGATGATGTGTTCAGGAGCATCGAGATGTATTTTATCAATGATGCTGCCAGCATCAATTGCATCCAGTTCTTCTGGCCAAGATTTTTGTCATCTGTTGAACTCCACGCCTAATCTGAATCAGGAACCAGTTGTGTACAATGTCTGAAGTACACCATGGGCAATGCAGCAGATGAATGGCAGAAGACTGAATGCAAGGAAGTGGAAGCCATCAAGCAATTGCGTAATTACTAAAAATCAAGTGCTTTTTCTGCACTCAAAGATAAAATATTTCATTTACAATTTTAAAGAGCTCTCTCAAGTATCCCTCTCTGAAGCAAATTATTGACCTTACTCCCGCAGTTTTTTGTGCACATGCTGATTTTCAAGCCACCCGCATAACGACGGTGAATTTACTTAACTTGCAGTGAGACACTTTGAAATACCATGTGGTTGTACAAGGTGTTCCATTCAAGCTAAATTTGTTCTTTACCGTAAGTTAATCATAATTTTGATGTAAAATCATAGTGATTGAATAAGATTCCTTGCTTAACTTCCAGCCACAGGACAATTACAATTGTCGGGAAAGACACCTTAAAGTGAACGCAGCTCCAGCCATTGAAAAAACTGCAGACACAGTTAACATTACCTTTATCGTGAAGAAAATATAAACTGTTAAACTGTTCATCAAACCAAACATGAATGACAAAGGCAATGAAGGTACTGGCTCACTTATCTTCATTGATGATACAACTGCTGATGGTAGTAGCATAATGAATTCTGAAGTTCAAACAAATGCTGAAGCAACAAAGGAGTTTTTCAAAGCTAAAAAACGGTCAATTCTTGAGTGGCCAAGTCAATCACCCGATCTGAACCCAATTGAGCATGCCTTTTATATGCTGAAGAGAAAGCTGCAGGGTACTAGCTTCCAAAACAAGCATAAGCAAAAGATGGCTGCAATACAGGCCTGGCAGAGCATGACCAGAGAAGACACCCAGCAACTGGTGATGTCCATGAATCGCAGACTTCAAGCAGTCATTGCATGCAAAGGATATGCAACAAAATACTAAACAAGACTACTTTCATTTACATGACATTGCTGTGTCCCAAACATTATGGTGCCCTGAAATGGGGGGACTATGTATAAACACTGCTGTGATTTCTACATGGTGAAACCAAAATGTACAAAAATGGCCTTTAATAAAATCTGACAATGTGCACTTTAACAACATGTGATTTTTTTCTATTACAAATCTCAAATTGTGGAGTACACAGGCAAATAAATAAATAATGGGTCTTTCTCCCAAACATTATGGAGAACACTGTACATACTCTTTAAAGAGGAATGAAGCAAATCAATCTTGTCCCCTCCATCAGTGATGTGTTCCAGCGTACCATGGAACAGATTTTTGATGGGTATCCCTGTGCGGTCATCATTGACGACATCATCATTTGCGGGTAAAAACGTTGCGGAACACGATGCAAATTTGAGACGGGTGCTTAACCGTGCCAGAGAGGTGCATTTGAAGCTTAATCCTCTCAAATGCAAATTCCAGGTGAATCAGGTTAGCTATGTTGGGCAAATCTTTACAAACGAAGGCCTTAAAGCTGACCCCTCCCAAAACGTCGGCTATCGGTGAGATGACGGCACCGGCAGATGCCCCCACTTTGCAAAGGTTTCTGGGGATGGTCAACTTCCTCGGTAAAATTATTGCCAATTTCAGCCAGCTATCGGCTCCCCTGCGACAGCTCACTCATAAAGATCCTGCCTGGACGTGGCATGAGCAGCAGCAGCAACATGCCTTTGACACACTGAAACGGCATATGTCTTGCTCGCCTGTCTTGTCTTACTATGATGTCAATAAGGCAGTCACACTTACCTATGATGCTTCACAGTTTGGCCTTGGTGCGGCATGTCTGCAGGAAGGAAGGCCTGTTGCGCATGCTTCACGGACTATGACGGATACTGAGATTAGGTATGCTCAAATTGAGAAAGACTTGTTGCCGGTGGTTTTTGCGTGTGCTAAGTTCAACGACTACATCCATGGCAAGCCTGTGACCATAGCAACGGACCACCTGCCACTGATCACCATTCTGAACAAGCCCATAGACTTGCTCCAGCAAGACTTCAGCGCATGATGCTACGACTTCAGAAGTACAGCATCACCTTGTTTACAAATGTGTAAAATTTATGTACCTGGCAGACACTCTGTCTCAGGCTCCCAGGAAACCTACAGCCCAGCATGCAGCCGAGAAGGACAGCTACGATGTTCTGGTGGTCAATCACATTTCTTCTTCTCACCTAGAAGAATTGAGATTGCACACGGCAGAGGACTCGACTTTACAGACACTTACCACCATCATCAAACATGGATGGCCCAGCAAACAACACATGCTATTCAGCCATATTTCCCTTTCAAGGATGAATTAATCATTGAAGTTGGAGTCGTAATGAAGGGCCACAAATCGGTTATCCCGGTCTCACTACAAAAAGAGTATGTCAGCATCATGCACAGGGGGCATCCTGGGACAGAAGCCACAGTAAGAAGATCAAGGGACATGGTCTTCTGGCCTGCGATGACGGAATATGTCAATCAGGAGGTACAATCATGTGCTGTGTGCAAAAGTACCAAACCACATCAATGGAGGGAACCACTTCTGCTGAAACCAGTTCCAGAATTGCCCTGGTCCATGGTGGCAACTGATATTTTTGAGTGGCACAGTCAACATTACCTGGTGCAAGTAGACTCATATTCCGGCTGGAATGAGATTGACTTGCTTCGCACCACTATTTCAACATATTAACTTATTCCAACTTATTATTAAACTAAAGAGATACTTTTTTGTCCATGGAGCACCACATACTCTCTTGTCAGACAATGCTGGGCAGTTTACAAGCCAGCGATTTAAAGATTTTGCTAAACAGTGGGACTTTACCCACGTCACCAGCAGCCTGGAGTATCCCCAGTTGAATAGGTTGGCTGAACGGGCAGTCCGCAGTGCGAAATAAGTCATGGAGACTAGTCAGATGTCTTCCTTGATCTCCTTAATCTCCTTAATCTCTGAAATGTGCCGCGTGACGCAACGCTTGGATCTCCAGCGCAATGACTGATGTCAAGACAAACGCGCACTCCCCTTTCAGTCTCAAAGAAACTGCTGGAACCACACATGTGTAAGCCTCAAGGCCAGTTCATTGGCTATATTTAAGAGGGAGTTAGATGTGGCCCTTGTAGCTAAAGGGATCAGGGGGTATGGAGAGAAGGTAGGTACGGGATACTGAGTTGGATGATCAGCCATGATCATATTGAATGGCGGTGCAGGCTCGAAGGGCCGAATGGCCTACTCCTGCACCCATTTTTTATGTTTCGATGTAAGAGGTCCAGGCTCAACTTCTCAATAAAAGGCTGGCACAGAAGGCATGCTATGACCAGTCAAGTCAACCACTCCAGCCTTTGGTGGAAGGGCAGGTTGTCCGATTCCAGACCCCACACGGCTACAATTGTATGGGCGTAATAAAGGACACATGCCAAGAGCCCAGATCTTACATTGTACAATCGGAAGGAGGGTTCTACAGGAGGGATCAAAGACACCTTTTGCCCGCAGATGAACCTGCACCAACACAGCAAAGCCCATTTGATGTTTCTACTG
Organism: Rhinoraja longicauda; assembly: GCF_053455715.1. Lineage (NCBI taxonomy): Eukaryota > Metazoa > Chordata > Chondrichthyes > Rajiformes > Arhynchobatidae > Rhinoraja > Rhinoraja longicauda. The sequence continues at coordinate 38,797,207 of NC_135963.1, read as the reverse complement.
AGCACGTTATGAAGTTAAACTACTTGTCATGATTCACACAACTTCATACACCAAATACGTAAAATAGATTGGGCATCAATGACAGAGGTCAACTAAGAGCGGCTCCTCATTATGTTAACGATGATGTGCTGGAAAAATTTAAAAACATGAAGTTATGATGGGGAAACATCACAAGAAACAGAGTATACACAAAGAAGTATTGTGTTAACAAAACTACTTAGTCAGGTTTAATAAATGGTTGTGCACTGCTCGTTCATTAATTTTGTGTCAGTTTAAACGACATTGTTGTGTCAATTTAAACTACATTGTCAAGTTTCTGGAATGAATGAGACTAATAAAATACTATTTTCATTTTTCATATTCCCTCACTATTTTGCTTGCATTTATAGTAAACTCACACATAATGGCTTCACTGATTATCCACCAAATGATTAACTGATTATCTGCTGATTATCCACCAATAGATGTATCATACACATTTCGACATTTGTGAAAAAAATAGATTTTTCAGCTGACAGAACACTGAGCAACATCATTTACTTGCAATAACAAATCTTCATCACTTGTTCCAGTGAAGTATCAATCTTAAATGCTCATGAGTTGAACAAACTTAATACAAAAATGAGAAAGAATGTGTCCAAACCAATCTAGTGATGGATGCATTAAATATTGAAATATTGGAGCTCTTTAAAGTTCACAAAAGAGGTGGAGAAAATTGTTCTTTCAGACTTAACTGGACTGGTTAAATAGACCCCTTTGATGTAAAGCAAATATTAAATGGCATTGATACCAAAAACACCACTTTGTGCAAACCAAAAAATATACTTCTTTGATGCAAGGCAAACATTAAATGGCAGTTATGAATCAGCAAAAACACCACTTTATGTAAACCAGAATATTAGTACACTATTAAATCAGCTAAAGTTGGTGCATGCTTCAAACTATTAAATGAACAAATATATAAATGATAGGCATAATAAGGATTTGGAATGATCCGTGGACCAGACACAAAACAACAGATTCCTTTCCATGACCTGTCAGAGCAAAAGGAGATGTAAATTCTACCTCAGCCGAGATGGACATGCAAGTTTAATCGTTTATTTTCTCATCTACACTGACAACACTAAAAACAAGCTAAGTTTGCTTGCCCAGTGGTGACTAAATGTATTATTTCCAAGGCCTGAACATGTACTGAAATCTGACCCACATTACATATATGCAACTAGAGCATGCAAGTTTAGTAATAAGCTGGCTTTGCCAATTTATAAAATTGGAAATCTATCAACACCACTGAGGTGGTATTATGTTTCCTTTCATCAACAGCTTTTACCTTCAATTGCTCATTTACCTTCCTGTGGAGCACTGCTTTTCAGATCTTTGCTTACATTCAAAATCTCACCCTTCATACTTAGGATCAACCTGAATTTATTATATTTGTTATAATGTATTATAGTCATTGATATAGATGTTAACATCTTGAATCAACATTTGCCTTAACTGAGCCTACATGTTAACCAAATGTGAAGGAAGAAGTATGGATTGGGAATTACTGAGTTTTGTGCTATTTAAGTTAATGCTATTAAATTTGGTAAGGGTCCATTAATCAACATCTTAAGACCATTGAATCTCCAACTCCTTTCCTCAGTGCAACTGCTCCTCTTGACAACAAATCTGTGCCACAGCATTTACATTGTGTTTTTATCCGAATGATGATATCATTCCTGGAATTGCATACATAGCTCCACATGCACCTTGAAACGACACTGGATCCAGTTGAAATAATTAATTTAAAAATGTTTAAACCCCAACAATTAATCGTGTCCCCAATGTCAGGTTCAAAGTTTTTATATTTTATATACCATTAAATTTACTATCAATGAAGTATTGCCCACTTTAGATTCATTAGACTCATTAAATATAATTAACTGAAGTTCAAAGATGCCTTATGGACACGTAAAGAAACTGTTTATAAAAACATTCATCAGAAAGGAAGAATCATTTGGAAATATCATTTGGATCATCACAGTTTTGTTTTGTTCTGGTCGCCAGAGCAACAAAGGCAAAGCATGTTCACTGTACTTATCCATGCCATAAAAATGTCATGAACTTACCCTCCGAAATGATATCAGATAAAATGTATCCCCTCTCCGACGAATGGCTTCAAAGAAGTTCGGATAACGCTTGTCTGGCGCATAATAAACTTGCAATTCACTCCCTGAGTTTCTGTCAAGATGAGGTCTAGGTTAAAACATGAACAAGATTTAGCTATATTGCTCAAGGCATGATATGAAGGGATGATGCCTTAATCACACAGAGGATTTAGGGCAGAGAATTGCAATTAATCATGCAGTAAACATTTGCAAGATATGTTAACTTGGAAGTAAAAAAGGCCAGTTGAAAAAGGAAGATGATAAATGGCTAAGTGCTTTAACTTAATTTGTTCCAAGTAATCACTTCATCACATTTGAGATTTGGGGCATGTTTTGCTCTGGCACAAAAGGTACAAATGTATTTATTTGCAAACTAATAGGATCTGGGGATGATCATCCTTCATTGAAAAGATACCCCTGATATGGTTTAAGATTTTTCTAACATTTTCAACTGATATCAACAATTGGGCAATACTCATATGCAAGCGATATCGTCAACATAATTAAACTGATGCATTACATTCCTGATAAATATTAGAAAATGCGCAAAATTTGCTGTAATCAGCACTGGATTATGATCAGTCTCAAGAAACACTTTCTTCCATACTCAAGTTGCCTCATCATGGTATGCAGCTTCCTCTTCAAGGACACCTGAGATTTTTATCATCACTCTTGCCTGCAATGACTTTCAAGTTTTAGTCATTGTACGTTGAAATGCTTTGTGAAGTGCCTACCTGTCTGTCCAGCATCCTGGACTGGCATGTTAGTTTCACTCAGGATTAGAGTAGTTCAGGGAACAGGAAGAAAGAAACTGGGGCCAGGGATTAATTATTCAATGGGCCAGTTAAGCTTGGATAGAGAGTGAACTCCAGGCCTCATGAAGTTAAAAGATTCCTGGCAATCATCATCAACAGAATGATAAAAATGTATAACAAATCAATTAATCAATAAAGATCATAAAATGATTAATTACACAGCCTGAACAACAGAAAACTTGCCAGATGAATCAAAAATGAATCTGTGCAGGGCGATGGTCTGTCTACATTTTGAATGCAGCATCCAGGTCCAATACCAACATATTAAGGAGACATTCAATTAATGAACAGAATGCAGTGGAAAAGCAATTAGTGTTGAATGTTGGGACTACTATGGAAAGACAGGACAATCTTTGGCTCTTCAGCTTCTAAGACACCAGAGCACTCATCTTACAGAAATACTAAAGAGAATACAAAGGTTAACGGGAACATTACATTTGTTTAACTTGCAAGCATAGTACCAGAAAATAAAGACTCACACCAGAAAACAGTTTTTTTTTAAATTTACGCAATCAATAGATGCTATAGATGTTCTGACTACGTAGAGAAATTGAAAGCCAGAATGGTTCACTTACTATTCTGACAACAAGAAACCTGCTGGGATTACCCAACATTGGTGTTGAATTAGTTCTTCATGGTTTGGTGTATTTAAAGTCATCTAGTTATGAATGGTTTACTATGGTTAAGTAGCTATCTTTCTGTTTCTTTAGATATTCCAAGAAGCCAAAAAAGATGGTCCTGATGTACGGTAAAACAGTTGTCTGCCATTGAATCTTCTTCTTCGGCCCCCTCGGTCATGGCTGGCCATGGGTGATGCATCCTAGTTGGCTACTTGCTCCACACCTCGGCTAGAGCAGCGTTGCTTGTGGCTGAAGAGACCAATGCGGGAGTGACAGTCTCTGTCGCAAAGGTCACATTTGTGTGTGGACTCTGGTTTGTTGAAGTTGCTGCGCTCCTTTTCTGCCGCTGCATTCATCAGTTTCTCTTCCCACGTTTTGAGATGTTGATTCAGGGTACCTCTCCACCTCGTATGGTCAGCTGCAAGGCTCTCCCAGGACTCCACATCAATGTCGAGCAGCTTCAAATCTCTCTTGCAGACATCCTTGTAACATCGCTGTGGGCGGCCGATGGTTTTCCTCCGATGTTCACTCTCTATAGAGTATATCTTTTGGAATACGGTCATCCTCCATGCGGTGGACATGGCCCAGCCACCACAGCCTGCGCTGCCTGAGTAGAGTGTACATACTCGGAAGGCCAGCGCTAGACAGAATCTCGGCGTTGGACACTCTATCTTGCCACGATATACCCAGGATACGGCGGATGCTTCTAATGTGGAAGGTGTTGAGTCTTCTCTCCAGTCTGGCATATGTAGTCCATGTCTCACTGCCGTACAGCAGCGTGCTGTTGACACAGGCGTTGTAGACTGCTATCTTTGTCTTCACTGTCAGCTTTGGATTGGTCCACACTCAAGTTGTGAGGCGAGCGAGAGTTGTAGCCGCCTTCCCGATCCTCTTGTCAATCTCTGTGTCCAAGGAGAGATTGTCGGTGATGGTGGAGCCGAGGTCCATGAACTGATGGACGGCATCGAGTTCGTAGTCGTCGATTGTGATGACAGGCGGTGCCTCTGTATCCTGTCCCAGGACGTTCGTCTTCTTCAGGCTGATGGTCAGCCCAAAGTCCTTGCAAGCCCGATAGAAGCGGTCCATCAGTGACTGTAGTTCCTGGTGGGTGTGGGACACAACTGCTGCGTCATCGGTGAACAACATGTCTCTGGTGAGAGCATCACGTACTTTTGTCTTGGCTCGGAGACGTGTGAGGTTGAAGAGCCTGCCGTCTGATCTAGTACGCAGGTAGATCCCCTCTGTTGCGGTGCTAACGGCATATTTCAGGAGCAGAGTGAAGAAAATCCTAAAGATTGCCATTGAATACAACATCATTTATTAATTCAATTAATCGATTTCTGTTCTTTCATCATATTTGCCCGAGTTTGTTATTATTATTGCATTGTTTGAAAATAGTCCTGTCAACGGCTGGTTACCAATTGATGACAATCATATAGGAATAGATCATCTCAAATGGAACCTCCGTGGTATACATGGGCGTCAAGATGAATGTCAGAGAGACAGAAGTTACTGCAGATGCTGGAATCTTGAATAAAACACAAAGTGTGTAATTCAGTGGGTCAGGCAGCATGGAGGTCATGGATAGGTGACGTTTCGGCTCGGGACCCTGAATGATATCCCTCCTAGATTTTATGCTATTTCAGGTCCTTTCTTCTTTAGTTTTATTTGCTTTTGAACCACCTTTAGAAACATTATATCTGTGATCTTAATTTTTCCTCTCTTCTTTGTTGGTCGCTCAGTGTTCATTTTCAGTGACTACACCAAGAAAGTGCATTTAATATATGAAACATTTTCTCTCATCTTCAGCTATTTTCCTTTGGTAATTCTTTTGTTATGACCCTACCTGAATATTCTTACATTTGGCTTCTGGTTTTTTTTGGCCCGCCTGATCACATATGGGATTTTTTGGAATATCTTCTATTACTCTGACTGGTTTCTCTCACCTTTCCCCACTGCAGACTTGGTAACCAGTGTTCACATCTGTTTAGCTTCTGAACTGAATCCAATTATGAAGTCATCTAGTTATGAACGCATTTGCAATAACAAGTAGTCTTGTATTTTACGGTATTTATTTTACCATTAACTCACGTTTTCTAGAATACTAGATCAAAGTCAAACTCCTTAAGTATCAATAGTCCTTAAGTATCCACTTAGATACTAAAATCCTTGAGGTTTTCTCTTTTAAAGTTGGCTTCTTGAATGTTTTATCTGACATCATTAAGTTTTGGGGAAAAAAATGTTCTGGATTGCTGCCATCCAGAGTACAATAACTTAATTCTTGAAACTACAGTATTTGCCTGACATGCAATTACTCCTTTGTCACACATTCATCACTGCAATGGCCCATTTGTTGTTGGCCAATCTCAGGGCAATAATGAAAAGCTTTTAATTTAGGTACTTGTCATCACTAAACTTGAGCAAGAAACCAATACCCCACATTATCCCAACTCCCAACTCATTGAATAGCCTCATGTTCTGTCATTATGTTATAAATGCATTTTGCGCTGATATATTTACTGTTAGTTTAAATTAACAGTGTTAAATTCACAGCTTTAGTTTAAAATAAATTAAACATTATTAAATAAAGCAATTCAGAGGCTTTTATATAGGCTCATAAAAGTGCTGGGGATAGAGGGATTATGGATCATGCACAGGGCGATGCGATCAGTTTTACTTGGTATCATGTTCAGCACAAACAGTGTGGGACGTAGGGCCGGTTCCTGTGCTGCACTGTGCTATGTTCTTAATCAACTTTCCAAATATATTTTTTAAATTGCAATTCTCCTGTTGCCATTTTTGTCTTGTGGTTCATCACCTCACTAAGGTGAGAAGAAACTTTTTCACCCAGAGAGTTGTGAATTTGTGGAATTCTCTGCCACAGAAGGCAGTGGAGGCCAATTCACTAGGTGAGTTTAAAAGAGAGTTAGATAGAGCTCTTGGGGCTAGTGGAATCAAGGGATATGGGGAGAAGGCAGGCACAGGTTACTGATTGTGGATGATCAGCCATAATCACAATGAATGACGGTGCGGGCTCGAAGGGCCAAATGGCCTCCTCCTGCACCTATTTTCTATGTTTCTATGTTTCGATTATTGCATCCCAACACAAATCCTGGGATCACTGCCTCATTTACACCCAGCATGGATCTAAATTCGGCAGTAGTCCCATCTGAACACTTCCTGTTCCCTTTTTCAGAAATAAATAGAAACTGGACTTACTGTCCTGATGAGAGGAAACTTGCTGTCCTTATCCATGACAACCACATAATTCTAACCCGTATCCATACAGTTGGATATTACGTGGCATCTGATGTGGTTCACTATGTTTTGTTGACTAGCTCAGGTAGATTGGTCTCAGGGTAATTACTATCCAGATAAAATTTATCCTTATGTTTCATCTGTTCCTCGCTGCGATCAAGTCCATTCTGCCTGCACTCAGCTACTTCAACTCTAGTCTTATGCAAATTCCCTTTCAATTTTCCTTCACTACCTATTGGCTTGCTCTGCTGCCAGGGCCCATATTTTGTAAAAGCCTCTTCAAATCAGTACGCTTCTTCATTTTTTTGTTTACAAGATACAAGAAACAAAGAATTTAGTAGCCAAGTATGTAGAGTTGAAGTAGCTGAGGAGCAGGAACATGCTGTATTTACGCAGCCTTGCTACATAATTCTAATCCAACATGGAATTCAACATGGAATTTGCATCTTTAACTATCAGAAGTCCAGCAGACACCTGCAATTAACTGGGGAATCCCAGATATGATGTGCATCTTGTCCAATCAGTTAAATGGAAAGGAAATAGATACAGAGAAATACAGCAAAGAGAGTTCCCTTTTTGTTATCTGATTGTGTTTGCTTTCATGTTTTTAATGATAGTCATGGCTTTAAGTGATTTTTTTTCATTCTTTCATAACTAAAATATAATTGTTGATTTTTTTTCCAATAGAATGATTCTGAACACCCCTGACATTCCATGCACCTGACAGCTTTGTCAGCTGAACTCTCTTCATCTCCTTCACAGGGCTTAACCCGGTTTGCCACATAACAGCAGGTAAAGTGACAAGATTCTGCCTTTGTGCAAGACCATGACATTTGGGATCAGCAAGTTCAGCTTCTGGATACAAATCAAGTAATAAATGTGGGTGGCAAGACACAATTAGCTTACTCCAGGTCAACATTTTTAAACACGGGTTCATAGAGATTATTACTTTCAAGTCCTTCACTTAATAATAATAATAATAATAATATTCATTTATTGTCATTGCAACGAGTACAACGAAATTAAAAAATAGCCAATCCTGACGGTGCGTACAAACATATATGCAATAAATGCAAAAACAAATAAATACATAAATACAATTAAATACAATTATATTAAGTACAAGATTTTTTAACGGTGTTGCCTAGTGCAAAGGTAGTGTTCAGTTCTCGTATGGCCCTGGGGTAAAAACTGTTCTTAAGTCTGTTTGTTCGGGATTTGATCGACCTGAAACGTCGACCAGAGGGCAGATGAACAAACAGACGGTGGCCGGGGTGGGATGGATCTTTTATTATTTTGCCTGCTCTACTGAGGCAGCGTAGGCTGAACAGGTGCTCCAGGGAGGGCAGTGAGCAGCCGATGATCTTCTGGGCCGTCGTGATGACCCTCTGAAGGGCCTTCCTGTCCTTTTCTGAGCAGCTGGCATACCATGTGGTTATACAGTATGCCAGCACACTCTCGATGGAGCAGCGATAGAAGGACAACATGAGCTTCTCCTGCAGGTTGGTTTTCCTGAGGATCCTCAGGAAGTGGAGTCTCTGCTGTGCCTTCTTTACTGTGGTGATGGTGTTGGTAGACCAGGTAAGATCCTCTGCGATGTGCGTACCCAGGAACCTGAAAGCTGGTACCCTTTCCACACAGACCCCATTGATGTAGAGTGGGTCGTAATCTACACTGGTTTTTCTAAAGTCAATTATAAGTTCCTTTGTTTTGGAGGAGTTCAGGACCAGATTGTTCACTGAACACCATGCTGCCAGCCTTTGGATTTCATCCCTATAGGCTGTCTCATCTCCTTCTGAGATGAGTCCAACCACAGTCGTGTCATCCGCGAACTTGATGATGGTGTTGGTGGGATGGGTGGGGGCGCAGTCGTGAGTGTAGAGGGAGTAAAGGATGGGGCTCAACACACAGCCCTGTGGTGGGCCGGTGCTCAGTGTAATGGTGGAGGAGAGGTGAGGGCCTATTTTGACGGTCTGGGGGCGGTTGGTCAGGAAGTCCTTGATCCATTGGCAGATGGTTTGGGAAAATCCAAGGTCGGAAAGTTTGGTGACCAGTCTGCTCGGGATGACCGTGTTAAAGGCAGAGCTGAAGTCGAGGAAGAGCATCCTCACATAGCTCCCCTGGTGTTCAAGGTGGGTCAGTGCAGTGTGAAGAGCAGTGTCGATGGCATCCCCTGTAGACCTATTTGCTCTGTAGGCAAACTGGTGTGGGTCGAAGGTGGGTGGGAGGCTGGCTTTGATGTGCTGCAGGACCAGTCTCTCGAAGCACTTTGTAATGACCGGTGTGAGTGCTACCGGACGGTAGTCGTTAAGACCGCTGATGACAGACCTTTTCGGCAGTGGGATGATTGTGGCGGACTTCAGGCAGGGAGGGATGGTGGATTTTAAAAGGGACAGGTTGAAGATTTTTGTGAAGACCTCAGATAATTGGTCTGCACATTCCCACAGCACTCTGCCCGTCACACCATCGGGGCCTGCAGCTTTCCTGGGATTCACTGCTCTGAGCACGCGCTTAACATCATACTCCTGCACAGTGAAGGTGTTGCTGTCAGGTGCTGGAGAGGGTGTTATGTCTGCCACTGTAGCTTTCACCTCGAAACGAGCAAAGAAACAGTTAAGTTCCTCTGCCAGCGAGGCGTCGCCGTCGGCAGTCGTGCGGTTGCTGGTCTTGTAGTTGGTGATGTGCTGGATGCCTTGCCATACCCGCCGTGGGTCATTGTTGGAAAAGTGGTCCTCAATCTTCCTCTTGTAGGACGCTTTGGCATCCTTGATGCCTCTCTTCAGGTTGGTTCTAGCAGCACTGTATAGAGCTCTATCACTAGACCTGAAGGCGGTGTTACGGTCCTTGAGGAGAGACCTGACATCCTTTGTCATCCAGGGTTTTTGATTGGGATACAACCGGATGCGTTTGTCGACGGTGACATTGTCAACACAGTTTTGGATGTAGCAAAGTACAGTTGATGTGTACTCCTCCAATACAGAAGCCAATTACATCCATTCTCCACCTCAATGAAATTGGCGATTTTCATATAAACTGTAATTTCTGGGCATTTTCTCTCATTTTCTGCTAATTTTTTCCATAGACTTTAAACTTCCTGTTTGTCTGGATCAGTTAACCAATTCCCAGTGTAATCTTGAAAAAAATTGTATTACATCACTGCAAAGTCTCATTTTCATTCCAAGAATATAAACTGGAATATCTGAAATTGTGTTATTTTATTGCCTCTGCACACCTTTAAGTTGTGAGGATAACAAAACTCTCCTTATTTGCAAAAGAGTGCATGAGAAGATCAGCTCTCTAGATATTGCAGCACTGACAACATTATCTCACATATATAATTGATCATCTTAATATCAATCATATTTGGCATTAGGAAAATAAAATAAATGTTTCATCAAAAACATTAGAACATATGTCTCAACATTCAATATTGAGGCAGAAATCAAAATGAAAATCTAAAAGGCCAAGAGTCGCCACCTGGGATGAAGTGGAAATAATTAATTCACCAAAGTTAATTTAATGATTTGAAGATTTTACAAGAAGATTATCAAACAATTTCAAATTAAAACTTGCATGCATCAAATGTCTCCGCATTAACCGGAACAGGTACCGATCCAATCTTTTCTTCCATAGCACCTAAACTCACTGTCTTTGTGAATAGTTTAAACTATCGACCTTTTGTCATCACTTCTCCAGCATATAGAAACATGCTCAAGCTGAACTGGATCTCATTACTTTTACTCCAGTACTACTTATAAAATTTAGGACTCTCTACTAAACCAGAATGATTTTTAAAAAATCATTCAAGGTGTACTACATCACATATTCATACATGGGCTAAAGATACAAAAGCTTGAAAGCATCCACCACCAGTCTCAGGAACAGTTTCTTCCCCTCTTAGGCTTCTGAATAGTCCTTCCATAAGCTAGGATACTGTCCAATTCGCCTCGACCCCATTGCGGACATTGAACTTTGTCTCTGGAACTGTTGCGTGACAATGCTGAGAACACATTCTGTACTCTGTATCTTCCCCTTTGCTCTACCTACCATACTTGAGTTTGGCTTGATTGTATTTACATATAGTATTATTAGATTTGATTGGATAGCTTGGAAAACAAAGCTTTTCACTGTACCTCACTAAACACGACAATAATAATCCTAAACACCTGTCTGCAAGCAGCCTCGGCACCAAAAAAGCAGGAAGAGCACCAGCTATCTTTAGGTCATTCTAATCATTTAATGTGGCCCTCTGCCTTCAAAAGCAAATATATTTGTATTTCAATCACTACAAATGTTGACAATATAATATGGCCATTTACAGATTTCACATGAAAATGAAAGTCCGCTTTCAGTACAAATATGTCATTCAAAGCCGAATTTGTCTTTATTTGACAGTAGTCAATGTGATTGTTATTTCCTTGTCCATCCTCAAGTTGTGATAACCTAGAAATAAGAATTCTCTCTCATTTCAGGCACAAAGTATACTTCATGTGTAGCACATGTTAAATTTGAGAGATTGCCCGAAAAAAGCAATACAAGAAGTTCTTGCTTTAAGAAATTATTTCCATGGTTTCCTCTCCTTAAGCAGCCTGACTGAGTCATTAAGTCAGCAGCTGCCGAGTCATTCATACATTGACTCCTGAGAAATAGGTCAAGGCTAGGATGATTTGAAAATTGGTCATGTCTGGACAAATTTCCTTGTGGAATGGTCTTCTTTTGGAATGGGTGCAAATACTTTAGAAAATGGACACATCAGATGCAACACCTGTCCCTTTACCTCCCCCCTCAACTCCATCCAAGAACCCAAACAGTCTTTCCAGGTGAGACAAAGGTTCACCTGCACCTCCTCCAACCTCATCTATTGCATCCGCTGCTCAAGATGTCAATTTATTTACATCGGCGAAACCAAGCCGAGGCTCGGCAATCGCTTCGCTCAACACCTGGCTCGGTCCGCATTGACCAAACTGATATCCCGGTGGCCGAGCACTTCAACTCCCCCTCACATTCCCAGTCTGACCTTTCTGTCATGGGCCTCCTCCAGTGCCATAGTGAGGCCCACCGGAAATTGGAGGAACAGCACCTCATATTTCGCCTGGGCAGCTTGCAGCCCAGTGGTATGAACATCGACTTCTCCAACTTTAGATAGTTCCTCTGTCCCTCTCTTCCCCTCCTCCTTCCCAGATCTCCCTCTATCTTCCTGTCTCCACCTATATCCTTCCTTTGTCCCACCCCCGACATCAGTCTGAAGAAGGATCTCGACCCGAAACGTCACCCATTCCTTCTCTCCCGAGATGCTGCCTGACCTGCTGAGTTACTCCAGCATTTTGTGAATAAATACCTTTAATTTGTACCAGCATCTGCAGTTATTTTCTTATAATACCAATGCGTCCACAATTTCTAGAGCCACCTCCTTAAGTACCCTGGGATGCAGACGATCAGGCGCTGGGGATTTATTAGCCTTCAGTCCCATCAGTCTACCCAACACCGTTTCCTGCCTAATATGAATCTCCTTCAGTTCCTCTGTCACCCTAGGATCTCTGGCAACTAGAACATCTGGGAGATTGTTTGTATCTTCCTTAGTGAAGACAGATCCAAAGTACCGGTTCAACTCGTCTGCCATTTCCTTGTTCCCCATAATAAATTCCCCTGCTTCTGACATCAAGGGACCCACATTTGCCTTGACTATTTTTTTCCTCTTCACATACCTAAAAAAGCTTTTACTATCCTCCTTTATATTATTGGCTAGCTTACCCTCATACCTCATCTTTGCTCCCTGTATTGCCTTTTTAGTTATCTTCTGTTGCTTTTTAAAAGATTCCCAATCCTCTGGCTTCCCACTCTTCTTTGCTATGATATGCTTCTTCTCTTTTATTTTTATGCTGTCCTTGACTGCCCTTGTCAGCCACGGTTGCCTCTTACTCCCCTTAGAATCTTTCCTCCTCTTTGGGATAAATTGATCCTGCAACTTCTGCATTGTTCCCAGGAATACCTGCTAGGCCCTGCTGGGGCCTCCTTCCAGTCAAATCTGGCCAGCTCCTGCCTCATGCCTCTGTAATCCCCTTTGCTATACTGTAATACCGACACTTCCGGTTTTCCATTCTCCCTCTCAATTTGTAGTAAAACTTATCATATTGTGATCACTGCATCCTAATGGCTCTTTTACCTTGAGTCCCCTTATCAGATCAGGTTCATTGCACAACACTAAGTCCAGAATTGCCTTCTCGCTGGTAGGCTCCCGTACAAGCTGTTCTAAGAATTCATCTCGGAGGCACTCCACAAACTCTCTTTCCTGGGGTCCATTACCAACCTGATTTTCCCAGTCTACCTGCATGTTGAAATCTCCCATAACCACCGTAGCATTACATTTGCGACATGCCAATTTTAGCTCTTGATTCAACTTGCACCCCATGTCGAGGCTACTGTTTGGGGGCCTGTAGATAACTCCCATTAGGGTCTTTTTACCCTTACAATTCCTCATTTCTATCCTTATTGATTCTACATCTCCTGATTCTATGTCCCCCTTGCAAGGGACTGAATATCATTCCTTACCAACAGAGCGACCCCACCCCCTCTGTCCACCTGTCTGTCTTTTCGATATGTTGTGTACCCCTGAATATTCAGTTCCCAGCCCTGGTCCTCTTTTAACCATGTCTCTGTGATTCCCACAACATCATACTTGCCAATGTCTAACTGAGCCTCAAGCTCATCCACTTTATTTTTCATACTTCGCGCATCTAAATACAAATTTAAAAATACAGACTGGAGCGGCTAGGCTTGTATTCACTGGAATTTAGATGGATGAGAGGGGATCTTATCGAAACATATAAGATTATTAAGGGGTTGGACACGTTAGAGGCAGGAAACATGTTCCCAATGTTGGGGGAGTCCAGAACCAGGGGCCACAGTTTAAGAATAAGGGGTAGGCCATTTAGAACGGAGATGAGGAAAAACTTTTTCAGTCAGAGAGTTGTAAATCTGTGGAATTCACTGCCTCAGAAGGCAGTGGAGGCCAAGTCTCTGCATGCATTCAAGAGAGAACTAGATAGAGCTCTTAAGGATAGCGGAGTCAGGGGGTATGGGGAGAAGGTAGGAACGGGGTACTGATTGAGAATGATCAGCCATGATCACATTGAATGGCGGTGCTGGCTCGAAGGGCCAAATGGCCTACTCCTGCACCTATTGTCTATTGTCTATAATGACATGTTGGAAATACCAGTGATATTAAACCCGTAAGAAGACTCGGGGAGGAAAATAGTGATAATTTTGAAACAAATATTTATGGAAAGGAAGGTATCTTTTGTCAGCTCTCTGGATGGCACATTAAATTAATGAAGCACAATGAAGTTGTCACCATCAGACTGCTCCAAGTGTCAGGTCTTGACCACTTGCTCTTGATCTGCAAATGGGTGAAATAAGATCAGCCATGGTCTTATTCAATGGCAGAACAGCCTTGAACGGCTGACTGATCTCTTTCAGCTCCTAATTTGTTTGTCGTTATATTCTACATCCGGTTTAATTTCCTGCAGGGCTCTCTTGCTGTGCTGTTGTATCAAAAATTGTCATTTTCATGAAGGTGATGCCGGGCTATTGCTGCAAAAGGAAACTTCCTGACAGTTCAGTAATAGATATTTCTACACAGATGGCCGTAATTTGTTGTTACCAAGATAATTTGTTTTAATCAGTTTTGAGGTAAAACACAAAAATGGGAATTAGATAATGAAAACGTTATTCATATTGCCTATCGCTTCATTCCTTGCTATTTTATTTGAGACCTGCATAAAATGGAAATGTTGGCAATGGGATGAGAGTTCTGTACACAATGGGCCACTCATCAATCATTTATAATCAATGCCACAACTTTGCTGGAGACAAAAGCAGGACTGAACAGTTGGAGGCAGACTAGTGGTGTTCCGCAGGGGTCAGTGTTCGGTCCACTACGTCTCACATTATATGTTAATGATGTGGATGATGGAATTGATGTCTTAGTGCCCAAGCCTGCGGATGATACGAAGATAGGTGGAGGGGCGGGCAGTATTGAGAAAGCAGGGAGCACAAGGTCTTGGGAAAGTGAGCAAAAAGGAATAAAGCCTTAGACTACTTTCTAAATGCGAGTGTTAGTGCAGGATTCACAATATATTAATTTGCTGCTTGAGTCGGCAGTAAGGAAAGCAAATGCAATGCAAGCATTCATTTCCAGAGGAATAGAATCTAAAAGCAAGGATGTAATACTAATGCGTTAGAAGGCACTGGTGAGGCCACATTTGGATTATTGTGAGCAGTTTTGCACCCCATATCTGAGGAAGGATATGCTGGCATTGGAGAGTGTCCAGAGGAGGATCCCAGGGATGATTGGGTAAAGTATGAGGAGTGTTTGAAGGCTCTAGGCCTATACTCACTGGAGTTGAAGGATGAAGAGGGATCTCATTGAAACCTACCTGATAATGAAAGGCTTGGATAGAGTGGACATGGAAAGAATGTTTCTAGTAATGGGAGAATCTAGAACCAGAGGGCACAGCCTCAGAATAAAAGGATGTACCTTTAGAATGGAGATGAGGAGGAATTTATTTAGCTGTTGCGTGGTGATTCTGCGGAATTCATTGAAATAGATGGCTGTGGAGGCACTGGATATTTTGAAAGCAGAGATTGATAGGTTCTTTGTTAGGAAGGGTGTCAAAGATTACGGGGAGAAGGCAGGAGAATGGGGTTGAGTTGGAAAATCAGATCAGTCACAAATGAATGGCGGGGTAAACGATGGGCTGAATGGCCTAATCATGCTCCTCTGCTTATGATCTTATGTGGCTGCTCACAACCCTCTCCAAAGCATCACCCACAACCTATCAGCTCAACCTTCCCCTCTATCAGCCCACAAATATACCAAAAAACTACAGAAGAAAAATTTGCATGTCTTTTCCTCGGTGCATCTTCCAATTACCCATCTTAATTATGGCATGACTTAGGGAAACCTCAAACAGTATTTATCAAAATATTATGGTGGTAGTCAACGGAACGCACCCAGGAGATTCCTGCATGACCCATTTGCATTTATATTTAGGTTAATAACATTTCAAAATTAGCTCGTGCTATATTAGTCCAGGGTCTGAAGAGCCAGGTCAAGTATCGGATCACAGAATGTTCAGGTTCATATCATTATTGCCACAAAAACGATTTACAACAAGATTCCCACAGTAAGTCAATCCTAAGCCATCCATTTATGACATACTTTTCAGAGAACTCCTTGCAACCATAGAACTTCAGACCACATCGTAAGCTTTCCAAGCCTTTGCAAAAAGAATCTTGCAACATTGTTTAAGAATATATGTATAAGAAAATAACTGCAGATGCTGGTACAAATCGAAGGTATTTATTCACAAAATGCTGGAGTAACTCAGCAGGTCAGGCAGCATCACAGGAGAATTCTCCTGAGAGGCTGCCTGACTTGCAACATTGCTTTCTCCCATGGGCCTTGAAATATTCATCCAGTTTTCTCTTAGATTTTTTTTGGCGAGAAAGGGGATATGTGATTCCGTAAATACTTTGCATTGAACCATCCAAAACTAAGAAATGTCTTGAGAAAATTTAAGAGGATTACATTTACAACACAATAACTTACTTCTCATCAATGTCTGTGTAGTTCCTTGTAACATAATGGGCAACATCAGTCTTCTTATCCACAGGTTTCTGTAAGGAAATAAATCAGCCACATTACAAACTATTTTCAATGTAGAAATGGAGCACAAGGAATGGTGCATGCTGGAATCTTGAGCAAAAAGCAAAATGCTGGAGGAGCTCAGCAGGTCAAACTGAAAATAGGTCCCAACCTAAATATTGTCTGTCCATTTCCCCCACAGATGCTGCCTGACCTGCTGAGTTCTTCCAGCACTTTGCTTTTTCTATTCAGTGTGGAAATAATAGATCAGCTGAATCTGGAACTTTATCAAACACTCTAAAAGCAAAGTAATGGAAACGCTGGAAATATGAAGCACAAACTAGAACGCTAGAAATATGCAGCAGGCCAGGTGGCATGTGTGGAAAGAGGAGCAGAGTTAATTGTTCAGGTTGATGACCTTTCACAAGATCTGGGAAAACTCAGAACAAAAACAAATTAACAAGGGGAGGAGCAGAGAGAATAAAGATGATGTCTGTGAAAGGATGGTGACTGGGAGCGATGGCATAAATACATACAAATTAGGTATTCTTCAGGTCTGCTCTGCCATTTAAAAAGATTATGCCTGATCTAATTGTGATGCCAGTGAATCACACAAATAGCATGAGTGCCACGTGGTTAAAAGGAGTGAATAAAAAGGGGAGAGAGGGGTTGGGAACAAGAGAGAGCGGTTGGAAACGGGTGGAAGGGAGTGAGGGAGGGCGAGAGGGAGAGGGAAAGTGAAAATGAAGACATTTACTTTTTTAAAAATGTACCAAGAACACAGAATTAGTGTTCATCAACCAAATTAAGAAACTTGTAACTATGTTGAGGTTAAATGATGGCACACTGAGTAATGTGGGTGGGCAGGAGTTCAATACCTATTGGGTTTCTGTGTGGTCAGAGTTATAACATCTATATAATAAAACTCTTGTTTGTTATCTTGTTTGTGACTGAACTTCAGCCAAAATGGTACATGATAGCGCGACAATTTTAGGCCCACCTTACTTACCATTGTCACTTTAGTGATAATGCAAGTAGTTTTATTGAAATCGGTGTTATATTTTTAAAGTTATTCACATTTTTAAGTTTAAAAGGAGGGGAGGGGGGAAGGGAGGAGTGGGGGAGAAGGGAGAGGGGAGGTTGAGGAGAGAGGGGAGGGGGGAGGACATGGTGCTGCACCAATGCAGGAGAGGTTTGGGCCCAACGGGTCCACTTGGTCTAGTTTTAAATAAAAGTATTATCAGCTTTGAATAATGGCACTGTTGGTTTGAATCCTTTTATAGGTCTTATTATGACCATCTTGTGACATATCAGGAACCATCTAAGACAGCCGTGCTTCTGATTTCCATTTCCAAATTTCACTGTTCCTCCACTGGTTTCCAAACCTTTAGCTGTCAAACCCCTAATTCTATTTCTAAGCATGTCCATATTTTTTCTGCGTTTAAGATATATTCCTTAAAACCTTCATCTTTGTCCAAACTGTGGATCATCTGCAACAACAGACCAACAGAACAGATCACAGTCTGAATATAGACACAAAATTCTGGAGTAACAGCGGGACAGGCAACATCTCTGGAGAGAAGGAATGGGTGACGCGGCAGGTTAAGACCCTTCTTCAGACTGAGAGTCAGGGGAGAGGGAGACAGAGAAATGGAAGGGTAAGGTGTGAAGACACAGATCAAAGGGGATGTTGATCAAGGAAAATGTAGATTGGTTCATCGTTAGCTGAAGGGAAGGTGACAACGTGGCATCCAATCAGTAAAATTTAATCAGGAGGACAGTGAAACTAGTCAGAGAACTAGGATGGGGGAAGGACGGAGAGGAAAGCAAGGGTAACTTGAAGTTAGAGAATTCTATACTCATACTGATGGATTGTAAGCTGCCCAAGCAAAATACGAGGTGCTGTTCCTCCAATTTGCGTTGGGCCTCACTCCAACAATGGAATCCCACGACAAAAGGTCAGTGTGGGAATGGGAGTTAAAGTGCTAACTGGGAGATCATGTAGTGATCTGAACACTTGCAATCTGAACACTTGCAGTAGTAACTCATCGCCAAATTCCCAAATATTTCCACCCCCTCAATAATAAACCTGATATTACTGTATATTCAATTATGAGATGCATAGACAGGGTGGACAGTAACCTTTTTCCTGAATGGAAATATCAAATAGTAGAGGTCATAGCTTTAAGGTAAGGGGGCAGAGTTTAAAGATGTGCAGGGTACGATTTTTTTTACACAGAAGGTAGTAAGTGCTTGGAACAAGCTACCAAGGGTGGTCAAAGCAGATACAATAGTGGTATTTAAGAGACTTTTAGATGGGCACATGGATATGCAGGGAATGGAGGAATATGAATTATGTGCAGACAGATAAGAGTCGGTCTTGCCACCATGTCTGCACAGTCTTCGTGAGCCGTAAGGCCTGTTCCTGTGCAGTACCATTCTAAGTTTAACAAGACACATGCCCAGAGTGTAATGGAAAATTCTCCATCTGCCAGGATGAATGGTAGTTACAGCTTTCAAAAGGACAATGAAACAACCAATCTTACTGACTGATAATTTCATCCTAAACATTCATGTATCTATAAGTGCAGCAGAAATCCAAAAAACCTCAGTTATGCTGGAGGCTAAAGTTCATAATTTGGTCTGCAGATCTTTTTGATCCTTTCATAAGGCATCAAATTATCTAGACTTGACTAAATTAGTTCTACCCTATTCAATGAGAGTCTGCCAAAGATTGGGGGGGAGGGGGGGGGGGGGGGGGTAGGAAGGACCGAAAATGTGCACTGCCATAAATCAAAAGTAACTGCAGTTCCAAAATGGCTTAGAGGAAAACAATGAAGAGGCACAACAATATCGAGCCCACATTGGTTTATATTTGAACACCAAGAAATCTAAAGGTGTTTAATGATTTAAATTATTTTGCCATGGGAATTTATGTAAATTGTTGCCAAAAAATCATTTAGCATTCTTAGTTTTCACATCCAGCAGTGGAGACATATCGGAGGAAAATTGAGAAAAGTCAAAGAAGTTAATCATGATTACGTAATTTGGAAAAACCTTGTGCTTTCAACACAAAAACAAAATTAATGATTCAGTGTTGAAAAGAGAAAGATTTGTTTTAAGTTATGCATTTATTATGTTGAAATCAATTGGTATTCATTATGGATAAAGCTTCCTTTTAACTGAGTACTTTGGCTGTGCAAAGGCATGGACAACTGAGTATTCTTTCATGCTTGGATTCAGCTTTCCAATTAGGTAATCTTTTGATATTCATAACGTGCTGCATAGCCTTGGTTTTGTAAATAATGCATTTCCTAGCTCATTGACTCCTTAATGCCATCATCAACTAATTCATCAAAGACTGCAACCTCCCCCTCCCCCCCATCATATAAAAGTATATAAAAGTAAAGGTACTGTCGCACTACGGCTGTCACAAGAAAATAGGAGGCCCCTCATGCTTGCCTGCCATTCAACATGATCACAGTTTATCTTTGCTAACCTTAACTCCCACTGTACCAGTGACCTGTGTAATTTCCAGTGCTGTCTTTTTGGAGTTGAATGCCCCCTTGGGTCCCCTGGTTTCCTCTCAAAGATATGTTGGTGAACTATCAACTACAAATTTCTCTCAGTGTAGATGGGCGGCAGTAGAATCAGGGGTGAGAAGACATTACAGGGAACTTGGTGGAGGAATGGGATTGATGGCATCACTCTGTGAGCTTGTATACTTGATGGGCCCAATGGTTTTCTTCGATATTGTAACATATGACATAAATAAATGTACAAATTATTTCTCAGATTTGGAAGAATTTGTTGACAAAGTTAGAAGAACATGGAAATGATGAATGGCCAGATACAGCATGGAAACAGGCCCTTCAGCACACTATGTCCGCATCGATCACCGATCCCACTCACAAGAACACCGTCCTACACATACTAGGGACCAAGCCAATTAAGCTACAAACCTGTACGTCTTTGGAGTGTGGGAGGAAACCGAAGATCTTGGAGAAAACCCACGCGGTCACGGGAAGATCGTACAGACTGCACCTGTAGTCGGGATTGAGCCCGTGTCAGCTGCAAACGCTGTAAGGCAACAACTCTACCACTGCGCCACCGTGCCGCCCCTTATCACCCCTCATCTTAACTATGGCGCTGAGGACCAAAACAAATAGCTAATAAAAATAACTGGTGCAAGTGGCAGGGAACCTCCAAATGAATGGATCTGTTCTGCTTCATCAGAAATACTGTTTCATCTCTGGAGAAAAACTTATTCCAAACAAATTTGCAAAGCCGCACACTAACTTCAAGGCCTATATTTAATGGAAAATTAATGAGGTCACCTGACACAATATTGTAATTATGGCTTTAATTGTATCACAGGTGTTCTTAATGTTTATGAGATGTAAAATAATTTTTGCATGCAGACAAACCACTATCCTTTCAAGATGTGCCAATCTCAGCAATGTATTTCTCTTGCTGATCGGGGAAAAGAGACAAAACTGTGGAAAAAAGTAATTATAAAACTGCCAACCACAAAGATCATGTATTGCTTGGAGCCGAAGTAAAATAGCAATATATATATATTTTTTAAATTACACTTCCAAGTGATTTTTCGAACTCACTCCCACTGCCACATAATTCTAGGTTTATTGGAGTCTACCAACCAGAATCCCATCAAACTACAGTTGGTTACCATTAATAGAGACTAGACCAAGTGGACCCGTTGGGCCCATTCCTCGTAGAGGGGGGACAGGGAAAGGGAGAGGGTGTGAGTGAGTGAGCCCTGGACCCAAAGCCTCTCCTGTATTGGTGTAGCACCCTCAACCCCCCCGCCCCACTCAATCCCCCTTTCCCCCCCTCCTCCCCCCACTGACCCACTCCATTATGGCTTTAATTGTATCACAGGTGTTCTTAATGTTTATGAGATATAAAATAATTATTGCATGCAGACAAACCACTATCCTTTCAAGATGTGCCAATCTCAACAATGTATTTCTCTTGCTGATCGGGGAAAAGAGACAAAACTGTGGAAAAAAGTGATTAAAAAACTGCCAACCACAAAGATCATGTTTTGCTTGGAGCCGAAGTAAAATAGCAATAAAAGAAAATTAAAAATGACACTTCCAAGTGATTTTTCGAACTCACTCCCACTACCACATAATTCTAGGTTTATTGGAGTCTACCAACCAGAATCCCATCAAACTACAGTCGGTTGCTGTAGATCAGTGCATGTTCCTTTAACATAGTGACCTCACCACTACTAACCACTCCCCATTGTCTCTGGTATAATTGTAACTTCCCCACCTCCAGCTCGCTCTCTAGTGCCAGTGATGACCACGGACAGCTAGGGCATAATGTATGTGTAGTGTCATTAATAAACTTATATAGTAAAAGACTCTGCCTACGAGTGGCATCCTTTTACATGGTGTCAGATCGGTAGACTTGCGTCTCCTGTTTATCGGTTTTTTAGTTTATCATTTGTTTCTCCCAATTGTGTCCCCTCCTTCCACTTTGCCATGTCTTCCTCGTGTCGTCGTCCGGACACGCTCGTTTTCGATGAGGACATAGTGCACCGCTGGACTGTCTTCCAGCGGGACTACGAACACTATATAGCGATTGCCTATCCTGATGCAACTGCTGCGATAAAAGCTCACCTGCTCCTCAACCTGGCTGGTCCGGAGGCAATGGAACGCTATGCGTCGTTCCAATTCGTCCCTCCGGAGGACCGCAACGACCCGGTATGTCTCATGGCTAAGTTCACTGCCCTGTGCGATATACCCACCAATAACATTATCGAACGTTTCAAATTTTTCTCGCGGCGTCAGACTCCAGGGGAGCACGTTGACGCCTTCATTGCATCTTTACGACATATGGCTCGGCGGTGCCGCCTTCAAACGATTACACCCGACGAGATGATCAGGGACGTCCTGGTCAACGGTCTCCTAAACTCTAAGCTGCGGGATGAGCTCCTGATGAAGCCTGACCTGTCGCTGACGGACGCCATACATGCCGCACGCATGGCCTCTGCTGTTGGCTCAGTATCTCGGCCGGCGCCCCAGGACATAAATTTCACCGGCCGCCGGCGATTGAATGACCCGCAGACCCGGGTCGCCCCCTCCGCGCCCGCTATGGTCACCCCTCGCAGATGCCCAAACTGCAACTTCTCGTCACACAGGTATAACGTTTGCCCAGCGCAGGGCAAAACTTGTAATTCCTGCGGGAAGCAGAACCATTTTTCTGCAGCTTGTCGTTCTCGTGGGAGACCTGTCCCTGCTCCTAGAGGGAGTCTAAACAACCTTGCCAACGATGATAGCGAAACCGGTTCCCGGAACCAACATGAGGTACTCCATGGCTCAGATACGACTTCCTCCCATGGAGACTCTCTGGTGTTTTCGCTCTTGGGAGCACCTGCATTGATAACGGATCCATCCGTGCATGTTACAGTCAATGGACACTCCTTCCCTGCCAAGGTCGATACTGGGGCGTTTGCAAATGTTATGTCTGTGCGCCTCTTCGAGCAGATAAGTTCGGGGGAGAGGGTTACTCCTGACAACTCCCGCCTCCATGCCTATGGGGGAGGCGTTCTGATTGCCGTGGGAAAGGCAACGGTTATCTGTACTGTTCTGGAGACCTCTCGGCCCCTCACGTTCCTCCTGCTAGCATCTGAAAACGTCACCCTGCTGGGCGCCCGTGCATGCCAGGACTTTGGTTTGGTCTCATTTCACCGCGACATCCACCTGGTGCAGGCCCCCATGGACCCCCTGATCGAGTACCCTGACCGATTTGATGACGTCCTGGGGAAGCTGCCCTGTGCCTACAAGATCGTTGTGGACCCGGGGGTCGACCCAGTGGTCAGACCGGCCCACCGTGTGTCTTTTGCCATGAAGGGCCGCGTGGAGTCCACACTACGTGGCATGGTGGACATGGGCATCCTCAAGGAGGTGAGTGCCCCCACCCAGTGGGTCTCCACCATGGTGGTCGCTGCCAAGAAGGACGCGAGCGAGATCAGGATCTGCATCAACCCCAAGGACCTGAACCTGGCTATTAAACGCCCGCACTACCCCATGCGGACGGTGGAGGACGTCGCGGCACAGGTCGGTCCAGCCACGGTTTTCTCGGTCCTGGATGCCAAGAGCTCCTTTTGGCAGATACCGCTGGATGCACGTTCCTCCTTCCTGACCACCTTCAGCACACCGTTCGGCAGGTTCCGTTTCCTCCGCATGCCTTTTGGGATCAACTCGGCAAGCGAGGTTTTTCAGCGTACGATGGAGCAGCTGTTTGCTGGGTTGCCGTGCGCCATCATCGTGGATGACATCTTGGTGTACGGGAGGGACGTCGCTGAGCATGACCGACACCTCCGCCAGGTCCTGGACAAGGCTCGTGAGATCAACCTCAAGCTTAATCGAAGGAAGTGTCGGTTCCGCGTTGAGGAAGTCACCTACGTCGGCCACGTTTTCACGGCGGGTGGCCTGAAGCCAGACCCCGCGAAGACGGCGGCGATCACCGAAATGCCCGCTCCCACTGACGTGCCCGGCCTGCAGCGCTTCCTGGGCATGGTCAACTACTTGGGTAAGTTCATACCCGACCTCAGCGAACTGAGTGCCCCCCTGAGGGAGCTGACCAAGAAGGACAATGCCTGGGTCTGGCTCCCGCACCACCAATCGGCCTTCGTGGCCCTGAGGTCCAGACTCGCACGGACCCCGACTTTGCAGTTTTTCGACCTGAACAGGCCAATTGTCCTCACCTGCGATGCATCTCGGTTCGGCCTTGGTGCTGCCTGCCTGCAGCTCTACGACGACCGACAGCTGCCCGTCTCCTATGCCTCTCGCACAATGACCCCTGCTGAACTGCGCTACGCGCAGATTGAAAAGGAGCTCCTTGCCGTGGTGTTCGCGTGCTCCAAATTCAGAGACTACGTTCTGGGAAAAACTTTCACCATCGAAACAGACCACCAGCCGCTGGTCTCTATTTTAAACAAGCCCATCCACGCAGCCTCGTCCCGCTTGCAGCGAATGATGCTGCAGCTGCAGCGTTTTACATTCGAAATCGTGTACCGCAAAGGCAAGGAGATGTTCGTGGCAGACACTTTGTCCCGTGCCCCACTACCTTCCATTTCCCGCCATCCGTACGAATCGGCTGACCTGATGGTGTTGAACGTCAACATCGTTCCATCTTGGCAGATGCAGTCCCTGGTCACACCCACTGCCGCTGATCCGAACCTTCAACAGCTTAAGGGCGTCATCCGCCGTGGCTGGCCTGAACGACGGTCTTCCCTGCCGGCTGGTGCCGTGCCCTACTTCCTGGTTCGGGATGAACTGGTGCTGCACGCGGGCGTGGTGGTGAAGGGTCACAAGGTTGTGGTGCCGGCTGCGCTGCGAGATCACTACTTCCACACTGCCCACAACGGACACCCAGGGGTGGAGGCCACGTTATCCCAGGCCCAAGCACAGTTTTACTGGCCTGGCATGGTCAAGGAGATCCGGGACAGGGTCTCCGCCTGCGCTGCCTGCAACAGCCTATTACCTCATCAGCAGCGCCAGCCTCTCCTGCAGCAGCCGGCTCCCGAGTTGCCATGGATGGCTGTTGCCGCCGATATTTTCGAGTGGCGTGGCAAACACTACCTGGTCTTGGTGGACACCTACTCCAGCTGGTTCGAGGTGGACCTGCTGCCGTCCCTCACGTCTCCTGCCGTCATCGGGAAGCTTCGCCGCCACTTCTCTACCTTTGGTTCCCCGGCATCTCTCCAGTCCGACAACGGCAGCCAGTTTACCAGCGCCGAGTTTGCTGTTTTCGCAAATCGGTGGAACTTCCGCCACATCACCAGCAGCCCCGAGTACCCGCAAAGCAATGGACTTGCAGAGCGCGCTGTCCGCAGCGCTAAGGAACTGATGGAACGTTGCCGGCTTGACAGTTCGGACTTGTACCTTGCCCTCCTCAACCTCCGCAACATCTCCCGGGACCCCGCGCTCGGTTCCCCTGCCCAGCGCCTCATGTCCCGCACCACTAGACCCCCTATCCCCGTCTCCCAGCAATCCCTGCAACCCACGGCTCGGAGCCCTGCCGCTGTCAGGGAGCGCATCACTGAAAAGCAGCTCATTCAGAAGCGCTCCTTTGACAGGTCGTCCCGTCCCCTTCCACCTTTGTTCGCTGGCCAGGTTGTCCGGATGGAGTCGACCTCCGGTCACCACCGGCTGGCCGTGGTCGTCGGCAATGCTGACTCTCCACGGTCGTACCTGGTCAACTACGAGGGCACCGTGTACCGTCGTACCCGCCAGCACCTGATGCTGGTAAACGAGCCTGCACCGCCTCCCGCGATCCCGTATTCACCTCCCGTCCAGTCCGCGGTGCCTGATGTGCCTCCTGCTCCGGTACATCCGCAGTCGCCCCAGCCACCTTCCCCTCCCTCGCCTGCGCGTGCATCGCTTCCCAGTCCTCCTCCTTCCCCTGGTTCCCCAGCCTCTGTACCCGCACCCGTTCATGCTGCTCCTTCGACCGGAGGGGATGGTGGGTTGCGCACCCGCTCTGGGAGAGTGGTCAGGCCGCCTGTCCGGTACGGTGTGTACGAGTAGTCTGCTTGTAGTTTGAGCCTAGCGCATGAGCCGTGGTCACTTTGTTTCCAAGAGGAAGGATGTAGATCAGTGCATGTTCCTTTAACATAGTGACCTCACCACTACTAACCACTCCCCATTGTCTCTGGTATAATTGTAACTTCCCCACCTCCAGCTCGCTCTCTAGTGCCAGTGATGACCACGGACAGCTAGGGCATAATGTATGTGTAGTGTCATTAATAAACTTATATAGTAAAAGACTCTGCCTACGAGTGGCATCCTTTTACAGTTGCCATTAATAGAAACTAGACCAAGTGGACCCGTTGGGCCCATTCCTCGTAGAGAGGGGACAGGGAAGGGGAGAGGGTGTGAGTGAGTGAGCCCTGGACCCAAAGCCTCTCCTGTATTGGTGTAGCACCCTCAACCCCCCAACTCAATCCCCCTTTCCGCCCCTCCTCCCCCACTGACCAACTCCATCCCCCCTCCCCACCCCCACTTGCCCCTCCCCTGCCCCCACTCCCACTTGCTTCTCCCCCACTTGCCTCTCCACTACCCTCACTCCCCCCAGCCCTGCCTCCACCCCAATTTCCCCATCCCCACCCCTATTACCCCCTCCCCCTCTCCTCATCCCTACTAGCCCCCACCTCCCTCCCCTCCCCCTACCCCCACTCTCCCTGCCCGCACCCCACTCTCCCCCACCCCCAATCTTCCCTCCTCCCTACCCCCACTCTCCCCCACCCCCACTCTTCCATCCTATCCACCCTGCTCTCCTCCTCACCCCCACTGTCCCCGCACCCCCACTCTCCTCCCCCACCCCTGCCCATTCCTCCCCCCTTTCTCTCCTCCCCCCCTTCCCCCCCACCCCCACTCTCTCCTCCCCCACCACCCCTTCCCCACCACCCCCACTCTCTCCTCCCCCACTCTCCGCTCTTCCCCACCCCCACTCTCTCCTTTCCCCCACTGTCCGCCTTCCCCCACACCCTCTCTTACCCCGACCCCCAACCCCCCCTCCCCTGCCCCCCACCGTCCCCCTTCCCCACACCCCTCCTCCCCCCACTCCTCACGGCTCCCCGGTCAGTCGGGCGGGTGCCCCCCCCCCTCCTCGAAGCGGGATAGGCAACTACACCTCCCAGCGGTCAGCGCTGCCCGATCTGAGGAATTTCAGGCACGAGGCATGCCGGGACAGGCGGCGGTCCTCCCGGGGGGGTAGCGCATTAGTTAAAGGTCCGGGGGGAGGGAGGGGGTGCGCATTAGTTAAAGGTCTTGAGGGAGGGAGGGAGGGAGGGAGGGAGGGAGGGAGGGAGGGAGGGAGGGAGGGAGGGAGGGAGGGAGGGAGGGAGGGAGGGAGGGAGGGAGGGACGGACGGAGGGACGGACGGACGGAGGGACGGACGGACGGACAGACAGACAGACAGACAGACAGACAGACAGACAGACAGACGAGAACTGTATTCTCACAGTTCCTGTTTTTCCCAAATATGTTGCTGGATAATATAGATTTTTAAAAATAAATTTGTTTCATAAATAAAAGAAACTTCAGACTTTGTTGTGATTTCCAGTTTAAGGAACAATTTGTGTGTTATGTGCCAGGTTACTCCAGCTCCATGTGTCTTTTAGTTTAATTTAATTTAGAGATACAACACAGAAACAGGCCCTTTGGCCCACCAAGTCCGTGCTGACCAACTATCACCCCTACACTAGTTCTATCCTTCACCCTTGGGATAATTTACAGAAGCCAATTAACCTACAAATCTGCATGTCTTTGGGATGTGGGAGGAAATCGGAGCACTTGGAGAAAACCCACGTCGTAACAGGGAGAACGTACAAACTCCGTACAGACAGCAGTGAAGTGAAGATCGAACTTGGTTCTTTCGCACTGTAAGGCAGCAACTCTACCACATTCCTGTTGAAGCACAGGATTAGAGCAGAAAACATTTCAGCAGGATGAAGCCATGCGGTTTCTCAATTGTGCTCTGCCATTCAATTAAATCAGGGGCGATTCATCTTAACCAACAACACCTACAATCCCAACATTCAAC
Source organism: Rhinoraja longicauda (assembly GCF_053455715.1). NCBI lineage: Eukaryota > Metazoa > Chordata > Chondrichthyes > Rajiformes > Arhynchobatidae > Rhinoraja > Rhinoraja longicauda. The sequence continues at coordinate 38,769,135 of NC_135963.1, read as the reverse complement.
TTCCTTGGCCTGTAAGAAATCTATGGACACCAGTAATGTAGATACTTGATGATGGAGCATTCACAAATTTCTAAATTTTATGATTTTTCACCATGAAGAAATCTCTCCCCTGGGTCTGTCCTACATGGTTGTTCCCTGGTCCTGAGAAGTCCACGGCTAAGGCAATTTATTCAAGGTTTTTCTGTTCATTGCCCTAACGTCAAGTCAAGTCAAGTTTATTTGTCACATACACATACACGATGTGCAGTGAAATGAAAGCGGCAATGCCTGCGGATTGTGCACAAAAAAGCTTAATTGTATATCAGAATCAGTAAGACTCACATTTACAAATCTAAAAATGGTAAAATGGTAAAATGGTAATATTTTAAAGAAAAGGCCCAGAAAAGAACAAAAATGTAACAGGAGTTTTAAAATTCCATGCCAACTGAAGATTCAAAAATCACGTTTTGATCGTTTTGTAACTGTCTGGAAACAGACTTTTTTGGCTCCTCTGTATCACATTGACTACAGAGCTCCAAAGTTCTTCCCAAAGCCCACTGACCCTCAATTGCACTCTCATCTCCAAATATAAAGTTCAAATGACTTCTATTTCAGCAAATTTCATGCTCATTTTATTACTGGGATCTTGACAAGCCAAAAAGTGCGTGTTTTTTGTTGTTGCAAGTACATACCGATAAAGTCCGTAATTTATGAAGCATCTTGGATCCTTTCCTCGACTTGTCTCTGATTACTTCATGTCGATGGACCCACCCACGAAGTTCGTCTACAAGCCTGCACCAGCATAATGGAGGAAATATTTAATAAACAGTAGCTTCTTCATCACTGGAGCAGTGACTTGAATATTCTCCACTTTATGACTGGACAACCAATGTCATAGCTATTGGAATGTTTAAATGAATTATGAACTCAATGGAACTTACAACTTGGCAATATGTAATCAGTTAGAGGGATATTGACCAACTCTTTTTATTGCATAAATTTTAAGTAGCCTTTGCTGAGATACATATCGCTTGCAATAATAAATCATTTTTAATTCATCGCTAGTGTATGTGTTTATACTTGGAGGTACATAGTTTAGCTGTGTTGACATATTCCTCAGTAGAAAAATATAATCCAACAGCTAAATTTATGGTCTGTGTAACCCTGAATCTTTCCTGTGCTTTGTTTGCCTCACTTAGGAATGGTTGCATTTACCTTCTATGGGCACTCGACATTTGATTTGCTGCTGGCCTCAATGCTGTCGCCGTTTCGTAAGGTAGGGCAGTTTATGAACAGTGACTGAGCTGCAGGCAGGAGAAATTGAGGGCCTGCCGACAGTGTTGCCCATTGCTGTCGGAAGCTCTTTTCCACTATTTCAAACCTCCTCCGATGATCAGAGACATTTAGAATCAATTGAAAGATATAACGCAAAAACATTAAAATTTGAAAAGTAAAAAAACATTAATTTAATATTGACCGTGGGCCGAGGTGCCTTTTCATGTTCATGTCGTGACCCACATCCCATATCTACCTGTATTTATAACATATTGTGTAAAAATATTATAGAAATTATATCTGAAACTCGTCAAGAACAAAACCTGCACATATTTTTAAAATATGGAAAAAAAACTCCCAAATCTTGTCAATTTTCCGAGTAGTAATTGTCCAATCAAAGCACCTTTGTCATTGAGTCGGTCGCCAATTGACCAATCACGCGCTTTGTTTCAGGCTAGCTAGGCAGGGAGCCCACGTGTCGCTGTTCCTTCACTATTGATGGGTCAAAGTCCTGGAGTAAATCCTGGCAAAATCATGCAGTGCGTGTTCAGAATTCTCTCTCTGAGCTCCCGGAAAGCCGCAGAGAAATGATATCAACAAATTTATTTTAAGAGCCACTGAATACATCCTTAAGAGTTATATGCTGGTGTTATGTTTTCTTAGTGTTTACGTTTCTAATTTAAGTTGACTTTAGAGATGACTTTAGAGTGTCAATATCAGGGATACTGTCACAAATAAGCTGAAGTGTCTATATTGTTCCCTCAGTCTGCTCTGCCATTTACTAGTACCGTGGCCTCATGCTGTATTTGAGCCAGCGACACGTGGGCTCCCTGCCTAGATAGCCTGAAACAAAGCGTGTGATTGGTCAATTGGCAACCGACTCAATGACAGATGTGCTTTGATTGGACAATTACTACTCGGAAAATTGACAAGATTTGGGAGTTTTTTTCCATATTTTAAAAATATGTGCAGGTTTTGTTCTTGACGAGTTTCAGATATAATTTCGATAATATTTTTTCAGTTCCTATGTCGAATATATTCACTGATCGAGAATCTATGATGAGGCAGAAATCTGCTTGGATGAAAAAATGTCTGATTTGTGATGAGCCTGACCAACTAACCTGGCAAGTTTTAGTTTCCTCGACACAGTAAACAATTAGTAACCGTTGTCTATCTGGAATTAAAACAATGTTTAAAATATTTTGGTCATGCTTGTTCAGAATTCTCTCTCTGAGCTCCCGGAAAGCCGCGGAGAAGCCGGGACCGGAGCAGGCCAGAGCGGGCTGATGGAGCCTGGGTCGACGGAGCCTGCGGCTGACGGAGCCTGGGTCGACGAAGCCCGCGACTGGAGCCTGGGTCGATGGAGCCCGCGGTTGGAGCCTGGGTCGACGGAGCCCGTGGCTGGAGCCCGGATCGATGGAGCCCGGGTCGATGGACCCCCGCGGCTGGAGTGCGGTGACTTTTTCTAATTAGCTTAATTAATTAGTGTGCAACTTTTTGCACTGACGATTTATGAATTCCTTCTCAGTGATTTTTTATCTAAATCTGTGCCATATTTCAAGTAATAAACCAGAGATGGGTCACGAAAGTTAAAATCTAGACACGTTTTTGATGTTCGGCCCACGGTCTAATACTAGATTAAACTTACTAAAAACATTCCAGTTGACTAAAATGAAAAGAATGTCAATGCTTCATTTAGTGAAGATCAGTGATCTCATTTAAATGAACAGACATCAGTGAGACGCTTATGGCCAGAAAGGTATCTGGGTGCACAACCCAGAATACTCCAGAGTCACCATAACACTCCCTGATGATTCCAATGACAGAGAGGTCAGATGCACCCACTTCTACTGTCCAATATATATATTTTGTCATTACAATGTGCAGGCGCTGAAGTTTGCAACACACTGACACATCACTATAACCAGATGATGGCTTTCATTAGATGGTTAGTCAGCTGTTTGCTGAAATGTAGTTGATAAGATCCATATTCAATGAAAATGTACAGTCAATGGCCTAAACATGATCATATTGGACAACAGAGACCCAATTTGTTCTTTAAAAATGTTCTGTTTTTCTAATAACACAAAATAACTCAGCAGACACCAATGAAAAGGATTAAATGAAAAAAGGCAAAGACGCAAAAATTACGGTTATACTTCACACAGATAATGTTGACTTGTAGTCGAGTTATTACATAAAAGGAATCAATTAATTATCTCTCTAGCCTTCTAAAACACTGAAGGGTTTCTCAGGTATGTTAACTCCCTTTTGGTTCCAAAGAAAAATGTTTTACAAGGAGATGCAGGCCATCAATTTTTTGGTTTTGCTAATCTGAGAGCCACAATACTTAGAAATAAAGTTCCTTTGATCCACGGCCCGTAAATATGATGTCAGACAAAGATCTACTAAAGACAGACACAAAGCGCTGGGGTAACTCAACGGGTCATGCAGCATCTCTGGAGAAAAAGGATGGGTGATGTTTCATGTCGGGCCACATCTTCAGTCCCGACTGAATCATCACCCATCCTTTTTCTCCAGAGATGCTGCCCGACCTGAGTTACTACAGCATTTTGTGTCTATCTTCGGTACAAACCAGCATCTGCGGTTCTTTGTTTCTACAAAGATCTATTAACCGTGTCCAAACTCTATCAGTCATTCACCCACCAATCCATGATTCTGACTGATCTAAATTGATTCTTATTTAAACAAAACCTTCATTTTGAAAATTCTCAGTTTTACTTTCAATCTTTTTGAGACCAAGATGCCCTTTACCTCCATTCCAATGAACGTGACAATATCTGAAAAACAATAGCCTCTTAGCGGTTCCCAAATTCAATGTGCCCATCTTTTGTGGAATTATTTTCAGTTACCAAGCTCCTGAATTCTCTTTTTGAATTGCTCTGCCTCACAGCCACCTATCCTTTTTGCTCTTTAAAACACATATGTTTGATCATATCGCGCATAGGAGGATGAGGTGTGATCTTATAAAGGTGTATAAAATCATGAAAGGATTAGATCGGGTAGATGCACAGTCTCTTGCCCAGTAGGGGAATCGAGAACCAGAGGGTGTAGAAAAATAACTGCAGATGCTGGTACAAATCGAAGGTATCACAAAATGCTGGAGTAACTCAGCAGGTCAGGCAGCATCTAGGAGAGAGGGAAGAAAGAGAGAGAACCAGAGGGCATAGGTTTAAGCTGAAAAGGGTCCGAGGGGGAACTTTTTCACACAAAGGGTGGTGGGTGTATGGGACGACCTATGGAACGAGGTAATTGAGGCACAATCTTATGATACCGTAGTCAGGTACATGAATATGACAGGTTTAGAGGGAAATAGGCCAAACACAGGCAAGTAGGACTAGTGTAAATGGGATATGTAGGTGGGTGCGGGCAAATTGGGCCAACGAGCCTGTTTCCACATCGTATGTCTCTGTCTGCCCTTTTAATGTGGCTTGAAGACAAATTTTGTTTCATAACAGAGGAACAGAAAATAATGAGTAGTGAATGGGGGGAAGGAGTTTTATTAATTTGGAGCAGGATCGGGCCTCCAAGCCCAAGGCAACAGAAGAAACGTATGTCCAGTCTTTTTATAAATAACCAAAAATTGAGATCTCTATTACTTGTCTCTTGAACAGCTGATTTAAGTACTTCAGAACAACTTAGTTCATCTGCGTGTTTCCTGGAATATGTTACTCTGTTGAAGTCGCTACCTAAATGCAAATTGCTTTTGCTGCTGCTTCAAGGAAGGAAAGGAAGTGGAAGAAATATAAAAAAGCAAACAGGTCAATTGTTCCAGTACTGCACAAGTGCAATGAGCCAAATCCTTTAATGCTTTAAGTTCCATTATTCTGCGAGCTGGAGTTTGTTTAGTTCCCAATCTAAACATGATTAATTAAGACAATCCCTGGCAACAGTTTTGCATTGTAATCCCCTGTGAAAGCCATTTGCAATCTGGGTGGGCTAAACAGACTGAATGTTACATTCCTGTCCAGAGACAACAACTTCGAGAATGTCAGACAAGACCTTAAATGTTTCAATCAGCTGTCTCAGACAGTGCATGGGAATAAATTGTTTGTTTGCACATTGATACAAAAGAATTTTACCATTGGGATGCTGCTGGAAGCATTTCCAAGACAGGTATAAAAGCAAACTCATCAGTAAGCTTTCAAGTTGCTCTAAACAATTGTCTAATTTTCTATTGCTTTACCTGTCCTTTAGCAGCGTTTTACCAAAATCTATTCCATCAGGCCCTTAAAAGTTTGTAAAGATTGACACCCTACCGAAGCTCGAATCGAATTGCCAAGCCAAGCTCATTTTGTCTTTTGAAATGACTGCTCTCACCATCATCAGCAGCACCAACTAATACCTTGTAGTCACCACTGAAGGAAAACATTCAACCAACCATTTGATTCAGTTTGCGAAGTTTGCTTGAGGAACAATTAAAGGCCACAAAAAAGGGGTTTTTAAATTTGTTTGGGAGAACTCTATTTTCATGCTCCCTCTTAAATGACCCTCCTTTGAATGTCCAGGGAAATGAAAATATAATTTAAATAATGTGGAACATCTGATTTCATTGATAGGTATAATTTATGTGTCGAAATGTGCGAAGAAAATCTTACCCCAAAAGCTCTCTTCAAATAAAGAAAACAAATAGCACTTTGAGAACAAACAATGAACTACTCACCGAAGTGACTCAGTCCTGTTGACATGTGGCTGACATGCTCGTTGAACAAAGAGAAGAGGTTCATCCTTTACCACCATGAGATCCTTCTTTTCCGAAATTGAAATTCCATTTCTGAAAGAAACATGGTTTGATTTCATTGCTTTGCTTTTCAGACGAAATAAAACAAACTTCTGCAGAATCGGTCGCATTACCCTCAATGAATGCAAATAAAATCCAGCTGATAGTTCAATTGAGAGATGCATTACCTCCACAGCAAACGCAGATAAATGCATACCATATTTTACTTTTCGGATTCCACCAAAGCAAAATCCTAATTAGTTCCGAACATGCTAAGTTTCCACCGGGTGGCGCCAGCAATGGCTGCCTCGCCAACAGTCTTTCTCGCCCATTCCTTTTTTGTGTTTTATACTCTGTGTTAAATATATGTTTTAGTGTTCTTTAGCTTGTTTTATTTGGGGGGGGGGGGGGTTGTTGGGGAAAACTTTAAAAAAATCTTTTACATCGACGGAGATGCAATTTTTTTCTGTATCGTATCTCCGCCCCCACTGCGGCCGAACATCGTGGAGTTGGCGGCCTCTGCTGGAGACCGATTTCGGGAGCTCCAACTGCGGGTGCCTGCAGGACTTACCATTGTGGAGCTTGCGATCCCCTTGCCAGGGATCGACTTCGGAGCTCGAATTGCGGGAGCCTGTGGACTTTAACATTGTGGAGCTTGCAGTCCCTGGTTAGGGACCCGCTTCAGGAGCTCCAAGCCACAGGAGCTTCGCCGCCCCAGGGCGGGAGCTTCGATCGCCCCGACCCAGGGGCTTTGACCGTCAGCTGCGAGAGCTTCGATCGCCCCAACTGCGGATGATTCGACTGCCCCAACCGCGGGAGAAAAAAAAGAGGGAAGAAGATTGGACTTTACTGCCTTCCATCACAGTGAGGAATGTGGGAAATCCACTGTGGTGGATGTTTAAGAAAATAACTGCAGATGCTGGTACAAATCGAAGGTATTTATTCACAAAATGCTGGAGTAACTCAGCAGGTCAGGCAGCATATCAGGAGAGAAGGAATGGGTGACGTTTCGGGTCGAGACCCTTCTTCAGACTGATGTCAGGGGGGCGGGACAAAGGAAGGATATAGGTGGAGACAGAAAGATAGAGGGAGATCTGGGAAGGTGGAGGGGAAGAGAGGGACAGAGGGACTATCTAAAGTTGGAGAAGTCGATGTTCATACCACTGGGCTGCAAGCTGCCCAGGCAAAGGTGGATGTTTATGTTAACTTTTATGTAGTTGTGTGTCTTGTTGCTTTTTTTAAAAGCATGGCTGTATGCTAAATCGTATATCACTATACCTTAATTGGTACACGTGACAATAAAGGACCTTGAACCGTGAACCTTGAACATAATAATGATAGATGTCACTTTAAGACCGAGGCTTAAAGTCCCATGATGTATGACAACTCTTCTCCTTACAGATGACCTCCCGAGTATGCTTTACTTTCCTCCATGTGGGTAACAAAATTTGGCATTTTGTAACTTAACTGTGTTTACTTATCTGGGTCAATGGAGTAAAAACTTTGTAATAAATGAAGTCATCAATATTATGCCAACAAAATAAATCAAAATAATCTGTTGTGTCACACTTGCAATGCTGTTTCCTGTTGTAACATTAGGAAGCAAGAAACACGAGTTCTGGCCAATGGATATAACCATGATAGATAGCATGATAATCAAAACCCAAAGAGCTGAAAGATTTACCAAGATGGCAGGAAATCAACCAAGTTTGAATTAAATAACATAATTGTCAGTTGAATGAAACCCAAGGTGACGTAAATTGCAGAATGGGTCAAGGGAAAATAACAAAAACAAATTGAGATTGCAGTCATTTTAAAAAAAAGATTACAACAAGAACAAACTTTCAATGAAAACAAACTGCACCTCTTTTAATTGGGATGGAGAATTACTAGTCAATCTCAGGAATAAGCCCAAATTTTCCAACAGTTAACTCTTCACTCTCTCCAATGATTCTGAATAAGAAATAAAACCCGCACAGATCCATAAAAGTAATCAAATATGTCCCTTCAAATGGAGTTCAGTTTTTGTTTACACATCCCTCTTGATGCAAAAAGTAAAGCTCTTTGATATTCAGCAGTCTGCCGTAAATTCAGAAACATTTTCATTAATATTATTACATCCTGTGATTAGGGATTCTGATAAAGATGTATTTTCTGTAACAGCCGATGGAAAACTGGCCAACAGGAATTTAAAATTATGAACTTATCCAGAACTAATTCTACTGGGTTGGCCAGAAATCTGGAGGCAATATAGTAAAATAAAATAAAGCTCAAGTATGAAGAACCAGACCATCCCCAGTCAAAGAACATTCAACATTACAGTAAATGTGCCATTTCACGAGTCACTGAGCTAGGAGTCAAATGTGATACATTTCACAATCTTCACAGAATAAGGTTATTGTTATTTTCCCATATCATCATATATAGATGCAGAAAAAAATAAACATCTGCCAACCATTATTCTACTTGTAGATATGCTTGATGGGCAAGAATAATGAGCCAAGCTGCATTCAAAAGGATATATGCATTGAAACAAGAACTGCAACATTTTCTAACATCCTTTAATTTTATTTTTAGAGATGGCAACAGGCCCTTCGGCCCACCAAATCCACGCCAACCATTGATCAACCGTTCGTACCAGTTGTATGTTATTCCATTTTCCCATCCATTCCCTACAAACTAGGGGGGTTTTAGAGGCCAGTTAACCTACAAACCTGCACATCCTTGGGATGCGGGACGAAATGGGAGCACCCACACGTCACAGGGAGAACGTGCAAACTCCACGCAGACTACATCCGAGGTCAGGATCAAACTGGGGTCTCTGGCACTATGAGGCAGCAGCTGCCCCAGCACCACTGTGCTGCCCTAAAACAAATACTTCTGACTAATGGTTTGTACAAACTGAATTGCTTACATTTGCACTATCTTGGTTAAAACAAATACTTCTCAACAGCCCTAAACAAATATTTCTCCTCAGCAGCCTTTTCACAAAATGGCAACAGTTTTAAAGTAAGTCAACAAACAATTGATTTTAATGAATAATCTGACATTCCATTGACTATCTAATTTCCCCATATCCCAAGTTAGAAAGCTTCAGTTGACAAAACAAAGAAATGTGAACTGCACCCAGAAAATGTTCATCCTTGCAATTCTGTCACTGGTTAAACAAACACAAACCCAAACCAAAACAAGATGTCATTTCACTTCAGTTGTTGGAATTTGCAAATATTTTTTTAATGATTTAAAGCTGAGAAAACAAAAGTTAAGATTATGTGACTGAGATGTGACCAGAGATTAGGGATGGCCATTTGCTAATGATCACTTTTCATGGCTCAGCAGTTTAATTACAATTGAAAATTGCCACGTGCATAAAAACTGCAAAGTAGAATTCTCTCCATGTTTTTTTCCTGCATTTTCAACTGAACTGTGATGCCAATGAAACGCTTTCTCGGAACAAGGATAGGAGGCACAAAAATTTTACTAATATGGGCAACTTTAAAAAAAACTATTGCATCGTAAAAGTTATTAAAAAAAATCATTGTGACTTTAAGTCATGCACTATGATGTTTTTGGCAGATACAGAATGTAGCAAAAGATTCAGATTTGCAGAGACCTCAGTGTACTTAATCTTGAACCTGATCTCCCGGTGGCCGAGTACTTCAACTCCCCCTCCCACTCTGACCTTTCTGTCATGGGCCTCCTCCAGTGCCATAGTGAGGCCCACCACCGGAAATTGGAGGAACATATTTCGCTTGGGCAGCTTGCAGCCCAGCGGTATGAACATTGACTTCTCCAACTTTAGATAGTTCCTCTGTCCCTCTCTTCTTCCCCCCCTCCCAGTTCTCCCACTGTCTTCCTGTCTCCACCTATTTCCTTTCTTTGTCCCGCCCCCGACATCAGTCTGAAGAAGGGTCTCGACTCGAAACGTCACCCATTCCCTCTCTCCTAGATGCTGCCTGACCTGCTTAGTTACTCCAGCATTTTGTGATACCTTCGATTTGTACCAGCATCTGTAGTTATTTTCCTAAACTTGAACGATGATTGTTGTACTCAATGCATTAATTCACAACATTGTTAGGAGAAAGCACCATCTTGTTGAACCACTGAAGCAATGGTTTAATTTGATTGACTGACTTTCTCAAGGATGCTCAAGAATCAAACATGCTCATATAAGGGCGGAATCATATATCGCGCCAATCGCCTAACGTTGGGAACTGTTCTTTCTCAATGTACTTGCAAATATCAGATTTTAACACCACTCCAACAGCTTTATCATCCACAATCATGATCCTGATTCTCTTTCCTGATAATTTTGAACTAAGTTTGTTTTCTCAATCGGCTGCAGCAGGATTTGATCTAATTTGCTGGTTTATTAGTAGAGTATATGACAATTATTCATATCATGCTGATTCAAACTGCTAAACCTGCTCTGATGGTTTTGCAGGACAATGCAGTGAGGTAGCAAAAGACACAGCAAAGAAATCCAGAGGCACTCTAGCAGTTGTCAGTCAGCCAACAGCTCTCCTCAGTATCATAGAGAGAATAAAATCAGCTGATCCTCAAGACACCCAGTTGAAAAGTTAGCGCATTTGAAAATGTGACTGATACGCCTACTGTACCATTTAAAGTTATACATAGTCCTTCTATATACGAAATGCTGCAATGCTACTGTGCCCATAAAAACCACACACCATTATGTTATCATTTCATATGAGAAATGGAATGGAATTATCCAGCTAAATTTTGAATAATTGCAAGAAAACAGATACTAGTCATACAATGCTTAGGGCTATTGTTACCTGAAGGTTTTTGTTTCTCTCATGAGTCACCGATTCCTTTGTACTTAAAATCTGCGAGTGTCAATGTACCCATTCTCGTGAAATAACTGTATCGTCCATTGGGTGTGATGAGCTTTGTTGCTTCCACAAGGTTAAGCAGAAGTTTCCTCAGCAACAACCCAAATTCTTATGAGCAATTGTTACAGTCTGCATTTATCTCCCCAGTTCTCAGAACTATTCTAATTGCCAACATGATCCATGCACTTCTCTGAAACTGCAGCCCTGTTTCGGTGCACAACACAGGCCCATTGTTGTCTTCTTCAACAATCTAAAATCCATCTTCGAAAGTGAACCTTGCCTTTTCTAATATGTAATTTTAAAGCTGAATAAAGCTAAATACCTTAAGAGTACTAACTACTTGTATTAAGTTGTCATTAGATTCAGAAACTTTCTTCCCGATGACAAATTGTGATAGATTCAGGTTTACAGTCTAAGACAGCTTCATAAGTTGTGCAGCATGGTAACAGCCACACAAGGGCATTGGCAAGCATAAACCAAACTGTACTGTGAAATAGTTATTTTCCCTTTCAGCTATTAATACGTCTCCCAAAAATATCACTTGCCATTCATTTCAACCCTTTGCAATTAACTATGCTCCCTAGATTACAATACTGACTAAAAGCTTAAAAAAACCCTCTAACTCATTCCTTGCAGGTCTTCTGATGAACTCTGAGTCAGTATGGTACAGTGGTATCTGAAGTTAAAGTTGAAGTTTAGTTTATTCCCATGTGTGCCGAGGTACCGTGAAAAGCTTTTGTTGCATGCTATCCAGTCAGCAGAAAGACAGTACATGATTGTAATCCAGCCATCCACATTGTACAGATACACGATAAAGGGAATAACATCTGTGCTGTTATTTCTTGCATCATTCTATTAAAATCCAACCATTAGTCAAAAGTCTTTAGTCAAATCTGAAGGAACACAGCAACAAATTGTTTCCCCATTCACTGGCACCACACCTGTTCTCATGCTCCCCCACTTCCCAAACTTCCATCAATTTGACATGTCACTTGCATTCTCTTGAAGGTTCCTTCCATTTCACTATTAATTGCAAAAAAATTCAACCTGACCAGCAACCAGTTTTCTTCGCAGTCTCACTTTTTCCTTCCCATTTTCTCCCACTCCCATCTACCCAATATCTTCTTGTGTACAACCGTCTGTGTATTTTAATCCTCTCACATTGGCCCATCAGTGCCACGCCTACCTAAATAATAGTCCATCAACAGTACCCCAGCAATCTGCATCCTGTATTATCTTTCATGTCCTTTCTCCATTCCCCTCTCCAATGTTACTAAAATATCAATCAAGAAAATAGTTACGAAAAATATCATGTACAAATGACCTGTATAAATGACCTGTTTTCTTTCTCTCTGTATCAATTCTTTCTCTTTGACAGTCCCTCGGGATTGAGGATGACTTGCGTCCACTCCAGTTCTGTGGGTTCTGGGGTGACTGACAGGTGGAGCTTGATGAGATGAGAGGGCCCAATGTTTTTCTTCATTTTACCAGATACATTGATATTGGTTTACAACCTGCCAGGGTACTTGGTTCCTATCAAGAAGGCTTCTCTGTTTATTCAAGTGGTCTTGGACCAGGGTTTACCAGGAGAGTGAGACGGCTGTACTCTTTCAAGGGGGACTTGAAAACATGTTCTGTATCACTCTTAAAACTGGTTGCTGGAATGAAAAGAGTATATGCTCACTTCAGGAGTCCGATGACAGTCATGTTAATGATTTGACCCCATCCATCAAAGTTTGCCAAGCATAATCTTGTTGCTGGGAATATTGCCCTGGACAGGACATTAAAATCAGTTAGTTAATCTGGAGTGTTTAACAGAGATATCATTAGTGGCACTGCCCCAAAGATTTAAGGTGTACTCAGTTTGTCCATGTTACGAAGCACATAGAAAGCAACAATCATGGCTACGTGGCAGTCCATAGCCTGATTTGAGCTCCTGATCTCCAAAAACAACACTCTGCTGATGCTGGAGGTTGCTAACTTACTCTCAATTAGCAAATATAAAAAGTGCTCTTCTATTTTGAGGCTAATACAAAACATCATTTGAACTCAACAGCCTAAAACATGTAAACATTTTTAGCGCAAATCAGACCTGACTGAAAACATGTGACAAATTCAATGCTAATTATTTAGGCAGATAAGAATTCTTGCAAAAATGTTCCAAATAGAATAAACCCTTTCTTTCCTGTTCACAGGAACAATTTTTCTCATAAAATTAATGGGAACGCAGGAAAAGTATTAGCCCATTTAGGCAAATGAACCACGCATGATTGAAATCCACATATCCACAAAGAGCTTCAGTTTACCATCAATTTCAGATTCAATGGGCTGATCCATGCTGCCTCAGACCTGCTCTTTGTGTTTGTCCCTCTTGGATGCCCATGGTCACGTACTAACTAGGGTAATGCAGCTTCTGACATCTGCCAGCCTTGCTGCCATAGGCATTCTGCAAAGCAGAGTGGTCTACAAGCAGCAGCAACAAGGATCCCATCCATGTAGCCCCAGCGGCTTTCCACTGTTTGAAACATTTCCAAATGCTTGAAAAACATTTAAATAATTTGTGAGTTGAAAATAAATAAAAGTTGAACCTATTCATTTTAAATCTGCGATTCAAGAAGATTTTTTCATTCAAACATTTTTAATTAGACAAACAAAAACACTTCTTTAGTAGAGATCACTAAACCCATTCAAATAAATAGGTCATACCCGATCATGAGCCATGGTAGCGAAAAGCTGAGAAAAGAAGGACAAAGTATTACCAGTTCCCAACTCATGTGCTTTCCAGAATGGCCCAAACTCAAGTTACCCAGCTTCAATTCCCATGTACATTATTAGATCCAAACTTTGGAGATCAGGAGCTCAAATCAGGCTATGGACTGCCACGTAGCCATGATTGTTGCTTTCTATGTGCTTCGTAACATGGACAAACTGAGTACACCTTAAATCTTTGGGGCAGTGCCACTAATGATATCTCTGTTAAACACTCCAGATTAACTAACTGATTTTGGCTGCTTTAGTCCTTCCAAATTCTGCTCCCAAAAGGTGTAGGTAAGTGGCCAAGTCATAGATTGCTAAACAAAAATCCAACCCAGGCAGCTCCGTTGGACTGCATTCTCTCCAGTATATCCTACCAAAAGAAAAATGAACTACATCAAATGTAATTTAGACAGAATTTGACACATAATTTTGGATTTAGTTAACATTCCAGCCGTTATTTTAGCTTTTTCTGTGAGTACTTTCTAATGTTCTGTGTACAACCTGTCTCATGGAATAACATAAAATCATGCCTAACTCTCCCTGGAGTTCCATTGCATCTAAATTTTCACTATTTCATTCAAATCCAAAGTGAATAACTTTAAATATGCCTCAGTTGCAATCCATTTGTCACAGGGCAGAAATTAATTTCCGCATTTGCTCAAAGTGTTTCCTTTATTCAAATAAATAGGTCATACCAGATCATGACCCATGGTAGCGAAAAGCTGAGAAAAGAGTGCATACACTTTGAAATAATTATGTTGGCCGTGCAGCATCTCAGAACATACTTTCTATTAATCTCTCTATTTAAACAAAATGGTAACTTACTGATTTAAAAAAACCATAATCTAACAAAATAGATTGTTATTTTAATAAAGCTGCCATAAAAAGCATACAGAAATTAAGAGTTCAAATATTCAAGTAATTACATGCTCATTAACAATTCATTAAAAACATTTTGCTTTTTATCTTTTTAAGTTATGGAGCTGCATGAATTTGGCACACCTAAACATTCTGGTTGACCCTAGGGATTTGTCCTTCTCAAGAGACCTTGGTGCTTCAGTGGTCAATTTAAAGCAAATTTTAAAAATATGCTGCAAATATTTGATAAAAATAAATTACAAATCAACAAAGTGCACACTTTCAGCTAGTGGACAAAGACAAGATTGTCAATGGAAAAATAAATACCTTGAGAGTTTAGAAAATTATTCTTTTGAAACTGAAGACCAATACTCGGTGTGCCCACATCTTCAACTCAGATTAAACATAATTCAAATTTGAAGTGGAAAAGAATCCACAAATGTTAACATGGTTCAGGTATGTTGGCTGGCATGTATAAAATGTGTTGAAATATGTTTAATACCACATTTTATTTTGAAAACATACCTTTTATATACTTTGTGTTAGTTTTAAATAGATCAGTGAGTGCCATAGATCATGTTGATTCCAATTTTCTCAGGTTTTATGATTTGGTTATTCAGCTGATAGGGGAAATATTTTTCACAAGCATTTGCAATGAATATGTCTCCAAGGTAACTGAACTTGGAAAACATTGTATGCCGGTTACCTCTCTGTTTCAATGACACACAACCAATGCTATTTTTATCTAATCAAATAAAGCTGCATATTTATGCAGTGTTCATAAGAAAAATCCATTTGAGAACTAATGGGGAAAAAATATCCTTTAACTAAAGTAATAAAAGACTTTAAAAAGATCTGCGGTCATAGACATGAAAAACACTGTGAAGACGGACTAAAACACAATACACTCAGTTGTTTTAATCATATGGTCCACCCTAATGCATTGTCAGCAATGAATAATAAACTGTTTAAGTGGTCAGTGGAGAGGGCAACTCATGCAGAATCCTACTTCAGTAATCCAAATGAACACACTGGTCTGACTCCCCCCAAATCTATTACAAAACATAATACATGATGCAAGAGTTATTGGCAGATTCACTGTTCTTAATGATGTAGAATACACACCAGTTAAGAAGTGGAAAAGGATGACAGCATGCATATTATCAAAAAGGTTTGTTATTGATAAATACTTCATCATTGGATGCAAGCTACATGCTGTAACAAACTCTCAAAGCTCATAACATCCTTCCTTAGCATCTGTCACTTCCCCCTCGTTTGACACTTGGGTTCTAAGCATCTCAGTGATGTCAGATCCTTTGTTTCTATATTATTAATATCTGAAACAATGGTGAACTTATTTAAAGAAATGCCCCAAAAAGTCTCAATCCCAGCCAACATTTTAATAAAACAGTAGAAGTGGAGCAAAACATGCACATTTTTGAGCTCTTTATTGATATTATTCATTGCAATTCTTGCATTTCAACTGGACTAAGGGGATAAAAATATATTTCAAAAGAGGAAAAATTAAAAAAAAACATTTTAAACTGTCATGAATAAAATGGGAGCAAGGGTGAAGACAAACCAAAACAGACACCAAGTCCTTGCAAATAAACAACTACATTTATTTTTAAATCAAGTTATCGTCTTAATAGATCACTTAACTGTTATTTTACCAGACTTTTTAAGATCATGTAGTGCAAAATTCAAACAAATACAAGAGTATCTCAGGCTCTAAACAACAACAGCAAACCACCCCATTCCTCTCCTCGTGACACTAAAACCAGGTCAGCACCTCCATACCATTGTGCAGAATAGGAGTATAGCACGTCTGCAGGAAGCAGCTAGTGGATTTAATACTTAAAATTAGGTTAAAAAGGGAAGGAAGAAAAGGTAGCTGGAAGTTGAAAAATTTCAGTCCCCAAAAAAAACAAATTGGCAATATTGAGATATAATGAAAATATTACCATTTTAATAAACGTCAATATTTCAGAAGCAATTCATTAGCAATGAGTTTCCATTTGACAAATTAACATGTATAATCTAATACACAACCGTTTTAGTTGAAATCAATAGGTATGACTAAGATGGAACGTCCATATACCCTTAGTGTTATCGTCCGGTTTCCCAATCTGCAATATTGAAATTATTGAGGCTTGTCTGTCGGATCATAGCGCTATTATATTTGATGCATCTCTGCCTTTCTCTCCCGCCAAATCTCATCTCCCTGTTCGTTATTCCCGCTACATAAACTCTTTGACTGCCAGTAAGTTCTCTGAGGCTCTCATAGCTGCCCCCAACATCTGCACTATTGAGGCTTCTCCCCCCATCTCAGCACTGAGGATCTCATCTCTTTATTTAATACCACTTGCTCTTCCATCCTGGATTCTGTTGCTCCTCTTAAAATGAAAAAGCCTAAGCCCAAAGGTCAGCCTTGGCTCAATGACACCACCAGAGCCCTAAGAAGGGAGTGCAGAAAATCAGAACGGAGGTGGAAATGTGATAAGCTTCAAATTTCCTTCAAAATTCTGAGAAACAATCTTCTCAATTACCAGGAAGCAGTAAAGTCTGCGAGAGCACAATACTTTTCCGACCTTATTTCCAAAAACTCTCATAATTCCAAGGTCCTATTTAGCACTATTACCTCTCTCATATGTCCCGCCCCCAGTACCAGCTTAATTGGGTCCCCTGCTAAGTGCGAAGAATTCTCTAAATTTTTCACTAGCAAAGTTGAGAACATTAGAATGAATATTTCCCCTCCCACCCGTGACCTAGCTGTCTCACTGGTCTGTTCATTTAAATTGGACTGTTTCCAACCCGTCACTCTTTCCTCCCTTGCAAAGCTTGTCTCCACTATGAAACCTGCAACCTGCCCCCTTGACGTTGTCCCCACTGCCCTTCTGAAGGATGTCATTGCAATAGCCGATCCCAGCATCCTCTCTATCATTAACAGTTTTCTGGCCACTGGCACTGTTCCAACCGATTTCAAGCACGCGGTGGTCCAGCCCCTCCTGAAAAAACCTAACCTAGACCCCACCTTGCTGAGCAACTACAGACCCATTTCCAAACTGCCATTCCTGTCAAAAGTCCTAGAAAAGGTAATTCTAAATCAACTACTGCCTTACCTACACCAAAATACCATCCTGGAAAGTTTCCAGTCAGGTTTCAGGGCCCACCACAGCACGGAGTCTGCCTTGTTGAAGGTACACAACGACCTGCTTCTCGCCATCGACACTGGCGACTGTGCAACCTTGCTCCTTCCCGACCTCAGCGCAGCGTTCGATACAGTGGACCACACCATCCTTATTGACCGTCTCCGGGACGCGGTTGGCATTGATGGCACTGCCCTGAGCTGGTTCGCTTCGTACCTCAAAAATAGGAGTTTCTCCATCAACATAGGCAATTATTCCTCTTCCCCAGCTAGCCTCTCCTGCGGGGTTCCACAAGGCTCCATCCTAGGCCCCATTCTCTTCTCTCTGTACATGCACCCCTCGGCCAAATAATTCAAAGGCACGGCATTTCTTTCCACTGCTATGCGGATGAAACACAGCTTTATTTCCCCCTGAAACCCAACAACCGGTCAAATTTAATCAGCCTCATGCACTGCCTTGAGGACATAAAACGTTGGATGGCACAGAACTTCCTTCAACTAAACGAGAGCAAGTCTGAGGTCATCCTATTCGGCCCCCCTATTCGGCCCCCCTGACTCCATCAAAACCATAACAGCCTTGGAAGCCTATCCTCCCTAGTCAAATCGCATGTCAAAAACCTTGGCGTGATATTTGACTCTGCATTAAAGTTTGACAAGTCAACGCTGTGGTAAAAGCCAGCTTCTTCTAGCTTCGTACCATAGCTAAAATCAAACCATTCCTCCAGTTTGACGACATTGAACAAATTACCACGCATTCATTTCCTCCCGCTTAGACTACTGCAACTTCCTATACACTGGGATCAGCCAATCATCCTTGTCCCACCTGCAATTGGTCCAAAACACCGCAGCGAGACTCCTGACTGGTACCCGTAAAAGGGACCACATCACCTTGATTCTGGCCTCTCTCCACTGGCTCCCAGTACGGTACAGAATCAATTTCAAGCTCCTCCTATTCACATACAAAGCCCTAAATGGGCTTGCCCCCCCCCCCGATATCAAAAATCTTCTAACCCACCACTTTATCTCCAGGTCCCTCAGGTCGGCCGACTTGGGGCTACTCACTATCCGCGCAGTCTAGGCTTAAGCTCAGGGGTGACCGCGCTTTTGCGGTTGCAGCTCCTAGACTGTGGAATAGCATCCCTCTCACCATCAGAACTGCCCCCTCCATCGACTCCTTTATGTCCAGGCTCAAAACCTATTTCTACTCCCTAGCGTTTGAGGCCCTCTGTGGGGGCGCTGTGAATTGTTTATGCATGTGCTGTTATGTTTGTGTGCCATTGTATGTTCGTTCTTAGTACCTGAACTGATGTACAGCACTTTGGTCAACGTGGGTTGTTTTTAAATGTGCTATACAAATAAAATTGACTTGACTTGATAGCACTCTAGGCAAATGTTTTTTGCTTTAATGATTTTCACATATGTCTCTGTCTTTGTCAGTTCCTCATTCTGTCAGTGAAACTCAGAGTTTTTTTTTTTAGATTTAGATTTAGAGATACAGCGCAGAAACAGGCCCTTCGGCCCACCGGGTCCGCGCCGCCCAGCGATCCCCGCACACTAACACTATCCTACACCCACTAGGGACAATTCTTTTATGTTTTTTTACATTTGCCCAGCCAATTAACCTGCATACCTGTACGTCTTTGGAGTGTGGGAGGAAACCGAAGATCTCGGAGAAAACCCACGCAGGTCACGGGGAGAACGTATAAACTCCGTACAGACGGCGCCCATAGTCAGGATCGAATCTGAGTCTCCGGCGCTGCATTCACTGTAAGGCAGCAACTCTACCGCTGTGCCACCGTGCCGCCCCGTTTTTTCTCATTATCAAGTGTGTCTCACCTTTTCTTTGATTCCACTTGATATTTGCTTAACCCTTTTGTCCTATGGATGGTGAGCGGGGGTGAGGAGGAATGAGTGGACCAGAGACAAATTGGAGAGAATAGTCCCTGAGGAAAGCAGAAAGGGGGGGGGGGGAAGAGAAGATGAGGCTGGTGAGAGATCTCAGTGGATCTTGTGGTGGCAGCACAGGATAATGTGCTGGATTTGGAGTTTGAGTTTAGTTTATTTTAAGAGGGGTCCCCTAGAGGGTACTGGAGGACATTGGTGAGGCCGAACATTGAGGAAACATATGTGCAGGCACTGGCGGGGTGGTGGGGGTGCCTGAAGGAGAACATTTCTGAAGTCCTAGAGTTAATCATCTTGTATCTCCCTCCTCACCACCTCGCATTCATGATTCCATTCCAATAGAGTTCCATTGAATGATTTCCCTCCCGACCAAGTTTGGCAGTACAAATAAAAAAATTATGATTAGTCCTGCACAGATTACTCCACTGTGATCTGTTCCATTACGTTCTAATTTGTCCCCTGTACCAATTTTAGCTTCTGTGCGTTCAAGGCCATTTGAATTATTCATAGAAACATAGAAAATAGGTGCAGGAGGAGGCCATTCGTCCCTTCAAGCTAGCACCGCCATTCATTGTGATCATGGCTGATCATCCACAATCAGTAACCCATGCCTGCCTTCTCCCCATATCCCTTGATTTCACTAGCCCCATGAGCTCTATCTAACTCTCTCTTAAATCCATCCAGTGATTTGGTCTCCACTGCCCTCTGTGGCAGAGAATTCCACAAATTCACAACTCTGGTTGAAAAAGTCCCTTCACAATAGATAATAAATAATTGGTGCAGGAGTAGGCCATTCAGCCCTTCGAGCCAGCACCACCATTCAATGTGATCATGGCTGATCATTCTCAATCAGTACCCCGTTCCTGCCTTCTCCCCATACCCCCTGACTCCGCTATCTTTAAGAGCTCTATCTAGCTCTCTCTTGAAAGCATCCAGAGAATAGGCCTCCACTGCCTTCTGAGGCAGAGAATTCCACAGATTTACTACTCTCTGACTGCAAAAGTTTTTCCTCATCTCCGTTCTAAATGGCCTACCCCTTATTCTTAAACTGTGGGCCCTGGTTCTGGACTCCCCCAACATTTGAAACATGTTTACTGCCTCTAACGTGTCCAATCCCTTAATAATCTTATATGTTTCAATGAGATCCTCTCTCAGCCTTCTAAATTCCAGTGTATACAAGCCTAGTCGCTCCAGTCTTTCAACATACGACAGTCCCACTATTCCGGGAATTAACCTAGTGAACCTATGCTGCACGCCCTCAATAGCAATAGCAATAATTCTCACCTCAGTTTTAAATGGCCTCCCCTTTATTCTAAGACTGTGGCCCCTGGTTCTGGACTCGCCCAACATTGGGAACATTTTTCCTGCATCTAGCTTGTCCAGTCCTTTTATAATTTTATATGTCTCTATAAGATCCCCTCTCATCCTTCTAACCTCCAGTGAATACAAGCCTAGTCTTTTCAATCTTTTCTCATATGACAGTCCCGCCATCCCAGGGATCAATCTCGTGAACCTACGCTGCACTGCCTCAATTACAAGGATGTCCTTCCTCAAATTAGGAGACCAAAAGTGTACACAATACTCCAGATGTGGTCTTACCAGGGCCCTATACAACTGCAGAAGAACCTCTTTATCCTCTCGTTATGAAGGCCAACATGCCATTAGCTTTCTTCACTGCCTGCTGTATCTCCACGTCAACTTTCAGTGACTGGTGTACAAGGACACCCAGGTCTCGCTGCACTTCCCCCTTACCTAACTTGACACCAATGAGATAATAATCTGCCTCCTTGTTTTTGCCGCCAAAGTGGATAACCTCACATTTATCTACATTATACGTCACCTTTGGCAGCTAACACTCAAATCTACAGCGATTGATACCTAGCCTCCACCGGTTCTGGCCTGGCCTACATATAGAAACAAGAACTGCACAGATGCTGGTTTACAAAAATAGACACAGAATGCTGGAGTAACTCAGCAGATCCGGCAACACTCCTGGTGAACACGGATAAATGATGTTTTGGGTTGGGTCTCTTCTTCAGACTGATTGTGCAGGGGCAGCAGGGAAGAGAGAACATATCTATATCCTCTGTATCCATTCCCCCAGTCTCTGAAGCACCTTGTGGTGTTTGAATGTGCAAAATCAGATATAATTACAATTCTTTGCAGCACAAGACTTTACTGGGAGTAAGAAAAAAATATTACAATTGTTACGAAAGTTTAAAGAAAGGCTTTTGTTGCAAGATGATATGATAAAAAAACATTTCAGTAATGGCTCAAAGGAGAAGAATGAGAGGACAATATTTGATAAATTCATCCACTCTGACAAAGATACCGGGTGTCTGTCAGGATATGAACAAATTACCTGTTACTGTTGCCTTCAGTGAGCGTTTCCTGATAACCTCCAGCTCCACTTTCATCAGAAATCCCCAACAGATGTCTGTTGTGGAGGGTGGAACTAACAGAGGTCTGCAGTGCACTGGAATCACTATCCCATATCCTAAATAAAAATAGATAAATGGTTACACTTGTAGTAGTTTAATCAGGATGTTTTACGTCAATTTTTGAGGTAACTGTTCTGCAATTTGCTGTCAGTTCAATTTTGACTTAAAAAGATGAGAAATTAATGAGTAATTTTCTAATATTTTTTCTGTTATTATTAATATCAACCATTCCCTGATTATAATTAATATCTTGAGCCAAGATACAAAAATGGCCTAAAATTGATATTTAAACATCAATATCCATTCTCCAACACAACTGCACAAACTCGCATTGCCATTTGGCAGACTTGACTGATTGCAGTTGTCCAATTATCAATTATTATTTTAAATTATTACCTACATGGGAATTCTCTTCAGAACGTTGAAGCACATTTTACTTTTAAAGCATGCTTCATCAGAAACCACAGGCTCATTCCTTTCAATGTGGGTTTGATTTAAATTCAAATCTAATTTTTAAGAAGGTGCATGATAACACTTTCATCAGAAAATCCCAAAAGATATTCTTTAGCAGTTCCATACTACAAAAATGTTCATACTATATTTCTAAGTTGTTTCATTTCCTTTAAACATGGATTTCAAATCAAGGGGAAAAGAAAAGCATTAAGTATGGATCGAAAAGACTCTACACCACTTTTATCGCCAGAATAAAATACCAGTAAAACCTCAAATGGAAAACTGCAAGTTAGATATTCGAAGGTTGAATGAGGATGCCTCAAAATGTTGTTGCATTATTATTTAGAAATAACATTTGTAAGTTAAATGGTTTTACATCAAATGGAGTTGTACTGTAGCTGACAGTGTTGGTTAATCTGCAAGACAAGGTCTCACACCCAGCACAAAATCTGAAACTACAGTTACAAAGCCTCGCAGCAGTACATTACTGAATGTTAATGCATGTGGAATAGGAAACAAGTCACAAGTCACATTGCAAAATGGCTAGAAAATGGAAAACAGACTTGTGGTTAAAGTCAGTTACTAAGATTGTCAGACAGCTGGGAGCAATATTCCTCTGGGATCATTGCTGGGGACAGTTTCATGCGCTCAAGTTGAATTCAGGAATCACAATTATATTATTGCATTTTGCAAATTATGGCAACTTGGGTACTGTACTTAGTTAATACTCTAGAGAATGGACAAAGATGTTGACATACTTGCCAAATGGATACATAAAGGGCAAATTATTTAAACTTGCTAGTGCATGTTAATAAGGGGCAACCAGAAAGCTAACTGGGAACATAACCTAACTTGGGTAGAGAGCAATCAGAACAATTCATGAAAAATAGTAATAATGCTTTACTAAACCACATAAAAAAGGACAATACATTGTTTCTAGACTGAAATACAATCAAAGAAATACAAAGATCTCCATTTGTGACTTGGATGTGAATGCAGCAGGTACGATAAACACATTTGCAGTTAATATGAAAATCGGTAGTGTCAAAGAAAGTGAACAAGGTTACTAAGGCAACAGTATGGTAGAGATCAGCTGACATGTTGGGTCAATCAACTTTGGTTTGACAAATGGAATTTCATCCTGGCAAGATGCATTTTGGGAGGGTAGGCAAAGGTAGAACATCCACTCAATAGTAGGATCCCAGAGAATATTGATGAACAGTTGCATCTTGAGGTTTGTCCAATTATCCCTGAAAGTAGCATCACAGGTCAATTAGATGCTGAACAAGGCATAATGCAAGCTTACCTCCATTGGCCATGGCCAGAACATAAAAGCCGTGACTTCAAGTTATAACTTAGACATCACCATGGTGAGGGTGTCTAAGACAAGAGGTGAGTGTCAAAGGATTTAGAGGGGATGCGATGGGGGATTTTTCCACAGACAAGGTGATTGGAGTTTTGAATGTGTTGCCTGAAGAGGTAGAGGAGGCAGATATTCTCTCAACATTTAAGACGCATCTGAACAAGTACATAAATTATCACGGCATAGATGGTTATGGACCTAATGCAGGTAAATTGAATCATTGTAGATAAGTGTAATGGGCAGCAGGGACATAATAAAGTAAAGGCTCTGTTTCTGTGCTTCAAAATTATTCAAAATGATTCAAAATTAATTTGCACAGAATAATAGTCTGCACTCATCTGGAGATCTGTGTGCATTTCCCATCTCCAAATTTAAAAAAAACTCGATAGAGAAGGTCCAAAAACAAAAATGACACCAGTATTGTCATATAATGCACATATTGAGAGATTTTAAATATCAAGAATAACCAGGGTGGTATGGGTTTTCCTCTAGCATAGGCATGTTTCCCTTGCTCATTGTTTACTCAGTGTTCAAGAAGTTATTTGCAGAGAAGATCATTACACTTTCAAGTAGACCCAGAACTATGGAAAGGACTAACTACAATGATAGTTATCAATAAATATTGATGCGAGAACTTCATTATTCAGAAAGTAGATGTAGAACGTGCTACCACATGAAGTGGTATACACTGGAATTTAGAAGGATGAGGGGGGATCTTATTGAAACATATAAGATAATTAGGGGATTGGACACATTAGAGGCAGGAAACATGTTCCCAATGTTGGGGGAGTCCAGAACAAGGGGCCACAGTTTAAGAATAAGGGGTAGGCCATTTAGAACGGAGATGAGGAAGAACTTTTTCAGTCAGAGAGTGGTGAAGGTGTGGAATTCTCTGCCTCAGAAGGCAGTGGAGGCCAGTTCGTTGGATGCTTTCAAGAGAGAGCTGGATAGAGCTCTTAAGGATAGCGGAGTGAGGGGGTATGGGGAGAAGGCAGGAACGGGGTACTGATTGAGAGTGATCAGCCATGATCGCATTGAATGGCGGTGCTGGCTCGAAGGGCTGAATGGCCTACTCCTGCACCTATTGTCTATTGTCTATTGTTTATTGAAGTATTTGTGGAAAGGATCCGATACATTTATGAGAAGCTAAAGAGTATGTGAGGATGAAAGGAATCAAAAGGTGCATCAACAGATTAAGACAAATGGTACCAGAAATACAAGAAAAATGAACATTATCATAAATCTGTGGGACCATGTGGACAGTTTCTGCATTGTAAATTCATGTTCTTCAATTTTGAGAAAAAAATACTCTAACCTGCATGGTGGCACAGTGGTAGAGATGCTGCCTTACACTGCCAGACCCGGGTTCGATCCTGACTACAGATGCTGCCTGTACGAAGTTAGTACATTCTCCCCGTGACCCCGTGGGGTTTTCCCCGGGTGCTCTCGTTTCCACCCACACTCCAAAGACATGTTTGTGTTAATTGGCTTCGGTACAAATTGTAAATTGTCCCTAATGTGTAGTGTCTGTTGGTGTAATGGGGATCGCTGGTCTGCGTGGACTCAATGGGCTGATGGGCCCATGTCCGTGCTGTATCTCTAAACTGAACTAAACTGTCTGCAAACAACACTGCATGAATATCAAAGAATATATCTCTTTCATTTATGTAAGTTCTGTCCTATGTAAACGTAGGAATCAAAATTTAGAATAATCTTCCAGTAAACTAGTATTTTAAGGAACTGAAGAAGAATTATGACCCCAAATATCATCTGTCGATTCTTTTCCACACCTGACTTGCTGAGTTCCTCCAGCAGTTTGTTCTTTGTATTTTTTTTACTCCGGATTCTAGTAGTCTCTTGGGTATCCATAATAGGTTCAAAAATGGATTTAGATTTTAGTTAGATGTGCATCAACCATTTGCTCGACTCTACTATGTCTTTTTAGATAGTGAAGAGAAATATCAAAAGTAAAGGACTATGTTTCCCTGCCACTTCACCTTCAACAAATTCTGCTTTAGATTAAAAGATGTTAAAATATGCAGACTATTAAAGTGGAGGGAAGAGAAAAATCAGCAATTCCTCACTGCGTACACTAGTTTTATATTTGGCATAGAAATTGTTCATATTACGCACTTCCCTGCATTGCAACTGATCCTGGGTGTCAATGATCTAAACATGAGAGGCTGATTCTGTCTAATCTAGGAATTGGTGGGTAATTAGTGTCAGTTGGATAAAATATAGCATCCCTCAAACAAACCAATGCGGGATATCAGAGTTGAACCGCACGACGTTTCATGATAGATGGTCCAACTGATCACTGTTTAAAAAGGGGAACACTCAAGCCTCCCAGTTAAAAAAAATAAGTTACTTCTAAATAAATTCCAAGACCACAGGGGCAAGTTTTTAATTGAAAATTACAGCATATGAATTTTACAGTTTATCTCTTGAAGTAACGACTGCTTTTAGCAAAGAACAGACGGATTGCGAATTGCAAATCCTCAAAGGATATTGGCTAATCTGCAGCATCCTGCCTTTCGTAACCTGGGCTTGTGTCTACAAAGTTAGATTTTTGGTTAGATATTGAATGCTCTTTAAATGTAATACAAATGATTTTTAAAATTCATATTTCAGGATCCAGGTATTGCTTGTCCATTGCAAACTGCCTTTAGATTAGGTGGCCTGTAATTTCAAGGGGCATTTAAGGGTCAACCTCATTGATGCAAGTGAAGTTAAATATAGGCTGGACCAGCTGAAGATGGCAGAGTTCCTCCCCCAAAATCATGAATTAAACATACTTTTTTAATTGTGACAATCTAGTTGTTGTTAGTAGTACTCACAGACCAATGTTCAATCCTGACCACAACAACTAAAAGGTTGCATGTTAATCACCTATGGAAAATTAAGTAAATCAGCTATCACTATTAAGCTGTCAATATAGTTCAATGTACCTGAATATAGTTAACAAAAGAGATTGGCAGATAGTTTTTAAGACAGTTCCCAAATCAGGATATGGATCTAAATTAATCAATTCCAAGTGTTCAAACTTACCTTGCAGGGCCATAACTGAGTGCCATAAACACCAACAAAGCCATGACACACGCAGCTCTTCTTCTTGGAGCAGTAACTTTTAATTGCTGATTCTGTTAGATGCAAAATTGTTTTAAATGATTTAGAAGTATAATAGCAGAGTCCAAAAGTACCAAAAGTATCGCCAAACTTTCAAGAGTTCTTGGTTGTAGAAACAAGGAACAGTAAATGATGATTAATCCACGAAAAGACAGGTTTCGTCCACGGAACTCAGCAGGTCAGGCATCATTTCTGGAGAACATGGATAGTTGATATTCCAGGTCTCGACCCGAAACGTCACCAATCCGTGTTCTGCAGAGATGCTGCCTGACCTGCTGATAGAAAACAGTTCCTGCTTTACTCTTCTTCATGCATCAAACTTTATCAGCCCCTTTTATCCCATAGTAACAGCATCAAAAGGCCAAACTAGTTCATCAATGTCCTTTCGGAAAGGAAAGCCTAGTGCCAATTCCGTTTGGCAGATGCACAAATCTGGTCCCTAAGCAGTCTGAAAAAGGGCCCTGACCCAAAACGTCACCCATCCTTTTACTCCAGAGATGCGTCCTGACCCACTGAGTTACTCCAGCACTTTGTGTCTATCTCTGATCCCTCATCCATTGAAATGGCCAAACAAACCCCACCATTGCATAAAGTAATCGTCATCCACTCAGGCCATATTAGGCTGTGCAGTCTTACCAACAATATTCTTTACTGTCTTTGAATATTTATGAACCTACAACAGATGACGGGAGTGTCTTGTGGATGTACAAAATAGCAACAGATGGAAAACATTTCTCAGCTGAGGAAGAAAGGTTCAGTCACAAACTCACTGATTCAGAAACCCAGTCACAGCATTTCCCCTTTTATTTTAGGTGAAATGCCAAAATGATCATTCTGGAAATTCCTCTCTACAGATTTGGGTGAGAGTTACATTTGCATGTCTATGAAGCAGTAGAATATTGTAGTTTAAAAAAAACTGCTGCATTGCAGCTTCTGGAGCATTGGCATGAAATCTAGATTCATGCTTCTATGAATGTGAATCTTCTGTGAAGTGGCTGTCGTTGGACAACTGAGAAAAACTATGCTTTCTTTGTATAACTCCACACTGAAATGCTCCCTTTTCTTGGCCTTCAATTATGTGGGATTTTTTCTAAGCATCGCTTCCCACAAACACCAGAGCACCAACGACATTTCTACCGTCAAACCAACCCAGATTTCAATTCGCCAACAGTCACATTTATCAACTCCCCCGTTCAAACCCCCCATAATGTAGAACACCAACTCTCTAATCTCAACTCCCAACCACATCAGGCACTAATTTCATGACCCCTAGCTAATGCCCAGCAATTCCCCAGAGCACTGAGTCCCCAACTCACCAGAGACTATACATTCTCCCAAGAAGCTGTTGACAGGCAGAAAGGCCAAGAATTCTCAAGGCAAAATAATTGCTACGTATGCGATGTAAATGGAATCATTTTCAAAATTAACTAACAGCATACCAATTTATTTTAGACAAATTGTAAATTTGAAGTGCTTTTGAGAAATGTTTGCCTTTTCTTGATAAAAGATTCCATAGTAAGATTTTTGAATCCAGTGAGATCTGCAGAGAGTTGTACAGCAAACATTTTCTTCCCCAATATTCAGGTACAAACCTGTTCTGGAAATTTACTGACCTCAGACATTAACTCCTGGAGCTGTTTTTGAAGAGAGCCATTTTCATTCTTCAGCTTTGCATTTTCCACTAGTGTAGATTTCAGCCTATGCTCCAGGATCAGTAGATACTCTTTCTTCTTTCTTCTGGAAAGACAAGCTGATTCGCGATTCTTAATCATTCTTTCTTGCCGTCGTAGTGCATTTACCTATTTGATTGCAACAAAAAATGGAAAACAATGAGTCAAAACCAGTTGTATCAATTATTAGCCATCAATTATTAGTTATCAATTTCAATTAATGACTAATTTCAGACAAATGCTGTCAGGCCACAACAGCAGCATCTCCCAAACCTGGAACCTCCCAAACCTGGAACCCCAAGAAGGGCAAGGGCGGATGGTGCATGTGTGGACCACCCGCAGCAGGTTCTCCTTCAAGGTGCACACCATCCTTATTTGGAAATATATCCACACCATCCTGATTTGGACCTAAATCCCGGAACTCTCTACGCAATAGAATTGTGGGAATGCCTTCATCAGAAGAACTGCAGCGTTTCATGAAGGTAGCTCACCCTCATGTTCAAAAGAGCAATAAGGAAGGGGTAATAAATGTTGGCCTTACCAACAATGCCTTGATGTCAAAGGTGAGAAAAATCTAACATTTTATAAAGTCCATGTGCAGCAATTTCATGCCAAATGCAATGGCATCATAACACCTAATTGTTTATCATTTCAAAATTAAGATTTTGGGAAAAATATTCGAAAGTAGTTTAGAATTAAAAAATATGGACCATTAGGGCTGGGGAAATCTGTTGTCCAACATCAGTGTTTGCTTTTGAAACTACATTCACTGGAGAGAAACATTAGCTGCTTCAGCTTTCCTTATTCAACATGTTCATTAAATGAGCTAAAGTTGACTTGGAACATGGCCTCAATGTCAATACATGAGTGATATTTGAGTGCTGTAGATTAATGATTGCAATTAAAGTCACTGTGGTTCTGGAGTGAAGGCAACAAGGGTTAAACAGTTTCCTATATATCTGTCAGATGAGCGCCCCTTCACTGTTGACAGTGAGTTGAAATAATGAGAAGAGAATAATTTGGATGTGTTGAGGCAATGCAGTCTTAATAGCAATGTGATTGGAAATGTTGCGTACCTGTTGGTTAAGGTGACAGCTTTAAAGTCTTCACGTATGAAATGTAAAATGGTGATAAGTCGATAGCCAGAGTTTGCAAGAAACACGGGATACTATAGAGTTACATTCACATTTAATCTAACGTAATGAATTCTGAAGTATATAGACACATCCTATCTTCTCAAGTTCAAACAAATGCCTCAAAACTCATTGGTCGGCGGTTCATTCTACAACAAGACAACGATCCCAAACATCAATAGTCAATAGTCAATAGTCGTTTATTTGTTACATACACATAAATGTGTAGTAAAATGAAACATTACCCGCAGTTGAACAATAAGACCAATAAGATTAATCAATAAAAATGCAATAACACATACAATCACAACTAACACCAAACAAAAAGAAACATCCATCACAGTGAGTCTCCTCCAGTCCCTCCTCACTGTGATGGAAGGCCAGAATGTCTTTTTCTCTTCCCTGCCGTCTTGTCCCGCGGTCAGGCTGTTGGAGTTGCCACGTCGGGGCGGTCGGGGCTCCCGATATTGAAGCCCCCGCTGGGCGGTGAAAAAAAATCCCGCGGCCTATTTCAGGCCGCGCCAGATGGTGAAAGGTCCGTGGCGGGCAGACCCAAGCCCCGCGATTCGGGGCGGGCGAACACGTTGCCTCTGCCGCTGCCGGAGCTCCCGATGTCGGCCCCCATCCAGGGGCCTGCGGGCTTCCGACGTCCACGCGGCCCGCGCCGGAGCCTCCGGAGACGAGTCGCAGCCGTTCCCGCAGCATTCGCAGGCAGCCAGCACCGCAGGTGGTGAGTCCGGACCGCGGGCTCTGCGAACCAGAGACCCAGGTGGTCCCAGGTGCATGGCCGGTGGTAGGCCGCAACGGGAACGGAGACACGGCACAGAACAAAGGTCGCGTCTCCGTTCTGGAGAGAGAATGTTACAGTTACAGTTCCCGTTCCCTCCCACCCCCCCAAAACATAACATACAACACTACATCATATTAACACTACAATTGAGACAAAAACAACAAAAAACACAAAAGACAGACGGACTGCAGGCAAGCCGCAGCTGCGACGGCAGCGCTGGCTCCTCCCAACTGTTAAAGCAACAAAGGAGTTTTTCAAAGCTAAAAAATTGTCAATTCTTGAGTAGCCAAGTCAATCACCTGACCTGAACCAAATTGAGCATGCCTTTTATATGCTGAAGAGAAAATAGGGAACTAGCCCCCAAAACAAGCATAAGCTAAAGATGGCTGCAATACAGGCCTGGCAGAGCATCACCAGAGAAGACACCCAGCAACTGGTGATGTCCATGAATCACAGACTTCAAGCAGTCATTGCATGCAAAGGACATGCAACAAAATACTAAACATAACTACTTTCATTTACATGACATTGCTGTGGCCCAAACATTATGGTGCCCTGAAATGGGGGGACTATGTATAAACACTGCTGTAATTTCTACATGGTGAAACCAAAATGTATAAAAATGTATAACAATGTGCACTTTAACCACATGTGATTTTTTTCTATTACAAATCTCAAATTGAGGAGTACAGAGGCAAATAAATAAATGATGGGTCTTTGTTCCAAACATTATGGAGGGCACTGTATCTGTTGACCATTTGACTTCCATTCACAATCTGTGCAAGTGCACACACCCAAAATATTGAGGGTCACACAACCAGAGGAAATTCAACAGAGCTCATCGCTGATACATTAGAGTAACATTTCCTCAACCTGGATCATGTTGAAGAATCACTGCAACATTCAGCTTGGCAGATGTTAACGATTGTGGTGGTTACAATATGCTGCAGGAACTGTCTACACATGCAATGGTAATGCTGCCACCTATGGACAAGAAGCTACAGAACAAGGATGGAAGAAGAGATTGGAAAGAGTGGAAAAACAAGCAACAATCTGAAGATAGGTCCCGATCTGAAATGTCACTTATCCCAGGGCCGTCTTAACGCATGGGCCTGATGGGCACTTGCCCGGGGCCCCACGAGCATAGGGGGCCCATTTTATCGACCATTTACATTTTTATTCCTGTGAGTAGTTGTCGTAGGGGCCCCAGTACACTGCTTTGCCCGGGGCCCATAATGCTGTAAAGACGGCCCTGACTTATCCGTGTACTCCAGAGATGCTGCCTAACCCGCTGAGTTACTTCAGCAATTTGTGCCTTATTTGTAAGCTAACTTCTGCAGTTCCTTGTTTCAAAAATCTAGATAGTCCCTTTCTGCCTGCATAGCAGCAGTATCCCAATCCTATTTGACAACTATCCTTTAACTTCTTCTGGAACATGGTACTCATGACCACAATCAAAAACAAAAGGCAGCATTAAAAAAACATTCCAATCAAAGTTTTTTAAATTAAATCTTGCCACACTGCACAGTAACATGAAATGATGTGAATTCACTTTGCACCCATTTTCCATTTTCAGGTTATCTCATCAAAGTGCTTCTCAGAGTCTGTGACAATGCATGAGTATAGCTCTATCCATTAAGTGTGCCAGAACTTGTTCTAGCTTTGCCCACTACCCTACTGCAGGTCATATGAGCCCAGTGTCTCACTACATAGTAAACCTTTACCAAGCCTTTTAACTTGTTCACTAAGACATATGATAGCACCAGCTGAGGCTGTGAAAGTAAATATTTTCTCATCATCTGTTTTTTGTTGATGGGCCTCCACCTCGTGGATGACTGAAAAAACAAAGATACAACGGCATCATAAGAGAAGGCAACAAAATTTAAGATGTGCACATGCACATTATCTACTGTTTGCAAATTAAAAGAAGTGTGGGATGAAGATACGAAATGCAGGAAGCTTTAGGTGTAAGAACATCATCAATAGTTTCACAATCCTTTAGCCTCGGCGATGGCACTTCTGATAATGGCTAGCACTATCACTTGAATGGAAGTGAGACTATGAGGATGTGCACACCCTGCCTTAACCTCTATCCAAAGGATGGAACTGTGTCAGCAACTGTTGTGCACGATGCAGTTGTTTCAGGACGATAACAATCTATTAATCAATTCTAAATGTGCTTAGCCACTGGAATTCCAGACTTGGGAAGAGAATCCCAAAGATTAACTACCTTCTGGGGAGGAGTTCATGACTCCTGGGTTGAGACACTTCAGTGAGAGGAAACATCAATTCTGCATCTTCCTCCAGAATTTTACTATATTTCATTGAGATCACCTCTCAGATCTGTACATTAGATTCCTTTTGTGGCCTCATCAAGGACCTATGCAATTGTAGCAAAATGTCTGCTTTCGCAATCGTATCCTCTTGCAGTGTACCATTTGCCTTCCTAATTGATAGCTGATCCTGCGTGCTAAACCTTCCAGTGATTTGTGTATATGTACATCCAAGCCCTGTCAATACCCTTCAATCTCCCAACAATTACAAAATACCTCACTTTTATTTTAGTTCCACCAAAGTGGATGAACTCGGACTTTTCATCATTCTAGAATACAGGTCATGCAAAACATGTATAATGGTTCACAAATAGGCAGTTTCATTTGCCTCTTTCAAGCATGATTAATTACTAATGCAGAAAATTTACAGAGATTAAGAAATGGAAGGTCTTTTAAAATCAAAAATTGAATTTCTCTCATTTTCAATGTCATTAAAATGATGTAATTGAACTGTTCTCCATTATTTTAAACAACGTTAATGTTAAGTGCCTTCCCACCTCTGTCTGCCTTTTATGTGTTGAGAATTAACAGCATTCATTGGCAAGGTTTGCTTCAAATTTCAAACAGTATTTTGGCTTTTGATAACAGCACCAATCATTTTTAAAGGCAGTTTAAGTTACTCCTATCTTCACATGAATAAAATCTTGGGTTTAAACAAACTGAAACAAGTTTTTGATAGCTTCTATCAAACTGTAAAAGATTTAGTTTAAGTTCAAAGAAATATCAATTTTATGCATTGGCAACACAGCCATTCTGCAAAGCAAATCAACTTTTTCAATTTCCCCCTTACAAATTGTAAATAAAGAGATCTCTCTTATTCACCACATACAATAGTTTATTATTATTGGAAATCATAAGCAGTCATCTGTCAATGACAAAAGGCAAGGATGCAAAAAATCCCAATATTGATTGTTCTATGAACCCCCAAGGAAGATGACCAATGTCTTCAGTAATCTGGGCCAGGATTTTTATATTACTATAAATGTGCTATATAGCAAAAACAAGGAACTGCAAACATTTTTGTTTAAACATCGTCTATCCATGCCCTCCAGAGATGCTGCCTGACCCACTGACTTATTCCAGCACCGTGCTTTGCTCAAGATTCCAGCATCTGCAGTTCCTTGTTTTTGTTTTATAGTACATTTTTTGTAATATGAAAGGTGCAGAGCTGGATTCAAGGAAAAACCAGGACCGATCAGAGCCAGCTAAAAGGACCTCAGGCAGGGCGGTGCCTGGTAGGTCTAGTGTTGGCTAGGGAAGGTGTGATCTCCAAGGAGAAACAATGTGGAGAACTATGGAACTAGTAAAACGACTAGGGTGGGCCGTGTATAATATTTTTATGCTTCTCAACTTTGCTTGGCACGGACATGAATTTACACATTCTCGGGAATTGTCACTGGGGAGGGGTGAATAGAGTGGTTTAGTGGGCTGACATAAACTAATAGAGTACACCTTTTATGGAAATAGAAGCAGAAAGATGCAACGGTTTGATCTGATATCCAAAATATGTTTTTCATCTTCAGCTTTCAGAGAAATTCGTCAATTGACCACAGAAATTTTCCTATGAAAGGTGCAAAAACCTCAAGGAAATTAAATTACTCGCGGAATAATCATGTTCAAGTCCAACATCAGAACATGTAAATCTGTCAACCACATCTATTCATTTAGTGGTGCAAAGGAACAGTAGCCTGGATTTTGCCAAGTGGGGCCCTCCATTTGCACTTTTCCCTGTACAGCGTAATTTCCCCTAAAACACCTTGTGCAGCTGTCAAATCTTGAGTCAAATCATTTGGTTTACAGATACAGCTTCATCTGACCTTTAATGAATGCAGGGCCTTCCGTGCCATAATCAGGTTACAAGGATCGGTGAGAATAAGCCTTCATTTCCAACCCCTACCCAGCAAAACTAATGAAAAAATATTTAGTGGATGGCAAACCCATCTATCAAAGATGATATGGCTTTTCAATGTTTTCAAATTCAGAACCATACAAATACACAAAAATAACGTTTATAAAATTATAGTTTTTTGTTAACATCACCTGACAGCATTTTAAGTACTTGACCTGGACAAATGATGATAAATATGTTAATGACCTTTTCTGATGTTCCTTGCTCACAACTGTAAATTCTCTTACCAAATGAACTGTAATGTGAATCCTGGACTGGTATTACATAATTTGTCCGTGTAAACATTGGGTAATTCCTGCAAGCTTGCACTCCACTGTTGAACACATGACGATCTCAAGAATGAGTAGATAAACATATTATGAGCGTTTGATGGCATTAGGCCTGGACACGCTGGAGTTTAGAAGAATGAGGGGGGGGGGACCTCATTGAAACGTACTGAAGGCTTGGATAGAGTGGATGTGGAGAGGATGTTCCCACTAGTAGGAGAGTCTAGGAGTAGAGGTCATAGCCTCAGAATTAAAGGACACTTTTTTAGGAAGATGAGGAGGAATAAGGGGTAGGTCATTTAGATGAGGAAAAACTTTTTCACCCAGAGTTGTGAATCTGTGGAATTCTCTGCCACAGAAGGCAGTGGAGGCCAATTCACTGGATGTATTCAAGATAGAGTTAGATATTGTTCTTAGGGCTAACAGTATCAAGGGGTATGGGGAGAAAGCAGGAACGGGGTACTGATTTTGGATGATCAACCATGATTATATTGAATGGTGGTCCTGGCTCGATGAGCATAATGGCCTACTCCTACACCTATTTTCTATGTTTCTATGAATTTCTTCAGTCAGAGGGTGGTGAATCTATGGAATTCTTTGCAACAGAAGGCTGTGGAGGCCAAGTTAATGGATAGTTTTAAGGCAGAGATAGATAGATTCTTGATTAGTATGGGTGTCAGGGGTTATGGGGAAAAGGCAGGAGAATGGGGAGAAAAGGGAGCGATATATCAG
This sequence comes from Rhinoraja longicauda, assembly GCF_053455715.1. Classification (NCBI taxonomy): domain Eukaryota; kingdom Metazoa; phylum Chordata; class Chondrichthyes; order Rajiformes; family Arhynchobatidae; genus Rhinoraja; species Rhinoraja longicauda. The sequence goes on along the minus strand of NC_135963.1, from coordinate 38,733,403 downwards.
CCGTGATTGAATGGCGGAGTTTACTTGATGGGACGAGTGGCCTGATTCTGTTCCTATCACGTATGACCTGGAAGGAAAACCAAGTAAAATTTAAACCACAAAGTAACAAATTGTGAGGGTCGGAACAAACAGAAAAAGATCCAAGGAAGCAGGCAACAGCAACAGAGGCCAATTCCTTTGCAAGAACCTTTCTCACATCCATCATGCTTCGTCATGAGCACAGTCTTCACCACCTCTTATTGGTTCACATTGGCTTGGATAGTGTGGACGTGGAGAGGATGTTTACATTTGTACGAGAGTCGAGGACCAGACCGCCACCTGAACACAAGTCGTGGTCTGATCAACCACGGCTGGGTCGCCCGGGCGTGAGTGTCTGATGTTGAAAGACCCGAAACACCCAATGACCCCAGGTTACATCACTGATGATGTGTTCAGGAGCATCAAGAGATGTATTTTATCAATAGCCTCAGAATTAAAGGACGTTCCTTTAAGAAGGAGAGGAGGAAAATTTTATGTCGTCAGAGGGTGGTGAATCTGTGGAATGTATTGCCATAGAAGGCTGTGGATATTTTTTTAAGGCTGAGATAGATGGATTCTTGATTAGTTTGTGTGTCGGGGGTTATGGGGCGAATGGCAGGAGAATGGGGTTGAGGGGGAAGAGTTAAATCAGCCATGATTGAATGGCGGAGTAGACTTGATGGGCCGTTTGGCCTAATTCTGCTCCTATCACTTATGAACAATTCACCAAAGTGCAAATTCCAAATCCTCATCATCATTTCTAACCTAACCAAGTTTTACCTATTTTTTCCTGCAACCACACCCAACATCACATCTTAATTCACCTCTTCATTCTTTAACAATGATCTAAAATGTGTCTCCACGTATCTCTATCTCCATTAGTGGTGGCACTGCAAGCACCTTAGATTTCCTTTGAAACATTATGCTGGTCACATTGCTCTCTTACCTCTCAGAGAGTCCATTTATTTGACTGTTTTCAAGCAGTTCTCATGCTTTCTCTAACTGCTGAGCTTTCTTTTATCCAACATAAACCACCTTGCAACACTTTTTGCATGAGTTCATTGTTAAACGAGTTACTATCACATTGCAGAGATTTATTAACCAAATGTGGCATTAAACCAATGAAGCCTTAAAGAGAAATGGTGATGCAGCACAGCAGGATACCCAATAACACCTACAAAATGGAAATTATGTGATTACACTTTGGAAATTTTTTCTTCCCAAGTTCACGAAAAACCCGAAAACCACAATTATGGGAGGGCAGAATTACAGCAAAAACATTGTGTGCCTGGAAAATTGAAAGTTTGTGTCTCCCAAATCACTTGTACAGAAGTCCATGCAAGCTACCAAAATATAACAATTTTGATTTGCCAAACTGAACACAGTTCAATCCACCCTTTGACATAAATGAACTATTGGGCTTATTATGGTGAGGACAGAAACCTTGATAGACAATTAATAAATGCACCAATTATTTCAAAATGGGCCAATTGTTTCAAAACATTTGAACTCCGAAATGTATAAATTCATCCAAGTCCCATCAAACCCACTCCAGTCTCATTCCAGAGATACAGAAACAAAAAATCTAGTTTGACACTCCAGTGAGAGGATCTACTGCAGTGTTGAGCATGCCATTCTTCAAATAAATCATTTAATCTTGACATGTCATGGATTATAGAGTCATGAAGTCAAACAGCACAGAAACAGGCCCATCGTCCCAACTTAGAAACATAGAAAATAGGTGCAGGAGTAGGCCATTCGGCCCTTCGAGCCTGCACTGCCATTCAATATGATCATGGCTGATCATTCAGCTCAGTAGCCTGTACCTGCCTTCTCTCCATACCCCCTGATCCCTTTAGCAAAAAGGGCCACATCTAACTCCCTCTTAAATATAGCCAATGAACTGGCCTCAACTACCTTCTGTGGCAGAGAATTCCACAGACTCACCACTCTCCGTGTGAAGAAATGTTTTCTCATCTCGGTCCTAAAAGACTTCCCCCTTATCCTTAAGCTGTGACCCCTGGTTCTGGACTCCCCCAACATCGGGAACAATCTTCCCGCATCTAGCCTCTCCAACCCCTTAAGAATTTTATATGCTTCTATAAGATCCCCCCTCAGCCTTCTAAATTCCAGCGAGTACAAGCCCAGTCTATCCAGTCTTTCCTCATATGTAAGTCCCGCCATCCCAGGGATCAATCTGGTGAACCTTCTCTGTACTCCCTCTAAGGCAAGAACGTCTTTCCTCAGGTTAGGAGACCAAAACTGCACACAATACTCCAGGTGCGGTCTCACCAAGGCCCTGTACAACTGCAGCAGAACCTCCCTGCTCCTAAACTCAAATCCTCTTGCTATGAATGCCAACATACCATTTGCATTCTTCACTGCCTGCTGCACCTGCATGCTTGCTTTCAATGACTGGTGCACCATGACACCCAGGTCACGTTGCATCTCCCCTTCTCCCAATCGGTCACCATTCAGGTAATACTCTGCTTTCCTGTTCTTGCCGCCAAAGTGGATAACCTCGCATTTATCCACATTGCATTTGCCCACTCTCCTAATCTATCCAAGTCACTCTGCAGCCTCCTAGCATCCTCCTCGCAGCTAACGCTGCCCATGTTGACCAAGTGTGCATCTAATAATGTTATTGAGACAGCATTCTTAAAACTAATCTTGATGAAGTGCCTGTTGAGGCTCTGTTAACTGGCTGGCCAGATTATCTTTCCTCTGGATAAACTAAATGGACACATATGGAGAACAGATACCGTGATGTTAATGCCTTAAGACATCCAAGACAGAAGAATTAATTAAGCAAATAGCCTCAGAATAGGATTAAGAGAAATAATTGTCTAAACAACTGAATCGACAGTACACAAATAAAGCCTGTGATCATGTGATTTCACAACAAATTAACACAATTGGAGAGAAATTAGTCACGGTAGTTTACTTGTGATCGGTTCACTAAAGGGGCTCGACCATCTTGTTTGACCCTCTGCCACCACTCTGCACCATGGGAGGAAGGTCATGCGCGGGGCAAGCCGGGTCAGGCGCCGGTCCTCTCAACGGGGGCGGCGCAATGACAGTTTATTTTAAAGCGTATTTTATAAAGTTTAAAGTAACAAAACTTGATTTATTGAGACCGCGGGGGAATGGTGAGTGGGGTGAACCAAAAATTGTCACGCTATCGTGTGCCGTTTTGGCTGTATTTCGAGAACAAATCTATCCACAAACAAGATGAGAGTTTTAGTAATATAGATTATTCTATTTTTCTCTCAATCACTTAACTGAATTATTTCTTGACATAACTATGCTATTCAAATATGAACTACATTCTGAGCACTGGATAAAGATCATCATTCTAAATTCCCTATTGGATTTATTGGTGATCACTTTCGATACATAGTGATTATTTTGAACACAGACACAACAGAAATAATACTCCATTTTTACTCTGAAACCCATTCATGATTTTACAGACAATGAATCGGCTGCAACTTGCGAGTGACGCTGCAAAGTTCAAGTAGTTGTCATTTTAATTCTGTGACTAGACTTGCAAATCTGATCTGCACGTTCTCAAAAGCCTGTACCTTTAAATCATAATATGAAGATGAAAAATGTGATTTGTTCCATGTGTGGAGTAACCAAGTTCATCATATTTCTTTTAGCTCTATTCCTTTAGACCTTTTTATTGGCCTAGTTAAGATGCATGGCTATTTATAATGATTTAAAGTCTGCATCCCAAAATATTTTACACCCCATTTATTCTCTTAATGTATAAAAAGTGTGGGGTTCCTCAACTGTCCTATTCAAGCGCTTCACTTCATAAGCTGATGACAGTATAACGAAGTAATAAGAGCCACCACAACACCAATTACTTTTATCTATGGCACAGTTGTAAAGCTGAGAGAACTGCTACCTCACGTTATCAATGACCTAAATTCAATCCTGACCTCGGGTGCTGTTTGTATGGAGATTGTACATTCTTCCTGTTACCACATGGGTTTCATCAGGGTGCTCCGGATTCCTCCCACATCCCAGACCTGCGGGTTTGTTGGTTAATTGATCTCTGTAAATTTCCCCTTGTGTGTGGGGAGTGCATGCAAAATTGGGATTACATAGACCTAGTGTGAACAGGTCGGTCGGCATGGACTCGGTAGGCCGAAGGGCTTGTTTACTTGCTGCATCTCCAAAATACACTAAACTACCTATCTCAAGCTGATACACACAAGTAATTTGCATCTCTCCATTTCCCAGTTCGACCATGGGTCACAGACATGAAATCTTGACTGATCCTCTTTCCACATATACTGACTCATCTTCTGAGTGTTTTCAGCATCCACATTTTCTTTTACTGATTCTCACTTACAGACTTGGAAGCTGAATGCTCCCTGCCATTTAACACAATGAGGGAGATCAACAGGTCCATCTCTAGTCTTCATATCAACACATGATACACATCATTCAGTGCTGAAAGAGTGGGAGATTTCATTCTTTGTAAAGTTGCCCAAATTTTCATAAATCACAAAAGAATGTCCATCCATCAAAATGCAATATTTCACAATTGAATCTTGGGTTTCAGGCATGGCTTCACATTACGTCAGCTAGGGGATACATGCAATGATCAAATGCCTTGACTTAACACACTGCCTGCTGACAAGAATCAGAATATGATTGCAAAGGACTCGAATGTAGTTTTTAATCAATGCACCATTGTGCTGACTTTTTTAACCTGTTCATTGCCACGATTTTTGTTTCACTTGTATACTCTGACCCGAGAACACTTGGGGATGGCACTGAACAGGCAATCAAAATAATAAAACTACATGACATTTCTCAATTAATGATGCACAGAAGAGTTAATCTTTATTTCAGCATGCATCCAGAACCTCTATTTGTCCATCTCTTTGACAATACATATGCTCGAGCAGTTTGTGATCAAGGTGGCGGTGTTGCTGGGCCTTTCAAAGAGTATTAAGGTGAAAAAATCCCCAGGGGCCGATGGCATCTATCCAAGCTTATTGAGAGAGGCAAGAGAGGAAATTGCAGGGTCCTTAACAAATATTTTTGCATCTTCTCTAGCCACAGGCGAGGCCACAATGGACTTCAGAGTAGCCATGTTGTTCATTTGTTTAAGAAGTGAAGAAGAGATATTCCAGGGAATAATAATGCAAGAAGTCTTGGTGGACTTTGGTTAGACCGCATTTGTAGTCCTGTGTGCTGTTCTGATTGCCCCAATACAGGAACAATAGACAATAGACAATAGGTGCAGGAGTAGGCCATTCAGCCCTTCGAGCCAGCACCGCCATTCAATGCGATCATGGCTGATCACTCTCAATCAGTACCCCGTTCCTGCCTTCTCCCCATACCCCCTCACTCCGCTATCCTTAAGAGCTCTATCCAGCTCTCTCTTGAAAGCATCCAACGAACTGGCCTCCACTGCCTTCTGAGGCAGAGAATTCCACACTTTCACCACTCTCTGACTGAAAAAGTTCTTCCTCATCTCCGTTCTAAATGGCCTACCCCTTATTCTTAAACTGTGGCCCCTTGTTCTGGACTCCCCCAACATTGGGAACATGTTTCCTGCCTCTAATGTGTCCAATCCCCTAATTATCTTATATGTTTCAATAAGATCCCCCCTCATCCTTCTAAATTCCAGTGTATACAAGCCCAATCGCTCCAGCCTTTCAACATATGACAGTCCCGCCATTCCGGGAATTAACCTAGTGAACCTACGCTGCACGCCCTCCATAGCAATGTGGAGGGTTGAAGAGGTTTACTAAAATGCTGCCTCAATTAAAGGGTATTTGTTATGAGAGCTTGGACAACCTTGGATTGATTTTGTTTGCAGCATTGGAGGCTAAGGGAAGACCTGCTAAAAGTATACAAATTTATGGGAGGCATAGAAGAGGTAAATAGTTACAGCCCTCTTCCCAGGATGTTAATGTCAAAGATTAGAAGGCATACCTTTAAGGTGAAAGTGGCAAAAGAGAAATCGGGGCAAATTCTTTTTTTTACACACAGGGTGCTGGGTGCCTGGAACGTGCTGCCAGGGGTGGATTTTGGATGGGCACATGGAAATGCAGAGAATGGAGAGATATGGATCACGCGCTGGCAGAGGTGTTCAGTTTAACTTGCCATCTATAGTGGGCCAATGGGAATGTTCCTGTGCTGGACTGTTTTATGCTCGAATAACAACTAGCTTTTCAAACCTTTCCCGGAAAAGCTTGTAAATACAGTTTTTGAAGGAAAAGGTTTAAGAAGTTTCTGGTTACACATTTTGAGGTTCACTGGAATAGAAGTAACAGACTGAGCAGAGGACAGCTCTGTTGGAAGAAACATTTACACAGCAGTAAAAACATAGTAATACTGTATAATTTTGCACAAATATTGTGTTTTATATACACAATACACATTATTGTGTATATTACAGTCTGGTACCTTTCGGGTTCTGTTCATGTTACAGTTGTGCTAAGGTATATAGGTAGAACTGTAATATGTATCTGAGAAGTGTCTATTCTTGTACTGACCATGCAGGCGGTATGTTACACCCAATTATTGACCCATCCCAAAAAAGCACTACACCAATGCGCACCTCCACTTCCTGCACCACCCCCTATCCCCACCCGTTCACCAATGAGAGCAATTCGAAGAGTTAAAAGTAAATTGACAATTGTGCCCCAGGAAATCGATGACAAAATTGCAAAGTGTGTAATAATTAACAGTCATGTTATTTATTTATATGCAGATAGACAGGAGGAAGCCAGAGCAGAGCATAAACACTTGCATGGACTGGCTGGGCCAAATGGCTTGTTTCTCTGCCATGTATCCATGTAATCTGCCTGTCACTCCTCCTAGTTTTTAAATCTTGTGGAAACAGTTAGACGCCCAACTTAGGCTTTTGCCAGTAATTGTTCTTGCCAGTATAGTGCTTTATCCATTGTAGAATCACACAAGTATTCAGTTGACGACAAATAACAAAGAAATTTCAATATTTATTTAGCAAATTAATTTATTATTTTGATACCAATTTGTTCAGTCCTGCTTTCATTATTCTTGCTCTTCTTTAATGACTCAGGGAAGGTAACTAATCTCATCTGATCACATCTCATAAATGGAAGGTATTTATTTCACAAAATGCTGGAGTAACTCAGCAGGTCAGGCAGCATATCAGGAGAGAAGGAATGGGTGACGTTTCGGGTCGAGACCCTTCTTCAGTCTGACCTGACCTGCTGAGTTACTCCAGCATTTTGTGAAATAAATACCTTCGATTTGTACCAGCATCTGCAGTTATTTTCTTACATCTCATAAATGAGTCACTGATGTTTATTAGAGCTCTTTCTTGCACTGGAAAACATCCAGCAGCTCACTTAGTCCATTCACCATCATGAGTAGCAGATGGTAGCAGGGATTGTGAAATACAATTTTTAGGAGACATCGAATCCACAGATTAGACAAGAAAGATACAGACTTCTTCCTCAGCTTTAAAAGCACTTTTGCCTGCTTTTGATGCATTTCCATCTTCTAATGTTGCTCTTGCATCGATTTTAGGCATTCCAGCTAACTTTTTAAAAAATACAAGAACATGAAAATGACAGCTGAAAATAATTAAATTAATTTGTACCTTTTCCACAAGGCATGACATGGACGCAGAATTAGGCTATTTATCAGCCCATCAAGCCGACTCTTTACGTTTTATGTAGAAAGACGGGTCTCAACCCAAAACATCATCTATCCTTTTTCTCCAGAGATGCTGCTTGACCCGCTGAGATACGCTGTTTGTAGTCGCCAAGTTTTCCAACACTCAGAGTCAAGAGTTCTATCAGCATTATAATTTATACAATATGTTTATGACCCTCACCGATTTATCATGTGATAATTGTCTCCATCACTCGGTAAATGCTTCCGTAATCTCTCAAGCAGCTTGGTCTGATTTAAGCAGCCCACCTCAAGACTTACACAGCTCTCCCTGTCCATCATATCCCTCTGTGGGAATAACCATTATTCTCAGAGCCGGCCTGGGCTATTCTGCTTTTCCATTTTATTCCACGGATGGACAACTTTTCTGGAATGGCAGTCATCAATTAAATACTCCAAAGACGTACAGGTATGTAGGTTAATTGGCTGGGCAAATGTAAAAATTGTCCCTAGTGGGAGTAGGATAGTGTTAATGTACGGGGATCACTGGGCGGCACGGACTTGGAGGGCCGAAAAGGCCTGTTTCCGGCTGTAGATATATGATATGATATGATAAATCTTTACTAAAAGCATATATGAAACCAAGATCCCTTCCTCAAAAACCATAGCTAGTACCAAACCAGAAGGCATGATCTCGAGCAATTACCATGATTTCTCGTCAGCTCAGAGATCTGGACATCTTGGCGTCAGCCACACCCAATCTCTGCAAATCAGAGCATGTCACATTTTCCAGGCCCAAAGCCAACCAGCCAACTGTTACTTTATGGCTCATCTTAAATAAAAAGGATTGAAAAAGACATGGGTGATTATTTTCCTGCTTAATTGTCAAGAATAGTCTTTTCATGTCAATAAAGTCAGATATGCAGAAAACACCTTCAGGTCACTTCATCACCACTAATTGGAATATATTGTGGCAAGGTTGAGGGAGTTTACTTGATGAGAGAAAAATACTGACATCACATTATGATACTTTTTAATTATGATATCTACTATTGGCTATGCTTATGGGAAGGTTTTGCTCGCTTACTTCATGGCTTAGTTCTCACAAACCAGGCATGTGTACATGTCAAGATCTGGATAATTTTTGCATTTCCACTTCTCTCTGGAGTACAAAAGATTTTGTAGTAAAAGAATATATCTTTGCACAACCCACCCATTTCCCTCATATCAATTGCTTCCCTCAGGACTTACAGATAATAGAACAGCCATTAAAATGCATCAGTGAAAAAGGCAGCTGATGAGATATATTTAAAAAATGCATTGCAAATTCGGCTCTTATAATGCCAACACAATGAGAGTAGTCTCATCACTTTGGGATAGAAATGCCTAATGAACCAGTAAGTTTTCTACCTCCATAACACAGACTCAATCCATTATTTTAACCCATTGAAATCTGCTCTCGCTGAGATCACTGTGCCTTCTTTACAATGTAATCAGTAAAATCAGCGTTTGAGCTGAAATTTGAAGACCTCCTAGAAAACCAATTACAAAAAGTTTTTTTTTTTTTTAAATCCCAACTGCAGCCATGCATATTGGCAAATGGATTGGGAGAAATTTTCTATGAAAAACAACACAGATGGTCACGGACACAAATTAGTCTTACCCTTTATTCCCTGTTCAATTCTACAAAACTAAACTAGAGGAACATGCAAAAGAAAACCATCAGTGTACTCAGGCAACATGCCAAATTAAACTAGTTAACTGGCGAACCAATGCACGAACTTCATATCAGACTCGTTACAATTCCAAGTATTCAATAGAGCTGAGCACAAAACTATCTAAAAACTAATGGGGTCTATTGCAAAGCTCATATTCTCTGATCCAGACATGTCAAACATGGTCTTTCTTTTTTAATCTTTATATCTTTATTGTCATTGTACAGGGGTACAACGAGATTGGGAATGCGACTTCCATTCGATGCAATAAATTGACTACTCCCACTTCCTCCAAACCAGAGGCGTAGCTATGGGCACTCGCATGGGCCCTAGCTACGCCTGCCTCTTTGTCGGGTACGTCGAACAATCCCTGTTCCAGACGTACACTGGCACCATCCCCGAACTCTACCTCCGCTGCATCGACGACTGCATTGGTGCTACCTCTTGCACCCATGCAGAACTCACTGACTTCATACACTTCACCTCCAATTTCCATCCTGCCCTTAAATATACCTGGACTATCTCTGACATCTCCCTCCCGTTTCTGGACCTCACCATCTCCATCACAGGAGACTAGTGACGGACATTTACTATAAACCCACTGACTCGCACAGCTATCTGGACTACACTTCTTCCCACCCGGTCCCCTGCAAAAAGTCTACTCCCAATTCCTCCGTCTACGCCGCATCTCCGCCCGGGATGAGGTGTTTCACACTAGGGCTTCCGAGATGTCCTCGTTCTTCAGAAAACGGGGCTTCCCCTCCTCCATTATAGATGAAGCTCTCACTAGGGTCTCTTCTACATCCCGCAGCTCTGCTCTTGCTCCCCCTCCCCCCACTCGCAACAAGGACAGAATCCCCCTCGTTCTCACCTTCCACCCCACCAGCCAGCGGATCCAACATATCATCCACCAACATTTCCGTCACCTACAACGGGACCGCACCACTGGCCATATCTTCCCATCCCCTCCCCTCTCTGCGTTCCGCAGAGACCGTTCCCTCCGTAACTCCCTGGTCCACTCTTCCCTTCCTACCCAAACCACCCCAACCCCGGGCACTTTCCCCTGCAACTGCACGAGATGCAACACCTGTCCCTTTACCTCCCCCCTCAACTCCATCCAAGGACCCAAACAGTCTTTCCAGGTGAAACAAAGGTTCACCTGCACCTCCTCCAACCTCATCTATTGCATCCGCTGCTCTAGATGCAAACTTATTTACATCGGCGAAACCAAGCGCCGGCTCGACGATCGCTTCGCTGAACACCTGCGCTCGGTCCGCATTAACCAAACTGATCTCCCGGTGGCCGAGCATTTCAACTCCCCCTCCCATTCCCAGTCTGACCTTTCTGTCATGGGCCTCCTCCAGTGCCATAGTGAGGCCCACCGGAAATTGGAGGAACAGCACCTCATATTTCGCCTGGGCAGTTTGCAGCCCAGTGGTATGAACATCGACTTCTCCAACTTTAGATAGTTCCTCTGTCCCTCCCTTCCCCTCCTCCTTCCCAGATCTCCCTCTATCTTCCTGTCTCCACCTATATCCTTCCTTTGTCCCACCCCCCTGACATCAGTCTGAAGAAGGGTCTCGACCCGAAACGTCACCCATTCCTTCTCTCCCGAGATGCTGCCTGACCTGCTGAGTTACCCCAGCATTTTGTGAATAAATTAATTAGCTAATCAACTGAAATTTAGACAACCCAGAGAAACAAAATTAGAAACAGTTAAAACAGTATAAAGTGCAAATAGGTCTGTGCCGGGTCGATGTGCGACGTGACCATCTGAAGGAGACAGTTCATGGGGGGGGGGGGGGCACTCAGCAGCACCGGTTCAGATCAGCTATGGCTCTGGGGATGGAGCTGTTCCTAAGTCTGGAGGTGCGGGCGTAGAAGGACTTGTAATATCTGCCGGATGGTAGAAGTTCGAACAGACTATTGCAAGGGTGTGAGGAGTCTTTATGAATGCTGGTGGCTTTCCTGAGGCATCGTGTATTGTAGATGCCCTCCAAGGCTGGAAGCTGCATCCTGATAATCTTCTGAGCTCTGTAGACAACCCGCTGAAGAGCTCTCCTCTCCGCCTCCTTGCAGCTGAGATACCACACATAGATGCCATGCGTTAGGATGCTCTCTGTGTAGTGGTAGAAGGTCGTCAGCAGCTGTTAGGGCAGACCAGTCTTTTTCAGTGTTCTTAGGAAAAACAGTCGTTGCTGTGCCTTCTTGACCAGCGCAGCAGTGTTAGTGGACCATGAAAGGTCCTCCGAAATGTGTGTGCCCAGACACCTGAAGCTGGACACTCTGTCCACACTGTCCCCGTTGATAGAGATCGGAGCGTATTCCCCATTATGTGACCTTGTGAAGTTGATGATCAGCTCCTTGGTCTTAGAGGTGTTTAGGGACAGGTCGTTATCTGAGCACCAGTCCGCCAGGTTCTGCACCTCCGCTCTGAAGTGTGTTTTATCACCGTTGGTGATCAGCCCGATCACCGTTGGTGATCAGCCCGATCACCGTTGTGTCGTCTGCAAACTTAACAATGGTGTTGGTGGCGAATGCAGGAACACAGTCGTGTGTGAAGAGGGAGTAGAGCATGGGGCTCAATACACAGCCCTGTGGTGTGCCGGTACTCAGGGTGATAGTGGAGGACAGGTGCGGGCCCAGTCTCACTGCCTGCGGTAGCTCCATCAGGAAATTCAGGATTCAGTCGCATAACGACGACCTGAGGCCTAGCTGGTGGAGTTTGGTGGTGAGCTTGGAGGGGATGACTGTGTTGAAGGCAGAGCTATAGTCTATGAATAGCATCCTCACGTACGTGCCCTGTCTCTTCGGGTGAGTCCGGACAGAGTGAAGAGCCAGAGAGATGGCGTCCTCTGTGGATCTGTTTGCCCTGTATGCAAATTGATGCGAGTCCAGTGAGGCAGGGATGCTGGATTTGATGTATGAGAGGACCAGCCTTTCAAAGCACTTCATGATTATAGGAGTTAGGAGTCGGTGATTTTTGTTTTTTTCACTGTGGTAGCTGACTTCAGGCACTTGGGGACCGTTGCCAGAGATAAAGATAGGTTAAAGATCCTGGTGAATACCTCAGCCAGCTGTTCAGCACAGTCCCTAAGTACCCTTCCTTGAACTCCGTCCGGGCCTGCAGCCTTACGTGGGTTGACCCTTCGCAGAGCGCGCTGTACACCCTGTGTGCTCAATGTTAAGACCTGTCCCTCCGCCATGGCCGGGGTTATTCCATTCATGGTGGTGTTGCCAGTTTCGAAGCGGGCAAAGGTGTTAAGCTCGTTGGCCAGTGTGACATCACTGTGGGGGCAGGCAGGGCTGCTCTTGTAGTCAGTGATGTCCCTGACACCTTGCCACATGCTGTCATATGTGATAAGCATATATTATTTACCATAAATTATTGACCAATATCAAGAGTTGAAGAACACAAATTGACAATACAATGAAGAACAAGAGAACATGATTTGATTTTTTAAATTTGTTCATTTCCAAAAGTGCCTCATCGCATTTTCAAAAGCTGCTACAGAAACACACCACATGTAACTTAAAATCTACTTTCTTGATAATGTTTCTGGTTGGTGGCTTGGCATTTCATTTTGCTGGTTTGACAGTACACCCTGCTCGTTCTTTCTTCTTCCAAACCACTTTGTAATCTCTTATTTGTAAATAGAGAATAACTGTCATCACAATTAACTGAGCAGCTGAGCAATTGTCACAAATTAGTGCAGCGTAACAGTATACCCAAATCTCCAGCAAATACTACAGCAAAACATCCAAGCTCCTGTCTGGATGAAATGCCCAAATTCGGATGCCACACATACAACATTCACTGAAACTACTGCTTCATTTTCAAACTGAACAACCTGACCCACTGCATCGGGCTCAAAATTTTAAAATCAGAACACAATTGATAACATTCATCCCTCATCTGGTTTTCTTCATGTTTTCTCTACAAATTCCAAAATTTGGCAGTCTTAGATCATTTAATTGCTAATCAACCCAGAGGGCGGCACAATGACTAAGATAGAACAAGCGTGAATGGGCGATCAATGGTCAGCATGGACTCACTCTGTGGGCCAAAGGGCCTATTTAGAAACTAAACTGTATCTAAACTAAAAACTAAACATGAACTGAACATGAACAGTAGTTTGGTCTGAACATGTATGTAAAACCTGCATGACACAATTAAGCATTGAAGAATCAAACATTACCAAATAAAACTCTGCTTCAGAGGCCTACGCCTCAAAATTCAGGTTTGATTTTCATTGCAACTGCAAAAGGCACCATTTCACATCATTGCCACTGAAGTAACAGAAATGCATGTACTAATTTAGCTTTTCTTTTCCAATTCTCATATGTCCATCAGTTTGTTTTTAAATCAGTTTTTAAACTTGTACAATAAAAACACTTCCAAGAACAGAAAAAACTGAAATGTTCAGAACATCCATCAAAATATATTTTTCACAACACTTTTGTTTACCAATGAACCTCAAATATTACAATCAATGCGCTAGTTCAGCTGTATAAATTATTTGACATGAGTCAGGAAGAGTTATGATGAAAAACTATCCTTTGATGATACTTATCGCCTTTACTTTCATTACTGTTTTCATTTCCTTTGGTTCCATTTGTCCCCTCCTTCAGTTTTTCCTTAACCCTTTCATAGCCTTGTAAATACTCTTGCACATTCCTCTCTCCAAATTTTTTACATTCTTATTTTTGTGCTTTTCCTTTTGCTAGGTAACTTCTCGGCAGCAGCACCATGATTCACTGTGGATTTGAACAGATATCTCAGGGAATGTTTCTGTGCTATAAAACTCTCGGACTCCATGGGAGATAACACAGGAAATATAACCCTCTTTCGCAGACAGGGTATTAAGTTTGCATAAAATGAATTACCATCGGCGTGGAAGGGATGATTTAAATTGACGATTCATAGCTCAAAATGAATACCCTTATGTCAAAAAGAAATACCACCACCCACATCTGAGTTTTATACTTTCATAAATGATCTGGTAACAATACATCACAAAACCATGCGAATAGATAAAATCAACTTTGAATTAATTTGCATTTATTTTAAGATCCAGATTGTACTAGATTGTCATGTTTTCACTTAAGATTTATTCAGCAATCAGACAATAATTCCAAAATTAGTAGTCTGCAAACCTTTGGGTTCACTACATTTGAACAGGACATCCATTGGTAAATTTAAAAATAAAATAGCATCTTAATTTGAGCTGTTTGAAGGCCCAATAGCTGTAATCCAGACAATTGGCTCTCGCCTTTATTTCCAGGCAAGTAAAAAGTAAAATGGGTTAATAATTTTAAGCAAGATTCAAATAAATCCAATTGAGAATTCAAACAGATTTCTTTGCCCAGAGGACTGTTAGATCTTGTTACTGCAAAATGCAGCTGAAGCCAAATGGTATGCATGTTTTAAGACCCATCCTTGTAAAAGGAAAAGAAAGAAGGTTATGTTAGTGAAGAGACATTGGGGGTGGAGGATTCTTTTTGAGCAGGTTTGGACAGAGCAATCACATCACCTCCATTTGTGCTTGCACAATATATGCAATCTGCAAAATTCATCTGCATAAAATATGTCAGCAATTGTAGAAAATAGCCTGGTAGATACATCGCCGAACCCAAAAAAATCAATTAGAAAATAAAGTGAAACTTACATCTTGCTTCTTATTGTTAATCCCAGTTGGAATGATTGCATTTGTCACTGAAACGTTTTCATTCATTGTGCTGCTGTTGGCAGGCGTCAGGATTCTGACTGGCACTGTGCCCACGGGACTGGTCCCTCCATCCACATTTATCACAGGATGAGAATTAAGACTACCTTGCGGCTGAAGCTGCACCACTGTAGGCTGAGAAACCACAACAGGATGACCTAAGGAGAAGACAAACCAAATGAACATCGCCAAACAAGCACAATTTTTTGATGCACCAATTCTGTTCTGAAAGCCGGTATTTTCCATTTTGAGGGAATCAAGAACTTATAGACAATAGACAATAGGTGCAGGAGGAGGCCGAGCCACCACCGCCATTCAATGTGATCATGGCTGATCATTCTCAATCAGTACCCCGTTCCTGCCTTCTCCCCATACCCCCTGACTCTATCTTGAATGCATTCAGAGAATTGGCCTCCACTGCCTTCTGAGGCAGAGAATTCCACAGATTCACAACTTAATCTAATCACATTATATTTAAACTAATCAAAATAAGTTTGGCAAAAATCAGTATGAAAAAAATTCTAAATTAAATAATTGAAAATTGAAAACATTTTCCAATCAAAAGCTGAGTTAATGCAGGCAAAAGATTCACACTGCATTCATAATCCAAAATGAAAATTATGAGTTGGTGATAACCAATTACCTAAAATGTACTCACATCACTGCACATTTAATTAAGCATGATGAAACATGGTTCTAATATTTAGAAGATATTATTTTGATGTAAATGACTGCATTGTAGTTTCTGACAGTTCTATTATTTTAGAATGAATTCTGTTAATCTCCAAATTCTATTGGTCAAACCTGCTACAGTCACAAAGTTATGGAGCAAAAAGAATAACAAGTACAAACTTGCTCCCCACAAATCCCTGCAAAAAACCTACATTTCCAAAAAAAAAGTTCAAAATAGAGAATAAATGCACACCGATACACAGGACATTTTGAAATTTGCAGCCTTTGGTGTCACACATTCCAACAAAGTGCACAATTTCTGTGAAAAATCTTTGTTTATTTTACAAAACAATGTTTTAAAAATATTCTTCATTTCAAGAGTGCATCAGCTCAAAATTGAGATTTACTAGTTTGCTGTGGAATTATTGCTGCAAAGTATATATATTGGTCCACAATCATTTGTAAATTCATTGTGCAATGGATTCTACTTTTCTGCTCCAAGCAGAAGTAGGGGCATATTCTTTAATAAACTGCAGCAACAATTTTCACATGGTTTCAAATGGTGTTGGACAGCCTTACTGGTAGTTAACCTGTATTGACAATCCTCTCAGGTTATAAACACCTGATTTAATAACAGCCAGTAAATGCAAATGAGCACATGGGGACCAAGCGCAGGCTCTGCGATCGTTTCGCTCAGCACCTCCGCTCAGTCCGTCGTAACCAACCTGATCTCCCGGTGGCTCAGCAATTCAACTCCCCCTCCCATTCCGACCTTTCTGTCCTGGGCCTCCTCCATTGTCAGAGTGCGGTCCAGCGCAAATTGGAGGAACAGCACCTCATATTTCGCTTGGGTAGTTTACACCTCAGTGGTATGAACATTGACTTCTCTAACTTCAGATAGTCCCTGCTTTCCCTCTCTATCCCCTCCACCTTCCCAGTTCTCCAACTAGTCAACCTGTCTCCGACTACATTCTTTTGTTCCACCCCCTCCCCTGACATCAGTCTGAAGAAGGGTCTCGACCCGAAACGTCACCCATTCCTTCTCTCCAGAGATGCTGCCTGACCCGCTGAGTTACTCCAGCTTTTTGTGTCTACCTGGGAGATGGGAATGATGCATTAGCAACTGCCAAGGGCTGCAGGCATCTTTTGTCAAGTGGGAACTCGGGTCTTGGAAATATCTGAATGTTTAAGTTAAATGCACTGTGTTAACAATACCTTGCCTTTGGTAAGCCCGTGCTTTTAGTTAAATATACTGTAGGGTGGCTCATTTACGATTTGTGAACGGATTGGGTTACAAACAATACTCAGAAACAGAACATAATGTTAACCTGGGGATGACCCTAAATTATTTATTCATGAAATAGTATTTTCTAAAATGATCATTCCATGGCATACAAGCTCAATTTATTGATAACAATAATTCTTTCAGTCAGCTTCCAAGTTCGAGACAATTTCACGATGTGAGAGTATCATCAGCTACTCCCTCCTTCCCATACAATACATCACTAACACCGTTGGTGGGTCAGAACCAACCTGGGATAAAGATAAATCAATCTGGAATATTGATTGTCACATACATTTCTGCAAGTATGAATATGCAAGGCTTTTGCTCAACTTCCTGTAGAGCAATTCCCCAACAAAATATTCACAAGAAGAATTCTGCAACGTTAACTGGACTCAGTGTGACTTTGACATGATGTCAAGAAATTTCTCCAGTTTTATTCTTATTCCATTTTTTATATAATTGCGTAACAGCAGTTAAGAGTCAACCATTTTGCATTGGGTCTAGAATCACATATATCACTTCCCAGAGGAACATCAGTTTTCCCGTCAACCTCGCAGTGCTGCAGTCACTACGAATGAGTGACATCCTGCTCATCTCAACCATAAACCAGGGAAAAAAATATTGATCACAACATCACCATGGTTGAGTCACTAACACAACCTGAATTGAAAGTCTAATCTCAGACTCTACTGATTTAATTCCTCAATCTGAATCAATCCAGGTTTTATAAACAACACTTTTTTTTTTTAACGCTGGAACACGATCTTGTACAGCTGCAACAAGCATTTTAATGAATTCTGATCCAATCTAAAATCAGAAAACCACAATAAAGGATGGATTGGTGATGACAAAACACTTTCAAAATTTCCCTTGATGTCGTTCTTGTTAACAGGAACATATTTAGTGCAAACGTAAAGGAAAAAGTCTGCAATCATCTGCTCTTTAAAACAATCTGTTTATCTGCCCTGAGGCACTCTTTAGTATTTTAAAATGGAAATCATTTTAGGTTTGGTGCATATATTTTGTTTGGCTTCAATTTACAGTCATCATTTGGAACTCAACCTTCTTGTTCTCCAGTCCAATATCAAATTCAATCATTACATTGTTATGATTTCCAAATTGCTGATATAAGTTGACTCATTCTGGTTCCACACACATCATAAATTCTTATATGTACTGATACTTGGTCAGTTTTAAATTACATTTTTCCAGAAAAATACATCTGCAAACTCATAGACTTAACTGCTTAACATTTCAATCTTCTTGGCACTTAAGTTTAATCTATAAATTACTAAGATTCTCTGTTTGTTTGTTATTCTGAGGGTCTGAGGGATGTTAGTTATTCGGAGGAATGTTATCCAGTAACCGTATTTTTGTGCCCCCGTCACACGATAGAGCGACAATTTTAGAACCACATTACTCACCTTTGTCCTGGGGACCCTTTCATCCAAGTTTCATTCAAATTGGTCTTATATTTTTAAAGTTAGAGAGATTTTAAAGTTAAAAAATTCCCTTATAAAACCGGTTTCTTGCCATGTACAGCGTGTGATGTCACAATGGGACCCCCCCGAATGACGGCCAATGATGGGGGGGGGGCTCACGATGACCGCCGGGGGCGGGACCTGCCAGAGTGAGGTCCCACGTGGGGGGAGCGCCGCCCATTTAAAAAAAAATTATGTTTAGCTTAAATAAGAAATTTTTTTTTTATAAACATTCTTTAAAAATATACGTTCTACGCCCTATTGGTCCGGGTCCCACGTGGGGGAGCGCCGCCCATTTTTTTAAAAAGTCCTTTGATCCAGGATTTCTGCCCACAACAGCTCTTAAAAATATCCTTGTTCCAGTCTTGCCATCCAGTGGCCGTCTGCAATAATTTATTTTCCTGCTCTCAAATCATTACCAAGGATCTCTCCTTCATCCAACAGCCACATTCAATTTATTCACATTTCCCAATAACACTTGAATTGGCACACGAACACAGGTAACATCACTTTACCCATAACAAATCCTTTCTCAAATCCTTCACCTCTTCAACTGTCTGTCATCAGCAGAACATTTCTCCGAAAGGTAGAACAGCAAAGCCATCAACATCGGGCTCCCGCAGAGCCCAGTCATTCATCAGTACCCTCGTTCACAACTCAAGACTGAACTATACCATTCAAAACAGCCATGCTATATTTGGCCCAAACCTAAAATACCATTCAGAGAAACGTCAACATGCTATTGGCTTAATTTCTCCTACATAACACACTCATTCAAAAGGTAACTTGTCAAAAATTACTTAAAACTTGGAATTCATTTTTGGTTCAAGGGTGCAAAGAGTTTTGGAGCTGTGTGGTCCTATCAAACCCAAATTAAGTATCAATGTTTAGGTTATTGGTGAGAAAATGTCACTTAATAGCTTTGACAACAATGCCTTCTAAAATGTTGTTGAGAGATACAGTGAACTAACAAGCCCTTCAGCGCACGTAGTCCACATTGACTATCAACAACCCATTTTTCCTAATCTAGAATTCTTTTTTATTTTCTTTGCATTCTCATTAACATTTTACAGCACACCCAACACTCGGGTCAATTTACAATGGCCAATTAATTAGCCTGTCTTTGGGATGTGGGAAGAAACTGGAAAACAGAGGAACCCAAGTGTGCACAGAAAGAAAGTGCAAACATGATAAAGACAACAGCTATGAGTAGAACTGAACTTTGGTCTCTGGGGCCATGAGGCAGCAGCTTTATTCGCTGTGCCACTGTGCTGCGCAGCATAGTTTTGTTAAAGATTGTGGGAAGACTGGTGGAATAGTGCTTAAAACTATCAAAGGCCTCAAAGTCTGGAATTTCTTCCCTAACCTATCTTCCTGTTTTGCTTTACATTTTCTTCTTAAAATCTACCTATTGTACTAACCTTGGACAACTCCTTTGATTATTATTCCACTGGAATCATGCCCCTAGCTGTCAAATGTTATTTTATAAGCTCCTATGAAGCACCTTGCATTGTTTGCTGCATTAAAATAAGTATATTTGTTGTTGATTTAATGAAACATTGATGTTGATTTTGGAAATGCACATTATTCACAAGGATGCGAGAGAGACAGGCAAGAATGTCTCAACCAAGCATACCAAACAATCTAAACATTAAATTATGAATGATTTTCAAATGCATCTGTACACTAATTTTCCGCATCAAATTACAAACCAATGTGGAAGGTAACATTAGTGGTCGGCGTGGACTGGTAGGGTCGAACGGGCCTGTTTCCGTGCTGTAATTGTTATATGGTTATATGGTTATTATATGGTTATTTATCATTTCTGTTTTCAAAAGTGAAAGTGTATTCAAACTTCTCCACAGTTAATTTGTGAACAAATTCTACTTTTAGTCCCAGGAGAAAATAAAAGTCAAGGATATTTAAAATGGCCACTGAATTAAATACAGGTGCTTTTTACTGGCTCTCTGGAATTAAATTAGCATTCATGCTGAACTTTAAATTGCATTTTTCCTCTCGTTGAAATTTTTATGCTAACCAAAGGGGTATTCCACTGTATGGATTCCTTCCTCCTTCATCTGTTTGCTCATCTGCAACTTGTACAATGATGTAAGTTGCCTCAACCACATGGTATCACATTCTTTATTCTCAGCACGGCCGATGTAAAGAAATTGCCTCAGACTCAATCGTGATTACTATCCTGTTATGACCATGTACTTGGATTTCCTTCTATGTGGAAAGATCTATTCTCACCTATCAAACTCAACAATGGTTTATGACATATTGACATATTAGATCACTATTCAGACTATTCAAACGGTTTTGTCTCTTCAGTTATCTTTTGATGTCCGCAGCCTCCAAATTCTGGCAGAGAGAGTAAAGATTACAGGATAATAACTGGAGGAAGGTGATTTAAAGGACCACTCTGTGGGGGTCCAGGCTCAGTGGACTGAATGGCGTCCTTCTTTGTCATAGGTAAATATTAAAAACGGAACCTGCCAATCATTCTTTTGCCTCGATAATTTTTCATTAATCACATGAAGTTTTAAATTGTAACGGTCTTGCTATTTTTTACTTTACTCTTTCTATTATCTTAATTTTTTTTCATGTTTCAAGTCATCGGGTGAAACCTTCATGAGCTCCTACATCTACATATTACACCCATTGAGTATTTGTGGATGTTTGCCTCAGCTGCACTAATGGCCCAATACAAATGTTCCAAAAGTAATCCTCCTTACTGTGCCAAAGATTCTTAAAACTTTCTTGAACCAATTCATCTTTCAGCGTCTGTTTATCAGACCATGATCGAAGGGACCAACATTAAATATCTCATGCCTCTTCATTCCAGCCTTGCCTCAATAAAGAAACTTTCTCTGAGCTGATGCACAGGATGAAATTTAGTCCACTCTCGATAGCCTCAACATTCACTTTCAGAATTGCTTGCTTCCCAGTTAAGAAAAGTATCGTATTTATATGACATGCATGAAAAATAAATACATAGGCAATAGGTGCAGGAGTCGGCCATTCGGCCCACCGCTATTCATTGTGATCATGGCTGATCATCCACAATCAGTACCCTGTTCCTGCCTTCTCCCCATACCCCTTGATTCCGCTAGCCCTTGGAGTATCTAATTCTCTTTGAATGCATCCAGCGAATCGGCCTCCACTGCCTTCTGAGGCAGAGAATTCCACAAATTAACAACTCTCTGCGTGAAAAAGTTTTTCCTCATCTCAGTTCTAAATGGCCTACCCCTTATTCTTAAAGAGGGATGTTCAAAGTAAATAGCTATTTTTAAAAGAACTCCTGAGCAGAGATGTCAACAATATGTTTTGTAACCATCTCCTTTGTGATGTTCTACTGCTTGAAGCATTTATTTGCCTATATCCAAGTCAAGAATATGGAGAGTTACAGTACAAACATCAAAAGATTCTGAGTGAAACTTTGGGTATTTATCTTGTCAATAGTAGAGGTTGAATATAAACTGTAATACATTAAAATACATTTTGCTTTGGTGTGTAATTACAAATTTGGAGTTGTGCTGCAATCATACTACACCATTACATTGCTTTGTTTTCCAGTTTTTTTTTGTAAACATGTCTGCACCAAATTATAAACACTAAACTTTAATATTTTGTTCTAGTATTGCTTTTAAACTACTTGTGAACATCTATATGCTTGGTATTATGGTTTTACAGCTGAACCTCAATGATCTACTTGGAAGCAAATGAAAGTTTCCAGCATAAGTATTTATTCCAGCATAGCATTCCAGCATATTCTAGATCAACCTATAATGCAGGTCTCTAGAAAACAGTGCATTAGTTGAAGCATTTTGTCACTCAAACCCTGGAAGATGATCTGCAACAAGATGATAGTAACAGTTAAATATAATCAACGCCTTCCTATCCCAACCTCTACATTCATGTTGATTCTAATAATAATAATATATTCCTTTATTCGTCCCACACCAGGGAAATTTACAAAGGTGAGTCTCTGGCCTAGGTCAACACGCATTTCCCAGTCCTTGACTGTGTTCAGTGGGCATGAGTTGAGAGGCGAGGGGTTCGTCCTCCATTTCTCCCCTTCCCGGATGAAGGGTGGTATTTGCAGGATAGGCTCCCAGGACAGACTTGCACCAGGAAAACTAGCACTTTCAGGCCTGAAAGCATTCTGGAGAGATGTTCATATATCAGGAGGAGATACAATAATTAACACAAAAAAATATCCTCGGGAATATACTCACCAGCAGGAGCAGGACAGATTCTAATTGGCTGTTGTTTCAGAATGGACATTACATTTTGAATCGGTTTAATTATAATGGTTTTCCCAGATAATACTGAAGTTGACTGTGAAACTGGTAAAGCTGGAATGAAGATGGGCTTTGGTTGAATAGGCTTCTGCTTTGATGTATTTGAAGGGACATTTACTGAAACAAATAAAAGACTGTTTTTAATTATGTGCAAAAACAAGTCATTAATATAAAAGATTTTATAATTCACTATCAAAGCAAAACTACACCAAGTTAACTAATTTCAGTTCATGATCAAATGCAAATAACAATCTCTTTTCATTAATAATAACAATTTCACCTTTACACAATATAAATATTCAGCAAAACATTTAATTAAATGTTGCTTTAATTATAATTACTATAAACATACACATGTACATAAATAACAAAATCAAATTCAAAATCCTCATGAAGAACTAAAATTAAATTCAAACTTCAGAGTTTTGAAAAATCCTGCCCACATTTTGGCAATTGGGAAATTGTGAACACATGTTACACACTGGTGCACACTACCAAACACATTCCTCAGCTCAAAACCTCTTTGCCCTTCATATGGTCAGTGCCTCCACTGAAAACCAGAGACATATTTTCCTAATTATTTTAGAAATCAATACAGCCATTACTGTCTTACAGGGGAGGATACATAGGGGAAAAAAACAGGGAAATATCAGCTATACCTGATAATCCATAAATTACCAACCTGGACTGCTCAACCACTTTGCGCATCATCAAGTGGATCAAGATTGTTCCCAATAGCACTGAATTTTAAAATGGTTACCACATTAAGATGTATGACAAAAAATAAACACACAGTAATAAACCATTTTAACACAAAGTTGACAACAGTCAAATGTATATTGTTCTTTCAATTTAATTTATTGCATTTAACCATGACAAAATTAAATGGGTAGAGAGTTCCATGTTTCCCAGGCAAATGTTCCAAATTGATGTAGATAAAATGTATGCAATATTCTCGTCTTTTCAAGTATGCTTAAGTATGCTTTCTTTCAGCATTTTCATCAAGCTTTCAATGTTGCTTCATAAGTATTGTAGGAAAATAACTGCAGATGCTGGTACAAATCGAAGGTATCACAAAATGCTGGAGTAACTCAGCAGGTCAGACAGCATCTAGGAGAGAGGGAATGGGTGACTTTTCGGGTCGAGACCCGAAACGTCACCCATTCCCTCTCTCTTAGATGCTGCCTGACCTGCTGAATTACTCCAGCATTTTGTGATACCTTGCTTCATAAGTATGGTCTTGACAAAATTTATTTTCTTTCGCTTCCATTACGTTTGAACGTAAGTTATGTTAAGTTAAGTTATATAACACAGGTATAATCTTAACACCTAAACATCGGGAGGAGAAGGCAGAGGATGGAGGGGGAGCTCTGGCTTCCGACCTTTGGGTTGCCACCTCCTTGCCCGAGGGTCGCGTGAACTGGTCCAGTACTCCAAGATCACAGGCCGGTGGGACTTTGGACTTGGAATAATGATGGTGCCCACATGTGTAATATACACAAAAAGAATTTCACTGTGCATTAGCATATGTGACAAATAAAGCACTATTGAACTAACAATTCAGCCCACGTATTTCATCAAAATCATTTCTGTTGATTCTTCATGTTTAGTTTCCTAACTTGAGTAAATGCAAAGCAGACTCTCTGACAGAGGGATTGACTGTCAAATGCACTTGCATCTTAGTTTTGAGATAAAGTGTGGAAACAGGTCCTTTGGCCCACCGAGACCATGCCAACCAATGATCACTGTACACCAGTTCTATCCTACATATTAGGGACAATTTACTGATGCCAACTAATCTCCCATCCTGCACGTCTTTGGAACGTGGGAAGAAACCAAAACACAAAGAGAAGATCAACGCGGTCACAGGGAGAACATACAAACTCCGTACAGACATCATCTGTGGTCAGGATCGAACTCGGCTCTCTGGCACTGTAAGGCAACAACTCTACCACTGTGCCACTTTAGTTTTCAAATGTAAACATTTCACCGAATATATGATGTGTTACGGCAGGCTTTTAATTCATCTCCATTAATGCCTTGTGGAATTGCTGTTAGCATTTAACAAAAATCTCCATCACGCACTAAATTAACACCTCCCATTGATTGTGTCTCAGATCTTGTATCATTTGAGCTGATGCTTCAACAGCTGCTTTTGGAGCCATTGTACACTCATCGCAGACAATAACTTTTCAAACTTTTAGAAATGTTTCCTTTGCCATTCCCATCCAATGTTACATATTGGAGTCTCATTCAACCCATGTTAAATTTATTGGCAGTCCAAAAGTCGAATGGGTAATTTGCAGTGTAGAAGTATTAAAACAATGGCTTTTGGTGCTATGACAATCATGTCTCGTATTTGAACTTTAGCCAAAAGTAGATTCATATGTTTTTGTTTATTAGAAGCACACAAAACAAAATTTGTGGTCTTTGTAAATAGCCTCTGTAAAAGTGTTGAAAGCATTTGCTCAATCCATTTCTGATAGCTCTGCCATCACTATCCTTCAACAACTTTCATACAAAGAGACAAACATACAAATTAGATGCAGAAGTTGACTGCCTGGCGATTCATGCCTGCCCTGCCATTCAATGTGGATGAATATCACCAAAACTCAGAATTCCCAGCAACTTGCTATAGCCTTTCACCCACTTGCTTATCGAAAATCAAGCTTTCTCTGCTTTTAGAAGAATTTAAAGATTATTTCTAATCAACATTTTGAGAAAGAGAATTGTAAAGACACACAACTCCATGGATGTTTTGATGGTCAGCTTGGACTTAGTTGGCCAAAGGGCATGTTTCCACGCTGTATGACTTAAATACTTTCAAGAAACTTTGGAAAAAGTCTGTTTTAAAAGGGCAATATTAAAATAATAACTCTTCGTAGGCCAAATTAAAAATCATAAGAACTCTCAAACATATGACATCAAACCACATAAAGCAAGTGCCTTGAAGAGCATCTTACTGAGAAAAGAAGGCTAAAGGCAAGGAGCCAAAGACTTAAATTCCAGAGTTAATTGCCAAAAACAAAATTTTCAACAGTGAAACAATTAACTCTGGATAGTGGAGCAATTAATTAAAACTGGAGGTGAATAAGATGTCAAAAAATGGAAATCTCAAAAACAGCAACACATGAAGATATTTAAAAGACACATAGTATCTTGTTTTCCCAAATATGGAAACCAAAATAGGTTAACTGGGATGCAGAGATGAAAAACTGGGGGGGTTGAACAATTTGTTTCTTTGGAGCAGGCAATTTGACAAGCTTAAATTTACATGCAATGAAATATGCAAGGATGCATATTTCCCGCGGCCTGCAACCACAACAACCTGACCGCGGGAGAAGAAAGGAGAGGATTGGAGGAGACTCACTGTGATGGATGTTTCTTTTTTTTGGGTGTTGGTTGGGGTTGTGTAATTTGCCTATTTTAATGCTTTTATTGTGTAATTTGCCTATTTTAATGCTTTTATTGTTGGACTGTGGGTGTCTGAATTTCGTCCAAAGAACTTGTTTTTTGGATGACAAATAAAGATATCTTGAATCTTGAATGGCTTAATAGTTTTTGGAATAGTCAATTCAAAGAGGCAATAAGATCTTCAGCAACGAAGCAGAGCGAAGTTGGAGTCAAGCCATGTTAAAGAGAAGTAGGAGGTGGTCTTGAAGAAGGAGCAGTTACATGGTTAGAAGCTCCCATCAGGGTCAAATGTAATAATGAAATTGCCAACAGAATTTTGCTCAGGTATTTGCTAGCCCTCAGGATGGTGCCATGGCATGCACACACAAAACAATGGAAATAAATGTTTCTTTTCACACCGGGTAGAGGAGAGCTTCAGTGACAAAGGTAAAATTCATAAGAATTAGCCATTTGGTTCTTCAGATCCGCTCCACCATTACATAAAAGTCATGGTTGATCCAAGTGTGATGCATTCACAGCCATTGGTGGAAACCTTTCATCCCTTGCGAATCAAGAAACTTTAAAATATTTTAAAACCATGTGTTGATTACAATTTCATAGTCATAACCCTCAGAAAGAAGAAATTTTGCCTTCTCTGTCCTTCAATGTCTTATTTTCAAAAACATTATCCCTAATTTTCATTTCTCCCCACAAGAGAAAATACCCACTCCAATTCCACCCGAACAAAACCCTCAGGATCTTGTCATTGTCTCTTTCTTCTCAACTCCAGTGGATACTAACTTAGCTCGCCCAACCTTTCCTGAAAAGACAGTCCACTCATTCCAGTTTTACATACCTTGTTCTAACATGCTGGGTTTTGTTTCAGGTGAACATTTCACTTTTACATCCTGTACTGTGGAAGAACATGTTGAGGTTGGTGAGGATTGAGGTGATGAAGTGAAGAGCAGCTCCTCCTGTTTAAAATAACAGTTACAACAATTATATAAACAGAATACCGTTGCCCTTATACACCTGCAAAGTACAAAGTCTCCATTTAGAACTGAGATGAGGAAAAACTTTTTCAGTCAGAGAGTTGTGAATCTGTGGAATTCTCTGCCTCAGAAGGCAGTGGAGGCCAATTCTCTGAATGCATTCAAGAGAGAGCTGGATAGAGCTCTTAAGGATAGCGGAGTCAGGGGGTATGGGGAGAAGGCAGGAACGGGGTACTGATTGTGAATGATCAGCCATGATCACATTGAATGGCGGTGTGGGCTCGAAGGGCCGAATGGCCTCCTCCTGCACCTATTGTCTATTGTCTACATCTTCTCTAATGTGACTTTTTTGATAATACTACCAAATTGACTGTTATAAGTGTTTTGGAACATTTCAGAGATACTTTGTTAATCCATATTTGCCATACACAGTAGCACTGAAGACTCAAACAAGCGCTTTCGAATTCAGACAAAAAGATTAACAATGGACCAGATTTTGTGCAGAGCTACTGGCATTATTGCAAGAAATACCAAGGAATTTTAGGAGTTCAACTGGAGAGCACAAATGTTTTAACAACTCTTCAGCAGTTACTTTTGGAAGTTTAAAATAAAACTTGGCAGAAACAGCATCTCATTTTTGTTAGAGAGTGCTCCTCAAACTGCGGAGCATCTTGGACAATACAGCTCACCCCCTCCATGATACACTGGTCAATCTGAGGAGTACCTTAAACAACAGACTGGTTCCACCAAGATGCAATACAGAATGCCACAGGAGATCCTTCTTCCCTGTGACTATCAAACTGTAAAACTCCTCCCCCTTCTGTGGGGTAGACTGACTCCCCCCCCCCCCCCCCCCCACATCCACCTCCCCAATCCTTTCCACTCGCCATTTTAATTGGCAGATCAACTTCCCTCCTGGGATAAATGAAGTTCTATCGTATCATATCGTATAAAAGCACTGATTAACACCAGAAGAGTTAACATTGGGGAGAAAGGATGGGAAAGAAAACAGACTGATTATATGTAATGGAAAAACAGAAGAAAATCAAACATGAAATTGGAATGAAATCGGACAAAATAATAGACAATAGACAATAGGTGCAGGAGTAGGCCATTCGGCCCATCGAGCCAGCACCGCCATTCAATGTGATCATGGCTGATCATTCACAACCAGTACCCCGTTCCTGCCTTCTCCCCATACCCCCTGACTCTGCTATCCTTAAGAGCTCTATCTAGCTCTCTCTTGAAAGCATTCAGGGAATTGGCCTCCACTGTCTTCTGAGGCAGAGAATTCCACAGATTTACAACTCTCTGACTGAAAATGTTTTTCCTCATCTCTGTTCTAAATGGCCTACCCCTTATTCTTAAACTGTGGCCCCTGGTTCTGGACTCCCCCAACATTGGGAACATGTTTCCTGCCTCTAGCGTGTCCAATCCCTTAATAATCTTATATGTTCTCTCTTATGTTCCCCAAAACCCTGGTAACTTTCATAAATTGCTGCTCAAATCCAGAGACTCCATCACTCCAAGCCATCAGCTCTGGTCCCCTGCAGTGTGTGCCCCAGACTGTCTATCCAGCACAGACTGAGAGGGTGCTGTGCCGGGCATTTGGCCATTTAGACTTTAGAGATACAGCACGGAAATAGGCCCTTTGACCCATCGAGTCCAGTCAGACCTCTCGTTGTAGCTGAAACCCTCTAATCCAGACATCTAATTGTGAATCAATGAGAGAGACAGGGATAAGGCGAGTCCCAGCCTAACTCCCATTATAAAAGAAACAGGATGTCACTCTAAGGAGATACAATCTTCACCTGAACGAGTCTTCAAATTATTTTAAGCACCTTCTGCAATTATTCAAAAGCCACATCACAAGTTTAAGAAACCCACAGGATTTTTTGTGAACGATTAAGACTGTTTCTAGTCATGACAGTATTTGTACAAAATGAAAAGGAGCATTTGCAGGCCATACTTATTCAAACCCAAATATTCCTCATTTAAAATTAAAAACAGAAGCCGCACACTTGCTCTAAATAAACTATTGTAACTCTTCAGGATTAAAGGAACATGGATCGGGAATGGAACAAAAATGTTTAACCAAATTTAAAGGTAGGAACTTAATAGATTTAAAGTTTTAAAAAGTATGAAAAAAATGAGATCAAATGTAAATATACACTTAAGAGCCGAAACATTATGACCACCAGCCTAATATGCTGTTGGTCTTCCGTGTGCCGCCAAAACAGTGCCGACCCGCCGAGGCATGAACTCTACATGACCCCTGAAGGTGTCCTGTGGTATCTGGCACCAAAACATTGGCAGCAGATCCTCAAGTCCTGTAAGTTGCAAGGTGGAGCCGCCGTGGATCGGACGTCAATCCAGCACACTCCACAGATGCTCAATCGGATTGAGATCTGCAGAATTTGGAGGTCAGGGCAACACCGTGAACACCTCATCATGTTCTTCAAACCATTCCCGAACAATGTGGGTAGTGTGACAGGGCGCATTATCCTGTTGAAAGAGGCCACTGCTATCAGGGAATACCATTGCCATGAAGGGGTGTACCTGGTCTGCAACGATGTTTAGGTAGGTGACACGTGTCAAATTGCCGTCCAGGGTTTCCCAGCAGAACATTGCCCAGAGCATCACACTCCCTCCACTGGCTTGTCGTCTTCCCACAGTGCATCCTGGTGCCATCACTTCCTCGGTAAATGGCGCACATGTACATGGCCATCCACGTGAAATAAAAGAAAACGGGACTTATCGGACCAGACGACCTTATTCCACGGCTCCAATGTCCAGTTCCGACTTTCGTGTGCCCAATGTAGATGCTTTCGACGGTGGACAGGGGTCATCACGGGCACTCTGCGGCCACGCAGCCCCATATGCAACAGGGTGCAATGCACTGTGTATTGTGACACATTCCTCCCTTGACCATCATTAAAATTTTCTGTGACTTGTGCCACAGTAGACCTTCTGTCGGTTCGGACCAGACGGGATAGCCTTCGTTGCCCTCGCGCATCGATGAGCCTTGGGCACCCAACACCCTGTCGCTGGTTTGTGGTTTGTTCCTCCTCGGACCACTGTCGGTAGATACTCACCACAGCTGACCGGGAGCACCCCACATGCCGTTTCAGAGATGCTCTGACCCAGTCGTCTGGCGATAACAATTTGGCCCTTGTCAAAGTCGCTCAGGTCTTTACGCCTGCCCATTTCTCCTGCATCCAACACATCAACTTTAAGAACTGGCTGTTCAGTTGCTGCCTAATATATCCCACCCCTTGACAGGTGCCATTGTAACAAGTTAATCAATGTTATTCACTTCACCTGTCAGTGGTCATAACGTCTTGGCTCATCGGTGTATTCTGAGGGCTCAAAAGTTACTGCCTGGAGCAAAAACAGATGTTGCAGAAGATGTGAATGTACAAATCACAATCTTCCAAAACATTAATTCTGGAAATGGAAAATTGGCCGTTGTTATTGCATTATTTACCAATGTTCGGAGAAATAATAAATAATAAATAATTATATAATGCCTGTTGTGGAGACATTATTAGAATTGTTATCTGGGGACAGAGACACAGAGCATTCACCAAACACATGGTCAATTACAAGCTGATCAAAGGTAACAAACATTAATTTGGAAACTGCAAAACAGGCTTACATTTTTTTTCTTTGAAGAGTTAACTGAAGTTCCAGTTTAAAAGGTATTAAGGTTTAAGAGGAATTTTTCAGTCAGATGGTTGTCACTCTTTGGAACACTCTCCTCCAAGAGCTGTGGCGGCAAGGACACTGAATATATTCAAGGTTGCTCTGACACAGATTTGAACTATGAAGAGGGATGGGTAAAGAGCAGTGAAATGGTGTTGAGTTCATATATGCAGCAGCCATGATCTTATTGTAGAGCTGACCTGGCCCAAGGGACCAATTGGCCTACTTCTGCTTCTTATATTCTTGTGCTCTTCACAATATTACACAATTTGGAGGAAAGAAACGGAATATAGGGATAATGGTCCTATTCCAAAATTGGCAGGATGTGACTTACAATGTACTCCAGGGATCGGTAGAGGGGCCCCAGCATGCATTTAAATAAAAAAAAATATCATACATCAAATTCCAAATGCATGAGCCACTGTCTCGTGTCATTGTTCACATTCGGGTTTCTCCATCTGGCCATCAGCTCTCCATCAGAAACCACGATTATATGGAGAATCTTGCTTTCCTCTCCTATGCTCCTTATTAATCAAATTAGTTTCAGACAATTTTCACTTACTTCTTTTCCTTGTATGATTTAAGGAAAGCTGCTGGCAAAATAAATTTCAATACACAATTTGATGGTACAGTGGCGTCACAATACAAACTGCAGCACCCAAAAATAAATCGTTGAAGATCAAAGGACGTTATAAAAATGTAACGTTGTTTTGTAAGTTCTACTGGTAAAAATACAAAGAAAACATTTGGAGCTGCTTACATGTTGCAATTTTGACTCTGCAGGAGAAGGCACTGAATAATTTGAAGCTGGAGACTGAGGCTCAGACTTCATTTGTTCATCTACAAAGAAAGATATACAAGAAACATGCACATTAATACTTCTAGAAAGAGGTTGTACATACCAACAGGCAATTATTCTATTTAAGCCCGATTTATTGAAATTCACTTCACAAACAACAGTTTATTGTCCACTCTCAAACTGAGTCTGTCTCTAACAATATTTCTCTGCTCTGTTTACATTGGCGATCTTCTGAAAGCAAGAAAGCTGCAGTTGTTGATCATCAAAAACAAAAACAGAAAATGATTGAAACACTCAGGTCTGCCAGTGAGAACGAGGATTTAACATTTCTGGATAATGACTCATCATTAACCTGATACATCAACTCTGATTTCTCACAAATGCTGCATGACCTACTGATTATTTCCAGTATTTTACTTGTTTATTGTTGTGTGGGTATTTTCTCAAGTGAACAAACTTTCACACAGGTTTTACATATTTACTTTTTTTTTAAATTACAATAAATCACTGGAAGACAAAGGAATACATATATATAACATATACCTGGAGATGAACTGCACATTGGTCCCCAAGGATCATAATCCCAGGTCATGAATTCCAAACTGAAATCAACATCCATGCTAATATCCTAATAAATGGAAAATAAAAACATAAACGTTACAATTTACCAATGTATACACGTATGTGGTTTAATTAACATTGTCTTTACCGTTTACAACGGAAAATTTAAGATTTCCACGTACAATACAAAGCACTGTGTTACATCGATTTGCATCTCAAGGTTTGCAACTTTGTCAGCGCTGTAGGTGGCTGCTATTTGTATATATTGTGTATGCAAGCAAAGAATCTCACTGTGCCTAGTCACATGGGACAATAAAGTATTCCTATTCCAAGAACATTGGCAAGAAGGTTTTCTTGGGAAACTTTAATTTTCATAAAGATCAAAGGTGAACAGGTCAGAAAAGTGGTGAATTTCTGAAGGAGTGTTTCCTGCAATAACATGTCCCTGCAACAAGTGTGCCTATAACAATAAGGAATTACTTGCATGTAATCATCAATTCATCAGTGTGTGACTTAAATAAAGTTATAATTTGATGGAGTTGAACATAATGTTCAATAGGAAAGAAGACAGTTATCAGATTTTGGATTTGATCATTCAGACTTCCACAGCACAAATCAAATCAATTTCACAGCCAACAAGATGCATTGAATAACCATAACAGATCAGTGGAAGGTGTTCATAAATTAATGTGTAACAGAATCAGTTTGTATTGCAAAGGGCAAGGGCACAGTTTCCCTTAAGAAAAACTGCATTAATGGCTTTTACAGTATCTTGCAAAAAGCAATTAAATGAATAATTATATCTAGTACCATTACCAACGCAGATCCTGAAAAATGGAAATGTACAGAGCATATGAAACAGAAAATATGAGCTACATAAGTATTATTGGCCAGTCTAAGAAATTGGCGAAACTACATGATATAAAACTACATGAGGTAGCAGGAGCAATGGATACATTGACATAGTCTGCAAGGGGCTGTAACTGTCCACTTCATTTAGAGATGACTGAGAAGATGGGACAGAAAGCCACTTGGATAATTTTGCCAAAATGGCAAGACAGACAGATACCAATGTGGGTGGAGTAGGTGGACACATAAATTAACAAAAAGTGATAAATGTGCAAAATCTCAATAATTTGATAGGAATGTGGGCAATGGCAAGATCACTCATTCAATTCCTTATGAATTGTAAAAAATTAGAAACAAGGCAAGTCCAATCATTCAGCATCTATGCACTGAAATATTCTCAACAGGTATAGAAAAACGTACTCAAGGAAATAGTGTCAATTATAAGCAAAAAGTCTGGAGTACAAGGGAGTGATCCAACTGCTGTTTTTTTTTAATACAAGGACAACTGATAGAGCAAAAAGAAAGAAAATGTTTCTGCTAAATACTGACAAAAAAGTGATGGATGGAGTGGGCCATGGTTGCTGTTGGATGATTTTGAACGGTTTCTGGTTGAAAGACATAATTCTGAGGCTGAAAGTGATCAGCAGCATTCTTCACTGATACTTTAATGAAACATTTGTCAGTTGACAGCATTTTAAGTTCAAATTTGTCAGGGTATTTCAACTAAGTTGTGCTACTTGTTAGTCAAGAAGAATTTTTTTTGGAATGTTATTTGTTTACTAGTTATCCCAAATCCATGTTATATCATATATCATATCATATCATATCATATATATACAGCGCGGAAACAGGCCTTTTCGGCGCACCAAGTCCGCGCCGCCCAGCGATCCCCGCACATTAACACTATCCTACACACACTAGGGACAATTTTTTACATTTACCCAGTCAAATTAACCTACATGTTGACTGGATCCATCCTACTCTCATTTGAGTTTCTACTTAGTTTTGCTGGAGTGGAAAAGGAAAGTTTTTACCCCAGCCTGAACAACCAAACAGCACCCAATTCATCTGCAACTGAAGACAGGATGAATGCTTAGTACTTACAAATGGATTGTTTTTCAAAGCTTCAAACATGTTACTGGTCTCATTCATTTCTTCAAACAGCAACGATTCTACAATTAACAGAAAAAAAAGAAAAAAAATTAATCATAAACCTGCATCGGGATGGATTTTTGCCATCTATATACTAAAACTCTCGTTTGTTATCTTGTTTGTGACTGAACTTCAGCCAAAACGGTACATGATAGCGCGACAATTTTAGGCCCACCTTACTCACTGTCGTCACTTTAATGGTAAAAATGGTAGTTTTATTGAAATTGGTGTTATATTTTTAAAGTTATTCACATTTTAAAGTTTAAATCTATCCTAGGGAGGGAGGGAGGGAGATAAGGGGGATGGTGTGGTGGGGCAGAGGAAAGGGGGAGGGAGGGGGTGGAGAGAAGGGGGAGGGGAGAGGGAGAGGGGGAGGAAGGGGGAGTGGGAGGGAGGGGGAGTGGGGGGGAGGGGAGTGGGGGGGGGGAGAGTGGGGAGGGAGGAATGGGGGAGGAGAGGGTGCTACACCAATGCAGGAGAGGTTTGGGACCAATGGGTCCACTTGGTCAGTACAATATAAAATTCAATGTGCCAATTCGAACAGTGAAACAACGAAGAGTAGTTTAAGCAATTGATGAGTTTGAATCATGCACTATTAACAGTGCAGACTGCAATGGTCTTAATTTCATGAACATTTCTCTTGTATGCTCCATCGCATCTACTATAATTCAATAGACAATAGGTGCAGGAGTAGGCCATTCGGCCCTTCGAGCCAGCACCGCCATTCAATGTGATCATGGCTGATCATTCTCAATCAGTACCCTGTTCCTGCCTTCTCCCCATACCCACTGACTCCGCTATCCTTAAGAGCTCTATCTAGCTCTCTCTTGAAAGCATTCAGAGAATTGGTCTCCACTGCCTTCTGAGCCAGAGAATTCCACAGATTCACAACTCTCTGACTGAAGAAGTTTTTCCTCATCTCCGTTCTAAATGGCCTACCCCTTATTCTTAAACTGTAGCCCTTGGTTCTGGACTCCCCCAACATTGGGAACATGTTTCCTGCCTCGAGCGTATCCAATCCCTTAATAATCTTATATGTTTCAATAAAATCCCCTCTCATCCTTCTAAATTCCAGTGTATACAAGCCTAGTCACTACATTCTTTCAACCTATGACAGTCCCGCCATCCCGGGAATTATCCTTGTGCACCTACCCTGCACTACCTCAATAGCAAGAATGTCCTTCCTCAAATTTGGAGACCAAATCTGCACACAATGCTCGCCAGGGCCCTGTGCAACTGCAGAACGACCTCTTGTCTCTTATACTCAACTCTTGTTATGAAGGCCAATATGACAATAGCTTTCTTCACTGCCTGTTGTACCTGCATGCTTACTTTCAGTGACTGATGTACAAGAACACCCAGATCTCGTTGTACTTCCCCTTTTCCTAACTTGACACCATTCAGATAATAATCTGCCTTCCTGTTCTTGCCACCAAAGTCGATAACCTCACATTTATCCACATTAATCTGCACCTGCCATGCATCTGCCCACTCACCCAACCAGTTCAAGTCACCCTGCATCCTCATAGCATCCTCCTCACAGTTCACACTGCCACCCAGCTTTGCTATCTGCAAATTTGCAAATGTTACTTTTAATCCCTTCATCTAAGTTATTAATGTATATTGTAAATAGCTGCGGTCCCAGCACCGAGCCTTGCGGTACCCCACTAGTCACTGCCTGCCATTCTGAAAGGGACCCGTTAATCCCTACTCTTTGTTTCCTGTCTGCCAGGTGATGAGGGTGAGGGTGATGAAACAGCTCCACCATCTGGATGAGTGCAACTACAACATTACTCAAAAAAGTCTGTATTATCAAAAAGCAAAACCATTCGCTTGAATCTTCTATCTGAAGTATTCAGCCCCTCTATCATCGTGCTGCATTCAAAATGCCCAACAATGCCCAAAGACGTTTCTCACAAGATCTTCCAAACATGCAACCGTTGCCTTAACCAATTTTCTATCCATGTCAGTACCCTATCCCCAATACCATGTGCTCTAATTTTGCCCACTAATCTCCTATGTGGGACCTTATCAAAGACTTTCTGAAGGTCCAGGTACACTACACCCACTGGCTCTCTCTCGTCCATTTTCCTAGTTACATTTCCCCTTCGTAAATCCATGCTGACTCGAACCGATCCAGTTACTGCTATCCAAATTTGCCGCTATTTCATCTTTTATAATTGACTCCAGCATCTTCCCCATCACCGATATCAGGCTAACTGGTCTATAATTCCCTGTTTTCTCTCTCCCTCCTTTCTTAAAAAGTTGGATACCATTAGCTACCCTCCAATCCCCAGGAACTGATCCTGAATCAAGAACATTGGAAAATGATCACCAATACGTCCACGATTTCTAGAGCAACCTCCTTAAGTACCCTGGGATGCAGACCATCAGGCCCTGGGGATTTATCAGCCTTCAGTCCCATCAGTCTACCCAACACCATTTCCTGCCTCATGTGAATTTCCTTCAGTTCCTCCGTCACCCTAGGTCCTCTGGCCACTAGTACATCTGGGAGATTGTTTGTGTCTTTCTTAGTGAAGACAGATCCAAAGTACCTGTTCAACCCGTCTACCATTTCCTTGTTCCCCATAATAAATTCACCTGTTTCTGTCTTCAAGGGACCCACATTTGTCTTAACTAATTTTTTCCCCTTCACATACCAAAAGAAGCTTTTATTATCCTCCTTTATATTCTTGGCTAGCTTTCCTTCGTACATCATCTTTTCTCCCTGTAATGCCTTTTTAGTTATCTTCTGGCGCTCTTTAAAAGTTACCCAATCCTCTGGCTTCCCGCTCATCTTTGCTATGCTATATTTCTTCTCTTTTATTTTTCTAACTCTCTAAACTCAAGTTGCAGAACCTCCTTCCTCTTCTTCCCGATATCGTTTGTGCCCACATGCACAACGACTTCCGGTTGCTCACCTTCCCTCTCAGGATGTTCTTTAGTCATCTTGAACCCTGGCATCAGGGAGGCAACAGACCATCCTCAAGTCTTGCCTGCTGCCACAGAATCTCCTGTCCGCATCTCAGACATTGGAGTCACTCACCACTATGGCTCTGCCAGACGTCGGTCTTGCCGGTCCCTGAGAATTCCTCTTCCCTTAGATCACCCAGTAACCAATTTAAGAGTTTTGACATGTTCAGCCAAATGTTTCTCTCCTCATCAACAAATAAAAATAGGATTCTCTGCGCATTATCACAGTTGATTAAGGAGGCCTCGGGGTGGGGGGGGGGGGGGGGGATATTTGCTGCTTTCCTTACATTACAAAATAGATCACACATCACTTTATTTACTGCAAATTGCATTGGGACATCAAACGTTTATAAAGGTGATTGAGATAGGTGGAAAGCTGAAATGAAAATGTCAGTTGCTTGACAATGAGACTTAGTTATCTCAATGAGACTTTGCTGATGCTCTAAGTAGATTACTGCTGTTTTGTTTAAATTTCTCTTGTGAAGTAATTTACCTGAAGCTTGGTGTTAATAATCAGCCCTCTCAGTAATGCAGGGTACAAAAGGATAGGGATAAGGGTCTATTGAGAGAAATTGTGATGTTATGTTGTGGCTGTTTTCACTGAGAAAAATCCAAGGCAACTACTTAGCTGAGAGATTTTATCCAAAACTTCAATGAGTTTTTCTAATCAAACATCCGCAACCACACTGCTTCTCAACAATTACCCAATATTCCACCATTTCCAATACAAGCCAATGAAATTTGTCAGTTTAGAATTACTACCACAAGTTCAATTTATGTGGGATTTACTTTAACAAATACTACATCAGAAAATACTGTTTTCTTTTAGATTATGAAAACATTAAACACAGACCACTTTAAAAATGTGGTTTAGTCACATGAGATTAAAAAAATTGCAAAGGATTATGTCCTAACAACCACACTGCAACAAGTTCTACTCTGATGTGGAAGAATAAAAAAAGGTATTTTCAAAATCAATTAATATCCTAACTTAATGTATAATATTTAGAAATAAATATCTGTTCAGTGGCTTCCTGACATACCATAAGGTCTTGAATGAACATTCTGCCTGCATTGCAGGGAGACATCAAGCGTCAATAATATTTAATTGTCAGAGTATTTATGTTACTTGCAGCAACAGAACTAACCTGGAAACACAACGCTCATTCATTACACAACAAACCCCCAAAAAATTAATAACCCCAATACTAGTGTAATATAGCCCAAAGTCCTGAGTGCAACCAAAGACAATCCAAAGTTTACAGTTCATTTAATACTTTGTAGTGTTAAAGAGCCTGATGGTTTTTGGGAAGAAGATATTCTTGAACCTGATAGTCATAGTTTTCAGACTCCTATACCTTCTTGCCGATAATAGGAGTGAAATGAGAGTGTGGCCAGGGTGGTGCGAATCTTTGATGATGCTAGCCACTTTTCCGAGGCAGCGCATCCTCTTGATACCAGTCACTTTCAGTGCAGTAACAGCCTCAAACAAGCAGGAAAGATTTTTTAGAGGAATGACAATTATTTCATCTCATTTGGTGCTGATGTGGTTGGAACTCATGCTGAAAATAATGCAACATGAGCACCCTCTGCTGGACATACGGGAAAGAATAGTCTGATCCTCCCACAAAAATCAGTAATAATCAGAGTCATGGAGCCACACAGCACGGAAACAGGCCCAACTTGCCCATGACGACCAAGGTGCCCCATCTATTCGAGTTCACAGATGAAATAGTCACTGTTGGCAACACTTGTGCTGAGAACGTCTCAGAACGTCTACCCATCCGTAAATAAAAATTTGAAAGATTGACAAGAGTTACATAGAAACATAGAAAATAGGTGCAGGAGTAGGCCATTCGGCCCTTCGAGCCTGCACCGCCATTCAATATGATCATGGCTGATCATTCAGCTCAGTAGCCTGTACCTGCCTTCTCTCCATACCCCCTGATCCCTTTAGCAAAAAGGGCCACATCTAACTCCCTCTTAAATATAGCCAATGAACTGGCCTCAACTACTTTCTGTGGCAGAGAATTCCACAGACTCACCACTCTCTGTGTGAAGAAATGTTTTCTCATCTCGGTCCTAAAAGACTTCCCCCTTATCCTTAAGCTGTTACCCCTGGTTCTGGACTCCCCCAACATCGGGAACAATCTTCCCGCATCTAGCCTCTCCAACCCCTTAAGAATTTTATATGTTTCTATAAGATCCCCCCTCAGTCTTCTAAATTCCAGCGAGTACAAGCCCAGTCTATCTAGTCTTTCCTCATATGTAAGTCCCGCCATCCCAAGGATCAATCTGGTGAACCTTCTCTGTACTCCCTCTAAGGCAAGAACGTCTTTCCTCAGGTTAGGAGACCAAAACTGCACACAATACTCCAGGTGCGGTCTCACCAAGGCCCTGTACAACTGCAGCAGAACCTTCCTGCTCCTAAACTCAAATCCTCTTGCTATGAATGCCAACATACCATTCGCTTTCTTCACTGCCTGCTGCACCTGCATGCTTGCTTTCAATGACTGGTGCACCATGACACCCAGGTCACATTGCATCTCCCCTTCTCCCAATCGGTCACCATTCAGGTAATACTCTGCTTTCCTGTTCTTGCCGCCAAAGTGGATAACCTCACATTTATCCACATTATATTGCATCTGCCATGCATTTGCCCACTCACCTAATCTATCCAAGTCACTCTGCAGCCTCCTAGCATCCTCCTCGCAGCTAACACTGCCACCCAGCTTCGTGTCATCCGCAAACTTAGAGATGTTGCATTCAATTCCCTCGTCCAAATCATTAATATACACTGTAAATAACTGGGGCCCCAGCACTGAGCCTTGCGGTACCCCACTAGTCACTGCCTGTCATTCCGAAAAGGACCCGTTTATTCCTACTCTTTGCTTCCTGTCCGCCAACCAATTTTCTATCCACCTCAACACTGAACCCTCAGTGTGCTTTAAGTTTGTACACCAATCTCCTATGTGGGACCTTGTCGAAGGCCTTCTGAAAGTCCAGATATAACACATCGACTGGTTCTCCCTTATCCACTCTACTAGTTACATCCTCGAAAAAATTCTATAAGATTCGTCAGACATGATTTGCCTTTGGTAAATCCATGCTGACTTTGTCCGATGATTTCACCACTTTCCAAATGTAATGCTATCACATCTTTAATAACTAACTCTAGCATTTTCCCCACTACCGATGTTAGGCTAACTGGTCTATAATTCCCCGTTTTCTCTCTCCCTCCCTTTTTAAAAAGTGGGATTACATTAGCTACCCTCCAGTCCTCAGGAACTACTCCAGAATCTAAAGAGTTTTGAAAAATTATCACTAATGCATCCACTATTTCTGAGGCTACTTCCTTAAGCACTCTGGGATGCAGCCTATCTGGCCCTGGGGATTTATCTGCCTTTAATCCATTTAATTTACCTAACACCACTTCCCGACTAACCTGGCTTTCCCTCAGTTCCTCCATCTCTTTAGACCCCCGGTCCCCCGCTATTTCCGGCAGACGGTTTATGTCTTCCTTAGTGAAGACAGAACCAAAGTATTTGTTCAATTGGTCTGCCATCTCCTTGTTCCCTATGATCAATTCACCTGTTTCCGACTGCAAGGGACCTACATTTGCCTTAACTAATCTTTTTCTCTTGACATATCTATAAAAGCTTTTGCAGTCTGTTTTTATGTTCCTTGCCAGTTTTCCCTCATAATCTATTTTCCCTTTCCTAATTAAGCCCTTTGTCCTCCTCTGCTGGACTCTGAATTTCTCCCAGTCCTCTGGTATGCTACTTTTTCTGGCTAATCTGTATGCTTCATCTTTTGTTTTAATACTATCCTTGATTTCCCTTGTTAGCCACGGATGCACTACCTTTCCTGGTTTGTTCTTTTGCCAAACTGGGATGAACACTTGTTGTAGTTCATCCATGCGACCTTTAAATGCCTTCCATTGCATGTCCACCATCAACCCCTTCAGCATCAATCGCCAGTCTATCTTGGACAATTCACGCCTCATACCCTCAAAGTTGGATGTGTGTTGTGGGTGGGCAGAAATGAATGAAAAGGACCCATGACAGAATGAATGACAGCAGAAATTAAAATGGCAAAAGGAATGACAATGATGGAATACAAGTTTTAAAATTAAAGAATTTAGACAAAGAACAAATGGCATTAGCAATATCATTAAGCACAACTGCTATGCGAAATAGAAAACAGGAGCTCTGGTTACAATCTGAAGTTGATGAGCTAAATGTCAATACAAAATCCTGCCAATGGTACCTAATGGACTCAAATGTTTTTGTTGAACTTGAGGTGATAAATCACCATTTAACAGCCTAAAACCTTCCCACCATCTTCAAGGTATATTGAGGGTGATGAAACAGCTCCACCATCTGGATGAGTGCAACTACAACATTACTCAAAAAAGTCTGTATTATCAAAAAGCAAAACCATTCGCTTGAATCTTCTATCTGAAGTATTCAGCCCCTCTATCATCGTGCTGCGTGCAAAATGCCCAACAATGCCCAAAGACGTTTCTCACAAGATCTTCCAAACATGCAACCGTTGCCTTAGCCATGCCTTAAACTTTGCACTCACAACACTCGCCTCCCCATTTGGGTCAAATGAATTCAAAATTCTAATTCCAGCTGCTTCTTTAAATGCCATATCTGCTTCAAAAATTAAACTAAACAATTACAAGTTCATCCTTGTCGCCAATGTCAGATCCTCGCCTTGATCCGAATGTAATAAATATGCTTCAAGGACACTGAACATAAATGCTTTGTTTTATTCACCCACCATTCCTTTACATCCCGGCAATACGTGTCCTCTGAACTTTCTGAATCATAGTAACACGCAAGACATTTAAATATCACGTCAGTTACCATAACACAGATATGTTATTTTTGTTTTGTAAAAGCATAGGAATAAATGAGAGTTTTTCATGTTGGCAACCTGCAATTAATGGCAGAGGGATCAGTACGACAGCCTCAGTTATTTACAATTCATGTTAAAAAAACAAAATTCTGAACAACTTGGCAAAGCAATTGTTGTGGGGATTTCTCCTTGAAGGGTGCAAAGTGGGGAGTCTAGAATGAAAGGCTGGGCATCCTTCAGTGCTAGGAATTTCAGCACAAAAGTAAACTCCAATTATGTCAGCCCATTGGCAAAATATATCTGCACGGACATGCAATAGATACAGAGGGTTGTCAAGCTGAACTCTTTTATCTGAGAGACATCCACAATGCAAAGGGGCCTTCAAGCAAGCAGGCCTCAGGCTTCAGATCCCAACAACCTGCTTCTGGAAGCCCTGATGGGATTTGACCGCATCTGTAACATTCAACAAACTTAAATGCGAGGAAATTAAAGTAAGAAAATCGGTTAACTGTTCTTATGTCAGGCACTCCAAATTATGCTGGGGACTGGAGGATGCTGTGGCATTTGACCTCCACCTCATCTTCGACTTGTCATATTTCACTGCTAATATCCGAGAAGGCAGGTTGCATGGACTGCAGTAGTTCCATATAAGATTGCCAGTTAAAAACATGATCAACTCCCCCCATTATTTCATTAATAAGTTCAAAAGAGTGGAAAGTAGCAGCATCATGCTTTAAAACAGCAGGCTGGAAAGAAAATCTTTGAACACAATTTAAGTAATTAATAAGATCATTTACATACTATTAGCATAGAAACTGCAAGGTGGAAAAAAGACATTTCAGTCTTGCAGTTCTCAAGCAAATCTTAAGGGGAAAAAAAGAAAAACTACTTCCACATCAGGAAATAAATTCAATGCATTGATACTATCATCTACCCAACTCATGATTGAATCCTTGCAAAATTTGTATTTCCATTTCTGTTCAAAGTTATGGTACACATTGTGAATAACACCAAAACATGATTAGCCTTCCTGAACACAAAAGGCAGATCCTTAACCAGGAAACATAGCAAATATTGTCATGGGATCTTTCCACAATTTTTAATCATTTGCATGTACCTGATTTGGTTAAGTAAACTATTACGATAAATAATGTTGGCAAGAAAACAAAAGCATATTCAGGTCACTGAACATACTTATATTTTTGCCAACATTAGGCATAAGTTACACTCTAACAATCTACATGTGACTGCACACACACGTTACATTTGGTGGATTTTAAAAAAAAGCTTGAAGCTGTTTCAGTGTCAAGTCAAATCGCTAATGAAGCTAATGCATCCCATCAGTGCAACTGCTTTAAGTGAACCAATATTAGTAAAACAGAGCTGCTAAAAGCGAAGGACTACACATTTTGTCTGTTCCATTGCCAAAAGAATAATTATCTTTGATCAAACTATTTCTTGGCTCTTCACTCATTTTGTCTGATGGCAATAAGCACGAGGGGGAAACAGTTCAATGGTTGGAGTCAAACCTCTCTCATTGGAAGATGATTGTGGTTGTTGGAGGTCCATGACATTACTCCATGATTCTTCAAAGTAATGCCCTCGGCACAGCCTTCCTCAGCTGCCTCATCAATGATCTTCCATCCGATATAATTCCATTTGCAACTCGCCATCAAATGAAGCTTTGGTGGGCAAAGGGTTAAAACAGCCCTCACAGAATAAAAGAATGCTTGCGTTTTCAGCCCTCCAGACATTTGGAAACACATATTGGGATATTTAAAGATCTGTGAAGTTCTCTGAGAATGTTAAGAAAATAAAAGCAAGGGGTTTGATAATGATTCAATCAAAAGAGTGAAGCGATAGCATTGACTGATCACAGGATTCGGTATCTGCAATCGTCTGGAGGAGCCGTTGGTGCCTTCAGCCACAATTCATGTTCAAAAGTGATT
Organism: Rhinoraja longicauda; assembly: GCF_053455715.1. Taxonomy (NCBI): domain Eukaryota; kingdom Metazoa; phylum Chordata; class Chondrichthyes; order Rajiformes; family Arhynchobatidae; genus Rhinoraja; species Rhinoraja longicauda. The sequence continues at coordinate 38,689,328 of NC_135963.1, read as the reverse complement.
GGAGCAGAATTTGGCCATTTGGCCCATCAAGTCTACTCCGCCATTAAATCATGGCTGATCAATCTTCCCCTCTCAACCCTATTCTTCCACCTTCTCCCCATAACCCCAAAATCACTACTAATCAAGAATCTATCTATCTCTGCCTTTAAAAATCCATTGACGCATCTACGGCCTTCTGTGGCAATGATTTCCACAGATTCACCACCCTCTAATCAAAGAAATTCCTCCCCATCTCCTTCCTATAAGGACATAATTTTATTCTGAGTCTCTAACCTCTGATCTTAGACTCTCCTACTAGTGGAAACATCCATCCACTCTATCCAGTCCTTTCACTATTGGGTAAGTCAACTCACTGTCATTTATAGGTTCCCTTTCAAGTGTCACGGCATTTAAAATTCAGTATTCACCATTGCTAGGAGTTCCTCCACTAGAAGGACTCCAGTAATTCAAGAAAATAATTCAACACTATCTTCTCAAGGACAGTTAGGGATGGAAATAAATGGTGGCCTTGCTGGCAATGTGCAGAACTGAAAAAAATAATAATGTGATATCATATAGAACATTTCTCTATATTAGAGGTGCTATCCAAATATAATTGGTTGCGTAATACTGGAGAGTTGTTTTACTTATCTCATTAAATTAAAGCTAATTTTGAACAAAATCAGAATCGTAAAACCTTACTTCCTTCAGTTAGTATAAGAAAATAACTGCAGATGCTGGTACAAATCGAAGGTATTTATTCACAAAATGCTGGAGTAACTCAGCAGGTCAGGCAGCATCTCAGGAGAGAAGGAATGGGTGACGTTTCGGGTCGAGACCCTTCTTCAGACTGAAAGATGGCCACTGTTTAAAGATAGCTTACGCAAGCACATGTAACTAACAAGACCAATTTGTGCTTTGAACTGTCTGTGACACATTGGGCGAAAGAAACCATGAGGCAGGGACAACATAAATATATTGCCTTTACAGAATTTATAGTGCTCATATTTCTTGATGGAAAGACACAACATGGAAAAAGGCCCTTCAACCTATGCCAACCATCAATCACCCCAACACATTAGTTCTATGTTATCCCACTTTTTCATCCACTCCCTGCACACTAGGGACCATTTACAGAGGCCAATTAACCTATCAACCTTCAAGTCTTTGAGTTGAAGGAAGCAACCAGAGGAAATCCACACAGTCACAGGGAGAATATACAAACTCCACACAGATAGCAACCAAGGTCCAGATCAAACCTCGGTCTCTGGTGCTGTGAGACAGCAGCTTTACCAGATGCGCCACTGATCCACCGCAGCACTTTGGCTCTGCACATAGTTCACACTTCTAGTATGAATAAGGCATGACCAAGGGAAAGTGATCATGAAAGTTCTTGATGTATTTTTGAATCTCCCTTTGAGTCCTTTCCTTTTTAGCTCATTGGTGCAAATGCCATCCTGATAAAGTGGTCCCATATGCAACTTCATCAGCAGCTTGCAAATGATTGGTGATCAATGGCTGGAAGTTTATTTTACCATCTTATACAAACATACAAATTAAAAGCAGGGGTAGGTCATGTGGCCCCTCAAAATGGCTTCGCCATTTAGTGAGATCATGATTGATCCTCATGAGCTTTCAGACATTGCATGTGCAGGTGATGCCACCTTGTTGTACAGTCAGTAGGCACCATTCATGGCTGCCTGATCTGAATGACTACCATACCTCTATGCTCTCATACATGTGCACATTTTCCACTAAAAGCTATACTCGATCTAAATATTCTGACATTTATGTCAACATTATGTAAGTATTGCTGAGATGGGGAAATACCAAACCACCTTTTGGCCATTCCCAGCGTTATGATGCCCAAATGCAGGCTGGTGTATAATTTCTTCAACCTTGACTTTGACTGACACCAAGGGGAAAAAAATGGCTGTACTCCAATGCATGATTCAGATGTAGTATTCAGGCATCAGAAGATTCTAAGCATCTGTAGAGACATCACATGGGAGAGCTTGTGATGACCAAAGATACTAGAGGAGCACGATAGACCACTCGACCCTAAAAACCGTAGTACCTCATGGCGCCATTTTAGTAGGCAGAAACTTGCAGAGATATTTAAAAAGAAAAATAACAAAAATCTGTGAATTGATAGATGAGATATATTCTGCATTTTAATGGTATCATCTCCCAAAACACTGATTACACTGCGAGAGGCATAACGGACGGCGGGTTTTGCCTACTAAAATGACGGATACATACTACACTTCAGTATAGGCGATTTCAACGGAGTGGTTCATCTTGCTCCTTTAGTATCTTTGGTGATGACCATCGGGTAATTTCCTAACTATCAGCAGTTTGCTAAACTCCAGCCACAATTCTGCTGAAGCCTTGTGGAAATCATTGAATAAGAGATTATAACTGGGCATAATTGGCACCTCAAGAAACGACGCACAGACACATAACCACAGCTCAATAGTGGTTGAATGGCCGGGAACGGGGGTGGTGCTTTGCCTGGTGAAATTTCACGCAATATTTCATCAGTTCCATGACGGCAAGCTCACTCCCGTTGTGAATCATTTAAACGTATCCTGTTACCAATGAAATCGGCCCTTCCATGTCCGTAAACTCATCGGAAAGAGGACCATACTCCCAACAATATAGGGCTCAGATCTCAGACATGAACTGTCAAAAGCGGACAAATGAGGAAACAGAAAATTCGAACAATCAGAGGTGTGGGTTTAAAGGGCTTTGGGCTGATATTTGAGAGCATGAGATCCCGTTTACAAAATTAATGAAAAGTTGTATTCATAATATTCATAACTACGTTTGCGCATTTGATACAACATATTGTTATCCCAGGGATAACAATTTCTATCTGTAACAGAAAGAGGTGATCGTAACTGGTGGTTAAATGAACCCTGTTCCTGAACGCTCCCTTACATAATCTGCTGGTGATATTAAATAAGAGAATCTTTTCAAAGCCTGTGGTTTTCATCCTTGTGGAGGCTGACCCGCAGTGAACATCCCCGGCCGGACACTCACCCTGCCGCTCCCTGGCCGGACACGCAACCCGGCCGGACACTCACCTGTCGCTCCCTGGCCGGGCACGCAACCGGCCGGACACTCACCCTGCCGCTCCCTCGACGGGCACTGATCCCCCGTTCCCCGGCCGGACACTCACCAAAGTCCCAGTCCCAGTCCCTGTCGCGGGACCTGCTGCCAATCTCACAAATGGACGGGTTCATACGCTCGCTGAAATCGGTCGCCATGTCTCGGCTCGCCGTCCGTCTCTCTCGCCCCGGCCCGTATCCCTCTCGCCCTGGCCCGTCGCGCTTTCCGTCGCAAACAACACGTCCGCCAAACAACAGCTCGACGACGACGGCGCGTCGTGAGGGTCAAACAGCCCCAGCTCGAAATCGCGGAATCCCACCAGCGGCAAGTGGGCGGATCAGGATCCACCGACAGGTGTCCGCCTGACCAAAACTCCGCCAGGACATTGAGGTGTGCAGAAATTGAGTGAAGGGAAGTCGACTTTTTTGGGGGGGGGGTCAATTTTAACGCTTTGATTTTATCCGAATTTTAATGTACTTTAATCATCGGTTATTTTAAAGCAATCATTTCTATTCAAATCAATGACGTGATTTTAAATGTCTCTGAACAGCTGAAATTTAAAAAAAATTGCTGTCGAGTCTTGTCAGGAGGCAAGCAAATCTGAAGGGCCTGCTCCAGGCGTACCGAGAAACGTTGAGGTGTCAGGACAGCAGGTACATTAAAACAGCAAAAGCAGTAGCTTAGATAGAAGTTCTGCTGTGATGGAGTCATAGTAAGTCATACAGCAGACAACAGGCCATTCGGCCGAATATGTCCATACCGACTATTGTACTTCTCTTTGCCAGTTCCATGTACTCGCTTCTGGCCCATTGCTCGGCTGGCGAGGTCATGACCCCTCACCCGTACTGTTGCCACGCAACGCCTTCTGGGGGGCACGCCGTGTACTGCAGGCAATCATTTACTATGGCTTTCAGTGCTTTTCTTCTATTTTATGTTTGGAATGACTCCTGTCGTGGAACAATTCGTCAGTCCTAATTTGAGAGGTTGTTGAAGTTGCATGTTGCTCAGCTTCGCCCATCTTCATTCATCAGCGTGTCTCCGGCTCCCTCCCAGCACTCCGAGTGTCCCGACACCCCTTCCCATTCCTGCACTCCTCGCTCCTCCAGGCTCGGCGCCCCTGCTCCACGCCTCGCTTCCTGCAGTTCTTCGGCCCCTCGCTGTCCCTGCTGGCCCTCCAGTCCTTCTCCCCGCTCGCCATCTCCGTCAGCCGGGTTCCGCTTCCACTTGTCCGGCGCTCAACACCTCGTGGCTGAGGTTGCCGAGCAGAGCGTTTATTTCAAGGTAAGAATGTACGTGGTGCATGTGTTCTTCGTGTATGCCGGAAGCTGCCATGTCCTCCAGATGACTTGAGCGACTCCGTGCGTCACGCCCTTTGACCTTACGACCTTACGTGCAATCCCCCTATTCAAGTGATTATCCAGAAGCTTTGGAAATGTTGTGCGAGTAGTTGCCACCTTCCAGCCACTCTATGTGAGCATATTCCCCATAATTTCTCCTCTAAACACTTTCCATCTTGTGTGTATGTCTTCTAATTTTTGCCATCTCCAGCAAGGGAAAATTCTTACAATCTGTCCCCCTCTATCGGCCTTCAGCCACCTCTGTTTCAAGGGAAACAAATCCAGCCTATTCAATCACTTCTTATCATCAAAATACTCGAATCCATGTGAAAAATATAGAAATAAGGAAATGCAGATGCTAGTTTACAAAAAAAGACACAGTGTGGCAGGGGTCGGAACAGGCGAACTCCAAGTACTGTTATACGCCCTATGAGCCCATATCTGAATGACATCTAGATCTGTCAAAGTTTATTTCTACAATTAATATTTTCAACCAAAACCATTTACTCTCTCTTTGTCATATTAATATAATTCTCTAATAATTAATACTGCATTCAGATAAAGTGTTTCTAATTTTATCCCTGAATTCTCCCTGAATTGTTCTGTGAAATTCACTAACTGTTGGTGATGTGTGAATATTTGCTGACCCAGCACAGATGATCCACATGGGACAGCACCTGTTACATCCTGACAATTTATTTCTACTCTCTCCCAGCCGCCTCTCAACCAAACAATCTAATCGAAACAATAACTTTTGTTCTCTGAACTTCAAGGGTAACTGACTTTTTGCTATGTGGGTCTTTCTCAAATGCTTTCAGAAATCCAGATGAATAACAAATACATGTATTGTCTTTTCTATAAGAAAATAACTGCAGATGCTGGTACAAATCGATTTATTCACAAAATGCTGGAGTAACTCAGCAGGTCGGGCAGCATCTCGGGAGAGAAGGAATGGGTGACGTTTTGGGTCGAGACCCTTCTTCAGATCTTTGCAAATAATAAATTTTGGTTTATCAATCACAAATGATCCTTTCTCGATGAAAGCACAATGTGCTAGAGGAATTCAGCAGGTCTGGCAACATCTGGGAAGGGAATGGACAGGCACTGCCCTGGGCCTCCTCTACTGTCAGAGTGAGGCCATATGCAAAATGGAGGAATAGCACCTTGCATTTCGCTTGGGCAGCTTACAACCCAGTAGTATGACTTTTGATTTCTCTTACTTCAAGTAACCCTGCATTCCCTCTCTTTCCACCCCTTCCACCCCTAGACGTCCTGCAAGTTCCACTGTTTGTATCCATATATCCATCCTTTCGTTATCACCTCTTCCACAGCCAACAATGGACCATTGTGGGCCTTGCCTTTCCTTGGTCATCGGAGCCGGCTCTAATTTGTTCTGAACCTTTATCATACCTCTAGTTTCCCTCCCCCCTGACTCAGTCTGAAGAAAGATTTTGACCTGAAACGTCACCTATTCATTTTCTCCAGAGATGCTGTCTGACCCACTGAGTTACTTCAGCATTTTGTGTCTATCTTCGATGTAAACCAGCATCTGCAGTTCTTTTCTACAGGCAGTTTTGCATTAGGACCTTTCTACAGATTGATAGGAGTAGGGGGGAGAAAGCTGGAATCGAGATATGGGGACGGGACAAAACCTGGCAAGTATTACAGGTATGGGGTAATGATTGGCATAAGTGGAGTGAGTGACAAAGGGTAGAGGTGAAAAGGAGACAAAAGGGTACCAGATAGGGAGAGGGAAGGAGGAGTGAAATGTAAAGCCAGTGGGAGAGGTGTAAGTGGAAGAGGACAGGGGCTGTGGGGGATGGGGGGGGGATAAATGGGAAATTAGGTCATTATCTCAGGATTACTTCCTGTGCTAGTGAGGGGAGAATGTGAGTACATCAAACAGTACAGCACAAGATTGGCAAATAATGTCTGGAGCAAACATGATGCCAAGACCAGCCCTTATCTGCCCCACATTATCCATAACCCTTCATTTCTGGCATATCCATGTGCCTATCCAAAAGTCTCTTAAATGCCACAATCGCATCTGTCTCAATTACCAATCCCAGCAGTGTGTTCCAGGCATTCGCCACCATCTGTGTAAAAAAAAAACTTGCTCTGCACATCTTCTTCAGACTTTGCCCGTCTCACCTTAAAACTATGCCTCTACTATTTGATTTTTCCTTCCTGGAAGAAAGATTCTGACTGTCTACCCTATTTATGCCTCGATGCTTGGATGATAGAACAGATGAATGTGTAGCTAGAGCTGATGTGGGGGGGGGGGGGGGTAGTAGGGGTTGTATCTAAATTGGACGGGGACCAATACCTTTCCAGGGATGTTTGCTCACACTATTTCAGTGCGGCTTGAACAAATCTGACAGATTTGTTCTCTGTGAGAAACATAGTAGCACTGCACTGCAACAGGTGAAATCAAACGTGGAGGATAAATGAGGCAAGTTCAGTGGACAGAGCAGGGGAGGGGGTGCGAGTTTATTAAGTTAACTGCTTTTAAAATGTAACAAAACTTGATCAATCGAGACTGCAGTGGAATGATGTGTAGGGTGGGCGTAAAATTGTTGCGTTATCATGTACCGTTTTGGCTGTATTTCGGGTACGTATAATCAAACTGACAAAGCGACAAACAAACAAGATGAGAGTTTTAGTAATATACTAGACCAAGTGGACCCGTTGGGCCCAAACCACTCCTGCATTGGTGCTGCACCCTGTCCTCCCCCTCCCCTCTCTACTTAACCCCCCCCTCCCCTCCCCCTTCCCCCCTCCCTCCCTCCCTCCCTCCTCCCCTCCTTTTAAACTTTAAAATGTGAATAACTTTAAAAATATAACACGGATTTCAATAAAACTACTTGCAATATCACTAAAGTGACAATGGTGAGTAAGGTGGGCCTAAAATTGTCGCGCTATTGTGTACCGTTTTGGCTGATGTTCAGTCAAAACAAGGTAACAAACGAGAGTTTTAGTATATAGATATAGTTTTAACAAATTCCCACATTGCAGACTGCCCGAGCACACAGGATTTCAGAGAATGTGGCAAATTAGATTTCAGATTGATTCAGTGGGTGAGAGCTAAATATCACTAGGAATTTAATACAGAATCACAAGAAACCCACTGAATAAGGAAGGTTTTTACTGTCAGTTTCAGTGCTACACCTCTTGCTTAATATAATGCAGATCAACAAATTGGTCTTTAATGATGGGATTACTATAAAGAAGCTTGTAGATTATACCTATTAACATTGGCATTGTGTTTGATCATGAAGATGAAAGTTGCAGGAAAATGGACTGGTTAGGAGGAGATGAATGTGGAGAATGCAATTCATCATTGGTTAATGTAAGCTGATAGATTTGGGGAAGCAAATAAATTGAGCAAATGAATACACAATACAGTATAAAATGTGACACTATGACGTGTAAGGAACTGAGTTCTTGAGAGTCATGAAGGTTCTCAAGATTAATTGGTCAATGCAAAAAAATGCAAGAGCAGAGAGGAATGTCAGCAATGCATTACATGAATCAATAGACAATAGACAATAGACAATAGGTGCAGGAGTAGGCCATTCAGCCCTTCGAGCCAGCACCGCCATTCAATGCGATCATGGCTGATCACTCTCAATCAGTACCCCGTTCCTGCCTTCTCCCCATACCCCCTCACTCCGCTATCCTTAAGAGCTCTATCCAGCTCTCTCTTGAAAGCATCCAACAAACTGGCCTCCACTGCCTTCTGAGGCAGAGAATTCGACACCTTCACCACTCTCTGACTGAAAAAGTTATTCCTCATCTCCGTTCTAAATGGCCTACCCCTTATTCTTAAACTGTGGCCCCTTGTTCTGGACTCCCCCAACATTGGGAACATGTTTCCTGCCTCTACTGTGCCCAATCCCCTAATTATCTTATATGCTTCAATAAGATCCCCCCTCATCCTTCTAAATTCCAGTGTATACAAGCCTAATTGCTCCAGCCTTTCAACATACGACAGTCCCGCCATTCCGGGAATTAACCTAGTGAACCTACGCTGCACGCCCTCAATAGCAATAGAATCATAGTTAGAATACTGTTCATTGGCCTAATTAAAATATTACAGGAAGGATGTGACTAGGAAATGTCCAGACGAGATTTACAAAGATATTGTCATGGCTGGAGAATCAGTGTTAGATGGAAAGGCTGGGTTTGTTTTCTTCAGAACTAAGAATATTGGGAAGAGATTTTATGGAGACCAATAGGATAAAGCTCCAAAATAGGGGGAGTAAGAATAATTTATTTCCCTGCGTAGCGCGGACAATGACACATCAAAATGGATTTCAAGTAAATTTGTTGCAAGGTTAGAAAGGAATTGAGAAAAAATGTTTTTAATTCAAAGAGCTCTGGATGTCTGGAACTCACTGCCTCAGTGAGTGGATGAGAAAGGAATCCCCATCACATTTGAAAGTCGCTGGGATGAGCACTTGAAGAGCCATAATCTGCAAGGCTGCAGACCAGCAAGTGTGGAATAGGATCAAGATAGACAGCTCTTGATTTGACCAACATGCACATGAGAGACTTAAATCTTCCTTTCTGCACCACAACATCTCTGCATCCTCTCTGGTGCTATTATATTTTCCTGCATTTTGGGCTTTTGTCTCTGGTGTTATTTCCTCAAGGAACAATTGCCTTCACCAATGCCTAGATCTGCATGTGAGGTAGAGAGTTAGCTATCAATGTCACATTCTCAGTCCTTGACAACCTACTATTAACCTGCCTGCACGCACAAGTTGTGGTGTAATCATCCCCTGGAATTTCATATTCACATAGCCCTCAGCCCAGCAAATGCACTGCAGAGATGGTGGCTGCTGTTGTACGCATTTGAAAACATCTTCCTGGATCAGAAGGAGACAAGGGAAAATATTTTAAGCAGAAAATTGTTAGGAAGAGTCATGTACTCGACAGATACATGGACAGGAAAGTTTTCGGGAGATATGGACCAAATGGGGCTAGCAGAGATGGGGCATCTTGGTTAGTATGGACGAGTTGGGCCAAAGAGCCTATTTCTGTGCTGTGTGACTCTAACAATATGAAAAGGAGTGCGGGGTGGGGGCAGGTGGGATAAGGAAGGAAGATTCAGCACCAACTTTCAAATGCAGTTGGATATACAGTGCATTCAAAAAGTATTCAGACCCCTTACCTTTTCCCACATTTTGTTACATTACAGCCTTATTTTAAAATGGATTAAGTTCATTTTTTTAAATCATCAATCTACATACAATACTCCATAATAAAAAAGCGAAAATAGGTGTTTAGAAATGTTTGCAAAGTAATTAAAAAGAAATAACTGAAATATCACATTTACATAAGTATTCAGACCCTTTGCTATGACAGTTAAAATTAAGCTTAGGTTCATCCTGTTTCCATTGATTATACGTGAGATGTTTCTACAACTTGACTAGAGTCCACCAGTGGTAAATTAAATTGATTGGACGTGATTTGGAAAGGCACACACCTGTCTATATAAGGTCCCACCGTTGATAGTGCATGTCAGAGCAAAAACCAAGCCATGAAGACGAAGGAACTGTCCGTAGACCTCCAAGACAGGATTGTGTTGAGACACAGATCTGGGGAAGGGTATAAAACAATTTCTGCAGCATTGCAGGTCCCGAATAGCACAGTGGCCTCTGTCATTCTTAAATGGAAGAACTTTGGAACGGCCAGGACTCTTCATAGAGCTGGCCACCCGGCCAAACTGAGCAATCGGGGGAGAAGGGCCTTGTCAGGGAGGTGACCAAGAACCCCATGGTCACTCTGACAGAGCTCCAGGGTTCCTCTGTAAAGATGGGGAAACCTTCTAGAAGGACAACTGTATCTGCAGCACTCCACCAATCAGGCCTTTATGGTAGAGTGGTCAGATGGAAGCCACTCCTCAGTAAAAGGCACATGACAGCCTGCTTGGAGTTTGCCCAAAGGCACCCAAAGGCACCAGATTCTCTGGTCTGATGAAACCAAGATTGAACTCTTTGGCCTGAATGCCAAGCGTCACGCCTGAAGGAAACCTGGCACCATACCTACTGTGAAACATGGTGGTGGCAGCATCTTGCTGTGGGGATGTTTTTCAGCGGCAGGAACTGGGAAACTAGTCAGGATCGAGGGAAAGATGAACGGAGCAAAGTACAGAGAGATCCTTGATGAAAACCTGCTCCAGAGCGTTCTAGACCTCAGACGGGGGCGGAGATTCATCCTCCAACAGGACAACGACCCTAAACACACAGCCAAGACAATGCAAGAGTGGCTTCGCGACAAGTCTGCAAATGTCCTTGAGTGGCCCAGCTAGAGCCCGGACTTGAACTCGATCGAACATCTCTGGAGGGACCTGAAAATAGCTGTGCATCGACGCTCCCCGTCCAACCTGACAGAGGTTGAGAGGATCTGCAGAGAAGAATGGAAGAAATTACCCAAATACAGGTGTGCCAATGTGATGTAAGATTGAAAACGGTCAGGCTCTTCTTTCTAGAATGAGAATTAAGATCATTTTGATAGAAAAAAATATTTCCTCTACATGCAGGATAATTGGTAAACGCCTTGGATTTAAAATCAACGCTAATATATTGAATGGGGAGATCAGGAGAATTTCTTTCGCAATTGCTATTGTTGAAATCCGGAAAACCCTATCTGAAGAGAGAGTGGAAGGTGGTTCCTTTAGTTTATGCCAGAGATTTAGTTTGATTATTTATGTTATCTGGGGAAGACCGAGGAAATTGAAGCATTTGTATTCTATTCCTGTTGAAGCTGAATGGCTTTCAGCAATGCGGTCGGATTTTATGATTCCAAAAAGACTCTTAACAAATCCACAATATTGTTGAAGCTCAGACACGGCTGAGGTTGGTTCAATTCCCACCTAGGACACTTTTATCCACCAGATGGTGATATTGCCTTTTATTGTCACCATTTCTGAATGGCACCAAATCACAATGAATATAAACTGAAAAGTTCAGATTGTAACAGTGTTAACCCTGGCTAACATCTTTGTCATTTTTCTACCTTGTGTGAATCAATGAACCGGGTTTTTAAACAATTTCATGCAAACCTCGAGCTACTAACATATCCGTCTGGCATGACATAACAAAATACCTTCAGCTGCCTCAGCCCTAAGCTCTGGATTTATTTATTTCAACAATTTCATACTCCTACCCTTCTCTCCTTAAAGAAGCTAATTAAAATCCACCATCTGTCCTCGTACATCTCCATGCAGCACTCTGCCAAATTCTCTTTGATAACACTCCCGTGGAGCGCCTTGGGACATTTTACTACGTGAGAAGCTGTTTATAAATAGAGGTTGCTGTTGTGTGTTCTTGTTACAACATAGGAAAACTTTCAAGGAGCTGTGGGAAGACTGTTTGCGTGTATTGGTTTCTGCAAACTGTGCTCTTCCACTCAGCAGTTATTGTCGTTCCCTCAACCAAAGGAAGCATTTCCAAACAGATTTTGTCTATGATTAATGTCTGCTTCTGCAGTATCCTGGATAGTGACTGGGGAAAAGAAACAAAATGATCCACAATTAAATCATGCACCCAAAGACTGTTGAAGCCATTGAAGTGTCGTCACTTGAACGACATGATTCAGACCATGTCGGATTTTGGTAAAAGATTGTCTTACTAATGAAAACACAAGCTCTAATCGGGACCCTCCGAAAGTAAATAGTTTTAAAAAGGAATTCTTTGGGTATCCTGGCCATGTGACACAGAGTGGTGTATGCTAATTAAGGCGATAATAACATTGTATTTGTTCTTGAGTGTGCCTCATTTGCCTGGTTTTTATTCTGTGAATTTTTGTTTCTACCTGTGTTCCCTCTTGTGTGTTCAATAATGTCTATGTGTTTATTATTTCTTCAGTTGTTTTCTGTTTTTGCATGCATATTTGTTGCAGTGTATAGGAAGATCCCCATGCGTGTATATAGATGTGTATTCACATTTAAGAGATGGGTGTCATTGGCAAAGCCAGCATTTACCGCTCCTGAGACTATGGTAATGGTGTCACCTAAATGAATTGATAAAGTCCATGTATGAAGATACTCTTTCAGTATTTTTAAGTGAGCAGTTTTAGGAATTTGACTAATTCACAATGAAGGAATGATGTGTGACCTGTAAGGGATCCTTGTGGTGGTATTCAGTCATGCCATCTCACCCACAATTCTTGAGTTTGCTGAGCTGCACTAGTTGTCCGCACACTACCTCCAGAACAATGCCAATTTCAACAAAGTAGCATGGAAACAGGCCTGTCAGCCCAATATGTCAATGCTGACCATGATGCCCCACGTAAGCATGTTCTATTTGTCCGCATTTAGTCCATTCCACTTTTCTTATCCGTGTACCTGTCCAAGTCTTTTAAGTCTTGTTATTGTATCTGCCTCAACAACCTCTTCTGGCATCTCATTCTAAGTGCCCACCATGCCCTAAGTGAAAAGGTTGTACCACAATTACCTATGAAATCATTCCCCTCTCACCTTAAATCTATGTCATCTTGAACTTGATTCCCCTCCCCTGGATAAATTCTGTGCATTCACTCTATCTATTCCCCTCCTTATTTGATATACCTCTATAAGATCACCCATCATTGTCCTGTGTTCCAAGATTAAAGTCCGTGCTTTAGAACTTTAGAATAAAGTCTAAGTCATTCAAACCCATCCAAACACCTCATGTTGACAACCATTGTCCACACTGTGCTTCCAGAATTATTTGACACTTTGTAATTGAGTACTGGAATTACAGTCAATAAATACATATTCATTGAAGGTTCATTGTTATGAACCTGCAGCTCACACGGATTTTGCACACTGTTCATATCACAGACAGGCAAAGAAGGAATCGGACATCTTAATGGTACTAAACAGCCATGCATGGAATCTGGGAAATTCATCACCACCCATATTTTCATTTGCCCTTGCATTAATTCTTCCGCAATGCAGTGGAATAATCCACATTATCCTCCGCGGGAGTAAGTTGCATTTTGGTTTGTTTCGTCAATATCTTCGATGATGATCTTGCATTCATTCCTGCTTCAGTCTATCTTTTTGCTTCGTAAATGAACACACAGTGGAAAACCACTGAAAAACTAATAAACATAATAAAGGAACCACCCAATCCCATTTTAATATGTGTGAAATTGCAGGTGCTTGGGGGTGAGGGGGGGGGTGGGGGGAGAGTGGGGAGGAGATTGTGCTGCACCAATGCAGGAGAGGTTTGGGCCCAATGGGTCCACTTGTTCTAGTACCCTTCTATCATTTTCACTTCCATCGATCCCATCTATTCTTTAAATTATTCTGAAGGCCCCATAGCAGAAGCGTCTACATCGTGGGGCTGGAAACTGGAAGTGTCCTGAGCTAATTCTGCTACCACCATCGTCTACTGTACAAGTGAGGCTCACACTGATTGCGCCCTTTTCAGGACGGACGATGACAATGATGTAACATTTGAATGATGGTCACAAAAGAAGAAGATTATTCTGAATTGCCACTAGAATGTGTTTGCGTGGACTCATGAGCTTGCCCATCTCATCATTTTTTGTTCAGTTTTTTTGTTTCGTTGCATCCGAATGGACTGATTCATCATTCATCCTGGCTTCATATTGGACCTTCTCACTGCTGCTTGAGCAAGTTATGACTTACCTTTAAATGAAAGACAATATGTCATAAAGTTATAGAACATGCCAAGAACACGATCAATTGAATGACTCCCAGCAGAACATTCAGAGCAATGTTTAAACTTCAATAAACTTCTGCAGCTACAGAGTACGGGCCACACACGGGCAGTTTCTGTTCCTTGCCAACGAAGACATCCTATCGGGGTGCATCACATCTTGGCTTGACAACTGCTCTGCCTAAGATTACAACAAATTGCACAGATTTGTGGAGGCAGCCCAGTGTATCATATAAATGAGCCTACCCCACTGAACTCAATCTACACTTCCTGCTGCCTTAGGAAAGCAGCCAACGTAATCAAGCACCCCTCACACCCCAGTCGCTCTCTCTTCCCCCCAGAATCTCCTGTCTGACAGAAGATACAAAAGCGTAAAAACATGTATCAGCAGATTCAAGAACAACTTCTTCCCAATCGTTATCATACTCTCGAATGGCTCTCTCATATGCTAAGGACGTATCCTTGATCTTACAATCTATCTCATTATGGCACATACTTTTTTAATCTCTTTCTCTGCAGCTGTAACACTATTTTCTGCACTATATTTATTTTCTCTTTTGCACTACCAGTTATATGTGTGATATGTATGAGATGATGTGCCTAAATAGCACACAAAACAGTTTTTTACTGTATCTCAGTACACACAGCAATAATTAAAAAATGCCAGTATAAACCCAAACCAATACCATTGTTTCTATCACATCTCCCAGCCACTGTCTGATACAGAACCAGAGGGGTTTTATAACAGTCATTCCATTTGACCATGAGCGAAGATTGTAACCCCAATAACTACCATCTCCGAAGATAGACCCAAAATGCCGGAGTGACACAGCGGGACAGACAACATCTCTGGAGAGAAGGAATGGGTGATGTTTCGGGTCGAGACCCTTCTTCAGGCTGAGAGTTAGGGGAAAGGGAAACTGGAGTTATGGAAGGGTACAAAGGGTAAGGTATGAAAAGGACAGATCAAAGCAGACATGATCAAGGAAATGCACAATGGTTCATTGTTGGCTGAGGAAAAGGTGACAACGAGGCCTACAAATAGTAACATTAATCAGGAGGACAGTGAAACTAGTAGGAGAGCTAGGGTGGGGGAACGATGGAATGAGAGAGGGAAAGCAAGGGTTACTTGAAGTTAGAGAAATCAATATTCAAACTACAACCCAGAGGTTTGTAACCTTCCATATCTCTAGTTTCCCTCTCCCCTGAATCTCATTGTGAAGAAGGGTTTCGACCCGAAACGTCATCTATTCCTTCTCTACAGACATGCTGCCTGTCCTGCTGAGTTACTCCAGCATTTGGGTCTATCTTTAGTGTAAACCAGCATCTGCAGTTCCTTCCTACACAACTACCATCACCAAGTCTGTCTGCACCCACCTCTAAAATACACCACAATCCCCCTATCTTATCATGCCAGATGTTGAAACCCAAATTTTTAACTTCTAGTGTTGATCATCCAGTGTTCCCCTGACCAACCTAACACCATACACTAAAACCTTGAGCTCATCTAAACACTTGCAGCCCATATTCGCATCTCCTCTGTGTTCACCAACCTAAAGTCTGACTGTTCGACTGGGAACACCATGATTTAAAATTATCACAATTTTCAAAATTCTTTCACGGCTTTGCCTCTCATGTTCTTGCAGTTCCCTCCTGGCCTATTAGAACCCAAGACTTCAGTGCACCTTCACACTGCATCTCCCCTATTTTAATTTTTCCTTCAGCTGTAGATGCACTTTCAACAGTTGCAACATTCAGCTCTGCAGGATTCCTTTCCAGAGCAGTTGCCATACTGTGATGCATCCAGATAGATTGCTTTCCAGGGTGCATCTGTAGAAATTGATGAGGGTCATGGGAGATATGCTGAATTTCTTTTTGCCCTTTGAGAAGTTGGTGTGCTTCCTTAGCCTATGTCTGTGTTTGAGTCTGCATGCGCTAAATACACAGTCACACGTGCAGGGAAATGTATATGTGTGGCAGTGTGTGTGGATATTTCTATGGTATGATTCCAGTTTCTCCATATCCCTTTTCTAGCCACACACCCAAATGGGACAGAATCCAACTTCAGAGCAGAAAACAAAGTGCTGCATTGTTCAGTGGGAGTAAATAAGTTCTCAGTTCAGAGGTTTCATTGTGGACTCCCACATGCTTATCAAGGATAAAGAGGGAGGGACAGTATCAATACTCAAGACTCCAGCATAACAAAGAGTCTCTTTATGAATTGTTTATTTATTTTACGCTTCCAGGTATTTATTACTCATCTTTCCTATGAGTAGCATTCACCGCTCCAGGGCATGGGGATCCAATTAGCTGCTGAATCTACCTGAACACAGCTGGGCATATGAAAGGGAGGAAAAGTTGAAGCTAAATGAGCCCTGAATGCAGCACACTGCAACATAGTGCACAAAACATACTTAATTCAATCGTTGGATATGGTAGTCCCTGATAAGGCCACCATTTATTAACCATCGAAGAAAGACACAAAAAGCTGGAGTTACTCAGCCGAACAGGCAGCATCTCTAGAAAGAAGAAAAGGGTGATGTTTCGGGTTGAGACCCTTCGTCGGACTTTTCTATCCCCAATTATATTTGAACCATGTGATTTGCTATCCCAAATCACAGTGCATTATGAGTGCCTGGAGTCACACATTGGCTGGAAAAGGTAAGGATGGCAGACTAAATCTGTAGGAAAGAACTGCAGATGGTGGTTTATACTGAAGGTTGATCAAAGTAACTCAACTTTTTTACACCTCTACAAGATTGCCCTTCAATCTTCTGCGGACCAAGAAATAAAATGCCTGCCTGCCCAACCTCTCCATATAGCTGTCCCTCAAGTCCTGGCAAGATGCTCATAAATCTTCTCCATGTCCAGCTTAATGACATCCTTCCTACTGCAGGGTGACTAAAACTGAACATAATACTCCAAGTATGGCCTCACCAATGTTTTGTACAACCGTGACATTAAATGCCAAATTCTATACTCAATACCCTAACTAATTAAGGAAACCAAAATACGTGAAGAAATAAGGCTGTACAAAATAAAACAATTTTGTCATAAGAATACAGGAAATTGGAGTTAGAATAGACCAAACATCCCCTCAAACTGTTCAATAAGATAATGGCTAATCTGATACTGCCTTCAATGTCACCTTCTTGCCTGATCCCCCATAACCATGACTTCTCTAAGGTTCAGTAATCTGGCCACCTTGATTTTGACTATATTTAAATCACTGCCTTTACAATTCTCACCTCCATTCATCTGCTAAATATAGGCACAACCTACCCAACTTTGTGTCATTAAAAAATTGCTTTCATCCCAGGAATCAACCGTGAATTTTATGCGAAATGTTCCCAATATTCCTCCTTTTCTCAGGGTTGAAATATCAAAGAATAGAGAGCAGAGCTTTAAGATGAGAGGAGCAAAGCTTAAAGGAGATGAACAGGGCAATTTGTTTTGTAAAACAGAGTGGTGAATGCCTGGAATGCTCTTCCAGTACTGGTGAAAGCACAGATGATTGTGGCCTCTAAGAGGCTTTTAGGTAGGCACATGGATGTGCAGGGAATGGAGGGATGCAGATCATGTGCAGGCAGAGGAGATTAGTTTAACATGACATCATGTACGGCATGGACATTGAGGGCTGAAGGGCCTGTTCCTGAGCTGTACTGTTCCATATATTTAAATCCTTCCATGTGCATAGGGGTGGGGAGCATAGTGGTGAATGTCAGTGCATTAATTAATTAAATAAAGCTGGAACATAAGGCAAAAATCAGTAACTGTGACGATGAAACGAGCCAAATATTTTTTTTAAAACCTGATTCTGATTCCTGTTTTTTTCTTTGGGAAGGAAGTGAAGATTCTGACCCGAAACGTCATCCCATCCTTTTCCCCCAAAGATGCTGCCTGTCTCGCTGAGTTACTCCAGCATGTCAAAATAACATGTTGATTTTACAGGTGTATATAGCCTATTTTAACTAGTACACAGATGTGAGCAGGAAGTGCCTTTACATAATATAAGTAGACATATTTAACATGTATCTATTATATAAACAATGAGTTCCCAGAAATACTTTGATCCGAGTCGCTGCTTATTTCGATGAAAATTTATGATTTCCAGAGTAAAACATAATAAGGAATTATTTCAGATCACTTTATGTCACTCCAGAACTTTGCTCAGCCACTTCCCATCAGGAATCTCACATTCACTGGTGATGTGTTTTTGGCGGCAGAAGTGCATCAATTGATGCTGTTCTTTGTGAAACAACATTTTAAGCGTTTCTGTTGAATGTAGGTCACATACTTCTGAATTATGCCGGTCATTGGCTGCTCTCAATACAACTCTGTTTCTTTATTGTGGTTAGCCTACAACCCCCTTGACTGAAGGGACATTTTTACTTTGATTTACAGCACCAGCATTCTTCTGTTCAACACTCTGGAATTAATAACAGTATCCAAAAGCTGCTTCTATTGAACTAAAGGGGCTATATTCCAATTTCAGCACATCAAATATCTTTGCAACACTTTACTCAGGTGCTGCTGTTAGTTGATTATAGGACAGGGACCTCAAGCAAAGTCAGCAACCCTGAGAGAGGAAGGATACAGATGCAAATGTTCACATACCATAGCCACGCAAAATCAATGTGGACCCATATTCCCCACATGAACAAATCCAAGGAAATGCCATACAATCTAAGGTTTATTGAAGCAGGCGGCTTTGAGATGCGAGTTTCTGCAGACATCTAGACTCACTCCTGTGCCTGTACTGTTTTGCCAATCAAGACAGAGGTCATGATCCAGGGGACGATTGGGTTAAGATGCAGGATAATTTCATTCCAAAGAGGAGGAAAGATTCGCAGGGGAGTAAGAGGCAACCGTGGCTGACAAAGGAAGTCAAGTATAGTATATAAAACTAAAAGAGAAGATGTATAACACAGCAAAGATGAACGGGAAGCCAGAGGATTGGGGAACTTTTAAAGAATAACAGAAGGTAACTAAAAAGGCAATACGGGGAGGAAAGATGAAGTACAAAGGTAATCTCGCCAATAATATAAAGGAGGATAGTAAAAGCTTCTTTAGGTATGTGAAAAGGAAAAGATTAGTTAAAACAAATGTGGGTCCCTTGAAGACAGAAACAGGTGAATTTATTGTGGGGAACAAGGAGATGGCAGACGAGTTGAACAGGTACTTTGGTTCTGTCTTCGCTGAGGAAGACACAAACAATCTCACAGATGTGCTAGGGGACAGAGGATCTGGGGTTCAGAGGAACTGAAGGAAATTCACATTAGTCAGAAAATGGTGTTGGGAAGATTGATGGGACTGAAGGCTGATAAATCCCCAGGGCCTGATGGACTGCATTCCAAGGTACTCAAGGAGATGGCTCAAGAAATCGTGGACGGATTGGTGATCATTTTCCAATGTTCTATAGATTCTGGTTCAGTCCATGTGGATTGGAGTGGAGCTAATGTTATCCCACTTTTTAAGAAAGGAGGGAGAGAGAAAGCAGGGAATTACAGACCAGTTAACCTGACATCGGTGGTGGGGAAGATGACACAAAGCTGGGTGGCAGTGTGAACTGTGAAGAGGATGCTATAAGGATGCAGATGCAGAATAATGTGGATAAATGTGAAGTTATCCATTTTGGTGGCAAGAACAAGTAGGCAGATTATTATCTGAATGGTGTCAGATTAGGAAAAGGGGAAGTGCAACGAGACCTGGGTGTCCTGTATGTACATCAGTCACTGAAAGTAAGCATGCAGGTTAAGCAGGCAGTGAAGAAAGCTAATGGCATGTTGGCCTTAAGAACAAGAGGATTTGTGTTTTGGATCAAAGAGGTCCTGCAGTTGTACAGGGCCCTGGTGAGACCACACCTGGAGTATTGTGTGCAGTTTTGGTCTCCTAATTAGAGGAAGGACATTCTTGCTATTGAGGGAGGTTCACGAGGTTAATTCCTGGGATGGCGGGACTGTCATATGATGAAAGAATGGAATAACTGGGATTGTATTCACTGGAATTTAGAAGGATGAGAGGGTATCTTTTTGAAACATATAAAATTATTAAAGGATTGGACACGCCAGATGCAGGAAACATGTTCCCGATGTTGGGGAAGTCCAGAACCAGGGGCCACAGTTTAAGAATAAGGGGTAGGCCATTTAGAACTGAGATGAGGGGGAAAAAAATCACCAAGAGAGTTGTGAGTTTGTGGTATTCCCTACCTCAGAAGGCAGTGGAGGCCAATTCACTGGATGCATTCAAAAGAGAATTAGATAGAATCAAGGGATATGGGGAGAAGGCAGGAACGGGGTACTGATTGTGGATGATCAGCCCACGAAAGGGCCGAATAGCCCACTCCTGCATCTATTTTCTATGTATCTATGTAATTGGCCACTGTAAATTACCCCTTAGTATAAGTCAATGACAAAATTAAGCAATGGGGAGTTCATGGGCATATGTCAGAATCACACAGCTGGTCCAAGCATGTGGCAATGTCAGCAATCAACCACCACAACACTACAGAGTTCTGAGGAAGGGACTTCAATGTGAAACATTAACTTTGTTTCTCCTTCCACAATTTCAAAGATACAGTGCGGAATCAGGCCCTTCGGCCACCGAGTCCGCACCTGCCCGCAATTCCCACACATTAACACTACCCTGCACATACTGGGGACAATTTTACATGTACACCAAGCTAATTAACCTGCACATCTTTGGAATGTGGGGGGAAACTGAAGGTCATGGGGAGAACGTACAGACTCCGTACAGACAAGCACCCGGAGTCAGGATCTAACCAGGTCTCTGGCGCTGTAAGGCAGCAGCTCTACCATTATGTCACTGTGCTACTGTTGCCTGACTTGTTGCCTGACTTGCTGAGTGCTTAGAGAATGTCAAGTCAAGTCTACTTTATTTGTCACACACATACAAGATGTGCAGTGAAATGAAAGTGGCAATGCCTGCGGATTGTGCTAAAACTACAAAACAAAAGACACAACACAAAAAATAAATTAATACAGTCAATTAGTCCCTGGTGATATAAGAGTTAACAGTCCTGATGGCCTGTGGGAAGAAACTCCTTGAACTACTGCAGACCTGCAAGGGATGATATTCTCAGTGCGGTCGGGTAGGAAGATCCAGAATTTAATCCTAGCAATAATGAAGGGACAGCTGTATTTTTGCAAGTCCAAATCATTTTAGATTTGATGAAGAACCTCGAAGTAGCGGTAACTGTGTGCTCCTGTTCCCCGTGTGCTTTTTGATGATAGAGGTATGGATATGGGACAAGTTAATACAGTATATTTTGTTCACAAAATGCTGGAGTAACTCAGCAGGTCAGGCCGCATCTCAGGAGAGAAGGAATGGGTGACGTTTCGGGTCGAGACCCTTCTTCAGTTTGTTGTGTGGAAGATTGTGTCTCAGTAATTTGATTGAGTTTTTTTAAGAATTAACCAAGAAGGTTAATGAGGGCAGGGCCATTGATGTAGGCCAGCAAGGCCTTTGTTAAGGTTCCAGGATGGTAGGCCGCTTTGGAAGTTTAGATCGCATGAGGTCCAGGGAGAGCTAGCTGATTAAATACACTATTGACTTCACGGTAAAAATCAGAGGGTGTTGGTGGAGGGTTTTTTTTCAGACCGGAGGGCTGTAACTCGTGGTGTGCCTCCAGGATCGGTACTGGGTTCATTTCACTTTGTCATATATGTTAACAATATACATGAGAATGTACAAAGCAACATTCGTAAATTTGAAGATTACACTAAAGTAGGTAATAGCATGGACAGTGAAGATGGTTATCAAAAATCACTGCTGGATCCTGATCAGCTGGGCAAGTGGACAGAGGAATGGCTAATGGAGTTTAATTAAGATAAGTGTGAGGTGTTGCATTTTGGGAAGTCAAACCAGGGCAGAACTTACACAGTGAATGGTAGGACCTTGGAGTGTTATAGAACAGAGGGATATAGAAGAACAAGTACGTAGTTCCATCACAGGTATATTGGGTGGTGAAGAAGGCTTCTGGCACATTAGCCTTCATCAGTCGGGGAAAGGAGTAGAGAAGCTGGGATGTTATGTTACAGCTGTTAGTGAGGCCATACTTGGCGTATTGTGTTCAGTTTTGGTCACCCTATTGTAGAAAGGATGTCATTCTGATGGAAAGAATGCAGAGAAGATTTATGAGGATGTTGCCAAGACTCGAGGGCCTGAACAATAGGGAGAGGTTGGGCAGGCTTGAATACTCTATTCTTTGAAGTGCAGGGGGCTGATGGGTGATTTTGAAGGGGTGTATAGATAGGGTAAATGCACAGGGGAATCAAAAACTAGAGGGTGTAGGTTGAAGGTGAGAGAGGAAAGAATAAGAACCTAGAGGCTCTGAGTATTTGGAACAAGATACCAGAGGATGTAGTTGAGGCAGGTGCTTTAACAACATTTAAATTACATTCCGACAGGCACATGGATAGGAAATGTTTGGAGGAAAATGGGCAAACACAGGCAAATGGGACAGGTTTAGATGGGGCTTCTTGGCCGGCATGGACAAGTTGGGCAAAAGGGTCTGTTTCCATATGACTCTCGGCTACTCACCCCCTGACCACCTCTTATAGTTAATGTTCGCTTGGCTGGACAACTGAAATTTTGCTCATTGTTCTTTGCAAACCAAACAGCAGAAGTGATGCTTGCAATAAAGTCTCAATCCTCCTACAGTGGTGTTAATTCGCTTCTAATTCACACACTTGAGTTTTCATTTTTTCACAACAATTTCCAAATAACTGCAAATCTTATCCCTTGCGATTGAACGTTTACCATAAGAAAAACGTTTACCATAAGAAACACATAGGTTCACCCACATCTGCTTTCCTAATTAGTTACGTGTAACTAATGAAAAAACTGTATGACACACTTAACGAATCAGTGAGGGACTTGGGTGGAGACGATACATAGTGGCTCTGAATTGTTTTGGAGGTCAGCAAGATCTAAATACGTTTTTTATCAAGGAGTCTGACAAGAGTATTTCAAGATAGCCTTTCTTCTCTCCCTTCCAAAGGAAACACTTAGGTTCAAGGCAGGAACTCTTCTCAAACCTCTGAATCAAAGCAGGAACACTGTCTGGAGACGTATAGCCACAAGTTGTGCCGCTCGCTCTGTTGTTCAGCCTGGTGGAGACCAATTGCAGCAACGCCCTGCAAATAAGTTTACTTTCAATGAAAGGAAACCAACGAAACAATACACTCAGTGATTGCCAAAACTCCTGAATGTTGTGGTCAAGGCAGTGCTGCTAGGAAGCAGTACAATCCATCACTATTATTGATTCCACTTATTCCATTTAAATCTCCTCAGGGGGAAACTTCTAAAAAAAAGTCACAAATTTAATTGAGCAGCATTCCAGAATACACAGTGACCTTTTCACCTCCATATTTCACTTAATCTTCCACGTTCCTGGTAGCATAAGAATGGTCGTCTACCAGGCAGCATTAGCCTTTGCAAACCTCTTTTTGTTTTTGTTTGCTTTCTTAGAGCTATTAATTACCATTTTAACATAGAGGTTTTTTGTTGTTTGCTTTCCAGCCTACCCTTGATCAAGAACTTGCATTCCACAGATCACGAGGAGACAGTGAAGATGTTAGCCAGGATCCAAACAGTGTGGAATGATAGAAATACCTCGAATATCATGGTCAAATATTTCCATATTACATTGAGAATGTTATTTTTAGAAATAAAGGAACCTTTACGTGAGTCTTTACGTGGCACCTTTGACATGAACATACAAAACACTACCTGCTGTACACAGTGTTGATACATGAAGCATTATGATTAAACATTCCCATCAAGCATGGACAGCGAAACAGTTAAAAATCCTAAGGCCAATTGAAAGGAAAAAGTCTTATAACATTTCTCATGAGCCCTCCCTCATGTGACTAAATTAGTCATTGTTGGCAAATAGACCACATATTGAATTGAAAGATCACCAAACCTTCATTAAGAATGCAACTGTCTGACTCTAATTTTCTTGATCTATGTAATTGTGGGTTTTTTAATGCACTATTTTCTCTTTTATTTATTTTATTTCTCCTCCAGTAGATTGGCCAAAGTTCCGGCAGAAATAGTTGGTTAATGATTTGGTTTGTGTCCAGGTCCTGCTCCATTATGTTACAAAGAAGGTCTTTGTGATCCAAGTGCATCTTCTGCCTCCAACATTTTACTGCTTATCAGAACAAAAAGCGTTTCTTTGATATTAACAAGCAAAAGAGATAAAACAGGGACAAATGTTTTGAAAAGAAGAGGTACAATAAGCTATTGAATAAGACGTGAGAACCCACAGATCTCCCATTGAATCACAAAATGAAACAAAACTGTGGAAGACCATTTGACCCACCCAGTCTGTGCCAGCTCTTTGAAAGACCTATCCATTTCAGCCCACTTCCCATTGTTTGCTCAAGGTTCCATAAATGCTTTGAATATGAAAAGAATTCTGCTTTGATCATTATTAATAGTTTCCACCTTCCTTTAAGGTAATGTATTGCACATTATAATAGCACATTATGCAAGAAACATCCTCATCTACCCTCTGCTTTTGTAAAATACCATATACTGCCACTGGAATCAGTTTTTCCCTTTTCACACTTTTAAAACACCATAATTTTGAACACCTCTATCGAACTCCTCTTAGCCTCCTCTAACAAAAAAACCCTGCTTCTGTAGCTGATGAAAATGAAAAATTTCAACCATTGTAACTCTCCGTCGCACACGCACCAAGACCTTAACATATTTCTTAAGGTGTGTTGCCCAGTATTGAACTCCACCCATTTGTTTGTTTGTAGAATGGAAGCAAGAGAGTACTTCAGTGACTGAAAAAACAGCTTGTAAATTGGGAAAGGGGATGATACAGTTCACACTAAAAAGCAGAGAAGTATGTAGAAATATGTAAAAGTGAGAAAGATTTTTATTTCTGTTTAAATCTATTTCTTTTTCTTGATGAGCAAAATGAATCAGGAACCTACTGCCTGTGTACCACTTAAAAACTGTCACATACTTTTCATGTAAGTTCTATGATTTTTGTGTCTTAAACATCAAAGGCCATTAATATCAGTTCATCAGTCCTCATATTTTAAAATTAATGTTTCATATCTTAGGTTTGGTAGGACTGTGGGAAGTGTTGTAGAGCAGAACGATCTGGAGTGCGGGTACATAGTACCTTGAAGGTGGCGTCGCAAGTAGATGGGGTGGTCAGAAAGTCTTTTGGCACATCATCAGTCAGAGTAATGAGTATAGAAGTTGGGAGGTCCTGTTGCAGTTATACAAGATGTTGGTGAGGCTGCATTTAGAGCATTGTGCAGTTTTGGGCACCGTGCTATAGGAAAGGTGTTAAGTTGGAAAGGGAGCAAAGTAGATTTACAAGAATGTTGCCAGGACTTGAGGGTCTGAGCTATAGGGAGAGGTTGAGCAGGCAGGAACTCTATTCCCTGGAGCGCAGGAGGAGGATGGGTGATCTTATGGTGGTGTATAAATTCATGAGAGGAATAGATTGGGTGGATGCACAGAGCCTCTAGTCCAGAGAGGGGAAATTAGAACCAGAGGGCATAGGTTTAAGGTGAAGGGATAAAGATTTTTTAGGAATTTGAGGTGTAACTTTGTCACACAAAGGGTGGTGGGTGTATGGACCGAGCTGCCGGAGGAGGTAGTTGAGGCAGGTTATCGCAATGTTTTCACACTGTATGACTATTACTCTATCTTGGCATCTGTAGAGTGGTGACAATGTTGATATAGATGAAAAATAGTATGTGAGAAAAATAAATTGAATGGAAATGCCTGAAAGTTGGAAGATGATCAGAAAATATTCACTTTCCAAGTGTTTGAAACTCAACATTTGTCAGTGATAACAAACTTGCTACCAGCAATTTCCTGTAGTTAGTGAAAAAAGAACTGTCAGAAAATGTCCTCTTCGAAGGCAGAGTGAACAGTAGCCGAGAGGCTGTGTTTGCGGGGAGAGGGATGGAAAGGTGACTGTAGAAAATGGAAGGAAATTAATTCAATCTGAGATGGCTAAATGTTTCTCCTCACTGGGCTGGGGCTGCACTTTCACTTCCTCTGGTCCTGAAAATTCTATATAGTTGATAATCGAGGCTGTTTGAACCATCTCATTAGAGTGCATGTTGAGAAAGAAGACATTCAATGCTAACACAGCATTGAAGTAACCATTATACCTTAAGAAACAATCAGATTGTCAGGCAACAGCTTTCAAAGCGTCCAAAAGAGCCCGGCTCTCCACCCACAACTGAACTGATACAGGGAAACTCCATCAAAACTTTTGAACAAGGACACCAGTTAACAGTGTAATTCTGCATATTGCCTGCCTAAAGATGGCTTTATCTGCTTCGTCATTGAACCATAATAATGGGTAGGATGCTGAACAGGTGTTCCGTGCAATCCGCTGGGGATTCCTTCCAGTGAGTGAGTTTAAAATGAGCTCTTTCAGTGTCTGAAAAGATTTGGATTCATTGAAAGTGGTGAATTCTTGAAAGTGCTGTTCATACCTCAGAATCACACTGATGGAATTTTCTGCTTTGGTCTACAAATTGAAGAGACTTGAAGGGCTTGATCCAGAATGGATGGTTGGAGGTGGTTTTGTCTCCAGTCATCCCAACACAATGATCTGAAAGCAGAAGTAGCTCACGGCCATCATCAAGGTCACAGGAAACACTCATTTATTGTGAACAACGTTTCAGCTATCTTCTTCTCCCCATCATGAAGATCATCTATTATTTACTATCAGTTTATAGGACATGAAGTCAAACTTGCTTTATATATCACTTTTCACAGTCTCAAAATGTTCAAAAGCACTTGAGAGCCAATTGAATCTTTCTTGTGAATCTATCTTCCTCTTACTCATTGTTGTTCCCTTATTATTATAATGCACAAAATATGACATCCAAATGCACACAGCTATCCCACAAGCAAGAACATTGTATTGATCAAAAATGTTTTCTGTTATGTTAGTTGACAGATAAATATTGACCAAAATATAAGAGCTTTATCTTGGTGCGGTGAAATAATGTCTGCGGTGCTTTTTATCTACAGAAGTGAGCCGACAAGGCTTTCAATTTAGCAGCATCCTTATCAATGTGACACTCCCTCAATGCTACACTCATCTCTTGGCCCTAAACAATGTCTTCTGACTCCTAAGTATCCTTTCCGCTGGGCCAGGTAAATATATGCCTCTCCTCCCCCTTTCTTCCTTCCAACTTTCTTCCACTACTGATGTTCATTCTTTAACCCACGGAGTATGGAGCATGGAGTAAATCAGCCAAAACGTTATTTGTGATAGTTTTTTTCTGCACCTGTCTTCTTTACCACACCCTCCCTTCCTGGTAGAGCAGCTCAACCACTTCTTTCACCGCCATGAGGTGGAGAGAACAGAGACTGTCATGCCCACTGCTCCAGCTCCAGCTGACAGCAGCCAGACACTCATCATACAGACTGCTGATGTCACACGCACACTCCGTAATGTCAACATACGGAGAGCAGCTGGTCCGGACGGAGTTCCAGGAAGGGTTCTCAGAGACTGCGCTGCTGAGTTAGCTGACATGTTCACAAACAGCTTCAATCTGTCCCTGGCACAGTGCATTATCCCCACGTGCCTAAAAACATCCACAATAGTGCCAGTTCCGAAGCAGACAGCCATAACCTGCTTCAACCACTACAGGCCGGTCGCACTAACGCCAGTAATCATTAAGTGCCTGGAGAGACTGATCCTTAAGCACATCAAGGCTGCTCTCCCACCCACCCTGGATCCACACCAATATGCACACAGAGCCAACAAATCAACAGATGACGCCTTTGCCAATGCCCTCCATACTGTATTGCTCCACCTAGAACAACGGGGAGCATATGCACGGCTGCTGTTTGTTGATTACAGTTCTGCATTTAATACAATCATACCCAGCAGATTGGTCTCCAAGCTGTCCGACCTAGGCTTCGAATACAACATCTGCCTTTGAATAAAGGACATCCTAACAGATCGGCCGCAGTCAGTCAGGATGGACCCCCACCACTCTCCCACTCTGTCACTCAGCACAGGGGCTCCACAAGGCTGTGTGCTGAGCCCCCTCCTCTACTCTCTCCATACCTATGACCATAGCAACCCACAATACGAACACAATCATTAAATTTGCAGACGACACGACAGTGGCGGGGCTGATCAGTGAGAGCGACGAGTCAGCTTGCAGGGAGGAGGTACAGGGGCTAACAGGCAGGTGCTCACAAAACAACTTGGCACTCAACACCAAAAAAACAAAAGAGCTCATCATCAACTTCAGGAAGAAGCAGGGTGACCATCCCCCACTGCACATAAATGGAGAAAGAGTGGATAGAGTCTCCAGTTTCAGGTTCCTGGGCACCCACATCTCAGAAGATCTCACGTGGTTAACCAACATAAACTCTCTAGTTAAGAAGGCACAACAGTGGCTTCACTTCCTAAGAACACTCAGGAAAGTCAACCTGCCACAACAGCTGCTAGTGTCCTTCTACCGCTGCTCTATTGAGAGTGTCCTGACACATGGGATCGTGGTGTGGTATGGCAACAGTTCTGCGGCTGTCAGGAAGGTCATCAACACAGCCCAGAAGATCACCAACACGAGTCTACCTGCCCTGTAAGACATCTATAGCTCCCGTTACCTACGGAAGGCATCTTGCATCCTAAAGGACCCATCTCACCCCGCCCATCACTTGTTTGCCCTTCTGCCCTCAGGAAATCAGTACAGGTCCATCAAAGTGTACACCACAAGATTAACAAACAGTTTCTACCCTAAGGCCATCATCACACTGAACTCTGCACTGAAAGCACCCCCCCCCCCCATAGACAATATTTATACTGTACAATACCTGCAGAGAGTAGTGCGTTCGGCAGAACGCACCATGGGAATTACACTCGTCCCCCTGCAGGACCTATTCATCAGGAGGTGCAGATCCAGAGCAAGCAAGATCATGAGGGACCCCTGCCACCCCAGTAAACGGACTGTTCCAGATGCTACGATCAGGCAAACGCCTCCGCTGTCACGCTGTGAAAACGGAGAGGATGAGACGGAGCTTCTTCCCACAGGCCATCAGGACTGTCAACTTTTATAACCCCAGAGACTAAATTTTTGTCGACAATAATAGTAACTTATTAACTTTATTTATATGCTGTAACTGTAATTCTTTTTGTGCACAACCCGCAGGCATTGCCACTTTCATTTCACTGCACATCGTGTATGTGTATGTGACAAATAAATTTGACTTGACTTGACTTGACCTACCTCTGAGCAATACTGTTATATTCATTTATAATATTTATTTTTATAATACTATTCTGTGCAATATGTTACATTCTGACAAGGTGCAATATCTTATATTCTGATAAGGGTGCATGCATAGGCATAATGTGTATGTGTGTGTGATTCAGTGTGTATGTGTCACAGTGTGTGCACGTGAGTGAGTGTATGAACAGTTTTTTTATTTTTCTCACTCTTTTACTGTTATTTTATTATTATTTTTATCTTGTACATTTGAGCTCTGCTCAGGCAGCACGCCTGAATTTCGTTGTATGCACCACTACAATGACAATAAAGAAATTCGAATTCTAATTCTAATTCTGATTCTAATTCAAACTAAACCAAGTGGACCCGTTGGGCCCAAACCTCTCTTGCATTGGTGCAGCACCCTCTCCTCCCTCCCTCCCCCACCCCAAACCCCCCCCTCCCTTCTCCACCCTCCCCTCCCCCTCCCCCTCCCTCCCTCCACCTCCCCTCCCCCTCCTTTCCCTTCCCCTCCCCCTCCAATCCCCCCCTCCCTCCATGTCCCTCCCCCTCCCCCTCCCCCCCCTTCCTCTCCCCTCACTCCATCCCTCTCAACCCCCCTTATCCCTCCTCACCTCCCCCTTCCCTCCATCCCCCTCCCTCCCTCCACCCCCTCCCTCCACCCCCCTCCCTCCCCCCTCTCCCTCGGAGATAGATTTAAACTTTTAAATGTGAATAACTAAAAATATAACACCGATTTCAATTAAACCTTCCATTAGCACCAAAGGGACGACGATGGGTAAGGTGGGCCTAAAATTGTCACGCTATCGTGAACTGTTTTGGCTATAGTTCAGGAACAAACAAACAAACAAGTTTTAGTATATAGATTACTGCGAGTAATCTGTCAAAAAAGCTGGCATGCAGGGGGAGAATTGTTAGAAACCAAGCTAGGTAAATAAATTATGATGATTTGCTGATGTGAGGACATGTAATGTATTTTTCATTAACTCTTGGAAGAACAGAATAACTTGCAAAAATACAATAACTGAATTCGGAACATCAAGAGTCAAAAGTGTTTTACTGTCATATGTTCCAAAACGGAACAATGAAATTCTTACTTGCAACAGCACAACTGATATGTATACATGGTACTCTGTAAACACCATTATAAACAACAAAAAATAAGTTCAGTATATATATATATAGAAAACAAACAATAATAGTGCAAATACAAAAACAATGTCCCCAAGTTTATTTATTCACAAAATGCTGGAGTAACTCAGCAGGTCAGGCAGCATCTCGGGAGAGAAGGAATGGGTGACGTTTCGGGTCGAGACCCTTCTTCAGACTGATGTCGGGGGTGGGACAAAGGAAGGATATAGGTGGAGACAGGAAGATAGAGGGAGCTCTGGGAAGGAGGAGGGGAAGGGAGGGACAGAGGAGCTATCTGAAGTTGGAGGTCGACGTTCATACCACCGGGCTGCAAACTGCCCAGGCGAAATATGAGGTGCTGCTCCTCCAATTTCCGGCGGGCCTCACTATGGCACTGGAGGAGGCCCATGACAGAGAGGTCAGACTGGGAATGGGAGGGGGAGTTAAAGTGCTGGGCCACCGGGAGATCAGTTGCGTTAATGCGGACCGAGCGCAGGTGTTCAGCGAAGCGATCGCCGAGCCTGCGCTTGGTTTCGCCGATATAGATCAGTTGACATCTAGAGCAGCGGATGCAATAGATGAGGTTGGAGGAGGTGCAGGTGAACCTCTGTCTCACCTGGAAAGAATGTTTGGGTCCTTTGATGGAGTTGAGGGGGGAGGTAAAGGGACAGGTGTTGCATCTCGTGCGGTTGCAAGGGAAAGTGCCCGGGGTTAGGGTGGTTTGGGTAGGAAGGGACGAGTGGCCCAGGGAGATGCGGAGGGAACTATGTCCCCAAGTTTATGTTGTATGGAGCTTATTTGGAGGTTGTTGTGTGTCTAATGGTTGTTGGAAAGAAGCTGTTCCTGAACCTGGACCTGGACCAGGAGATACCATCGTTAGAACCCAGATTATATTATCATAAAAGTAGATGCAAGGCTGTGTGCTCTGGTTATGGGCTACTTCCATTAACTGCTGCAATCCATGTGATGAAGGCATGCCCCAAGTACCGTTGAATATGGATTTCAATGTTTCATGGGGACAGAGAGATTTATTTTCTTTCAAGATAGTGTTTGCCATATTTGGAAATTGCTGCAGTGTGGCCAGTAACTATAATATACTCTCTTCCTGGCTGCCAGTTGAGGGAATTAATATTTAGAATGGTGAATAATTTTGTCACATATCTGGCATGCGTCTTGTAAATTTTCAATTGTTTTGAAATATAGTGAGAGGCAATTCACGCTATTTGATCCATGGTGGCTTTTGGAACAATCCCATCAAATGCATTCCCTTACTTATTTTCCTGTAACCTATTCTCTGCCACATACACATCAACTCCACCCACCTCTCCTGCCACCCAACTACACTCGGGGTGATTTATGGTGGCCAATTAACTTTCCAACCAGAATGTTTTTGTGATGTGGGAGGCAACTGGTGCATCCAGTCGGAGCCCACATGGTCACAGTGAGGTTGCGCAAATGTCACACAGACAGTACTCAGAGTCAGTATTGAATCCCTAGATTGCTGGAGCTGTGAGACAGCAGCACTACCTGACACCCTTAAGTTATTATGTGTTCAAATGTGGTGGGTAGATGGTGAAAAAAAATTGAGTAGCTTGCAACTCGACGATTTCCCCAATAAACTGCTCTCACCTCTTCTGGGAACTGTCAAAGTCAGTGAAAGAAGAAAACAAAACTTGCATTAAACTATTGACTCTCGATTATCCAGGAACAGGTAACTGTCCAACAGGGAGAAACCACGTCTCTCTGGTCTTGCCCTGTTAACTCAGCAGCCCTATGGTGGCAGCACTGCCCACAGTTGGACAATTGCTGTCTCTATGTGGCAGATTAACTTTAGTCATGGACATTAGATGATACCTGAGGTGGCTTTCAGGTGTAGTCAGACACCACATCAAAATGAAACACCTACAGCTCCCTCTCAGTTGTGAACACCATATGGGATGGGAATATCTTCCCACATAGAGAGCATCTTTAAGACATTGCCCAACCCTGTAGGCAGCACAATTGAAAAAAATCACTGGGGCTGCATCAGTTTCTGATGGATTTTAGGAGAGGGTAAATAGTTACTCCATGGCAGAACACTGTCAACAGCTCCTGCACCTGCCAGGAGCAGGTGTTCATTGAGCAAAACACAAAGTACTGGAGTAACTCAACGGGTCAGGCAGCATCTGTGGTGGAAAAGGATATGTGATGTTTCAGGTCAAATCCCTTCTCCAGATCACTGAAAGTGTTCCTGGGAGGTGTTTAAGGAAGGGCAGAGCCTGGAGGCAGCGCTGGCAGGTGTGGTCCTGGTTGGGCTTATCCAGGTGTATGGTGTTCAGGCAGTTCTGCTGCTAAAGAGCTGCTTGGTGCAGGGGGTGCATCTGTTATGATGCAGTAGCCCTTGAGTGGGCTCTGCTCCTCTCGGTTATCCATGTCTTTGCATTGTCCATGGAGGCACATCCTTCCATTATGTCAGACAATTAATTGAAAATCAACTGAAAGTCAAACCTTTCACAACCTCAGGTTGTCAAAAAGTGATGTGCAGCCAGTCGAAGAGCCCTACCTCCCCTCCTCCCACTCACCATCAACAACACCACAGTCACATCTGTGGAGTCATTTAAGTTCCTTGGAACCATCATCTCCAGGGACCTTAAAGGGGGGGGGGGGGGGGCACCATCGACTCCACAGTCAAAAAGGGCAACAGAGGATGTACTTCCTGCGGCAACTGAGGAAACACAATCTGCCACAGGCAATGATGGTTCAATTCTACACTGCTATCATTGAGTCCATTCTCACCTTCTCCATCACGGTCTGGTTTGGCTCAGCCACCAAGCACGACATCCGGAGGCTGCAACGGATCGTTCGCACAGCTGAGAAGGTTGTTGGCTGCAACCTCCCCCTATTGACGAACTGTACACTGCAAGGGCCAGGAAGGGAGCGGGCAAGATCATCTCCGACCCGTCTCACCCTGGCCACAAAATCTTTGAAGCACTTCCCTCTGGAAGGCGACTCCGGACTGTCAAAGCAGCCACAGCCAGACATAAAAACAGCTTTTTTCCACGAGTAGTAGTTCTACTCAATAACCAAAGTCTGTAGTCTCTTTTTCGCTCTGGTTTATTTTCACCCACATGTTTAGACTGCAATGTTGTATCTTTATTGTTTTGATGTGGTTATGCTTTATTCTTAATTGTTAACTGTATGTTTGTGTTGTCATTTGTGAGCGGAGCACCAAGGCACATTCCTTGTATATGCACATACTTGGCCAATAAACTCATTCATTCATTCATTCATTCATTCATTCATTCATTCATTAAATAGTTTTGAAATGCACTCACTTTGATGTAAAGCAGGAAACATGGCAGTTCATTTGCATGCAACAACCGTCCACAAACAAAAACTTGACAACAACCAGATAATCCCATTTCTGTGGTGTCAAGTTGGAGTTAAGTATTGGCAATGATACCACTCCTCTACTCTTCTCTTAAATAATTTAGTGAGATCTTTCATATCTATGACAAGATAGATGGGATCTTGGTTTCATGTCTCATCTCCACTATGTCACCGCTGCTATTTTTGCCCAAGGCACTGGAGGGGTATTTGAACCAAAAAAGCTCTGGTACAGAGGTGACAGTACTGATTACTGACACACAATTGACACTAACAGAAAGATATCTACAGTAGAAATAATTCTATGACTGAGTTCAAATATGCATCACTGACCTTTGCTTGGCTTTTATATTTTTATTGTTTGAAATTGAAAGGGGGCAAATCATAATGTGCTTAAGTGTGGTGAAGCAGGGTCTTGGATAGAACGGTCCTGAAGACTTAAGAGTTCATTCCAGCAATGCAACCCAGAAGAAATGTATAAAACATTTTCAAGGAGTGGCACTGTGGTGCAGCGGTAGAGTTGCTGCTTTACAGTGCCAGAGACCCGGGTTCTGTCTGTACTGACTACGGTTACTGTCTGTACTGAGTTTGTACTTTCTGCCGTGTGAATTTTCACCAGGTGCTCCAGTTTACTCCCACCTTCCAAAAACTTGCAGGTTTGTAGGTTAATTGGCTTCTGTAAATTGAGCCAAGTGTGTAGGATGCAAAACTGGGATAACATAAAACTATGGGCGATCGTTGATCAGTATGGATTCAGTGGGCTGAAGGGCACGTTTCCAAGCTCTATCTACCGAAGGTGGCGGGGCCTCGGTGGCAGCGTTGGGGCCTCGCCGGCAGCAGTGGGGCCTCACGGTGGCAGCGGTGAACTGGTCGACAGTCGATGGGGGCACAGGGGAACCACCGTGAGGGGGAAGAACAATGGAGGACCTGGCTAGGTGGGGGTGGGGGGGGGGGGGGGGGTGGAGTAGAACAAAGGAGGAGCCGGCGGGGGTACTTTGTAACTTTGTCAGTGCCGTATGTGGCGACTATTTGCATACCTTGGGTATACAAGCAAAGAATTTCTCTGTTCCATATCATGTGACAATAAAGTATTCCATTCCATAAAGCATTCCATTCCATTCCATATCTCTAACCTAAACTAAAAACCAACAAAGATGTGTTATTTTAGTAAAATGATCAGAAGAAGGGACCTGACACAAAACATCGTCTGTCCATTTCCCCCACAGATGCTGCTTGACCCACTGAGTTCCTCCAGCATATTCTTTTTACATTTATGATTTCAACATTTGCAGTGACTTGTGTCTGCTTGTGTGTTTTTGTGTATTTCCTATTTATACTTTGTTTCTTTCTTCTAGGAAGCATTTCATGGTTGAGAAACAGTGCAGCATCATAAATAAAGCATACAGATAAAAGTGAGTACAAATGTTGTTTTGTTGAGTGTTGTTTTGATAGTGGCCATATTTTCTGTTTTATCTATTTTTTTCAAGAAGACTATCCCACTGGTTCTTGAGTCCACCCCTCCCTCTGATTTGCCAGTGGCCTTGAATGGTCACAATACAAAACTAGAGAGTTGGTCTCATCAAGATACCAAGCTGTGTATGGTCATCCTTGGATAATAGGCTGACAAAAAGTGGTTACAGTGCGTGAGGTGTAGGAGCGGAATCCTATTTTACCAGGTAAGTACTGACCATCTAACTTGGTTTCAGAGGTATTTGCAGGGTATTCCTTCAGGAAACTGCCCGACTGTCCACATTGACTCCACAGACAAGGTCTACAAGTCATACCTGGCACAACTGCTCACAGATGGTTGCAGCAGGCATGCCAGCCATTCATATCATGAGGCCCTTTTGTTGCAGCAATGCTGCCATGTACAGGCTGTCTGCCATAGTCTGCTCCCTTTTCCTTTCTCCTCAGCATTGGATCATTGGCAATACTATTCCATTGAGGACGTACAAACTATTGGCTTAAGGGAGGCCAATAAACATTTGGCCTTAATGTGCAGGGATGGGTGAGAATTTGGGAACAAATAGAATTATTGTGAACAGCTGGTCGATGGTCGGCATGGTCAGTGGGCTGAAGGGCCTGTTTCCATGTTGTTTCTCTAAAAAAACATCAGCAATTTACTTATTCACCTGAACGTATTGTAACTTGAAAATCTAAAAACTGTTGTTGCTGGAAATCTGAGATAAAAACCAGAAACTGCTGGAAACACTCAGGCAGTATTTCAATGGAAAGAGAAGCAGAGTTAAGGTTTCAGGTCAAAGATACTTCAACAGGACAGGGTAACAGAAAACAAATTGGTTTCAAGTTACAGACAGGTTGTGGGAGGAATTTATTTGTAACCTGATGACCTGGACTATACCTCAAACCACCATTAAAATTCAACCAGTCCAGGTCAATGTAAAGTATGGAAGGTACGCCAGAAACGGTTCCAGTGAGTTGTCAACCTGGTGAAGCATCACCACATAATGACATGGGAAAGCTACATGCAACAGACAGAGTTATGAAATGCCCTTATTGATGGTCTCAGTCTTGCCAAATCGAGTTGTGAATTTTGCTGGAATATTAAATAACCAATAGACTGAGTAGCCTCACAGAACAACTCCCTCCCCAACAAGGGCAGAGCTTTGCACATGAGGTCTAAAGCATTAGCAATCATTTAAAAATTATTGGATAATTCATCTGTCCTCTTCCTCCCACCAGCCAGATCAGTTCACTCCAGATAACACCAAGGAATGATCGGTAGCACTGGCTATGGCAACTGTGGGACTCAAACATGTACTGAAGATGTGCTCCAAAACTGGCTCCACTTTCAGTTGAGAGGTCTAAGTAATGAGAAAGCACAGGCATCAACTTGATAATGTGAAAAATCTAAAGCCATCTCCAACAAGTAGATAAATCCATTTTGACTAATTCCTCTGTACTCACAATGGCAGAAAACTGATGAGAGACGTGCCCATTAAAGGGAACTCACTGAGCAATAACCTGCCCAATATTATTTACTTTAGGTTCCATCAGTTCCAAGTGGCATTACAGCTTCGACTGAAACATAGGCAGGTGAGTTGAGACTGCGTGCCCTTCATGTCAGTCATGCTTTTGAAGCCGGCATCGAAGATCATTTGTGAACTATAGATCAATGGCCATCAGGATGAAAACTCTCCCCCTCCAAAGGTTTGCCTCGAACAAAGGAAAATGGTTGTTGCGGCTGGGAGCCAGTCATCTCAGCCACAAGGTGCATCAGTATTGTATTCAAGGTCCAGCCATCTTCCACAACTTTATTGATGATATGTTCTTTATCACAAGATTAAAAATAGTTATTTTATAATGGGTATACAATAATTAATTCTATTTTCAACCCCTCAGGTAATGAAACAGCCGAAGCCAACATGCAAACAACCATGCAATATTAAGAAATTGGCTGATTAATTAGCAGTGGTGTTTATAGTACTCATGAGCCACCTAATGATGATTTTCGAGGTAGTTTATTTGTCTCTTGTCAATCAAGGGCATTATCATTGCAAAATTCCA
Organism: Rhinoraja longicauda; assembly: GCF_053455715.1. NCBI lineage: Eukaryota > Metazoa > Chordata > Chondrichthyes > Rajiformes > Arhynchobatidae > Rhinoraja > Rhinoraja longicauda. The sequence goes on along the minus strand of NC_135963.1, from coordinate 38,651,927 downwards.
CATTGTGCATGATTATTGACCAGGAGCGTAATTGGACCAGGCAATTAAATCCTGTGGCTGCAGGAGCAGTTCACAGGAGGATTATCCTGCAACAAACAATTCAATTCCTAATTTTTTGGAAATCTTTCCACCACTTGTCAGGCACGAGTCAAGGGTGTGTTTGGAATATTTGCTTGTGGAGGTGTGTGTTCCAGCAAAACGTAGGAAGCTTGACAGCATCCAGAACAAAACAGCCTACTCTCCCTCTAAATTCTGCTATTAGAGGCAGGTGCCTATACTCAATGGATTTTCCAAGGTCTCCCAGAATTATTGACTCCTGCATGTACACTGCCTCCCCTGTATCTGTCCTGCTGTTCACATATCCAGCTCATACAAGAAGAGTCTGAGATATTGACTGCAAGGGAATCAGCTGTCATTGATTGAAGATTTTCTGGGGGACGTCCAAGTTAAGGTGATTATACATGACTGCTGGAGGCTGGGAAGGAAGAAAGATCAATAATTGGGAAGCAACTCTGGACAGATAATCGGTGACGGAGGGACAATCTCACTTTGGCAGGGAGGAACAGCTGATAGCCAAAGAGTGCAGGGAGATTGTGGTGGGAGAGCATAGGGGATGACAAGTGAATGAGGGAGAAACCAAGAGGGAGTGGTGAATGAAAGGTAAGGGAGCAGGGTGGGAGTGGAAGGAGGTGAGCTAGGTGAAGGATACAAGAAAGGAAGAGCTTTGTGAAGGAAGAGAGCTAATGTGAAGGGGCAGCAGCGATAGTTGAGGGAGGGAAGCAGATCTGAAGGAGGAGGTAGCTGGAAGTGACGAGTAAAGCAGATGACATTAAAAGGGTAGGGATATGAAAGGGTAAGACATGCTAGAGGATGGTGAGTGAATAGGACTGAACTGAGGAGGTAGTGCAAAGGTAAGGTGCTAGACAAGGATGAAAAAAGGAAAGAACTGAAAGGGTGGGTATGACTAAAGGGGAAGAAAGAGCAGGGAGTGAAGATGACTCGGTCTTAAGATGGAGAAGGTGTGAAGGGGAGGAAACTGAAGAGGGGGGATATTAGGGGAGGAAAGGAGATCGAGGGAGGCTGTTAGGAAAAGGGACTGATAGAAGGGGGGTGTTGGAGGGGTGAAGCAAGGGACCTTTGAAGAGATTGCTATTGGTTTATTATTGTCACGTTCAATGAGAGACAGTGAAAAACATTGTTTTGCGTGCTAACTAGCCAGATCATACCCTGTCTGAGTGCAGTCTGTGTGGATGCACATGCCCGGTCTGTGCAGCAGAGCCTTTCAGACATCTAAGATTGCCTTATAACTGGACTAAGATCTGTATTTAAGCTCATAAAGGGGTCAGATTATGACTGTGGGATTTGTGGGTGGGGGTCGATGGTTCTGCGTGTGAATGTGTGATCTGTGCCTGGAGTTGATGATTCTGTGTGAATGTGGTTATTCACAAAATGCTGGAGTAACACAGCAGGTCAGGCAGCATCTCAGGAGAGAAGGAATGGGCGACGTTTCGGGTCGAGACCCTTCTTCAATCTGGAGAACGGTCTCGACCCGAAACGTCGCCCATTCCTTCTCTCCTGAGATGTTGCCTGACCTGCTGAGTTACTCCAGCATTTTGTGAATAAATACCTTTGATTTGTACCAGCATCTGCAGTTATTTTCTTATACTAACTCTGTGAATGTGGGATCTGTGGTTGGAGTCAATGGTTGTGTGTGTGAATGTGGGTCTATGGTTGGAGCCGATGGCTATGTGTGTGAATGTGGGATCTTTGATTGGGGTCAAAGTTTCAGCTTGTGTCTGTGGGCTCCGTGGTTGGGGTCAATGGCTCTGTGTGTGAATGTGGGATCTTTGATTGGGGTCAAAGTTTCAGCTTGTGTCTGTGGGCTCCGTGGTTGGGGTCAATGGCTCTGTGTGTGAATGTGGGATCTGGTTGGGGTCAAAGTTTCAGCTTGTGTCTGTGGGCTCTATGGTTGGGCTCTGCGTGTGACTGGGATCTATGGCTGGACTTGATGGCTCTGTGTGTGTGGGGGATTTGCAGTTGCAGTCAATGGCTCTAGGTGAGAATGTGGGATTTGTGCTTGGGGTTTGTGCTTGGAGTTGATGGATCTATGGTTTGCTGTGATTGTGGAATCAGTGGTTGGGTGTGACTGCAGGGTGGTTAGTTGACGTTGAAGGCGCCAGGTGTGATTGTGGGATCTGTAGTTGCGGTTGATAGCTCTGTGTGTTACTGGGATCTGCGGTTGGGTGTAATTATGGGCTCAGTAGTAGGGGGTCACGGACGTATGTTGCAACAGGGATCTGCTGTTGGGTGTTACCTTGTGCTCTGTAGTTGGGGTCGATGAATCTTCCTGTGATTGTGGGCCCTGCGGTTGGGGGATTGTCGGTTCGGGGTGTGATTGTGAGATCTGCGGTTGGGTGTTATCTTGGGATCTCCGGTTGGGTGTTATCTCGGGGATCTGCGGTTGGGCTCGATGGTTCTGGGTGTGATTACAGGGCTGTGGCTTGGTGCGATGGATCTGGCGGCGATTGCGGCGCCTGTTGCCATGGCTCGCTGCGTGCAGTAGCTCTGGCGCCGGTGTCGGCAGCGGTTCGTGTCCTGCTCCGATCGGATTTTGATTTTTATTCCCGCTCGGTCTCTTTTATTTTTCCACCCTTCTGGTTTTTGCGTCGTTCAATTGAAAGCGGAGGGTGGAAGGACTGCTGAGGCCCCGGGCGCTGGCGCTGGTGCTGGCGGTGGCCCGGAGGCTGTGCTGGGAGGGCGTGTAGTGTGCTCAGGCGGCGGCGGCGGGGTGGCAGCCGGCATGGAAGCGCAGGATGGAGCGGGGCGGCTGGAGCTGCTCCCGGCTCCCGGGATGGAGGAATCCGCGCTGGACCCGGTGGAACGGATCTTACTGGAGTCTGTCTGTCAGCAGCAGGGCTGGATCCGAGTGTACGGTAAGAGGGGGCAATGGGTGAGGGGGAAGGGGGTGGATGGGTGGATGGGTGGGGGGCAATGAAGGGATAGAGGATGGGGAGAGGATCAAGGCAGGGCAGGGTGGACGGGAGCGGTGGGCCAGGCACAGCTCAAGAGGTCTGGAGTGTTGTTGTTAGGAGACGGGCACTAGGACAGTATGGGGTGGTGTTGGCGGTGGGTATTTATTGGGGATTAGAAGCGAAGGGTCAGTATTTTGAGTTTAGAACGAGGGCCATTTATTAGGTGGGGCAGCGGGGCAGCGGGGAGAGACGTAGGCCGTTGACTTTTTGGCTTATAAACTCGTGTGATGGTGGGAACCGGACGAGCTGAAGAACGAACTGGCAGGACTCGTACGGAGAGACTGAATGATTGAGGAATGCGATGGGGAAATACGGCGAAACAGGAGGGGGAAACAACCACATGAAAGGGATAGGGGGCAGTGAGCAGGAAGTGACCAAACTAACTTTATAATCTATTGAATTCACTGTATTCTGGAACTTGGGATATCTGAGTGCTAATAGTTTTCCTCTTGTCGTTGTCACTAAACCGCACATCTGGTCAAATTAGCACACCAAATACGTATTCTTAGCAATAGTATATTCGTGGGTTGAAGTTTTTTTTAAACTACAAGGTTTGCACTGCTTGCCCTGTTTCGCTGATGCAACCTGAAGTTTTTAACATACAGGCTTGTACTGATATTGTTTCTCTGATACAAATAGTGACAGTCTACTGCTAACTTGTTTTGTAAATTAAAATGTTTTAAATTATTTCATTTGTTATTTACGAAACAAATGAACAAGTTTTGATTGCAAGAAACAGCAATTGCATGAACAAAGTATACACAGAAACAATGTGTTTGTACAAGGTACGAATGAATTTGGTAAATACTGGTTAGTTTCAACTTTGCTTGAAATCAGGTGAATGAACAAAGGGACTTTGCCTTTCTTTATTCCAATATGGCATTGTATTAATTTGGATTATAATGAAGTAATCATGATTAAATGTGAGCAGTTGTTCAGCAATGATGAGTCTGTCTCATGTTCAACTGTTCATTATCACATGTTCATGTAATGTTAACATGGCTAAAGCAGAAGATGATGTTAATGAATACCAGTCACAATGTGAAAAAAGTATTCTGCCTTTTTGTTCATGAAGATTACATTTGCAAGAGAGAAGAAAACTTAATGCAAGGTGAATTGTGAGGCAAGTGTCTTGGAACTGGAGAATTTTTCAGTTTTGGTTTGGTCAGTGCAATGGAGTTACACAAATGGGGCACAAAAAGATGGGATATTTTTCTGGTGAATTTTTGGAATTTATAACTTGATCTGAGAAAAGCAAATGGTGTGGACTAGCTGTCATTTTGTGGCCTGGAAATATGGAGGGGCTCTCCAGTACGTTCACTAAATGTGTCATTAAGACGCTATACAGAGCTGCATTATTCTATATTCAATTTCTGGTTGAATTAGTTACGTTCAACCATGGTAAAAATAGGTAGACCAATTGATGAGGGAGAAGAAAATTGGTTGGAAACCGGTTTTGAATTACATCGAGAGATTTGCTGGTAACTATACATGCAAATTGGCAGGTTCACAAAGAATAGCTTTGTGGTCTGTGTATGTCTACAAACTATCAGAAACAAAGAAACATAGAAAAATAAGTGTAGGAGTAGGGCATTTGGCCCTTTGAGCCAGCACTGCCATTCAATAAATGGCTGATCATCTAAAATCAGTACCCCGTTCCTGCTTTTCCCCCCATACCCCTTGATTCCTTTCACCCTAAGAGCTGAATCTAACTCGCTCTTGAAAACAACCAGTGAATTGGCCTCCACTGCCTTTTGTGGCAGAGAATTCCACAGATTCACAACTCTCTAGGTGAAGAAGTTTTTTCCTCATCTCAGTCCTAAATGGCCTACCCATTATTCTTAAACTGTGACCCCTGGTTCTGGACTCCCCCAACATCGGGCACATTTTTCCTGCATCTAGCCTGTCCAAACCTTTAAGAATTTAAGTATTCACTACAATGTACTCTGGCACAACACAGGGGTGCTAAAGTTGGGAGAACTGCTGCCTCACAGTACCAGAGACCTGGGTTTGACCCTGACCTCTATGCTGTCTTTGTGGAATTTGCAAGTTCTCCCTGTGATCGTGTGGGTTTCTTTGGGGTGTCCTGGTTTCCTCCCATGGTCCTGCTGGTTTGCAGGTTATTTGGCCTCTTTAAAAGTGTAGGCAATAGATGGGAAAGCGGGGTAACATAGAACTAATATGAACGAGTGACCAACGGGGGACTCAGTGGGCTGAAAGGCTGAGTTCCATGCTGTATCTCTAAAGTTAAAAAAACAGTCGTAAGGGAATAAAGTTTGTGCAGAGTTCCAGTGAATCACTTTCCTATGAGGAACCACTCATTGAGAAAGGAATGGGAAAAGGTGAATGAGCAAAGAACATGGGTAAGATGAGACTTGGCTGACCTTTTGAAATCCATCTGAGTTACACTGAGCCATGGATGGATGCAGTGTGAGTTCATCTTCTGGCACCGTAATAAGTTTGAAGTCATGCTGACTCAACCCCAGCTGACTTAGTTGATAATTTTTCAACATATGTGCATCCTTTAGTTGCCGAGCCCATGAACAAAAGACTAAAGTGCCTTTTTTGAATCCTTTGTAATTGAAATTTTTCTTCTTCTGTCGAATGGGATCTGAGCTATTGAGAAAATAGCCAATAGCAGAGAGGAGTTTTAAGTAACCTTTACCCATCTGCTTGTATGTGAAAGGCACAAATGAATGCTAGCTGGATAAATGCAGATTTATGATTAACTCTGCTGTGGCAAGGAGGCCAGTGTGAACCAGCCACGCTATTTTACACACACTCCTGCTGCTTAGCTTCAAGCTGCCTGGTTAGTTACTTCAGTGAACATTAAAACCTCAGGGATTTACTTTGGATGTAGCATCATACCCCTTGCGTTGCATATTGAGATTGTCTTCTGCTTGCATGTGCCTAGTGATCGGTTTGCACTGGCTCATGCAGTCCAATTCTGATCCTAGTGTTGTCCCTTCCCTGGTGGTCTTTTGTGAGGGGAACAGTCTGTGATAGATGTTTTTGTACTATGCTATTTGTGTATAATAAATCATCCTGAAATTGGGAATTGCCAAGTATAGGCAAATGACTATTGTAGTAGCACAGTTGAAGTGCCAGCTTTTGAAGTTGGATACAGTGTACACCTTGAGATATGTATTCGAAGTGACTTTCAGCTTGTGGGCAATGTTGGGAGTGAAATGGAATACAAATATTTGAGGTCAGGCACATTTTCCTCCTCTCCATCCCCAAATTGTTTTTTACCTAAGAGTGCTGCATTTAATCAAACTTAAGCTGTGTCAACAGCAAGGAATAACTGACGAGGCGACCTATACTAATGCATTGAAGAGTCTATACTTGTACTATACCTGGCATTCCTGAATGAGAGTACGCAGCCATCGAATTGTGTCCATTAGCAACTCATTGATTCCAGTCAAAACATTTGGATTTTTGAAATAAATATATGTTATGTGTAGACAGATGGGATTGGTTTAAATTGGCATAATTATTGGCAGGAAGGTGGGATCTTGTACAGGACAGAGGCTAGAAGTTGGTATGGAGGGTGGTGTGGGAAAGGTTAGTGGACAGAATAGGCAGGTGAGAGGCGGAAAGCGAGGAAGGAGGGTTGGTTAAAACTGCATGTATTTTAAGGGGCCTGACGGGTAAGGCAGATGATCTTGGGACATGGATAGGTAGGAGCGACTGGGACGTTGTAGCCATGACTGAAACCTGGTTCAGGGAGGAGCAAGACTGGCTGCTCAATGTTCCGGGGTACAGGAGCTTCAGGGGTGAGGGAAAAAGAGGAGGGGTGGTGCATTGTTGGTTCAGGAGGATGTCATGGCAGTGCTCAGAGGTGACATTATGGACGGTTCGTCGAGTGAGGCTACATGAGTGGAGCTGAGAAACAAGAAAGGGATGGTCACCTTGTTGGGGTGTACTACAGACCCCCCCCCCCCCCCCCCCCCATAGTCAACGGGAATTAGAACAAATATGCCAGGAGCTGCAGGTCAAATAAGGTTGTTCTAGTAGGGGATTTTAACTTTCTCAAGATAGACTGGGAAAATCATAGTGTGAAGGGTTTAAATGAGGTGCAATTCCTCAAATGTGTTCAGGAGAGTTTTCTTAAGCAGTATGTAGAGGCCCCCACATGTGAGAGGGCAACACTGGATCTAGTATTGGGAAATTGGGAAGGGCAAGTTAATGAAGTCTTTGTGGAGGAGCCTTTTGGGACCAGTGACCACAGTCCAATTGGGTTTAAGATAGTTATGGATAGGAACGGAAAGGGTCCACATGTTAAAATGCTCAACTGGGGTAAGGCCAACTTTGAGGGTATGAGAGACGGTCTTGCTCAAGTTAACTGGAGCAGGTTATTTGAGGGGAAAGGAACATCGGCCAAGTGGGATGTTTTTAAGTGTGCTGATGAAAGCTCAGGATATGTATGTCCCCGTTAGGGTGAAGGGCAAAGCAGGCAAATGTAAGGAAGTTTGGCTGACGAAGGAAATTGAGGCATTGATCAAAAACAAGAAGGATGCATGGGACAGGTTCAGGCAGCTAGGATCAAGTGTATCCCTGGAGGAGTCAGGAAATAAGGAGTAAACTGAAAAAGGAGATCAGAAGGGCAAAAGGGGGCCAGGAGATAGCTCTGGCGGGTAGCATTAAGGACTATCCCAAAAGATTTTAGAAATACATAAGGGGAAAAAGTGTAACTAGAGAGAGAGCGGGACCTCTCAGGAATCGAAACGGTCACCTCTATGTGTATATGTCACCTCTATGTCACTTATGAGTATTTCTCCTCTGTATTTACCGAGGAGAAAGACAGTGGGATGGAAGAACTTGGGGCAGTCAATGGAAGTGTCTTAAGAGCAGTCAGTGTTACCGTCAAAGAAATACTGAAGGTACTGTCGTGTATGAGAGTAGACAAATCTCCAGGGCCTGATCAGATATATCCAAGGACATTGCGGGAAACAAGAGGAAATTGCGGGAACCCTGGTTGAAATTTGCGTGTCGTCCTTAAATACATGAGAAGTGCCGGAAGACGAGGGTGGCCAATGTTGTGCCTCTTTTCAAAAAGGGCTGCAGGGAAATTGCTGGGGAACTATAGGCCGGTGAGCTTAACATCTGTAGTTGGAAAGTTATTGGAGAGTATTCTGAGGGATAGGTTGTACAGGCATATGGATGGGCAAGGGCTAATGAGGGATAGTCAGCATGGTTTTGTACGTGGGAGGTCGTGTCACAAATCTGATTTTTTTTAAAGATGTGACCAATAAAGGTCGAAGCGGGCAGAGCTGCAGATGTTGTGTACATGGATTTCAGTAAGGCATTTGACAAGTTCCGTATTGTAGGCTGCTCTGGAAGGTTAGATCGCATGGAATCCAAGGAGAGATAGTTCAATGGATAGCAAATTGGCTCCATGGAAGGAAGCAGAGGGTGATGGCGGAATGTCAGACTGGAGGCCTGTGACCAGTGGTGTGCCTCAGGGTTCGGTGCTGTTTGTCATCTACATCAGTGATTTGGATGAGAACATACAAGGCAAGATTAGCAAGTTTGCTGATGATACAAAAGTGAATGGTTTTGCAGACAGTGAGGATGGTTGTGGAAGATTGCAGCAGGATCTTACTTGATTGGCCAGGTGGGCAGAGGAATGGTTGATGGAATTTAACACACAAAAGTGTGAGGTGTTGCATTTTGGGACGTCGAACAAGGGCAGGACCTACACAGTAAATGGTAGGCCTCTGGGTAGTGTTGTAGAGCAGAAGGATCTAGGAGTACGTGCATGGTTCCTTGAAAGTTGAGTCACAGGTAGATAAGGTACCAAAAAGGCTTTTGGCACTTTGGCCGTTATCAGTTAGAGTATAAGAGTATAGGAGGTCATGTAGCAGTTGTATAAGATGTTGGCGAGACCGCATTTAGAATATTGCGTTCAGTTCTGGGCACTATGTTATAGAAAAGATATTGTCAAGCTTGAAAGAGTTCAGAAAAGATTTATGAGGATGTTGCCAGGACTAGAGGGTGTGAGCTATAGGGAGAGGTTGAGTAGGCTGGGTCTCTATTCCTTGGAGCGCAGGACGATGAGGGGTGATCTTATAGAGGTGTACAAAATCATGAGAGGAATAGATTGGGTAGATGCACAGAGTCTCTTGCTCAGAGTAGGGGAATCGAGGACCAGCGGATATGGGTTCAAGGTGAAAGGGAAAACATTTAATAGGAATCCGAGGGGTAACCTTTTCTCACAAAGGGTGGTGGGTGTATAGAACAAGCTGCCAGAGGAGGTAGTTGAGGCTGGGACTATCCCATCGTTTAAGAAACAGTTTGACAGATACATGGATATGACAGGTTTGGAGGGATATGGAGCAAGCACAGACAACTGGGACTAGTGTAGCTGGGACATTGTTGGCCGGTGTGGGCAAGTTGGGCCGAAGGGCCTGTTTCCACACTATCATTTTATGACTCTAAGACTATTATCGGCACAGATATCACGGGCTGAAGGGCCTGCTCCTGTGCTCTACTGTTCTATAAAATAAATTCTGGCGGAACTCAGTGGGTCGGGCAGCATCTGCGGAGAGAAATGAACAGGTGACATTTCACTCCTGTATTCTTCTGTGTTCTAGTAATATTTCAGACAGTGAGACTGCACAGAATAATCACCTTCGAGTATGATGGATTTCCATGAACAATTTTGTTGAACCTGTCTGACACTTTAACTGTTTGTTCAGTTTGGACTTTTAGCAGTTTTTAATTCTCGCTTCTGCATTTTGCTGAAACCCAACTGTGCACATTTTTTCACTGTTTAATTTAAGCCACATGTGTGAAAACAGCAAAGTGTCTGTCAATCTCTCCCCAAATGAGTGCACATTACAGGTAAAAGATAGGGTGCAGAAGATGTGGTATCCATCTCTACACCTCCTTTCTCACTTTCATCCAGCGACTCCAACAGCTGTTCCAGGTGAGACAGAGGTTCATTTCCATCTTTTCCAGCCTCTTCTATTGCATTCGCTGCTCCCAATGTGGCCTCCTGCACATCGGCGTAATCAAGCATGGAGCAGATAATTGTTTCGCCAAACATTTACATTCTATCTGCCAAGACCTGCTGGAACTCCCAGTTGCTAGCCATTTAACTCCCCTTTCCAGTCCCATAATGACTTCTCTGTAAACCAGTATCTGCAGTTCCTTCCTGCACATGACTTTGTTTCCTTGACCTCTCCCACTGCCAGAGTGAACCCATACACAAACTCGGAGGAACTTTGTATTCCGCGTGCCCACAGCCCAATGGTATGAGCATGGAATTCTCCAATTTCAAGTAAATCCCTCCAACCTCCCATTTCTGCCTTGTCAGCAAAAAATACAGATAGTACTCAAAACATGAATCTGCATTGCTCAAATCCTTTTAATTAATGGATGATTGCTATTCAGTAAAGTTTGCGAGTAGTGGCTGGAGCAGTTGTGAATGGAATTAAGTAAATATTTGTGGATACTGGGAAATTGCACGATTAGCAGAAATGACTGGAAATCATGCGATTGACCCAAATTCTTTTCAATGCATATACACATTAGTTTAGTTTAGAGATACAGTGCAAAAACAACCCTTCGGCCCACCGAGTCCGTACCGACCAGCGATCCCAGTGCACTATCACTATCCAACACACTAGGGGCAAATTTAAATTTTCCAAAGACAATTAACCTACAAATCTGTACGTCTTTGGAGTGTGGGAAGAAACTGGAGCACCCGGTGAAAATCCATGCAGGTCACTGGGAGAACATACAAACTCCGTACAGACAGAACTCATAATCAAGATCGAACATTGGTCTCAGGCGCTGCAGCCTGAATGCAGCAACTCTACAGGCAGCAACTCTACAGCTGTGTCACAGTGCCGCCCAATTTGGGAATTACTTAGGAATCTTAGGGAATATTGTGAAATTTATGTTCAGAGCAGATAGTTGAATTTAGGAACTGCTGGCAGGGAAGCAATTGATCCGAAAGGTTAGACATCTGAACTCATTATTCATATTTTAGTTTTCTCATTGGATGCTACTTACTGTTAGTTATATATGTTATTTATGCTGTTTCTTCAGAAATAGTTACAAATTCTGCAACAATTTGCAATTCTGACACAACCAAGAAAGCTGGAAAGCTTCAGAAGTTTCAGGTGTGTCATAGATGGGGATTCATGCTTATAGAAGGATTCATGGTCATAGAAGGACCATTCTGCTTACAGGGTCTGAAGAAGAGTCCCGACCCAAAATTGCCTGTCCATTTTCTCTACAGATGCTGACATGCTGAGTTCCTCCAGCATTTTGCGATTTTCTCAAGATTCCAGCATCTGCTGTTCCTATTGTCTCCATATTGCATGCTAACCTGCCTTTAATAGTTTTGTCCATGGCCAGGAGGCTTTGTGTGGGAAAGTACTCTGTCTTGTTTGGTATCTTCCATAAGTAGTAGAAATTGAAGACATTGAATATCCTAAAGATTTAAAAAGCATTGTTATTTTCAAATTTGCAAGTTCACCTGCTGGTGAAAATTAGATTTCCTGAGTTATTTGTTGTTGGGCTACTTGTACACTTGTTGTTGCCTGTCCTGCACCATGGAAGTAAGTATAAAGCATTTGGTAACCAAATAACATAGAAAATAGGTGCAGGAGCAGGCCATTCGGCTCTTCGAGCCAGCACCGCCATTCATTGTGATCATGGCTGATCTTCCCCAATTAATACCCCATGCCTGCCCTCTCCCCATATCCCTTGTTCCACTAGCTCCTAGAGCTCTATCTAACTCTCTCTTAAACCCATCCAGTGATTTGGCTTCCACTGCCCTCTGTAGCAGAGAATTCCACAAATTCACAACTCTCTGGGTGAAAAAGTTTTTTTTCACCTCAGTTTTAAATGGCCTCCCCTTTATTCTAAGACTGTGGCCCCTGGGTCTGGACTCACCCAACATTGGGAACATTTTTCCTGCATCTAGCTTGTCCAGTCCTTTTATAATTTTATATGTTTCTATAAGATCCCCTCTCATCCTTCTAAACTCCAGTGAATACAAGCCTAGTCTTTTCAATCTTTCCTCATATGTCAGTCCCGCCATCCCAGGGATCAATTTCGTGAACCTACGCTGCACTGCCTCAATTACAAGGATGTCCTTCCTCAAATTAGGAGACCAAAACTGTACACAATACTCCAGATGTGGTCTTACCAGGGCCCTATACAACTGCAGAAGAACCTCTTTGCTCCTATACTGAAATCCTCTTGTTATGAAGGCCAACATTCCATTAGCTTTTTACATTTTATTTTTATTTTTATTTTTTTTTAATTATCAAAGATTTGGTAAATTAAGTTAGGTTTAAGAGGACATAGAACTGGAGAGACATGGAAGTTTGAAATTGGTATAGGTCCACCACGGATTTTCCCACAATGTCCTTTTTCCTATGGAAAAATTATGAGAGTGCACTTGAAATCTACTCCCGGAAGTCCCCCCCCCCAAAATGTGGCACCTAGATTGGGTGAGGTGGCTGATCATGGCCTCATTGGGTCTTCCGGGTAGGATTGGTAGGTCGAATTTGCCCCCCGGCAGCTGGGGCTGTGGACCCTGGCCTGGCCGGAGCTGGCAGATCCATTCCCTTAGCCGACTTCCAAGGTTGTCTTTGCGGGCCGGTATCCCGGCGGCCTAAGCGGACATTTCAGTACCGTTCGGCTCCTCGTAGAGGCTGTGACCTCTGTTGGTCTGGCAAAATAGATCATCCAGCAAGGTTCTGGAACTAAGGGTGTTGGGAAATAGGTGGTGGACCTGCATTGGAATTTAATTTAGGATTGAGGCTGTTGAAATGCAGTGTAAATGCAGTTATTCCAGTGAATGCAGGAAGATTGCACAACCCGAAAGCCAGACAACAAATTGCTCTTGTGACAGTGAGTTTGAAAGGCTGGAAGTAATCATATAATTGTGGGGTGGCATCATGGAGGAATTTCAAGAGTAAAATTAAAAAAATATTTTAAAAAGTTTTTTATTAGGTACCGAGCAAGACAATTGGGCATGGATTGGATAATGTAGCAGAGAATTTGTTGAACAGTGGAGTAGATTTGTACAAACTTGGAGGTTGGCAAGGAGTGTATTGGAACAATTAAGTCTCAAGCTGATGAGTGAGCAAAAGAGATTCAGCAAAGAGGAGCTGAGATCAGGGTTATGCCAAAAGAAATTGAAGTGGCAGAGATGGGCAGTATTACCAAACTGAATGGTTCTCAATGAATACAAAGTTAGCTATTTTGTTTGAATTCGCTGGGATTTTTATTTTTGAATGTCTGTTGAACCGCTGTCAAGAGTTTGCCAAAGGAGAAAACAGCGTTCACTACATGGCAGAGTTGACATTCTTCACAAAGCTTTGTCATAATGGAATCATAAGTGTTGGTGTCTGGAGCACTTGAAGTAGCTGCTGAGTTTGTGCGTGTGTTGTGGTCATAGAATGACTGCTTCCAGTTTGTCAATGACTGTATCAGGAAATGGTTTGGTGGGTTATGTATTCTCAGCTGTGTGACTCTCAGCTGAGACAGAATCTTCAATGATACTTCTGTTCAGCTAGTTCAGTCGTTACTTTGGCATGGCTGGAATTAGCTTTAATGTTGAAAGAAAATTAAGTGGAAATGTTCTGCACAATGAAACAAATCCTTTGATAATTCTGGGATAGGGATAAGATTCTAACGAGCAGAATTCACCATTAAATGGAGAAACCAACGGGCAGTCACTTCTTACTGACTTCCTGTCATTATTATTCCATCATTCCAGGAGAGTTTATGAATTGTGATATAAAAATGTTTCTCAAACCCTATCCATGAATATGAACATGTAAACACCAAGAAACATTTAGAATTAACACCATCGTTGCTTGATATATTTAATTCCTGATTCTCAGTTCAATGTATAATTTAGCAAAAATTGGATGAAATGATGTTTGTATTCATTGAAATCTTTAGGAGATGTACACCTTGTAGAGGTTCACGTGTTGTATAAACACTCAGTTTAATACTTAAACGATACAGCTCAACAATTAGTGCAAGCGGGCAAAGTGTGTGTTAACGTGTTGACTGTGAAGTGAAGACTAGTCCCGTCGTCCGCTGCACACCGGCAGCAGACCACCCAGGTCGGCGTTGATTGGTCGGCCCAGATCACGCCAGGTCCACGCGAATGCTCGAGCTTGACGAACGACAGTTCCAAACCTAAGGGGCTCGGCCCGCCACATGACCCACCCATCAGAACTGGAGTATTGGAGGCGGTTAGGCTGTCGAATGAGGCAGCCTGATCTTGTGTATGTGTCTCCAGTGTTCGGGGTTGCAGCTGGTTGAGTTAACGGCGGGTTTGGTCGTGATGGTGGATGCCCTCTGCGGCGGGGTTGTGCCACCTGCACTGGTTGGTCAATGTCCAATTGTGCCGGCTTAAGACAGTCCACGGAGACAGTCTCCTGTCTGCCGCCAAATGTTGATGATGAAAGTCATGGTGTCGTTTTGCAGTACTCTGAAGGGTCCCTCGTAAGGCTTTTGCAGTGGTGTATGGTGGGAATCCCGGCGAAGGAAGATGGACTGGCAGTCCTGGAGGTCGGGTGGGACGTATGTGGTTGTGAGACTGTGTTGTGACGTTGGGAGTGGAGAGAGCGTGCCCAGCTCACAGAGGCGCGTCAGCATGGTCATGTGCGGTTCATGATGTCCATATGGCGTCAGGTGAAGTCCCCTGGGACCATAAGCGGGGTGCCGTACACCAGCTCGGCCGAGGATGTTGCCAGGTCTTCCTTCGGGGCAGTTCGTATGCCTAGCATGACCCATGGCAATTCGTCCATCCAGTCCGGGCCCGCGAGCCGTGCCTTGAGGGATGCCTATTATCTGCCGGTGAAAACGTTCCACTAGACCGTTTGCTTGCGGGCGGTAGGCCGTTGTGTGGTTCAGCTTAGTGCCAACCAGCCGGGTCATTGCTGACCACAGCTCGGAGATGAACTGCGCACCTCTGTCGGAGGAGATGTCCGCCGGCAGACCAAAACTGGCGATCCAGGGGGCGGTGAGGGCACGTGCACACGTCGCAGTGGTGGTATCCGAGAGCGGGACGGCTTCCGGCCATCTCGTGAATCTGTCCACGATGTTGAAGAGGCGGATGACACCTCTGGATGGGCGCAGCGATCCAACGATGTCGACGTGGATGTGGTTGAAACGCCGGTGTGGCAGGGCGAGGTTCTGCAGCGGCGCCTTGATGTGTCGCTGAATCTTGGAGGTTTGACAGGGAGGCTCAGTTGCTCTGGCCCAGTTGCCGACCTATTTGCGCAACCCATGCCACATGAACTTGGCTGCCATCAGTGCCTTTGTTGCCCAGATGGAAGGGTGAGCTAGGCCATGAACCATGTCGAAAATCCGGTGGTGCCAGGCAGCGGGCATGATGGGTCTTGGCTGACCAGTAGACACGTCGCAGAGGTGTGCAGTGTCAGTGGGGCCGAATTGCACATCCTCCAACAGCAGGCCTAAGATGGCGGTGCGGTAGGCGAGCATCTCCAATCGCCTGCTGGGCGGCCACCAGGGCCGTGTAGTCGATACCTGGGGCCAAAGCATTGATGGCGGTGCGGGACAACGCCTCTGCGACCTGGTTGCTCTTGCCTGCGATGTGTTGGACGCAAGTCGTGTACTTGGAGATGTAGATCAGGTGGCACTGCTGTCAGGCTGACCAAGGATCAGACACTTTGGCAAAGGCAAACGTGAGTGGCTTGTGGTCGGTGAAAGCTGTGAAATCTCTGCCCTCGAGGAAGTAGCGGAAATGACGGATAGCCAGGTGGTGAGCGAGGAGATCCCAGTCAAAAGTGCTGTATTTCTGCTCGGGGGGGGGGGGGGGGGCGTGGGGGTGGAGGCAGGGGTGTCTCAGGTGACGACTGAAAAAACCAGGGGCTGCCGGCTACCATTGATCAGTTGTTCCTATACTCCGCCCACAGCTGTGCCAGATGCGTCGACCGTGAGAGTTGTTGGTGCATTGGCCCGTGAATGTTCCAGCATCGTTGCCTTTGTCAGCGCCTCCTTGACGTTTTCGAATGCGGTCATGACTGCGTCATCCCAAACGAGCTCTTTCGGCTTGTTGGCCAGGGCCTTGAACAGCGGTTGCATGATCCAGGCGGTTGCATGATTCAGGCGGTTGCTGGCACAAAACGGTGATAGAAGTTGACTATGTCGACAAACTCTTGGAGTACCTTCACTGTAGAGGGTTTTTTCAAACTTGCGAATGGCCTCGGCCTTGGTTGGGAGCAGGACTGCAGTGGCGATTTGTGCAGTTGCAACATGTTGGCCCAACTCCTGTACTCCTTGCCCTGATGAAGGCAGTATGTGAAATGTCTTCACTGCCTTGTCTACCTGTGTCTCTATTTTCAGGAAACTGTGTAGGTGTCTCTGTTTTACAACACTGTCCAGGACACAGTTCTACATCTGATTTCTGTGCAGACTATCAGGCTATTTATTATCTGAGAGGGGTCAAAATGAAACACATGTTCTTCTGTTAACCTAGTCAGACTGAAGAAGGAGTCCGTTGAGCTCCAACTCGACATTGAGAAATAATTTTCGCATCCACACTCAATTGTAGCGTATGATCTTACCTCCCACCTGTGTTAATATCAAACTCTTAAAATGCAATTAAGTGGTGTGACTAATTACCTGGAAAGAAATCACAGGAATTATTATGTTACCATTTTGTGATTACCAATGAATGCGGACATTTGAAAACTGATATTGCATAAATGGAGAAAAATAATAATCAAACCCTCAGACCTGATCCTTGATTTGTCACTGTTGTAAACTTGGCTCATTTCTATTGTCACTTCATGAAAAGATGCTTGTCTACATTTTTCAACTTGGCAGTTTAAATTCTTCTTGTGCCAGATCCTCTGATTGCTTTTCTCAACTTTCACGGAGGTTTCATAATCTCGACAGCACCATTTTCAGAGGAAACTTTGGTGACAAGCTTCCAGAACCATAGAGCTCCCTGAAGTTATAAGGATACTCCATATTTGGCCTGGTGGCATCGGAGAAATCCGATGCATTGAGCAATACAGATGCTGTATATCAGAGCAGATTCTTGCTGTCATCACTCAGGCTATGATAGTTTAAATTAAGAACCTAATAATGCTGCTGTCTCTTCAAACAAATTGTGGATATTTGGACATCAATTAGTAAAATTGACACTGCTCAGTGTTGATAAATCTAGTTTATAATCCCCATAGTTCCCCCTTTTGGAGCAATGTACAAGAATTCTGCATGGGTTTAAAATGAAAACCTAATCTGTTTCCAAGGATGTTGATATTTTATGCCACTGGAGCTGAACCTGACAAGTGGTTGGATCCCGACAGTTTCGTATCGGTGGTCTGGCTCTGAAACCATCCTTTTCAGCATGGTTTGGCTTAATTTGCAATCCTGTTGAGATACTTTCATCACATTGTTTAATCATGCTCAATATTGTGTGAAACTGCTGCCTTTAACACTGATATCGAAAATAGTCTGGCATGTTCGTGTGTTGAATCATTGTTGCCAGGAAACCACAAGTCGCAAATATTTACTCCGGTGAATGATGTCAGTGTTGCGTTTTAATGACTGCAGATGAGACTTGACTGAACTTGGTGCTCTCATTGAAAATTTTCTCCTGTCGAGTATGTCTTCCTACCAGACATACTGGTAGGAATAGATATAGCAAGAAACTTTAATCTGATCTTTAGAAAGTTGATTCCAGCCAGGTGGGTGCATTTTGTCTTGCTTGGAATTCTTCTGTTTGGATAGGTTCTGTGTAGATTCCAGGTCCTTATCTGGTATCGCTGAGAGAATTGTATTAGTGCCCCGGCCAGTTTCAGATCCATTTTTGGGGGTGTGTGAGCATTCAGGGATGGTTCAAAGCGTGAAAGATCCGGCATAAAAGGAGAGGCAGTTAATATTGAGAGAAAAAAAATCCACATCACATGTTTTCAAGCTGTAGCACATCTATTTCTCAAGGCAGCTGTCCTTTAGCAACAAGGCACTTGTGTGTAATAATAATAATAATAATTCATTTATTTTATATAGCGCCTTATCGGGTGCTCAAAGCGCTTTACAAAAACAATCAACATAAAAACAAACAGACAAACTATCCTAACGGAAAAGCGGCGAATAAACAACGCCAGCGTCCTCTCACGTCAGGGTCCAGCAGTAGACAACAAAAAAGCACAGGACACACAGATACAATTTTTACACAAACAGCCATCACAGTGATTGCTCTAGGCACACCCTCACTGTGATGGAAGGCGAAACCTCATTTGTGTTGTGCTGTGTTGCTGTAGTGAGGTATCACTTGACATTATTTCTACATACTTGGAAAATTCTTCCATGGTCTTGCAAAATTGGCTTAAATCTTGGAGAAAAAAACCGAAGATGTTAGCTATTTCTTTTGAAGTCCCTCGAATTCTCATGTGGTCAATCAACTTGCTGGGAAAAATAAAGCTGAAGATAACTTGTCATTTGTAAAACGTCTGAATTGATTTTCCTAATGTTTAGAAAACAGTAAATTGGTGATGACATTGGATCAGCAAATGTAAAAGAGAAATAAAAATTTAAAGATTTTAAGCTTTTTTAATTGGAAATTTTCAGTCTCAAATGTGACCTGGTTAACTTGCTGTGAATTTTTAAGTACCACTTTTATATGTCACTGTTTACCGGGGTAAAGAATACTTAATTGCTCTTCTCCCTGCACCAAAAACTTCCTGTGCAATTTAGAAGTCATTATTTCGCTTCAAAGGCCAAGTGTAATGATAGTGAAACATGCAAAATTAAGCATTAATCCTCATATTTAAAGAGGTGAATAATTCAGACCTAAATAATTAGAGGCTTGTTTGCCAGACATTGTTCTGCAATCGAAATTTGAGATATTGTAAGAATTGTGATATATTTTACTTTGGTGTGGAGTGGGGGAAGGCAATTGGCAGTTTAAAAAAAAGAGTTGTAGCATTGCTTTCCGACTTTGAGATCCAGTCTCGTAAATCTTTGAAAGGGTAAATGAGTTAGATGATGGTGGTTGCCAGTTTGTGTTGTGTACTCTGAGCATAAAGTTTTGATCTACAACTTTAAAAGGTGGCTGATTTAGATTTCATTGGGTAGATTTGTGACTAATGTTGTCCTGTGCACTGTGGAGATTGCTTGACATTTTATTAGCAGAGTTGTCATCGGGGAAAGGAATCTGCTCTGATTCATTGCTGCTTGCAATTTTAATAAATGATTTGATTTCAATCATCTGAAAATCACTTGGGGAATGATTTTGGCTGTGGCAATTGTTCTTTATTGTGGGAAAATGCTTTTTATACTTGTGTCCAAAAACTCAAGGCTTGTGTTGATAAACATTGTGCAACAAGCCGAGCGAAGGTTTATGGGTGACATTGAATTCATCATTCAAGCGTCATGAGGTAGCTTGAAACTATTGGGAAAACAAAGTTTTTGATTGCTTTTGTGACTGTTGTCTTGTGGGAGTGCTCATTTGTGTGCACCAGAAAGGTTAAAGCCAAACTGGCACGAGAATGAGCATCAACATGCAGAGGAATATGGTCAAAAAGGAGTGAGCATGTTGGATAGCATGAGACAAAAATATTGTGCTATATCATACCAAGCATACTACAAGGTACACAAAGAAAGATTTAGATTGCCAATGTGTAATCACACACAGTGTGAATAAGATTGGTAATCTGCAAGCACAAATAGCCCTGCAGGAATATAATGGACTGCCAATAAAAGTAATAAGGCATACATTTGTGGTAGAATGAACCATCCAAGTGGACAACTTGAATTGGCAGATAATATCTATCTGCAAGATAGAAGATTATCTAGAGTGATAATTTCAATATGGATTTTGTTATGTGTGTTGTGAATTTTTTTTTGCTTAAAAAATGTTAATGTCATCATTGGGCTCATAAACTGCAATTGATAACAATTTGCAAAGTATAATTTTGCACTAAAAATTGGAAATTAGAAGAACTGTTTGGTGTAACAATACTATCTGTCATCATCCCATGGAATGATGTCATTTTGTGGTGGTGTGGCTGAGGTGAGAATAGAACAGATTGCTACCTCTCCATGTAACTTTAGAACAAATGGCATCAATTGCCAGAACAAGTATTGGGAGCGGATGCATTTTTTTTCCAAACATTGATAAATCTGTATCTGACCTGGTTACATATCATTTCAACTTGTTTTGTCATTCTCACACCAACCCATCTGGGACAAACCACGGATTGCAAAATCTCAGCCTTGTCCTGAAATGTATAAATGTCGTTTGGGAGTGTGTGGAATAGCGGACATGGAATGTGTAGGGAGCTGGTTGGGTCGGAATTTCCCCAAATGAATTTTGTAGTGGAAATTTTGGCACATTATTAATGTCATCGCCCCAAGGATCATCTCCAGGACTGGACAATGTTTCCTCCTCTACCCTCAAGCTCAATGCCGAACAACTTGAACCGATCTATACAGACATTTTCAACCAGTCCCTGCAAACTTGCACTGTCCCTGCCTGCTTCAAGGTCTCCACTATTGTCCCTGTACCTAAAAAGACAAGGATCACTGTCGCACTGACAGGCCTGTTGCACTGGCCTCCATAGTCATGAAGACCTTTGAAAGACGTGCTGGCCCAGCTGAAAAACATGGAAGGAGCCAGCGCTGCCGTCGCAGCTGCGGCTTGCCTGCAGTCCGTCTGTCTTTTGTGTTTTTTGTTGTTGTTGTATGAATTGTAGTTTTAATATGGTGTAGTGTTTGTATGTTATGTGGGGTGGGTGGGAGGTGGGAGGGAACGGGAACTGTAAATTTTTTTATCTCTCCCGAACGGAGACGCGACCTTTGTTTCTGTGTCGTGTCTCCGTTCCCGTTGCGGCCTACCAGCGGCCATGCACCTGGGACCACCTGGGGCTCTGGTTCGCAGAGCCCGCGGCCCGGACTCACCACCTGCGGCGCTGGCCGCCTTCGGATGCTGCGGGAGCGGCTGCGACTCGTCTCCGGAGGCTCCGGCGCGGGCCGCGTGGATGTCGGAAGCCCGCAGGCCCCTGGGTGGGGGCCGACATCGGGAGCACCGGCAGCGGCAGAGGCAGCGTGTTCGCCCACCCCGAATCGCGGGGCTTGGGTCGGCCCGCCGCTGACCTTTCACCGTCCGGCGCGGCCTGGAATTGGCCGTGGGCCTATCACCTTCCGGCGCGGCGCTCCAATGTCGGGAGCCCCGACCGCCCCGACGTGGCAAGTTCAACAGCCTGACCTCGGGAGAAGACGGCAGGGAAGAGAAAATACATTTTGGCCTTCCATCACAGTGAGAAGGGACTGGAGGAGACTCACTGTGATGGATGTTTCTTTTGTTTGGTGTTAGTGTATGATTGTGTGTGTTATTGCATTTTTATTGATTATTCTTATTCTTATTGGTCTTAGTGTTTCAACTGCGGGTAATGTTTCATTTCACTACACATTTATGTGTATGTGACAAATAAACGACTATGGACTATTGATATTGATCACAAACCCTCTGCTGGACCCCTGTAGTTTGCATAAAGGGCCAATAGATCGGTGGATGACGCAGTCAACCTAGGCCTGCACTTCATCCTCCAGCACCTAGACCGCAAGGGGACCTATGCCAGGATTCTGTTTGTGGGCTTTATCTCTGCATTTAACACCATTGTGCCAGAGCTACTACACTCAACTCTCCCAGTTGACTGTGCCTGAACCCCTCTGTCAGTGGATCATCAACTTCCTGACAGACAGGCAGCAGCATGTGAGGCTGGAAAAGCACATCTCGGACCGACAGACCCTCAGCATAGGAGCACCGTAAGGCTGCGTACTCTCCCCTCTCCTTTACTCTCTCTACACCAAAGACTGCACCACCACAGACTCCTCTGTCAAGCTCCTCAGGTTTGCGGATGACACTACCCTGATTGGACTGATCCAGGATGGGGAGGTATCTGCCTACAGATGGGAAATGATACAGCTGGCGTTCTGGTGCCATCGGAAATGGAAAGTTTAGATATTTAATTGCATCATGCAAGAGAACCAAATTCATTCTTGCATTTACTAAAACAAGAAAAATGTCTTTGGCATGTGAAACATGCTTTGAGGTTTGCTACTGGTATTTATTTGCTGCTGATAGCACCAGTTGCTTTATTGCATATCTCATTTGGTTCCTTTTGATATGATTATCAACAGACGTTGCATCCTATAGCCATATGTATACTTGCATTACAGTGGAATGGGACAGGAACAAAGAGCAGCCTTGCTTCTCATTGCTGACAAATTAATCAAATTTCAGAACAGAGCAGTCCTTCCCACATTTTAACTTCTAACTCGCAGGGATTGATGATAGCCCTGACATGTTGCGTAAGATGTAAACTTGATGGCATTAGCTAATGGGGAGACAAGAGACAGCAAATGCTGGAATCTTGAGCAAAGAACAGATTGCTGGAGGAACACAACAAGTTATGGGGAGAGACTGGATAGGTGACCTTGACATGATGCATGGGGTAGTCACAATTTTGTAGCCATGGAAGGGGTATTAAAATTAATACGGTACAGGTTAAAGTAAGAGGAAGGAAATTTGATGGGAATTTGGGAGAAGTTTGAGCAACGCTTTTTTTAAGAGAGAATGATCAATATCTGGAACATGTTGCCAGTGGATGGTGGAATCAGACACAATCACTGTTCAAGAAACATTTTAGACAGGCTCTTGAATAGGCAAGCACAGAAGGATAAGGACTGTGGCACAAAATAGGATTGATGTAGTTGGGCAAAAAGGCTGGCATGAATATGGTGAGCTGAAGGGACCATGACGGCGCAATATGACTCCATATCTTGCTTTCTATCGTCAAGTGAATGTATTGATGTCCGTATGAATTGAAAAAAATTAGACACATCATGCTATTTCAAGCTACTTGTGTTGCCTTGAATATACTTGTAGTTCATTTATATTGGTGAAATTGGTTTTTTTTGTCTGTACTTTCTTTCCATTTTTGCCTATTTTATCCATTCAAGGCTGTTTTCCTAAAATTATTCATTATCTTTCAGGTGGTTGTTTAAATGTTAGATTTGACCTGGCTCTGCAACACAGAAGGGAGGTGGGGTGAAGAAAACCGGCAATGCACCAGAATACTCGACATTTGCATTTGCTTGCTATTTATAGCTGTTATTGGAGAGCTTTGAACTTTGGGCACTTTCCTGTTTGAAAACACACAGTAAAAATTGGCTCTTGTATTGTGACGAAGGTTAGACAAATCAGCAACAAATTATGATTTGAAGTTTAGTCCAAACACTTAATTGCTGAAACTGATCAAGTCTCTGTCTAACCTCATGGAACAGTTGTCTTATTTGGTGAGTACCTGAGCCACATGGGCCAGAAAATTGCTGCCGTAAGTTTTTATTTATACTTGGATAAAAAAGGGTGAGATCGGTGAGTGCCTCTGATCTGGTGCAAGTATAGCTCAAATTCTGGGTGCTGTCAGCAGGATCCGACAACGTTAACTTGATTTGTGAATCATTGTGTGATGTAATATTATGCTGTATTATTCACATAGTCAAAGACATAGTCAAATTCATAATGGTTATGAATAAAAATACGGCCTATGAAAGTAGAGAAAAGAGACTGCGGATACTGGAATTTGGATACAAAACAACCCTGAAATAATTCAGCGGGTTCAGGGAGGTATTTCACAAAATGGTAGTCGAGTCTACGCTCGCTATCTCCATGTATTCTCTCCCCAGAAGAACAGCAGAGTTCTGCTGTTTCTCACTTTTGACCCCACCAGTCTTTGCATCCAACACTTTGTCTCCTGTTACTACTGCCAGCTCCAACACAATCCCACCACCAGTCATACCTTTCCATCTTTAACTCCTCTTCCGACAGGAATTGCTCTCTGCAGAACTCCCTGTTGGATCTGCAGGTCGGTGGGGTGAAAGTGAAGAGCAACAGAACTTTAGTACTGTTCTATTTGGAGAGGGTAGTGGTGTGAGAGCAACCATGGATGAGGCAACCATTTTGTGGAGCAATTCTCCTGACTTTTTTCAGGATTTCCTCGTTCCTTCATTGCCTCCCTGCCAACCTCTCCCATTCCCTGGCACTTTCCCCAGCTACTGTAGGAGGTGTAATACTGTTCCTTCATCTCCTCCCTCATCACCAGGGACCTAAACAGCCGTTCCAAGTAAGACACAGGTTTGCTTTAATCTCTTCCAACCCAATTACTGCATTGGGGTACTCATGATGGAGACTCTTCTATATTGATGAAGCCAGGTGTAGACTAGATGATTGTTTTTCAGAGCACCTGCATTCTTGAGCTTCTGGTTACACATCATTTTAACTCTTTCCCATTCTCACATCAACTTGTTTGTCCTCTGCCTTCCCCACTGCTACAGAGAGGCCAAACACAAATTGGAAAAACATTATCTCCGATTCCACAAGTAATTTATAACCCAATGGGATGCATATTGAACTTTAATATTTCAGATAACCCGCACACCCCTCCAGTGTTCTCCTCCCACACATATTCATCCATCCACCTAGTTTTCTTCTTTTGTTCACTTCTCTTATCCCCTTACTATCTGGTTCCACCTACAAGTCTCTATCCCATCTGCTTCCTCCACTTGATTCTATAACCCTCGTCCCCTTGTCTGGTTCCACCCACTACCAGCTTACTTTTTTTAATTCAAGCCGTTGCATGGTACATAACAAACAAGAAGACAATACCTTTTGAGGGGAAGGGTCGAGTGTTAATGAAAAATAAAAGGATTGGACGGAAATTCAAACTGCTTAAGCCAACATTTGGTGCTGCTCAATGATTAACCCAAATTCTTATCATACTAAATGCCTCTGTTGCGGGTTGAAAACGAGTATAATTCTCCTTGTTGAGTCCAAAGACAGGGAATTGCAGCAGTCTACATCCAACATGAATGATAATCTGAGGGGCATTGCAAATAACTTCACACTTTTGAAATACTCAGCTGGTCAGGCCACACCTGTGAGAAAAGAAACAGAGTCAGCATTTCAGGAGATTCTTAGTCAGAACAAGTCCCTGCAGTTTTTACAGCCTCTTTTTGTCTCCTTTTCCGTTCTGATGGCCACACTACAGGAAGGATGCGATTGCACTAGAGAGGAGACTTACCGGGATGGAGCACTGTCGTTATGAAAAGAGACTGGATAATCTGTGTTTATTTTTCTTGGTACAGAGAGGTTGAAGAGGAACCAGATGAAGGAATACACAATAAAGGTGCTTTGATAATGGAAAACATTTTCCTCCCGCTGAAGTGTCTCTCATTAGAGGACAGAGGTTCAAGGTCAGGGGGCAGCAGAGCGATAAGGGATTTGAGGGAGAATATGCTTTTTTCCTTGGGTGGTTGACATCCGGATTGAACTGCCAGAAAGGGTGGTGGAGGCAGGCACTCGCACAGCATTTAGGAAGTATTTCGATGGGTATTAAACATAATAGCATATAGACACAAAGTGCTGGAGTAACCTGACAGGGAGATGCTGCCTGTCCCGCTGAGTTACTCCAGCATTTTGTGTCCACCTTCGATTTAAACCAGCATCTGCAGTTCTTTCCTAAACATAATGGCATGATGGCCATGAGCCTGTTGCTGGAGGGCAGGTTTACAGGTCCTCCCCAGTTTATGAATGCCCAAATTATATATAGCCCATAGATACAAACCAGTGGTTGGATGAATTTGCTGACTGCAGCTCACAGGAGCAGAACCCTGCTGGAACCTGACGAGGATCTGTTGTATAAATAGGTATTGATGGCTGGCATGAACAGCGTGGGTTGAATGGTCTTGTCTGTGTGACCCTTTAACTCCATTTAACCGCTATGCTATTGTATGTAGCAAGCTGCACGCAAATCATGTCAGAAGCGGAAATGTGTGCAATCAGGTGAAATGTTCCAATCTCTCCAAAACTAAAACCCTCCAAAACAGGGAACAATCTGGTGAATCTCCTCTGCACTTTCTCCAGTGCAACCACATCCTTGTAATCATTTGGTGAGCAGAACTGCACACAATACTGCAAGTGTGGTGTAAACAGTTTTTGTAAAGTATTTTGTTGCTGATCCTCTGTCATCAAACTTGGAACTCCATATAAAATATTAGTTTTAAGATGTTGAATAAATACTTTCCTGGTCAACAATTAGAGTCAAACAGCATGGAAGCAGGCCCATTGGCACACCGTCGATAGTCTCCTGTCGGCACTATTCCCACCTGCCTGCGTTTGGCCCATATCAACTCTAACCCCATCCTATCCATGTACCTGCCTAAATATTTCTTAAACAATGCAATTGTTTGACAATGTTTCAAAGAACAAGCATATTGAAGCGTGCAGTGGTAGAAATCTATCGGTGAAAGCTTCCATTTAAGTTATTGGTGAATCCAGTAGTCTATCTGGTTTATTCCAGTAGCATGAATGTGCAACCCTTGCTTAGTCTTTAAATCTCTTAAATGTGGTCTGATGGGATACTGGGATTAAATAAGCAAATGTTATATATCACTAAAACCTCTTTCAAGGGAAAGATAGATACTTTCCAATATTGGCACTTTGGATAGGCTAAATGAATGATCTAAGAACTCAATTTAGGGGAATGCTGCTCATCTTTTTTTTTTGCAAGGAGGACTGTATGATTAATCTGAATCATTTCTCAGGAATGTGAATCTGGAAGACCCAACCTGCCAGAGCAGTGCGAGCTCCTGTCATTCCAAATGCACTTTTGGAGTGCGAACTTGCTTTAGTTTTCTGGTTCTTTTGTTTGCTGAGATCTGGGAAATCTGTGCCAGATTTAGTGATTTCATTCATTTAAATGGAAGCAAACAGCTCGAAGTGTGTGAGAAGGGTTGATTAATTTAATCAACTACATCTATTAAATTAACTTAATACAAATCTAATTTTAAAGTACATTAACATTTTCTGCATCGGGCGGCACGGTAGCGCAGCGGTAGAGTTGCTGCTTTACAGCGAATGCAGTGCCGGAGACTCAGGTTCGATCCTGACTACGGGTGCTGTACTGTAAGGAGTTTGTACGTTCTACCCGTGACCTGCGTGGGTTTTCTCCGAGATCTTCGGTTTCCTCCCACACTCCAAAGGCGTACAGGTATGTAGGTTAATTGACTGGGTATATGTAAAAAATTGTCCCTAGTGTGTGTAGGATCGTGTTAGTGTGCGGGGATCACAGGGCGGTGCGGACTTGGTGGGCCGAAAAGGCCTGTTTCCGCTCTGTATCTGAAATATGAAAAAAAAAATTTAAAACCCTTTATATTTTTTTTTTCTGAGTCCGGTCAAATGAAACTATTTGGGTCTTGGCTTGTATGCTATCAATTTGAGAAATATTTTCTCAGGCTGTTAAAATTATTGATTGTTGAGAGCAGTCCGAATGATATTTGAATTTCTACATTTGATTGCTTTCACGTTTTCTGATATTCAATTCAACAATAATTATGATAAACCAATTTAATTTGTTTTGAATAAAACAATGCAGAAATTAAGTACCACAAATATGCTTGTCATTTGGAGATGAATTCATAGCTTTTAATAGTTGAATCTCAGTCTTTTTTTAATTACAATATTTTATTTGTTTAAACTATGCTCAACCTTAAAACGTGTTAGACTTTTCAACCCAAAATGGTCCAGAACAAGTTTGAGCACATGATGTTAATTGAAAATTATTCTACATTACAAACCTGTTGCTCTGAAAAAGTGCAAAGGCAGTGATTTAAAATGTTGAGGTAAGTTTCTATTGATAGTATTTCACAATGAATTGTATAAATCAATAGTGAAAAATTGCATTTGTACATTGAAGGGGATTTTACAGCCTGTACTGATGGATTACATGAAGTATATTTATTCCAGTGTAACATGTTCACAAGTGATTTAAGTTGATTCTCTCAGGAACAGCAAGCTGTCTTTGTGGGTTTGGTTTGATACTTTTTGGAGAAGTTTTTGTTGACATTTAGTCAGTGATCACAGTTTGGTCAAAAAAGTGAAGTACCTATTCAGGAATGGGTGAAGCGTATGAGAGGAGTATTTTTTGCAGGAAAAAAAATATTTTTTAAATGCCAAGAGAGGTGGAGTTACCTAGCAGACTAGCCCTAATTTGGAATGTGGGGTTTCTGGTGTGTGGGAGAAAAATTTGACATGTTCAAGTTGTCAAACTGAAGAAATTGAAAACTGAAGGAAAATCCCTTATGTGGTGCCAAATGAGATAATTGAAGTTATGCAAATTGGGATTGAAAGTGGGCAGATATTTGGATAAGTAGAAGTTTAAAAAAAAGTTGGAAAGAAATGACATAAGTGCAGAACATTCTCCTTTATTCCACAAATACATTTGGAAATGTTTTAATGTTTATTGGT
The DNA here is from genome assembly GCF_053455715.1 of Rhinoraja longicauda. Classification (NCBI taxonomy): domain Eukaryota; kingdom Metazoa; phylum Chordata; class Chondrichthyes; order Rajiformes; family Arhynchobatidae; genus Rhinoraja; species Rhinoraja longicauda. The sequence continues at coordinate 38,623,568 of NC_135963.1, read as the reverse complement.
TGATAAATGATCTGCATAGGTAGTACTGAAATAATTTAAAGTCTATTGCTATTTTTATGGTGAAATGTAACATTTGCTCCTCTCTCCAAAAGACTTGACCTTCCCCCGGCTTATGATTCTCCAAATTGCGGCCAGCTTTATGTACCTTACCTGAGGTAAACAATTGTTTGTGAATCATGGTGAGAAGCGGTAGAGCTGAATTTGACCCCATCATTGACAGATATAGATTATACAGACTTTTCATCAGGAACGAATGGACTGGAATGTCCAGACTCTCTCGTTTTTTACTCTCCCAGCCCAGAGGTGTTAAACTCAATTGTGCTGTCGAGTCATTGAACCAATTGAGGTAAACTAATTTTGCACAAAGTATAAATCTAAAATGCTCATCATTTGTACACTGCTGGGCAAGTCAGGTGAGTCTATGGCAGATACAAATAGTGTTGGAAATACTCAGTAGGTCTGGCAGGATAAAGAGTATTAATATTCTAGGCCAATGGTACTTGAGCAGTTCTACTGCATAAAATACCTGCTGAGTATTCCCAGCACTTAGTTTGTATTTCAGATTTCCAGCATCTGAAGATATTTTATGTTTGAATCTTTGGAAGAAATTGCAGTTACTTTTATTAATATATCCAGAAAACCAGTCAATTGAAGGGTTTATGTATCATTGATGAAGCACTTCAGGTGGATGATTATTCGTTGTAAGTTGCTTCTTATTTGCTTGATCAAGTTTATTAATGACATAGCTATTTATGGGTGAAATGGGCAATAATTTAACTGTTCCAAAGTAGCTTTTTTGTTTAGTGAATTTGTTGGCCAAGTTTTATGCTTAAAATCTGCATAATTAATTTACTAGAAAGTGACTTGGGCAGAGGATTAGCTTTTCCTACTACTGTTACTGTTATTAATGATCTATGGGACAAATGAAAGGGTCTGGAAAGAAATTTTCTTTGGTTGCTCGAGTCTTCTACCCTTGGGGACTATCCTATGGTTTTAGCTGTTCTTTTATCTTGTTGCTTGTGCTATAACAGGAGATTTAGTTTGGCTCTTCAGCTTTTGCACTGTACACATATTGCTGTTATTAGGGAATGCATTTTGAAAAAGTTGTGTAACGGTTGTTGACTATTTGAAAGTAATGGGTTGTTCAATGTTAACACTCATATTGAAATGGATGGAGTCCTACAGCACGGAAATGAGACCTTTGGCTCATATCCTAGCTAATCAAGATGCCCCATTTAAGCAAGCCCAATTTGCCTGCATTTGGCTCATTTTCCCCTCAACCTTTCCTATCCATGCACCTGGCCATTACTTAAATACTTATAGTACCTTCCCCAACTGTCGCCTCTGGCAGCTTGTTCCAGATATCCACTACCCTCCCAGTGGAAAAACTCACCCCTTGGTTCCATCTATATACTAAAACTCTCGTTTGTTTGTTCCGGAACTACAGCCAAAATGGTACACTATAGCGCAACAATTTTAGGCCCATCTTACTCACCGTCGTCCCTTTGGTGCTAATAGACGAAGTTTCATTGAAATTGGTGTTATATTTTTAAAGTTATTCACGTTTTAAAGTTTAAATCTATCTCCTAGGGAGGGAGGGGGTGGAGGGAGGGAGGGCGGGGGGAGGATAAGGGGGGTTGAGGGGGAGGGAGGGGGGGAGAGGGGAGGGAGGAGGAGAGGGTGCTGCACCAATGCAGGAGAGGTTTGGGCCCAACGGGTTCACTTGGTCTAGTATTAAATATTTCCTCTCTAACCTTAAACCTATGTACTCTAGTTTTTGATTTCCCTACCTTGGGTAAAAGACTGCATCCACCCTACCCTATTTGATTTAATACACCTCAAATAGATCATCCCTCAGCCTCCTGCACTTCAAGGAATAAAGTTCTAGCCTGCCTCACCTGCCTAGCCTGAGCAAAAGCTCAGCCCCTCAAGTCCTGGCAGCATCCTCGTACTTAGTCTCTGCACTCTTTCCAGCATAATGACATGTAGGACAATCAACACTGAACACAGGACTACAAATGTGCTCTCACCAACATCTTGTACAACTGCAACATAACATCCTGACTTCTATGCTCCATACCCTGATTGACAAAGGCCAATGTATCAAAAGCTGCCTTTTCCACCCAATCTACTTATGACACAACTTTTTGTGCTCCACAATCACTCTACTCTACAACACTCCCCAGGCCCTATCATTCACTGTGAATCTTCTGCTCTAATTTACTTCCCAAAGTGCAACAGGTCACACCTATCAGACACTGAGGAAGGGTCCTGACCCGAAATGTCAGCCATTCTTTTTCTTCAGACATGCTGTCTGACCCGCTGAGTTACTCCAGCACTTTGTGTCTATCTTTGATTTTTGTTTGATCCTAACTTTTGGAGTATTATCCCCACCTCCATCCCCCCCCCCCCCCCTCTTCATGCCCATGCATTACACTTCATATTTTCTTGACTTACTTAATGCCACATTCAGTCAGATGTTGGAGGGCCATTCTCTCTTAACTTGCCTCTAGAATTTAGTTGTTTTGATCTGTATTGTAACAAAGCTTCTAAGATCTGCAGCCAAGTGGTCATGAGGAAACCAAGCTGGGTGTCATTGAGCAAGTTATTCGGAAGTTCAGTTGATAGCACTATCAATGACACATTCCATTGTTGTAAATGGTGTGGTATTATCAGTGTTGAATTAATCCTTGTTTTGAACAAGACTTGTGCAATTTTCCACTCCATTGGCAGGATGCCATTGCTATAACTGTACTGGAACTGTTTGGCAAGAAGTGCATTTCCCAAGCAGGGACCTTCAGTACTTCATCCTGGCTGTTGTCAGCTCCCATGACATCAGTCAAATGCAGTGCTTTTCAGCTATTTAGGTATACATGGATTCTGAGTGGGATTCAGCCTTTTGTGACTGTTCTGCTATTTAATACGATCATGTCTGAGCTGATTGCAATCTCAATTTTGCACTCTAGCCTGACTTTCATCCCCTTATCAAGATTTCTTGATGCTGTACAGAATGAATCTGAAAATGTTTTTCCACTATTATGGAAATTTAGGGATGAACCTGAAATGAATCATCCTCAAATGCTTCTGTTGTCTTTCGCATACACGTACTGAGCCTTGCCATCAGGAAGAATAGGGATTTTTTTAATCTACCTCCTCTCTAAACTATTTAATTTTCACAACCATTCACGACGAGATGTGGTTGGGCTGCAGAACTTGAACCTTAACTATTGATTCTGGGATGGCTTAACTCATGCATTCTGTTTTTGCTGTTTAACACATGACACCCTGTCTTGCAATTTATGCAGGTTGACATCTCATGTGACTTGGGATTACGGTTGGTTGAGGCTTCTGCTGCTGTTAATGCTCCATTGCATATTATAGAGGCTCATACTTGAGCTACCAAAGATGATCTGGGTGCATCTCAATTTAAATGCATTGTTCACTCATTGTTTGGATGGGGCACCACAAGGAGGGTGTGGAGGTCACTTCTATCAAGTCTATCATGGGACAGGTGCTGGATTCATAAGTAGGAGGTCAAATAGATTTTTCTATGGAGATGGTTTATCCTCAGCACCACTTTCTTCCATTAGCTCGTGGTCTTTTTTCCCCAAAATATTTAGGTTTGTGTTTTGAATGAGCTGAGCTTCCACAGGTGCCTTTTGTGGAGAATTCTAAAGATTTGTGACACTCTCAATTAAGATTTTTTTTAATGTCCCAGTTCTGAATGGTTAATGTCATATTTGACACTATCATTGTGCTTCAAGATCACAGAGGAAATAGCATTCCCTCATCCATCCTGTTAAGCACAGTAAACAAAAATTTGAATGCTTTAATCTTCTAAATTCTTGAGCCTATAGACCTCCCTGCTTAATCTCTTCTTGGGGATATTACCCCCTCCCCTTTGTGGAATCACTATGGTGAGTAGGTATTGCATTCCCTCAATCCACTTATATGTTTCTTTTGGTCAGGAGACTAAATCTGTATGTGGTATTGAGGTGCAACCTAACCAGTACTCTAGAATTACAGTAAGATATCTTTACTTCCATACTCAAATCCTTTGCTCCAACAACTAACATATTGTTTGCCATCCTAATTGCTTGCTGTACTTATGTTAACTTTGGTCATCTGTTCACATGGACATCGAAGTCTTCCTGAACATCAGTACTTTTCAATATCTTTGTCCTGATTCAAATTGTTGCTCAAGATGAGGGAGAGCTGGTCATCAGTTAGAGGATGGTAAGTATAATTAGGAGGTTTCACTGCTTATGCCTGATCTGATGCCATGAAACATAATGGTTGTCAACGCTAAAGCAAGTAACCAAGAGCCCTGGATGAATGATCCAGCAATGTGTGTTCTCAATCCCCTACCATTCCCATTATACATTCTCAATTGTGTGGCCAGACTCAGCTCTAACTCCACCAACAAGTTTGCAGATGACACCACTGTGGTGGTCCGGATCATGAACAATGATGAGACGGAGTACAGAGAACATAGTTACATGGTGTCAAGACATAACCTCTATCTCAATTTCAGCAAGATGAAGGAGCTAGTTATCGACTTCAGGAAGCATGGGGGGGGGGGGGGGGGGGAAGTAGATTTCTCATCCACATTAATGGTGCCAAAGTACCAAAGGTTAATATTACCATCAATCTGTTGTGAACAGTCACATTGACACGATAGCCAAGAAGACACACCAACACCTTTATTGACTGAGAAAATTCATCTTGTCTCCAATGACTGACAAACCTTTACAGATGCTCAATGGAAAGCATACTTCAAAGTTGCATCACAGCTTGATTTGGGAACATCTCTGGCCAAGACCACTGACCAATTTGTAAATGTAACGCAGTCCATCACACAGACCAGACTTATTCCATCTATAATTCATGCTGCCTGGAAAGGCAGCCAACATAATCACAGATTTGTCCCATCCTGGTCATTCCTCCTCCCCGCTCCCACCCGGCAGACGGTACAGAAGATTGAAAGCATGCACCATCAGACTCAGGCCTCTGTTATCAGTCTTCGCAAAGATCCTTCCGTAAGCTGGCCAATGTACCTGCACCACATTGCGGACATTGGATTTTTGTCAATGGAACTGAAATGTTACAATGTTGAGAACTATATTCTAAACTCTGTATCTTCTCCTTTGCTCTATCTGTTTTACTTGAGCTTGGTTAGATTATATTTATGTATAGTATATCTGTTTGGATATCATGCAAAGCAAAGCTTTTTATTATACCCTCAGTACATGTAACAATAATAAATCTAAACCTATTTGAAAGTTGTATCAAACGATTATATTAAAGCAGAAAGGGAATGCAGTTTGCATATTAAAGGGTAAAATCTTCCAGCTGCTTCTTTTAACGTGGTCTGAGCATAGTGTTTCACAAGAAGACCATGTGCAAGCATTTTGATGTAGCAGAATGCAGTGTCAGGGCTATCTCTGTGCAGACAGTCAGCTGCACTTCCAGAACAGCTCTGACAGCTGGAAAGGCCCCACCCCTGTTTCCACAGCTGTCATGGTTATTGTGTTCATTGTATGTTTTTTTATGTGTCCGTGACATTCACTAATGTTCAGTGATGCTTAAGATCTGCTAAAGAAAACATGTATTTTTTAAGCCAACTCAAAAGTTCTTAAGAAATTAAGTCAGAATGCTGAAAATAAAATAATGAAGCTGTTACTACTTCGCCATTGTAGGCATTATCCTGCGTTAATTTCAATGGGGATAGATGTGCCTATTTCAGGTTTCATTTGTTGCAGGCTCAGGAGGCGGGCTTCGAGTTGTTTTTAACACATTCGCTGAAGCAAATGTGGGAATGGGCCTCATAATTAACCTCCAAACAAAAGGTCCTCTACCAAACTGTACAACACTCCCATCTGCACAATTATTAAAATGTAACGACAAAACCACTTCTAAAGTCTTAAGATCTACGTTAATGAAGCTGAAATTTGGAGAAGTTCACCATCACTTTCAGTGCACCCAGCATGAGCACTGACTGAAGTGAGGAAAAGAATGATTGAAGACCAAGACTTCAAACTGCTCGGCAGCGGTGATCCCTGCCCTTCTGTGTACTTCTAAAATGTAGACAACAAACAGCAGTGGAGAGATACTATCAATTCTGCCTTTGCTAAATTCTCTAAGTCTTTTGTCAGAATGACTAACCTAACATCAGCAAGCTTTCCCAAGCCAACAGTCATAGCAGAGAAGCACAGACTAGACGCTGTGCTCCACTGGGCAGGTCTTGAAGTTTCCGTGCCCCACACCAGATTCCAGAAACACATGCTCTGATTTGAGCAGACAGGAAATGATTCAAGGATTTTCTCAAGGCTTCCATAGACATGTATTATCTCAATGACTCATTAGAATTCCTAGTCCAGGAGTGATCAAGACGGGTGGCAATAAGAACCTTGAGTATACAGAAACCCATCGTAAACAGCAGAATGGGTGCACCATCTTCCAAGCTCATTAATCCTATTGAGCACCTCCTTCCCCACCTGTAGCTGGGTCCTACATTGACCCATCAACCACCTCCAAACCTGTAAAACAGGAATGGAAGTAAATTATCTTCCAAATTAAATTATCCTTGTTTTTTAAGAAACAGAGATGATTTTAGGAAACTTTAACACAAGTCAACTTGGTTCAAAATCAAGCTGCAATGTTGATTCAGTGATTTGATGTTCAGAGATCTTTTGCTGCACGTGCGAGATTTTTATTTTGTCCACTATTCATTGTGCAGTGATTCTGGCCTTTTATCTTAAATTCAAAATAGTATTGCAAGCAATTGCCAACTATGTTACTCCTATTGGTTTTCCTGAAGAGCTGATGAATATAACACATGATAGTTGTCAATGTACTTGTAAGGTTGTACCACTGTGCTGCTTCACATTTTTGGTTTGTGAATGTTGTGTACAGATATACCATTACGTTCAGGAGTAAGAACATTAGGAAGATTGCAAATATTTTTCATTAAATTTGATTTCCTATATTTTTATTTGTCTTTGGGGGAAATAAAACTGAGTTTGGAATTAAACTGTAATTAGTGGGACGGTCCAGCATAACTTAACATATTTCATTTTGTAGTGAATAGGTTAATGGGGTTTTGGCACAATACTTGTTTGCAATAAAAATTGAATTTTATATTCTGTTCTTAAATAGAAATAAAAATGTTCAACATCAATTGATATCAAGTATTGCTTTGAGTCCTTCAGTAATAGGGTCTATCATGTAGTTGTGTTGGAGTGTGGGATAAGTACAGATGGTGTTGGTGGAATTCATGTAAGATATGAACACCCTTAGACTGAGGAAAAGTTCAATTTCATTATCTGCAATTTATGGGATAGAAGCAGCAAAAGTGATAAGATCCTAAAAATCTGATCCAAAAACAAGAAATATTTTACATGGTTGAACAGCACTTTATGCCAAAAAGATCACAGTATCTTAAATCATCCAATTGTTGTCCTGTTGAAATCTGAGTTTATTATATTATTGGTATCACATTTGGATCAGACAGCATAAACTCCTTTCCACTGCAATTATTAATAGCGCAATTACCTGAGCCAGACACCATAAAAATAATCAGCCAGAGAAGAATAATCAAATACGGCAAATTATTTCACTGACAACAGCAATATTAGTTTTTGTGCCATTTGGTTTATGAAGTACTATTTATTAGTTATTAAACATTGCTGACAGGCTCTCCCATTGCTTTTTGTGAGGTGATTGTTTTTGGTCTAAAAAGAGTAGATGCCCCACTACATTCCTAGATTCTAAATGAAGCAGGACATCTTTCCCCTTAATGGTTCTTTCTCAGAGGCCGTCACCAAACAGCAGCTCTACAGCATGTTACTTCTTATTCCTTTTACCTGTCTTACTGATTCAGGATCCTGCAGTCTTACTGAACTAGTCACTTCATCTATTCCTGGGGCCACTCCCATCAGCAGAGGGCTGTTAGCCTATGCAAGGGTCAGGAGATTCTGCTCATGCTCTGCTTTGGGAGCCTTGACTGATCAACATCAGGTTCATTGTAACAGTGGTAAACAGATTTGGGAGTTTATGGCTTATTTCCCAACATGGACATTCTGGCATTTGCTGAAGTGAGGTAGTGGAAGATGATCCCCTTAATACCTGCAAAAGAAAATCAGTTGTAAGAACAAACACAATTATTTTTTCTTCTCCTGGGTCAGGAATTCAAATTGCTTTCCCTAGATGTTATGCTGCAGAAACCATCTGATGCTTTAGCGAAGCTGCCACTTTCCTTTTTGGATCAAAATAATATTGGCAATTTATTTGATGATAAGCCACAACACCTGATATCTGCAATCATACAGTTCCAATTAGGATAGCTAGATGGGGCTGTGGGTTTCTCTTGTAGCTCCCTGATCTCTGATAAAATATTTAATGACTTGGCTATTCCTTGAAGATCCAAAGATGCATTGAACTTGAAGTACCGCTATTACTCTGTAGCACAGTTCATTAGTTTTGTTCTGAAGCATTGTACAATGCATAGAGAAGTTAATTTTTCACCTCAAGAACCGTGAATTGAAAAAGTAAAACTATAAGTGTGCGCACCTAGACGAATCGATAAATCTGGCATTACAGCCTCCAAGACTAAGTTTATAAATCGTGCAGTCAGTTCTTAAGACCATTTTAAAGAAAGGCACATGCTGAAAATTTGACATAAAAACAGAGTGGTGAGGGATGTGGAGAAGGTGAGGCAGGATCTGTTGAGAAACAGGGTTAACATTTCAGTCTGATGATCTTCAATGAGATTCCGATGAAGACTCATCAGCTTATTTTTAAAAAAGCACATGCTGAAAATCCGACATAAAAACAGAGTGCTAGGGATGTGCAGAAGGTGAGGCTGGATCTGTTGAGAAACAGGGTTAACATTTCAGTCTGATGATCTTTAATGAGATGCTGATGAAGAATCATCAGCTTGAAACAATGTCTTTCTAGCGACACCATCAGATAAATATTCTCTCTCTTTATTAACCCCAAATATTGCTAGTAATGAAACCCTTTCCACCATAGATTTTTAAGTGTGGGAACACTTTATCACAACTAAATATCTTTGCCAGCAAGAATTCCCTGTCATAAACATAAAAAACTGCCTGTGTGTGGCTAATCATTTACATAAAGAAATTATACATTTTAAATGCATATTCTTATTGTACATTAATACAGCTGTTTGATTAATACAGCTGTTTTCACTGCTTAAATGGCCAGCAATCATTTTTTGTAAAAATATAAACATAGGTTTTATTGATTAAAGAAATGCAACAATGAAGTTTAATGAGGATCAATTCCCACTGGTATGGAATCTTAAGCTTATGCAATATGTAAAACGTTGGTTTTGCTTTTTAAAAGACATTGCCATTCAGGCATATGCCTATATACACTCCATATTTGCAGGATAAAGCCAGTTTTATCTGCTGCACGGATTCAATAAATATAAAAACTGAAACTACCTGCATGATCATTCCTGATGATAACAATAATTCTTAATCTTCTCCCCACTGCTTCCCACCAAGGCCAAAGGTTTTATGTATCTAAACCACTCATCTGGAGTTATCAACAATGTATTCTGCTCAACAATACTTTCCTGTCAAACTAAATATAACAGCATTTTCAAGCTTGTAAGTGACATCATTTCCAGCCATCATTTTAACACGCACCACCGCCAGCCAGCCTATATTCAGGATGTTAACCTTCCCTTTCCTGTTATCCAGTCAGTTAGTTTTAATATAGGAAGTTCCTCGAAACTCTTTTTCCAAACAGGAAAACCAATTCCAGGCTTTGTAAAATAAAATAGCTGTCAAAAGTTCAAAACATTTGCTCTAATTGAGATCACTTGAAACCCACAGCTGTACTACTGAGAAAGAAAAGAATAACAGGCACATTGGAATGCCATCACTTTCAACGATAAGGGGTGATGTTTCAGGTCGAGACCCTTCTTCAGACTGATGTCCTGGGCGGTATCCTGACCTAAATGTTCTTGTTAACTCCCCTTCCCACAAGTGCAAAGAATCCCCGCATCAAAATGTATTTTTCTAATTTTAAGCAAACTACCAGCGATTTGGATAGATAAGCAGAAAATCCCTGAAATCACAATGTGCTGACAAATTCCAAGTTGTGGCTTAGTAAAGGAATTGCCTCTTGCCAAATCTTAATCAGTTTGCATGAATATATGACAAAATCAATCCCAATGCATTCCAGCCTGTCGCCTGCTGTTAAATATTAGCACTGTACTATATTTGAAATTGAAGGAGAAAAAACATTACATTCATCAACCGATAAACAAAAACGTCTGACAAAAGAAACAAACAAGCAAAAGTTGGACAAGCAGTGCAAAGAGTGAACCTAACATGGATTGATTAAAATAAACAAGAGTTCAGAGGAAAGGTTCATCTCAGCCCATGTTATTGTACAATTGCTTAAAGATGGCTGGAGCTTTCTAAACTCTTTGTAATGTCCAAATGAATTTTCCATCTCTCATCGGTAACTGAGTTTCAAAAACGCCTGTCAAAACCAGCTAATTGACAGCCATTCAGGTAAGTTTCCGCTTGTATTATTGCAAAGTGTGAGATTTTACTTCTGAAACGCATTGGAAAGTGCCCTGCAACTTCAAGTATCAAATATAGTTGAGGGCTTTTTCAGAACATTTTGCAATTTTCCTGCACTCCCCTTTTCAGATCATCAGGTGCATTACAGTCCATTTATTGCAGTTCACTTTTCTCATTTTTCCAAAAGGTTTTCCAAATAAATATGCTGCTTTATCATTTTCTGCAGTCTGGAAGAAATATTTGCAGTGAGTGAAGATTCATCTTGTTTGTTGCTCATTGCCATTTCAATAACCCTTTTGTCAATTTCCCAGCATAGTCCCTTATTCTAAATGTACTTCAAAATCAAAACACTAATCCACAATGGCTTTCAGCCTTTGCTCTACTAAATCTTGGGCCCAAAAAGACCACAAATAAAGTGCTTGCATGGAAAGAAACAAACTTTTATTGATCAAGAGATAAATTGCTGGATGAACTCAGTGGGTCAAGCAGCGTCTAGTGTAGAGTGTAGAAGTGAGAGGGGAGGGGTGAAGCGGGAACTGGCAGGTGATAGTTTTCTTTACTAGATTATCCAATTAAGACGATCTCTTTATTATGGACGTTCAGGTAAGGGAGGTTCACCTATCCGTGTTCTCCAAAGATGCTGCCTGAACCACTGAGCTACGATACGATACGATAGAACAGCGATCTCCAAACTATGGCCCGCGGGCCACATCCGGCCCGCCATGAGATTTTATCCAGCCCGCAGCAAGCTCTTAGACTGGAGGCAGAAGCTGCCGGCGAAAGTTCGCTGGAAAGGGGATCGCCATCGACCCAGAGCCGGGACAAGGCGAGAGATCGCAGCTCCCCCTCGAAACTTCCCTCCTCGCCGCCGCTCAGCCTGGGGAGAGAGGGGGGGGGGGGGGGGGGAGCTGGGGTAGAGGGAGCAGCGGGTGAGAGCAGAAGTGCGGGGAGGGTGTCAGTGGGTCCAGCGAAGGAGCGCCGCCACTTGTGGGGGCTGCTCCCTCTCGCCCTCTCTCTCTCCCCCAGCACCAGGGAGATCTGCGCCGCTCCTGCACTCTCTTCCCTGGCCCCGACTCCCTCAAACGCACCAAAATAAGAACAAAGTGAAACTTCCCTCTTCACTCTTCACCGCCGCCGCTCACCCCGGGGATGCGGGGCTTCTGAACAACAACTACACTTATGTTTGTTCACACGCTGCTTTCTCTACCCCGACTCTCTCTCTCTCCCCTCCCCCTCTCTCTCCCCTCCCCCACTTTCTCCCCCCCACTCTCTCCCCCCCCCACTCTCTCCCCCCCCCACTCTCTCTCCCCCCGCCTCTACCCCTCTCTCTCTCTCTCTCCCCCAGTGGTGGTCACTGATTTTTTTCTGTTTTATATATAATTGTATACCTACGGTATATATATATTCCAATATTTCAAGCTCTTTTTAAAAATTGAATATTATTTATTTGTTGCCATATAAACCTAATGTAAACTAACCTAATCTAACCTATCCTAGTTTAATCTTTTCTAATCTAATCGAATGTAACCTAGTCTAAACTTTTTTGAGTTCATTACATTTTATAAAACTCACACTTCTTTATTTTTTTTTACGGCCCGCAAAAATGTGCCAAATATATAATGTGGCCCTCATGCTGAAAGGTTTGGAGGCCCCTGCGATAGAACAATTTATCCCAGGAGGAAAATTGGTCTGCCAACAGTCATAAAACACATCAAAATACATGAAACATGAAATTAAAGTGATGAGTGGAAAGTCCAGGATTGGGGATGTGCAAAGATTGGGGTTAAGACCCTTCTTCAGGATAGGAAATGTTTAGTGGGATATGGGCCATACATGGGCAGATTGGACTAGTGAAGATGGGGCATCTTGCTTGGCATAGGCAAGTTGAGCCGAAAGGCCTGTTTCCATAACTCTATTTGCAGTTCCTTGTGCTTCCATTCAATGGTATTACAACACAGATAGCAGAATTACTGCACTTACTTTCAGGAAATGAAAGTAGACCCGTTGAAATTTCCAGGCAAATTTCAAGCAGTCCATTTCACCAAAAACTTAACCTGGGCCATCACAATGATGCAGTGATCAAGAAAATGAATTTGTATATTTACTTTCTTAGGTGTCTGAGAAGATTCGTCGTGGCCTCGAGGATTATCTGGAACATTTTCAGATCTGCTATGGAAAGTATTTGGAGAGAATGCATCTCCTCCTGGTGTGGCAACACTGTAATTGATAGCCTGAATCTGCAGAGAGTGGTGAACAGTGCCCAGTCTATTGCATTCAGTGCTGCCAATGAGGCCTCCTTTACATTGGCAAGACCAAGCGTAGACTAGGCAATTGCTTCACCATACAATGGAAGAAAATAGAAGAGCTTGAAAGCACGGATATCCAGATTTCAGAACATTTTCTTCCCCACTGCCATCCGACACCTGAATCGATTATGATTTTCACATCCCTTTCTGGTGGTGCTGCCACATTCTTTTATTCTTAACTCAGCCTCATTAAGTTATTCATTATTTTACTTTTATATTATTTTGCAGTACTTCAGATTAGACTACAATCTTTGTACCATTCTGATGTTTTGCAATTGTTGTATTTATCAATACTGCATATATAATGTTCACCCTGTGAGCTTCATGTAAACAAGGGATTTCATTGCATCCTGGTCTATATAACAAAATAATCTTTATTAAAAATAAGAAGTCCTCAGGGTTTTATTGTGGACCTACTTCCAGATTTATGATCTTGTGTTATCTCTGTTTTGATTTATTGCAATAAAAACAGTTAGGCGCCAGTCCAAAGATAGAACAGCAGTTAGAAGGCTGAGGATGGAGAGACCCTGGGGAGTCCAATCATTATGCAAGCACATCCTGCCAAGATCATGCAATGCAGCAGTGACAATCGCCATCAGAGCACCCCTGGGCTCAGAGCACGACATGGACCATTGAGCCCTTCCTTACTACTCCCCTTGAGCTGACGGACAGCCATGTGCAACTATCAAGTTATCTAACAGTATTTTTTGTATTGTTTTCGGAGGTTTGAGTATTTTTTAAAAATCACATTGTTTTCTCTGCAATGTCAGAAGTTGAGGGGAGACATCAGTATGGAAGTATATAAAATTATGAGGGGCATAGATGGGGTAGACAGTCAGAACTTTTATCCAGAGCGGAAATGTCAAGTACGAGAGGGCATCGGTTTAAGGTAGAGGGGGGAGGTTTAAAGGAGATTTATGAGGGATATATTTTTTAACTGTGGTAGGTGCCTGGAGTGTGCTGCCAAGGGTGTGGTTGGAACCAGGTACAATAGTGGCATTTAAGAGGCTTTAAGATAAGCACATGGATATGGAGGGATATAGATCACAAGCAGACAGAGGCGATTAGTGTAACTTGGAATTATGTTTGACAAAGACATTATGGGCTCTGTGGGAATGTTCCTGTGCTGTAATTTTCTATATTCTAAAGCAAGTGTGAAAAGATAAACAATCTTTGAAACTGCTATTGCTACCCCGCAGGCAGTTTTTGTTGGTGGTGACTCATGTTCTGCAATTGTAAAAACTGTAATAATGGTTCTTTTTGGTTGTTTAACACGACTGAAAATCTATGATCTAAAACTAAAATATATATTGTGGATGCCAGAAATCTGAAATAAAAACAATAAATGGTGTCATGTCCCAACAGGTCAATTTTCATCTCTGAAGAGAGAAACAGGTTTAATGCTCCGAAAAGATGTTAACTTATTCCCTCCATTACTTCTTCCTGATCTGCTGATCATTTCTTGCATTTTATTTTTTTTATTTTTAATTGAAAGTTATTTTGTTCAATCTATTGTTATTGACTCTCGACCCTTGAAATTGTGAAGTTTTGATTAATTGTGTTATGGTAAACTATCTGATTCACATCTTACAAATCTCTTTGTCCATTGCTCAGTAATTATTTTTGAATATTATTGCTGAGGATAGTTAGATTTAAAAAAAATCAAGTTACCATTGTATTTTGCCAAACTACTTTAAAATTTAAATGTTCATAATATACATAATCAAATGAAAATCTTCCTTTCTGTTTTCTCATGTCAAGAGTGTTTTCTTCTCAAATGTCCCAAAATGGAACAATTAAATTATTACTTGCAGCAGCACTACAGATTTTTAAATTTAGTTTAGTTGAGAGAAACAGCACAGAAACAGGTCCTTCTGCTCACCGCGTCCAAGCCAACCAGTGATCCCCACACCCGACAGACAATTTTATGATTATACCAAACCAATTAACTGTTGTCCTGGTGGTGTTGAAATATCTCCTAGCATTATCTTTGAAGTCATTTTGCATACAAGAGGAAAATCTGCACCAATGCAATTCAATCCCATAATGTACGTCAATTGTTTCAGTTTCAGTTCAATTTAGTTTATTGTCACGTGTAACGACGTGAAAAGCTTTTGTTGCTTGCTAACCAGTCAGCAGAAAGACAATACATGATTACAATTGCGGCATTTTCAGTGTATAGATACATGACAAGGGAATAACATTTAGTGCAAGGTAAAGCCATCACCAAAGAGGTAGATAGTAGTTCAGCACTGCTCTCTGATTGTGGTTAGATGATTCAGTTGCCTGATAACAGCTGGGAACTGTCCTTGAATTTGGTGGTGTGCGTTTTCACATTTCTATAACTTTTGCCCGATGAGAGAGGTGAGAAGAGGGAGTGTCCAGGGTGCAACTCGTCCTTGATTATACTGCTGGCGTTGCCGAAACAGCGTGAGGAATAAATGGAGTCAATAGAAGGAAGGTTGGTTTGTGTGATGGTCAAGGCTACATGCACAATTCGCGGATTGCGGTCTTGGATGGAGCTGTTCCCAAACCAAGCTGTGATGCATCCCGATAAAATGCTTTCTATGGTGCATCTGTAGAAGTTGGTGAGAGTTGTAGGGGGCATGCCAAACTTCCTAAACCTTCTAAGGAAGTAGAGGCATTGGTGTGCTTTCTTGGTCATTGCTTCAATATAGTTGGTCCAGAAATTGTTGGTGATATTGACTCTTAGGAATTTGAATTTTCTAAACCATCTCGACTTCCGCACCGTCAATGCAAACTGGGGTATGTGTACCACTTCGCTTCCTGAAGTCAATCACTATCTTCTTTGTCTTGCTGACATTGAGAGAAAGGTTGTTGACTCGACACCAGGGCATGAGGTTCTCATTCTTCTTCCTGTACTCCATCTCATCGTTATTTAATATCCGGCCCACAATGGTGTACTTCGATCATTCTATTCAATATGATCATGGCTGATCATCTAAAATCAGTACCCCCATTCTGGCTTTTTCCCCATATCCCTTGATTCCCTTAGCCCTAAGAGCTAAATCTAACTCTCTCTTGACAACTCTAACTCTCTCTTGAAAACTCTAATGCCTCCCCCCCTCAGATGCTGGCTGACCCGCTAATTTACTCCAGCAATATGTAAAATGTTTCAATGGGATTTTTCAATATGATTTTTGATGTAAAATTTTCAGAGAGGTGATAACCATCAAAAGTTATTGATAAGTGCGTTTCACATTTCTATTTTCACCTGCTTGGCTGGAGTGTTCATCTCTTCAAACAAAATAATCAGTATTTTTGGTGGAGAAGGAATGGGTGACGCCTCTGAGGAAGGGTCTCGATGTGAGGTGTCACCCATTTCTTCTCTCCCGAGGTGCTGCCTGACCCGCTGAGTTGCTCCAGCATTTTGTGTCTGTCTTTGATTTAGACCAGCATCTGCAGTTTTTTTTCCTAGTATTTTTGGTGGTGTCATTTATTTTATTCCCATTTATGAATGCAAAGTTACTGATCAGTTTTGTTCATAATTACTTGAATGCTGCAGTAACCTTGAATTTTTGTCGATATTTCCACGCAAGGTAAACTCCTAATGTTAACTCCACTCACTACTTTTGATAGCGTAACTCTGTATTACTGAGTGGACACTTTTCCTTCATGGCAAGATGGAGCAAAATTAAGTGTTTGTTCCATTAAATTATTCCAATATTATAAGGGCTATTTCATAAGTTTTTGTTGGCTGACATAATTCATGACCAAAAGCATTATAAAGATAGAAAACATTGGACTGAATCTGGGCTCAGTTGAGAGAAATCACAAAAAAATAATGTGCTGGAGGAACTCAGTGATCAGGCAGCATTTGTGGAGGGAATGGATAGATGACGTTTTGGGTTGGGTCCATTTGACAGAAAGAAGTAGGATCCCCATTTGAAAGATAGCTTGCCCATTCCCTCCACTAATGCTGCCTGATCTGTTGAGTTCCTCCAGCACATTGTTTTATGCACAAGATCCCATCATCTGCAGTTTGTTGTGTCTCCAATAAATATTGCAGACTAGCTACAAAATAGGACGTGGGCACAAAATTATGGAGTGATTTTTGTCTTAATGTTGGAATATGATTGCCCTAAGCGACAAACTTGATTATCAGAGAATGTAGCTCTCAACTTTTTCAAATTATTTTTCCTCGAGGTGTTCCTCGATGCCTGAGTAGCATAGGCCTGTACGGTCAGGGGCTACTTCAGCTGCTTCTCTCTAGCCTCACAGAGGAGTTCAAGTGCACTAAGGTATTACAAAATGCTGGAGTAACTGAGCGGGTCAGGTAGCATCTCAGGAGAGAAAGAATGGGTGACATTTCGGGTCCAGACCCTTTCTTCAGACCGTCTCGACCCGAAACGTCACCCATTCCTTCTCTCCTGAGATGCTGCCTGACCCGCTGAGTTACTCCAGCATTTTATGATACCTTCGATTTGTACCAGTATCTGCAGTTATTTTCCGACTCCAATGCACTAAAGTCAGACTCGAGATGACCCTGGCAGAATCAAGGGACACTGTCATCCGAGCTACTGCCCCAACCCTGGCAACAGGAAAGAAGTGGATGGCTAAGAATGGGACACAGCAGGCAAAATCTGCACTCCACCACGGCGATATCGTAGGCCAAGTCCAACACGGAAGTGGCTTGGGGCTTGGCGGAAAACGACCTTGCTGGAACTCGCATCCTTTCTAGAGCGCCGGAAGTTGGTCGCGGCCGAAGTCCGCCGACAGGAGGAGTCGAGTAGGTGTGCCAAGGATGTGTCGCAAGCTAAACAGAGCCTGTGGATGAGATGGGAGAATGTGGAAAAGCCGAAGATCAGCTGGAAGGACATGTGAGTCCTTGATTATGTCTCCAGATGTACCATCCTTGGGAGAGGCTCTCTTTACACCCAGTGAGGATGTGCTTAAGCATGGCTGGTGTTGAACACAGGGGGCATGATGGACCTTTGCCCAGCCATTGGTTGAGATAAACTCTGCTGACCACATTTTGATCTCCAATTCTGCATACATTTGATTACACTTCCACATCCAAAACTTTGCTGTTCGTTTCTGAACAGACTGTTTACCACCATCTTTTTTTAACATTATTTTCAGATCCTTTCAAGATCTTTGCAACCACCTCACAGCCATATAACACGACAAGATCTCTGCTATCTTCAATTTTCTGTTTTTATCCATTCTCATTTTAATTGGGTTAATTGTTTCACCTGATGCAATTGATTTGCGTTGCCTTAATCCAAGGCTCTTGAATTCCTGCTATTATGTGAGATTAAGGACAGCGAGCTGGGGAAATATTTTTTTCAGAAGGCTGAGGAAGTGGTGGACACAGAACTGATTGTACAAAAAAATAGCAAAATCAGCCCGTGATTCAATTAATTTGCACAAGAATATATTTTGAACGACAGGTTTGGGTGGATAGCTATTAAGCTGACCAACTAAGGTCTTAAAAATAAGGAAGTTGAGACATCAATGTAAACAGAAACCTGCAGCAGCAGAATCCTGTGTTTCTGATCATGGAAATACAATCTAATTGCTTCACTGTTGGCCCACATGCCTTTAGCTGCCAAGGTTCTAAACTTTGGAATTCCCTCCAAACGTTCTCCACCGCTTTCTTTCCCTCTCCCCTTGGGATATTTGGCTGAGATAGGGTTTTTTTTTGTCTTTGTTATCCAGGTATCCGCCAGAGTGCTGTGCGTGCTTTGTTATAAAATATATATAGCCTGAAATTGAAACTTGGGCTATAAGATAATAGCCACAATCTTGCTGAGTAGCAGAATATACTGGGGAAGCTATATGATCTATTATATTCCATATGTTATATTTGTTATGTTTAAATTCCTGTTATTATCACTTCCTCTGTAGTTCAGTATCTTTTTCTTTCTTGATAAGACCTCTGTGAAGCACGTTTGGCATTTCACAATGATCTTTTCTGCCGGTCTATAAAAATCATTGGTGTTACTTGGATGGTTTACTTGGAAGGTGAAAGCAGGATCAACAGTTAGACTCTCAGGGTTACTACATGGACGCTCTGTGTAGTCTCTCTGCTATATTAACGGTGCTACATAAATGAAGGTTATTTATTTGACACGTTGTACAATCCAGCTAAGCCATTGTATCTAATTACTGAGAATCTGCAGCTTTATCTCAGCTTTAAGAGACCCCTAATCCCTGACACTTACTAATAACCTTGAACTCGCAAGCAAGGTATTTTGAAGTATTAATATAACCGTGTGCCAATATAGAACAATAGTATGTTGAAGAACAAAGATGCAAATTTTGAGATACTGTCCTTGCTTTATAAGTATAATAGAATCTACATTCAAGACTGGGCAGGATCATTTCCTGCTTTGAAAAGTACTAGTTTTAAATGAATAGTTGTACAGTTTGGCTTTTCCATATTTTCCCCTCTGTCAATATTTATATTTAAAGGAGAAAGAGGTTGGATATTTGTTGCTGGAGCATTTTAAAATGATGTTTTCAATTTGGTCACATGGTTTTATTTTTCAAAATTAACTTTGCATCCATTTAATTATCTTTCACCTATTGCTTTTGCTCTAATCAAAAGAACCAACAAGATTTTACTTGGAATACTCCAATACCTTGGTTCAAGTTGATTTGTGAACTCCATTTAACAGAACATGTTAAATTGCCACCTGTGACTTGCAATTTAATTCTGGTTTTAAGCCTGTTAACATTGCTGAATAAATCAATTAGTTCATTTTTAATTTCAAGTTGAATTAATTTATTTTATTCAAATTGCTACCATTCCAGAATCAATCAAAAATGTTAAATATTAAACTGTTTCAGTTCCTATTCTCATCTGGACCTTGTGATTAAATTTAGCTTTTTTATGCATTGTTCTTTTTGAATAAAAATTGCAACTGGTATTGTCTGCTATTCAATCATATGCTGCACTGGATCTTGGAGAGAATTTTAATCTTGTCAGATGGCAAAAGGCTTTTCTGTCAGACTATGACATGCAGTGGTTAGAACACGTGGTTTGTGAAAGAGTCAGTGAGTATTTAGCAACAAATATATCAGAGGAGGATGATGGAAGAAGGATAAACATGTTCCTGTTGCATTATTTTGAATAGAACAGCTGTGTTCAGTGATCCCTTGTTGTCCATCTTCTTGTTGTCCATCTGTTCAGTTTGTTACAAAATATCCATTTGTCCTTCATTTGAAGAAAGGTTTGGCTGAGGTTTGAAATGGTATTTTGCTTTTTAATGTAGTTGTCTATGAAACATTAATTACCTCCACTCCCTTTAAACACCACATGGTTTGAAGAGTCCATGTTTTGAAAAGTGCCCTGTGTCCATTGGTTTAAATGGGAAATCCTGTGAAGTTGAGGTGATTTGATTAATTTTGCATCATGATGTAATCACACACAGGCTTCACATTAGTCACCAGCCCACTGCAGACAGATTAGCCTGCTGTGCATCACTATTGTCCTGCCACTGATTCAATTTATCAGTCGCTGGGGTTTATATAGTAGCAGTGGTTTAATGGATAAGAAATTTCTTTCAAATGGAAAGCACTTTGTAAAGCTGTTGATCGGATCACAATGTATTTGCCAGTATTCAAGATTTGTGTAATCATTTCATCCATTCTGAGGATAATTATTCTGATAGAAAAAGGATTAAGAAGTCCTAATAGATGAAATTTTGACTGAAAAGAGCAGATTAATAACATAATCTTCCACAATGTCATGATTCGTTGTTTTAATAAAATTCCATGAAAATGGACAAAGGATAAATGTGTCTCTCTGACAGACACCAGTTCATCTCCATTAACAACTGTAAATCCCCCACCGCTCCCCTCCCCCAAGGTGTCCCCCAAGGCTCAGTCCTTGGCCCCCCTCCTCTTCATCCTCTACCTGTTCCCCCTTGGTCAATTAATCCGCCGTCATGGTCTCAACTTCCACTGCTTCGCTGATGATATCCAGCTCCTCATCTCCACCAAGTCAATCTCCTCCACCACACACTCTACACTGACAAACTGCATTACTGAAATAAAATCTTGGCTTCAATCAAACTTCCTCAAACTCAATTGCAACAAATCTGAAATCATTATCATTGGTCCAAAAATGCTCACCAAATCCACCCAAAACTTCATCCTCAACATTGATGGTCTCCCAGTATCCACCTCACCTCACATCCGGAATCTTGGAATCATCCTTGATCAAACCCTCTCCTTCGACAAACACATCAAACACATCACAAAGACAGCCTTCTTCCACCTCAAAAACATTGCCCGTCTCCGTCCATCCCTCTCCTCCACAGCTGCAGAAACCCTCATCCACGCCTTCATCACCTCCCGTCTGGACTACTGCAACAGCCTCCTCTATGGCGCACCCTCAAAAATCATCAATAAACTTCAATACATTCAAAACTCCGCTGCCCGTCTACTCACACACACCTCGATCCGTGACCATATCACCCCCGTCCTTTATAAACTCCACTGGCTCCCCATCCCCCAGAGAATCCAGTACAAAATCCTCCTCATAACCTACAAAGCCCTCCATAACCTGGCCCCATCCTACCTGACCGACCTCCTCCACAGGCACACTCCCACCTGCACCCTCCGCTCTGCCGCTGCCAATCTCCTATCCCCCCACATTCGGACTAAACTCAGATCCTGGGGGGACAGGGCTTTCTCCATCGCTGCTCCCACCCTATGGAACTCACTACCCTAAACCGTTAGAGACTCCCCCTGCAGAGATGCAAGGTCACTTCAGCTTTTCCATTGATTAATTCAAGTTGTTTATCAGCATTTATTTTTTAATTAAAATATATTAGTTTTCAAAAAAAGGAAGTCTGATCTTTTTTTTACACTTCTTTCTTTTTTCCCTTGGATAATATCACCATTTCACAAATCAATAAAAGCCAGCATGTCCTCATGTCTCATCCAGGTGAGCGTCCACACTTTAAAACTAAGTTTAAGTTGAGTTGCCTGCAAACAAAGTTGAAGCTAAGCACTTAAAGGGGTGAGAGAGGAAGGAAGAATTAGGAAGGGAATGATAAACCTTCTTGCAACTGGCTGAAAGCTTTGTCATAAATATTGGGATGCACAATGGGACCCGAGTGCAAATATAGGGATGAGCAGGGCAATTAGGAAAGAGAATTAAAACAAAATAAAAGTTAAATGGAATATGAACTAGTATGAATCAGTTACTGTATGGTGACCTTTAGTGCAAACATTTTTGCATGCAGGTGCAAGAACGTCTTGCGATAGTTATAATCACACCTGGAGTAGTATGTAGCTTTGGTCTCCTTATCATAGAAAAACTATATTTGTATTAGTATAAGTACAGCAAAGTTGTACTTCTGCGGAATCTTTTGTGGCTACACAAGAGACTGTAGATGCTAGAATATGTAGCATAATAATGAGGGTAGCTGAGGAACAACAGGTCCGGTAGCATCTGGAGGGAACAGCAGATGTTTTGAGTGGAACCTTTCCCCAGAGGGAAAGTAGCCAGTATAAAGAGAGTGGATGAGGGCATGAGATAGCAATTGATTAGTTAATAAAGGTAAGGAAGGATTGATTGGCAGGGAACAGTCAAGTGGGGGAGGGAAGAGTGGATATAGCAACAGACACTGGGAGGTAATGTGGAGAGCAAAAGGCTGTATTTCTGGAATCGAAGAGAAAAGGAAGATGGAGGAACTGAATAAGGAGGGATGGTGGTATTTGGGAACAAAAGAGGCAGGGGAGGGACGAACTGTAGAAGGGGTGAAAAGAATGTATTGGGAGTGTGGGGGAGCAGGGAAAAATTGGGGTAGCAGGGGGCTGAGAGCTCGGTTGGGAAGAAGGGCGTGTGTGAGAGGACCAGGGTAGATAGGAAAGAGAATGAAACAGGTTATCTGAAATTGGAGAACTTTCTTGGGGTGACTTTGATATGAAGAGAGATTGGGTTGACGAACTTCTGTTGATATGTTACCCTTATTACAACATGTAGAAAAAACCTTTGTGATACTTTATCACCTGGCTCGATTTATACTTATAAAACTCTCATTAGATTTGTCAAAAATGGTCCCCTTCATAAAACCATATTGAGCCTGTCTCATCAGACTCTGGTTACTCAGTACTGTGTTCCATATCCTAAAGAAACGTGGAACTGACAACTATGTTCTTTTTTTCTGGAAAGTGGTATTTCATTTGCTGCTTTTCAAATGACTGGGATTGTAACAGAATCTCACATTTTGGAAGATCATCACAAAAGTATCAGCCAACTCTGCAGCTACTTGTTTTGGAATCGTAGATGGAGAAAATGTGGATCTGTTTCAGATTATTTGCTGTTAAAATAGAGCTGGGGTTTGGCTCTTTCCTGTTACCACACCAGGATTGTATTTTCCCAAGGTTTTAAGCTGGGAGAGCATGTATTCTTGCTGGCACAATTTATTTTTCAATACTGTGACAGTATGTGGAACGCAAGTCAGTATCTGAGCATGAGTTTGACTCTGAGCTGCAACAGTCTATATATATATTGTTGCATAAATCAGAAGATTTTTCATTATAACCAAGAAGATTTGCCTGTCTGTCTGTGAAAATCACACTGAACTTGCTTTGTATTTTTAAAGAAAACACTGCATTTTCTCTGGCAAGAATTTATTTCTTCATCCCAGATTTAATTATCAACTCGTAAGCCAGCAACCAAGCACGAATTTGTCTCTAATCTGCAACAATCTATATGTAGCAGGGTGTCAGTCAGAAGATACAGTACAAGTACCCAAGAAGGTCTGCCTGCTGTTTTCAAAAAATTAAGTTGAAATTGCTCCATTTGCGGTAGTTTTCAGGCTAACATGTTGCATGGGAATGCTACAAATTTGAAGGTCACTGAGAAATGCAGAGCAGCGATCCAGTTTTAAGAAAAGATTTAGAAATCAATATTTTGTTTGTTTAAACTGTATGCATGAGTTTAGAGAGAGTTTGTTTGGTTAAGGTCACGCATGGAGTGTGCAAGGTAGAATTATGACTTTGTTTTTTGCTCTTCATGTCAATTTGAAAACGACTCTTTTGATAGTTGTAGTCTTTTTCATGTTGAGCTGTACCGTGAGAAAGTGCTGGGACCAATATTTGGATCTAAATTTTCTTTGTTCCTTTCTGAAAGTAATGTTCTGAAATTAATTGTAGATTAGGATTAATGTATTTCATGACAGAGATTTTGCATTAGGTACTTTTGACATTAGTATTGATTTATTATTGTCATGTGTGCCGATATACAGTGGAAAAAATGTTTTGCATGCCATCCTGGCAAATATTATACATGAGTATAATCAAATGATACATGAGTAAATCTGGT
This sequence comes from Rhinoraja longicauda, assembly GCF_053455715.1. Taxonomy (NCBI): domain Eukaryota; kingdom Metazoa; phylum Chordata; class Chondrichthyes; order Rajiformes; family Arhynchobatidae; genus Rhinoraja; species Rhinoraja longicauda. Next base: position 38,599,389 of record NC_135963.1, on the reverse strand, counting down.
AATGCAATAAAGAACAGGGAACAGTGCAGAATAAAATATGGCTACAGAGAAAGTGCAAATTAAAAAAATCCATGGCTGAAACAAGGTAGATTAGAAGATCGGGAATAAATCCTTATTTTATGTGAGCACTATTCAATAGTGTCTTAACAGTGAGGAAAAAGCTAATTTTGAATCTGGTGATACTTGCATTCAAGCTTTTGTACCTTCTGTCTGATGGGAGAGGATGGAGGAGGGGATTGCAGGGTTGTGAGTAATCCCTGAAAGTGGCACCACAGCTACAGGGTGTTAGGATGGTTAAGAAGGCTGGTTAAGAAACTGTTTGGAACATCATTAAGAAGAAAGAGAGCACTCGTGAGCTTACTAATCACAAAGGGAAGGAAGACCTCCACAGCTGATGGCAGAAGAATTCACTCTATAATAAACAAAAAGCACCCCAAACACCTGTCCGACAGATCAGAAACACTCTTCTGGAGTCAGGTGTGGATTTGTCAATGACGACTGTCCGCAGAAAACTTCATGAACAGAAATACAGTGGCAACACTGCAAGATGCAAACCACTGGTTAGCCGCAAAAATAGCATGGCCAGGTTACAGTTTGCCAAGAAGTACTAAAAGAGCAGCCATAGTACTGGAAAAAGGACTTGTGGACAGAGGAGATGAAGATTAACTTATACCAGAGTGATGGCAAGAGCAAAGTATGGAGGAGAGAAGGAACTGCCCAAGATCCAAAGCATACCACCTCATCTGTGAAACACAGTGGTGGGGGTATTATGGCCTGGGCATGTATGGCTGCTGAAGGTACTGGCTCACCTATCTTCATTGATGATACAACTGCTGATGGTAGTAGCATAATGAATTCTGAAGTGTATGGATACCTCCTATCTGCTCGTTCAAACAAATGCCTCAAAACTCATTGGCTGGCGGTTCATTCTACAGCAAGACAATGAACATACTGCTAAAGCAACAAAGGAGTTTTTCAAAGCTAAAAAAATGGTCAATTCTTGAGTGGCCAAGTCAATCACCCGATTTGAACCCAATTGAGCATGCCTTTTATATGCTGAAGAGAATACTGAAGGGGTCTAGCCCCCAAAACAGGCATAGGCTAAAGATGGCTGCAATACAGGCCTGGCAGAGCATCACCAGAGAAGACACCCAGCAACTGGCGATGTCCATGAATCTCAGACTTCAAGCAGTCATTGCATGCAAAGGATATGTAACAGAATACTAAACATGACTACTTTCATTTACATGACATTGCTGTGTCCCAAACATTATGGTGCCCTGAAATGGGGGGGACTATGTATAAACACAATTTCTACATTGTGAAACCAATATGTATAAAAATGGCAATAGACAATAGACAATAGGTGCAGGAGTAGGCCATTCGGCCCTTCGAGTTAGCACCGCCATTCAATGTGATCATGGCTGATCATTCTCAATCAGTACCCCGTTCCTGCCTTCTCCCCATACCCACTGACTCCGCTATCCTTAAGAGGCCTTTATTAAAATCTGACAATGTGCACTTTGACCACATGTGATTTTTTTCAATTACCAATCTCCAATTGAGGAGTACAGAGGCAAATAATTAAATTATGGGTCTTTGTCCCAAACATCATGGAGGGCACTGTATGAACGAGCTGCCAGAGGACGTAGTTGCGGCAGGTACAATAAGAACATTTAAAAGACATTTGGGCAGGTAATGGTTAGAGTCATACACATGGAGAAATAGAGCTGCGCAGCATGGAAACAGGACATTTGGATGGAAAGATTTAGAGGAATACTAGACCAAGTGGACCCATTGGGCCCAAACCTCTCCTGCATTGATGCAGCATGCTCTCCTCCCCCTCCCCCCTACCCTCTCCCTCCCTCCTCCCCTCCCTCCTCCCCTCCACCTCCCCTTCCCCTCCCCCCACTCCATCCCCCTCAACTCCCCTAATCTTCCCTCCTCCCCCTCCCTCCCTCCCCCCTCCCTCCCTCGGAGATAGATTTAAACTTTAAAATGTGAATAACTTTTAAAATATAATACTGATTTCAATGAAACTGCTCCCATTAGCACCAAAGGAACAAGGGTGAGTAAGGTGGGCCTACAATTGTCATGCTATCAGACAGAGAGTTTTAGTATACAGACAGAGAGTTTTAGTATACAGATGAGCCAAATGTGGGGAAATGGGACTAGCTTAGATGGGACAAGCTGGGCCGAAGGGCCTGTTTCCATGTTGTATGACCCTATATCTTGGTTGCTTTAGTGAGGCAGTGTGAAGTGTACATGCAGTCGAAGAGAATTGGATGCAGCTCAGTTCATCACACATATGGGCACTCTCCTCTATGCCGACAGTTTAACTTATCATATTTCTTTCACTTTAACTGTTCTTTTGCATCGTCCTCAGAGGGGCAATGTAGGTTCCGACCTGAGTCTTCCACAGCTGATAAGTTATTCCGACTGCAACTGTTGCAGAGAAAAACCTATGATTAGCAGGCATATCTCTGTGCTGCTTTTGTTGATCTACACAAGAACTTCGTAAATGTTTAGCAGAAATGGTATCCACAAAATTCTGTTTACAAATTGGCACTCCACCAAATGAGCTCTTAACGGTTCACTTAACCTTAATAATGCACTTGATGCAGATATTAGCAAAGCTTCTGTTGCATTTTGCAATTTCACATGCAGTCCAGACAGACAAAATTGGATACAAGCGGTGTTCTTTGGCTGGTACAGAAGAAAGTAGGCCTTCGGCTCATATAATGAATGCTGAACACTTTGACCAACCCAAAAATAGCCATGTAGCTGAAAAGGCCAAAGTTCCGAAACAGTAACAAGGTTAAACAAGTTCAACCAACATTCCAAGCATCCTGGCCACAACTACTTATCTCGGAGAGGTCAGGTCAAATGTGTTGGCACTGCAGGGAGCCACCAAGGTCCAGGTTGATGTCCCCTGACAAACGGTGGATATTCCTCCCTTCTGTCTTATGATTGGAAAGTTTGCCTTTACACATCAGATTCTTGTTTTAAATCATTGGCAATTATCTTTGACTGACTGACTTATTATGCCTCTTATCATTTGTCTGAATGTTGTATGACTTTTATCATGTGTTTAAGTGCCCTTTCCTTATTTTGTTTATGTTTGGGTTTTATTTTTCCAAATAGTTTCCTCAATCTTCCAAGTTTAAAGCCATCAATATTTTCCTTGTATAAAAAGGGTGGTGCTGAGTAGATTTGGCATGTCCACAAAACATGAACTTCCACAGATATACAAAGGAAAGGATTCTGACGGCCCACATCTCAGCTGGTATAATAACTGGGCTGCTTGTGGTCGCCTGCACCTGCAGTCCTTTTATCCATTTGATCGTGGTGTCTGAAAGGCTGGCAGTATCATCAATCATTCATGTTACCCTGGCCATTTCCTTTTCTCTCTTCTATCCACTGGGGGATATAGGAGCTTGGAAGCCCAGACATCTAAACTTATGAACAGCTTCTTCCTCATTGCTCTTTGATTCCCACTCCATACCTACTGTCAATAAGGTCCTACAAGAGCTATCTGCAATCAAAGCTAGACCTAAAGTGGGGTTATCATCAGTTGGAGTTAGACCCAGAGTCAATGAAAATAACTACTTTTGTCACACATTGTGGATTCTACCCAAAGAAGACGTTGGTGTGTGGAGTTAATGCAGCACCAGAGATCTAGCAATATGAGATTCACAAGGTAATTCAAGAGATTCCTAGAACTGCAAACATCTCAGATGATATCATTATTCATGGTACCACATGTAAGGAGACATGTAGGAGGGATGTAAACGAATGGCATAATAAAACTTTTTAAATAAAGAAATTTGTTCGAGATTCGAGATTATTTTGAAGACCTGGGGAATTAAACCAACGACGGTAAAATGTGGTGTTAATTGTTGATTGTGGGCGGTATTATCCTGCATGTTTTTGGTGTGCTGCTGGGTCAGACAAGCATTGCCTAGCTAAAGCCTGGGAAAAAAGTCTTAAGTTACTTAATATTTGTTCCTCTCCAAACTTTTTCAGGAATTTGCTGGCAAGTTCAGTCCTCGTTGTTTTGTGACCTGAATGCCAAGATATGCTGTGCTTGGATCAAGATTGTGGTTGACTGATAAAAAAATGTGGTACAAATTTTTGTACTTGGAAAATTGTTGGTCATTAATTCATGCAGTATTTCAGACTGAACACAAAACAGCAAGCAGAAGTAAAGCTAATGTTCCAAAATGTTTTAACTATTGTGATTTGGCATAGAATTGATGATGACATAATTGTTCATTCATCTAGATGAGTGATGGATAGAAAAATGAATAATTTTTATTAGAAATATGTTTTTTTTTGTTGAGTTTTCTGCTCCAAGCTAGAATCGTATGTAGTCACAGTTATTTCATGTCATTCTGTGCTGCAGTTATGGTTGGGCTAGGATCAAAATTGTGGTTACATCTTGAACATCTCGGAACTGATGAGTGCTGTTTCTTCTTGACAGTAGGTTAATTCTCGTCTCTTGTGGAATTGGAATCAGGAGAATGTTTTCAGAACTGGTTTATCCTGTGCATCATTTATGAAACTATTTGGGAAATTTCTCCAGATCTATTTTTTTCTACTTCAGTGTAAGCTTTCAGAAAATTTACTGGTGTGCAGTGGTAGTAGTTGATTCCATTTTTTATGGATTGAAGTACTGAGCTAGCAGTGAAGAGGCCTGGAATGATATTTTAGAGCTCACATTCCATTGCATGAGCTGAGTCATTTAAATTCAATTTAAATTCAGTTAAATAAATCATGGAATGAAAAAGATCTCTCACATTAGGTATGAAATTAATGGATTGTCATAAAAATCCAAGTATTTGACATGTCCTTAAGGGGAGAAAATGTGATGCCTTTTTATGGCTTGCCCTAGGTTTTGTTTTAAACCCATCGTACTGCGTTTGATTCTTAACTTTTAAATGTCTCTGGCACAATTTAAGAGCAATTGGGAATGGATATGAAATGGTCTTGGCAACAATGCTAAGTTTTGTGAATAAATTTTAGAAGATATACCTTTTAACAAAATTGCAATTGCAAAGAGGCTTTTAATTAGGCCAGCCTTCATTAGAGTGACCGCCTTAAATGTCATGAATTTATGTGTGTATTGATAGATGACAGACTTGGTCACGCTTGAGTGGAATTGAAGTAAACTTGGAGCTTTGTTTAATTGTTTATTTTAATGCTGATGAACCCTGAGTTTTATGAGTAAGGAACGTTCCTGAGATCAGTCACAGTAAGATGTATGTTGAAGTTGTTTCCTTGGACATTGATCATCAGCAAACCTTACCTGCTCCTGCTGCTGCGGTCCCACTGCCAATACTCAAACTGAACCCTTTTCTTACCACAGTTGAATAAATGTTGTTTGATGTCTGCCTCAATGCAGTATGGTTTTTAACAGTTGCCTTCTCATGTCCATAACCTGCTATATTCATCAACAGGTGTTGATCTAAAGAGTTATTTGATTATTTTGCGCAAGTTGCAGCCAAAGCACATCTTTCCTGAGTTGCATCAAACTACTTTGTCAAACGGCATCACAGTTTAATACTTGCTGTCAGGGTAGCAGTTAATCTTCATACTGATGATTCTTGTTGTATAATGAAACACATCAACACAGACATGCTTCATGAATGCCTTTAATACAGATGGCTAGATAATTTGCATAAAGGGTCTAAGATATTAAGCAATTTCTGTGGTGCCTATTAAAATTATGCTGAGCCAGAATAAAACCTGACATATTTTGTATGTCAAGCCAAAGAACTATTAGATTTCTCATTGTTGCAAGAGAAAGTGTTTTTGAACTTCAAGCTCTCTTTGTATGCAGACCTCAGTGGCTTTCAACGATCATTTACAATATTAGGAATGACTACATTTGTTTTGGAAATTGAAAACTATGACGTTGGATAAAGTGCATGTACCAGCAAAATTAAAATGCCAACATCTTATGTGCAGCTGAGCAGAACATGTAAAGTGACAATAAACTAAACTAAACTAAATTGCCTGTACAATAGTGAATGGGAGTGAGAAGATGGCAGGGGTTGATGTGAATTTAAGGAGAATAAAATGAAATTACTTTAAATGGCTGCCTGATGCTTGTCATGGACTCGCTGGGCCGAAGGATCTGTATCGGAGCTATATGATTCTCTGGGTTTCACACTAAGCAGGCATACTGACCAGATATTCAACCCGCTACCACTACCAGCAGCATAATAACACTTGGTTTTTGAACTCTACTTAAATGTGACTTTTTAACTTTAGGAGTAGTGTATGGAAAGAGTTTTTGAATGGTATTGTTTTTTTTTGTCGAGAAAGGTGGAAAAAGTAGAAGCAACGCAAATTTCAGAACAGAATACCACAGCGACAAATAGGAATGATGTAATGTGTAGTTCTTAGTCCTCTGTAAGCAAAATAAAAATGTGCTAGCAATTAACTTTATGCTATTTTGCCTTAATGTATTTCTCCCATTTCTCAGTCACCTATATTCTACTTTTTTTTGGTAATTTTAATTTAAACCTATAAACTCATTTAAAGCTATTTGAGTTTCAAACAATTTCAATAGAACTAACCTTGAAGATGGTTGTTACTGAAGGCCGTATTAAGGTTTGCAAGACCATCCGATCAAGCCATCTGAGGAAAGGCCCCGACCCAAAACGTCACCTATCCATGTTTTTAGGGATGCTGCCTGACCTGCTGAGTTACTCCAGCACTTTGTGTTTTTTTATCTGATCAAAATCAGGTTATTTGACTGTGCCAGCTACGCCTGGATAGTCACTAGAACTTTTATTCCAGCAGAAGTAAAAATTAAACAGTGCAAATGCTAAAGGAGCTTGACTTTTTACATTTTTACAAACATTTACAGCATTTCTTACAATTTAGTTTAGTTTATTATTGTCACATGTACCAAGGCACAGTGAAAAGCCTTTGCTTGTGTCCTGTCCAGTCAAAGAAAAAAACTACACATGATTGCAATCAAGCCGTCCACAGTGCACAGATAAAGGTTAAAGGGTACAACATTTAGTGCAAGATAAAGTCTGATCAAAGATTGTTCAATGTCTCCAATGAGGTAGATGGGAGGTTGGGACCACACTCTAGCTGATGAATGTCATCTTCCACACCAATACTTGCAATATTTTTCTTAAACTGGATAACAGTTTATCTCTCCACAACACTGTCTATATCTCTCGTTTCCCTTATCCCTCACCAGTCTGAAGGGTCTCGACCCGACACGTCACCCATTCCTTCTCTACAGAGATGCTGCCTGTCCCGCTGTTACTCCAGGTTTTTGTGTCTATTACAGTTTATAGAACCCTTTGCCATGACTATCATTTTTCTGCACCTTCCCTCTTTGCTCCTTGTCAAACTGTAAATGGATCCCCTTTTTCCTTAACTTCCACTTCTTTGACCTCCATATTCCATAGATCATTCTAGGTTATCTGCACCACCCAGAGTAAGATGCTCTTATCAAAGGCATCGTCACCCTCAGCACTCCAAAGGAACATGTGCCTTCGTCGTCTATTCTTAATTCATCCCCAATAAATAGTCTGTATCCCCTCCCCCCGTATCTTTCAGTTTGCACCAAGATGAACTTCAGACTGAGTCCACCAATTTCATGGCAGAAATGTTTCCATTTTTTCTAGAGAGCTGCTGATGGGAATGATTTACAGCTACTCGTAGATTATATTTTGCTTCTCCATTTATTTAACTATTACCACTCTAGTTTGTTTTACACCTTTTTTGTTAATTAATGACTTGTGTATTCTGTCCTTTAAGTGATCTAATTCTTGCCTTCTCCATCTTTATCTCTATATTTGCGATAAGCCTAAAACATCTCCAATTTTGGCATCTGCAGGAAAAAGGTTAGAGTCTAAAGCTTTATTGGTGTTACTCTGTTGATTTTCTGAATGCTTCCAACATTTTATATTTTATTTCGACTGCTTTTCTTAGATTTGCCAAAGAAAAGATGAATCTTCGCAGTTCTGTGATGCGGTAATCCACTGGGCAAAGATTTCCTCAAGCATTAAAATGCAGTCAAAAAACAGATGGAGGATGAACTCCTTTTCAAGGATGTACAGGGAGTTTCTTTTGTTTGGGTGTAGTTTTGGGAAGCAAAGGCAGGAAGCAGTGTGGTGGGACTATTTTGTTTAGCAAACCTGCAGTTATGGTCACTGAGGTTCTGCAATGTAAAACATATAGAGAACTACTTATGGTAGAATTTGTGTTTTCAATTGGAATCATCAGTTAAATTCTACTAAGCTCTATGTGATTTATAAATTCGGACACACAGGAGATTGAGATTTAATTTAGGACAGCATGGCTCAAAAATGTTCCATGTTATTTGAAGCACTTCCTGTATGTGTTTCATGGTTTCACATAACTCTTGTAGCAGGTGTATTTATAGTAGTTGCTTTGTCAGACTGGCTACTGTTGCAGGAAATGTTTGAATTGGGAAGCAGATGGCAATTGCGATACAAAAGTAATGATTAAGGCATGTGTTGTGTTTCTGTTCATCTTTCCCTTGGATTCAAATCCATTAATAATTTAACCTCTGTTTACTATGGCTGTAGTAACATTTGTACATTTAACAGCTTGAGTCAACAATGTCTTGGACCTCAGCCTCTGAGCGTGTGCCTGTACAGATGGGTAGGAGGTGCCTGATCTGAGGTGCGGACAGGTGGGTGGTTTGTGAGGTAGTGTAATTTGATGTAGTTCCAGTACACCCACTCATGATTGGCAATTCTTTTTGAATGTCCCTTCTCCATATTGAGCAGTAATGGGGCACAGATGGTCAAGACTCAATGGGAAGGGTTTTGTTTTTGAAGTAGTTTTGAGTGTGTCTGGGAATCTTTTTCTCAATCTGCATTAAAATATCTTCCTGTGAAGCAGTTTCAAATAGAGAGTCGAGTGCCGGGCTTGCAAACAATATGGCTGCTTAAAAAAATTGATTGTGCAATTAGGGCCTCAATGTTAACTTGAGATGCTGATGTGGATTTGCTGAGAGTGGCTCCTGAGATCTGAGAAGTGGTTTACATTTTACAGGGTCTTGCCATGAGCCTTTAGTTTTGGAGGGTAGTGTTGTGCAGTGAGGGCAATTTGGTAGAAGCCGGAGCAGTATTCTCCCTCACAAATCACCTATCTACTCCTTCGTCTGATGAAGGATCTCGACCCAAAATATAACCTATTCCTTTTCACTAGAGATGCTGCCTGACCCACTGAATTACTCCAGCCTTTTCTGTCTGTCTTCAATGGAAACCAGAATCTGCAGTTCCTTCTTCCCCACCTACTTGCCAGTCAAGTCAAGTACCTCCTACCCATTTCCATTTGCAAGCACTCGGAGGCTGAACCAAGCCATTGTTGACTCAAATAATTTTTTAACTTCCTTCAGAAACAGAATATGGATTTATGTTTTGGGTTATATCCGAATAATGCATGGAAAAGAATAATTCTTTATGTGCTAATTAGTTGTTGCTTTTGATTAGGAATGAATCTGCTACTAATGCGTTGTGAAAACAGATTTTTCTTATTGTGGGAATATTAAATTTAATGTTTAGTTGAGACCTCATTGTTGACAGAAGATAAACATGCAAACAGTTTGATCATTCCAAGAATTGCCCCCACAATTCAAAGACGTACAGGTATGTAGGTAAATTGGCTGGGTAAATGTAAAAAAAAATTGTCCCTAATGTGTAGGATAGTGTTAATAGTGTTAGTGTGCGGGGATCGCTGGGCGGCGCGGACTTGGTGGGCCGAAAAGGCCTGTTTCCGCGCTGTATATATATGATGATGATGATGAATACTGCTGTCAACAGTAGCTTGGAGATGGCAGCGAAAGACAACTTGAAAAGTCTGTTGCAATGTCTGTTGCAATAAATACTAATCTTCCAGGGTAGTATAGCATTCATCTAAAATATAATAATAAGGAATGCAGATTTACCAAAGAAAGATTCAAAATGCTTGAGTAACAGCGGGTCAGGCAGCATCTCTGGAGAACATGGACAAGTGAAATGACCTAAAATGTCACTTATCCAAGTTGTTGAGAGATGCTGCCTGACCTCACTCCAGCATTTTGTCTCTTTCATTCATCTAAAATACTTTGTTGCAACATATGTGGAGCATTGTATCTTACATGGTTTTAAGTTGATAGGCCATTCATGCTGTCTGGCAATTTTTGCAGGCCCAGATTTGTGCTATTTGATTTTATTTGATTGGTGGATCAGGCAATGCTTAAAATAACACTTAATTTATCGCTTGTTGGGAGAACATGCACTTTCAAACTGCCCCACGGATGGTCAGTGAAAAAGCTTATTTTCATGTTTCAGCCAAACTCTACAAAAAACTCTCTGAACAATCTGATATACAAAGACTGAAAAAACAAATACAATCCCACTGTATCACTGCTCTCTTATTTGTGCAATTATTGTGATCTCAGAGAATAACACAGTATCTGAAGTTACTTCCAGATTTTGCCAGCATCATTAGTATTAGATGGGAGAATTACATGGATTGTTGTTCGCCTTAGAAAACCTTTTTATATCATTGAATAGAGAGCTGGGGGTTAGAACCCAATTGTGATTGAGAGGATGGCTGAAGTTGATAAGAAACAAATGACAAATTCCCTATTAGTACACATTGATCTTTATGAGCAAAATAAGCGCAAGTCTGCAACATGGATCCACATGAAATCTGATGCCTCTGCCAAAAAAATGATTTTAGCTGAATGCAGCTTCTTTGCTGCAGTGATGTTAGCAATAAGCAATCCAAAACAAAATATCTCATCTTATTATTTTTTTCCATTTTACTCCCTGTCATGAAGATTGTGACTGCAATGTACACAGTGGTTGCTGGCCTTGCTGTCAGTCAGGTGCAGTGAGGTGACCCAGACTGTGAAGACCCTGACAGCATTTGACAGCTAGCGAAGTGGAGTTTATTTTAAATAATTTTTGAATGTCTCTGATCTTCGGAGATCAATTACAGCTGATAACATTTAAGCTAGGGGTGTCAAACTCATTTTAGGCCATGGGCTGGAATGGGCAAAATGTGACTTCATGCGTGCCGGATCAGTTGTGCACGCACGCACGAATGCACGCGCGCATGCTCCCACAGCTTTCGCTGCCTTCGTTTTTTCAACCTGTTCTCATGTGTCTCAGTCTGCTATAACTACAAAGTGTTTCACTTTACGGATTTTGTTTCTTATGAAGAAGATTGCCGAGCAAGCATTACTGTTATGATTGGTATCAAAGCCCTAGATAGAGTGGATGTAGAAATAATGTTTCCAGTAATAGGAGAGTCTAGGACCAGAGGTCACAGCATCAAAATAAAAGGTCATACAAATGGCGCAAAATGGCGCACCGGAGACAATTGGCGAAATTTTGGTCAAGCCTGCAGCAAAGATAATTGTAGAAGTAATGATTGGAGATGAGGCAAAAAGGTCTTTTGATCATATTTGTCTCTCAAATAATACTGTTCATCGAAGAATCACCAAAAATGGCTAAAACCAATATTATTGTCCGACATCCATTAGAACCGTTATTATGCATTACAGGCGGACGAATCCACTCACATTGCGAATTTTGCAAATCTTTTGGTGTTCGTTAGGTATGAAAAAAAACAAAACTTCATGACGACCTTTTATTTTGCCAACCTTTGCCAGAACATACAACTGGAGAAGAAATCTTTAACACTATGGATGAATTTATGCAACAAAACAAATTTGATTGGAAGCGTTGTGTTGGAATAAGCACAGATGGAGCGAAGGCCATGGTTGGATGTAAAAAAGGGCTTGTTTCAAGGATTAAAACTATTGCACCAGATGCAAAATCGGCACATTGTTACATACACAGAGAGGCTTTGGCTACATATATGATGTCTGCAGACCTAAAAAAAATTCTAGACGAAGCAGTGAAAATCATAAATTATATTAAAGGACGTCCGTTAAATGCCCGACTTTTCTCACAACTGTGCGAAGAAATGGGTAGTAATTATACCCGACTTCTTTTCCATACTGAGGTTCGTTGGCTTTCTCGTGGAAAAGTGTTAACTCGTTTATTTAAACTGGAATGAACTACTGTTTTTTTTAATGAAAGCTTTGAATTGAAAGAATGTTTACAAGACTGGAGACGACTCTGCAATTAGCATATCTGGCAGACATGCCAGTTTTTGCTTAAACATGCAAATAATCTTAATTTGACCTGGCAAGGCAAGGAGATTTCTATATTTCACGTTCAAGATAAGGTGAGCGCCACAGTGGCTAAATTGAAGTTGTGGCAAAAGTGAGTTGTTAATGGAGAAGTGGACTCTTTTCCATCTCGTCATGAATTACAGACAAGTTCGAGCGAACAAATTGAAGACGGTGTGATGATTATTATAATACAGCATTTACAGAGTTCACAGATGAATCTAGAAAAGAATTTCTCTGAATTGGACATAGATATTGAGTGGATAAGATACCCATTCAACATCAAGCAATCAGTGCCAAAAGGTCTGTCACAAACAGAAGAAGAACAACTTTTGGAACTGGCTTCTGATGGATTCTTAAAAAACAAATATCAAGAGAAAACATTATCTTCATTTTGGTTACAAACACAAAATGAAATTCCAGAATTGTCAGATAAAGCCCAAAAGTTCATTTTTCAATTTCCAAGATCATACCTGTGTGAAGTTGGATTTTTGGCCCTTGTGGACATTAAGACAAAGAAGAGGAACTGCATATTAGATGTCGAACCACAGCTGAGGTTGAAATTAACAACTGCAGAGCCGAATTTTGCCTAAATATTTTCCCAACATTAGCAATTTCATCCTTCACATTGATGATAATTTATTTTAATTTAAAATGTATTTAATGGACACTTTATTCATTTTATTCTAGTAATTATACATTATATTATAGAAAACTTTTGTTTACATGCATACCTTAATCTAAAATTAAAATGTATGCAATTTTTATTTACTTTTACAATGAAATAGGATTGTTTTTAGCGAGGGGTACCAGATGCTTACGAAAATTTACGAAGGGGTGCACGGGTATCAAAACTTTGGGAATCACTGCTCTAGTACAATGCGCTGGACTCTAGGCAAGGTTCAGTCTCTCTGCTAGACGATGTGATTGGCTGATCTGTAACATATGACCTGGATGTCAACACTAGAGTCATAAGCAATAGCTACAAAGAACTGGCCCATTGGCTTCATAAGTGTCGTCATGGAGCCATTTATGTTTAGGCTAGCTACTGTTGGCATATTATATTATTTTGTCTAGATATATCTTGCCGTATTATTTTGCACACTTGGCAGCGGTCATTAGAGGCACAGGGTCATTAGGCATAAGGGACTGGGAGTGGCCAGATACAGGGAGGGAGAGTATACTGTTCTTATCAGACCTGGGTACAGACCTGTGAACAGACCTGGACAGATCTGGGTACAGACCTGTGAACAGACCTGGGAACAGAGTGGGACAGACCTGGGTACAGACCTGAACAGACCATCGACTGGAAAGACCTGAGACCTGGGACCAGACCACGGACAGAGCAGCCAGCTACGACTTGTATGCAAAATAAGTATAACCTGGTATGTTCATCTCCTTGTTTGTACAACTACTTCAATAAACAACTAATTAAACTGGAAAAAAACGATTATCTTATACACCTCTATAAGGTTACCCCTCCATCTGCGCTCCAAGGAACAAATTTCCAGTCTGCCCAACCTCTCTATCTTTATTCTATCTTCTATCTTTATTCTCCCACATCCTTCAGCCTAATCTTTCCTTCTTCTTCAGTCGTATGTCTTTTAGACCTGCAGCTCCGTTGAGGCGAGCCAGGCCAACGTGTCATCGTCCAAGTCAATCAGACCTCGTTCACCATTCGGTGGCCGGTATTTAGGGCAACTGGTGACTATGTGCTCCACTGTCTGTGTTGGGTCCCCACACTCGCAGGAGGCACTGTCCACGAGACTCCACCTCTTCATCGCTACTCCATAGCGTCCGACGCCTGTCCTCAAGCGATTGAGGGTTATCCACTGCTTTCGGGGCAGGTCCTGGCCAGGGACGTCCATGGGTTCACCGATGTCAAGTCAAGTCAAGTCAAGTCAATTTATTTGTATAGCACATTTAAAAACAACCCACGTTGACCAAAGTGCTGCACATCTGACTAGGAAAAAAAACAACAAAAAAAAACAAAATAAAAAACATACAGTGGCAGTGGTGTAGTGTAGTGGTGTAGCCTAGATAGTTCCGCTGACTTCCACTGGTCTCTCTATCTCGTCAGCCTAATCTTTCCCTTCCCTGTCTTTAATTTGGTTGCAGCTGAAATTTCACTGATAACTTGACATGCACTTGGGCCATCGGTTATGCATGGCAAACTGCAGCATGGGCCAATGCCAATGTTTATTGTAAGCTGGTAAAGGGAGAAGCCTTTTCAATCATCAAAGTTGAACCATTAAAACAGATCTCTAAAATCACAGGAAGACTATGTTCAAATAGACCTCCAGAGAATCATTGAGTATCCATGATTGAGTACTTGATGGAACTCATTAGAATCTATTTAATCCCTACATGCAATCTATTGTCATTCAGTTTGGTCGTACTTAAGCACTATGATGATTGATTACTATCATGTTTTATTCCTGTGCTTACTCAAATACACGCTCTCCCGTTTTAACTCTTTCAAGAGACGTATAAAATTGCCTCCTGCTTCCGAATATCCTATCACAGTGGCTGTCTGAAAAAAACTATAAGAAATGTTCTTTTAATTTCGAGAGATCTATCATTTTGTCGAGTGCATATTGATTCCATGTACCTCTTTGATTTTTAAGTTTAAATCTGTGGTTATCTATGAAATGTCAAACTTCCTTTCTTATATATAATACAAATTAAAGAAACAGTTTGATGCAAAGTAGTTTTGACCTCTCATTGAAGTGTGAGCATCTTCATTCAGAAATTGTTCAACTTTTGTCCAGGCTCTTAAATTTTGAGCGCCTTTTAAAGTACACCATATGTGCGCAATTGGAGGAGGGTCAAATAATTAAATTTTTGTGTATTCTGAAAGATTAATATTTAAAAACACATTTCTTTTTGGGACAAACACAAAATCTTTCTAAGAACCAGAACATATTGTCAGGAATGCAATCAGTCTGAACGCTCACCAAAGTACACCCATTGGAAAACAAAATCATAAATTCACTCAGAGTCTGACAAATCAAATGATGCTTACAGGTGGCACCTCTTGTAGTTTTCAAGGAAAATTAGTAGAAGGATGGTTTTGAACAAGTACCACCCTGACAATTGAGACAAATATGGTAAAGCAATATCATAAATGCACTGCATTAGATGATATCTTGGAGCAGCATTCAGTTCATATGCCACGAACATCAAACTGGCACCAATGCCATGCTACCAATCCATCTGTGAACGTGTTTGGTTTTCAGACACGCAGAAACTACTTTTTGAGTTATCCATGTAGATGGTGAGCAGAAAGAAGGGTTGTTATGTAGGTTCTTCACTCTTGTTTCTCAAGCTGCCTTTCTTGATTCATTAAGTTCTTAATGCTGAATGTTGAAATGTGTAACCTGGTGTGCTTTAAAACAACCAAGTCCTCCAAGGAATGATTCCATTTAGGTTGTAAACTGGAGACGGATTCTCATACACTGTTACAGGAATCTGTGATGATGCGCCAGGGTTCATATATGAACAAGATTATTTTAAATTCACTTGATGATCGTGAGATGTTGGGCTGAAAACAATTGGAACTGGAGAAAAATCCATCTCTTCCAAACTGCGCCTATTAATTCAGTCAGAGGCTCTGTATGTTGGCCTGCAAACTCTTTCATGGTCATGCCAAGTTAATGCAAATTGAATAGATGAGGAGCACAACAACTGTTCACTACACCAAATTACATCTTCAACTTTTGGTCTTGGCAAGATATTAGCAATAAGCCTGAAACTGATTTCAACTTTCAAATGTAAAGGTTGTGTCTATTTTTCCTGCTCCCTCTTTGGGAATGAAAGAAGTGACGTTGGCAGAACATCTAACTTGCTGCACCTTTATCCTAAATTTAGGAAGATTTTAATTAGGCATTTCACGTTGATTTTTGCAAAATATCAACATCATATTCTCTCTCATGTGGCATTTTTCTAAAAGGCTAAGTTCCTGTGAGAAGCAAACTAACTCCCTTCGAAGACTCAACGCACTTGTTGATTACTGGAGTAAAGTTCTATTGCAGCTATCCTCGTTACAATTATCTATTGAAATAGATAAAAGAGTTGGAATAAACATATAATCAGGTTCATGTTTGCAGAAGTGTTATATTGCTCTTTCAAATGAGTTTTGTTCACGAAGCATGCCATAAAAGCTAAAATCTGCATTTGAAATTGCAAAAAACAAGCCACAGGAGGAACTCGGGAGGCGGCAATGATGGAGGAAAATGATCATTTCTGATAGTCAGCATAATAATATGAACCATGGAAAAAATGAAAGAAACTATTGCATTTAAAGCACAACTTTTGCAAAATGCTTTAAATGTAGATGTATGTCAGCAGCAACACCAGCAAAACTCTTTATCTTTGAAGAAAGATCATCCAAGAAATTCCACTCAGAAACTATGGCAAAACACCCTAACGAGATGCCAGATTTACATATTTTTAAAACCTTTCCAGCTTTTTTCCATCCTTAATTCAGCCTGTATTTCTGTATTCACCCTTTCCACCCTGCTCTCTACCCCCCTTGCCACCCCCGCTATGACCCCTCTTTCCCAATCTGTAACTCTTTTACCCCCCACTCTGTGCCTTTTCTTGCTCCCCCACTCTGTTATCTTTACCTTGGTCTATCTGCTATCTTTACCTTGGTCAGGTCAAATTGCTCCCCTGCTCTGTTCCCCCAATCTAACCCCCCTCTTGTTTCTCCTACTCTATGGTCCCTCTTGCCATCCCTGCTCTACGCCTCCACTTACTGCCTCCTGTTCTTTGCCACCTCTTGCTCCGCCACCCCTGGGCCCATCTTTTCCTCCAATTACTCTTCCTAA
This sequence comes from Rhinoraja longicauda, assembly GCF_053455715.1. Taxonomy (NCBI): domain Eukaryota; kingdom Metazoa; phylum Chordata; class Chondrichthyes; order Rajiformes; family Arhynchobatidae; genus Rhinoraja; species Rhinoraja longicauda. Next base: position 38,582,367 of record NC_135963.1, on the reverse strand, counting down.
CTTGGTTCCATAGGTCCTATTTTATTTACTCTCCCTCACCCCTTTCTGACTTCTCTCACTCACTGCTCTCCAATCACCCTCTCTGTTACAGTATTTTTAAAATTTTATCATCAATTGTGTTAGGCTCTTCACTCATTCTATCCAAAAGCCTTTGAATTCATTGCTTTATGGCCATGGGCAGAAATTGAAGGTATGAAAGCAAAATTCAAGTTTGGTCATTCGAGTTTCACTGTACCTTAATTGGTACACGTGACAATAAACTGACCTTTGAACCTATGAACCTTTAAATTAATTAATTCAAGGTCTGAAATTTTAATTAGCAGTGTAGCATGCCACACTGCATGATAAAGAAATTACACTGAAGCAGAGTTAAGACTGGTGGCAAAAATCTTAGTCCATTTTAGATTTGAAAGTTCTGTTTTTATTTCATAGATTCCCAAAAATGAGAGGCCATTGATCTCTGCACATATCAGCACATTTGACTCCAGTGCTGCTTTCTATGCTTTCCATATAAAGTTGTTCTTATGATTAGCCATAAAAAGCATTTATTATCTACTTTAAGGCACTTATTAATACCCATTAATTCAACTATGCCTGTTGTTGCATGTTATCATATCATCATATATATACAGCCGGAAACAGGCCTTTTCGGCCCTCCAAGTCCGTGCCGCCCAGCGATCCCCGTACATTAACACTATCCTACACCCACTAGGGACAATTTTTACATTTACCCAGCCAATTAACCTACATACCTGCACGTCTTTGGAGTGTGGGAGGAAACCGAAGATCTCGGAGAAAACCCACGCAGGTCACGGGGAGAACGTACAAACTCCGTACAGTGCAGCACCCGTAGTCAGGATCGAACCTGAGTCTCCGGCGCTGCATTCGCTGTAAAGCAGCAACTCTACCGCTGCGCTACCGCTACCGTGGTATCTTCTCCTTTGGCTATCTTAAAGTTCTTGTTTAATCTCACTTCTACAGGCTCCAATGTTGAATAACAATGTTGCCGATAGGAATTTTTGGCAAATAAAAATACGAGATATGAACAAAGAATTTTGTTTGACTGCCTGACAAACACATAATTTAGTTGACGGTGGCCGCTCTTTTTCCCAGTCTGATGGCTCATTAGCTGTTACATATCTCTTGAAATAGATCATTAATTTCATGACCATGTCACTTGATGCTTTGAATATGTATATAAATATGATACTGGGACATAGAAACGTGACATAGACATCCAAAAATTAATTGTTGCAAAAACCAATGCAAACACATTTATTTACAAGTTTGACAACCGTTAGACTCTATCAAAAAGAAAGAAGATAGTTCCACAACCGCAAGTAGTCTTTTCAGGTAATGTAAAATTTACCACACAAGGTTTAACGTATGTAACATGGTGTTTCAATGGCATTTAATTGCAAAGGTAAAACTTATTTTTTCTAATTCATTAAAGTGTAGTTATACATCCTATCCGTGGCTGTCTACAATGAAATTAGACAGTAAACTTCTAACCTAATTATGGCTGTGTAATACTAGATTGATTAGAGGACACCGTTACGTACATTATCTATGCAAGGAAAGATTAAGTTTAGTTCCATTTCTGCATGCAGTACATCAAATAACGATTTAATATTCACTAGAGCAATGTTCTCTCAACTGTTGGCTTTTTAAATAGTAATACTTTCCAGTTTTAGGATAACAGTTTGTTTGATGGCAATATCACGTATGTAATTGGGTACTGATTGAAAATGATCAGCCATGATCACATTGAATGGTGGTGCTGGATCAAAGGGCCGAATGGCCTCCTCCTGCACCTATTGTCTATTGTAACGAGGACACCAAAATGTGGCATACAATGGAGTGTGTAAAATTCAATTCATAATATGGAAGAATGAATTAATGTTATATGAAATGGAGTTGTCTACTGATTAACCTTCTTAATATTAGAGTGAAGGAGTGGCAAGAACTTACTATTGCTTGTCTTTGGATTGTCAATATCATACATAAACTGAATTTGGAGTTGCAGCTACCCGCTACATCACATAGAGGTATAGATCGGCCACTAGGGTAAAACAGGCTATCATCTGCATGGCATCGGCACGCTTATTTATAACCGCGGCATTGTTTGCCCAATGTATGACCCGGCGCAAACATTGCCGCGGCAGTAACTAAGCGTGCCGAAGCCCTGCCGATGGTAGGCAGTTTTACCCTAGATCTACTGACAAATACATTTAAGTAAGAATTTAATGTGACTTTGGTCATATACCCGATACCTCACGTACAAATATTACTTATTGTAACACTACTTATTTTACAAATTAAAGTGGATGAGTGCATACACCGACGCGTCAAGCGATCTAGAATCGCGTTAGGTATGTACAACACCAAAATCAATATGTGGGACTACATGTCGAACGAAACATCAACATTCATCCCAGTATATCCCCCAAAATACATTTAAAATACAAACAAAATCTTACCTTTCAATACGCCGACAGGATTGTGTCCGATGGGCTGCGTAAATACTTTAATTTGGAAGATTACGCTGGACAATTGAATGTCTCCTGTAAGTAACCAGCAGACGTTCCGAAGACACGAAGGGTCATCAGGCTGCAGCACCATCAGCAGAAAATTGATACACTACACTTTCCCGCGGTTTCGTTCCAGGCAGCAATGTTATTGTTTGTATAAGTTGACAGATCCACCAGACATGAAAACAGCAGGTGAACGATGATGCCTGCTTATGCACGTAACGATTTGGACATGGAGAACAAAGTAAGCACAGTATGTCTCCTTTGCTTTAAAGTATGTGAGTTAAGAATTTTGGAACATGTATTTTTATTACTTGGCTTGGGCATCATAGAAACAAATGAATATTGATCCGATATATATTCATTTTTCATGATTGCCAATGGCACCTTACATACGTAACTCTCAGGACATGATGAGTTACGTACATGAGCATGATATTTTTTGCTCTCCCACATGAAATGTGCAACTACTTTCTCCAAGCAAAGTCGGGTTTGGAAAGGCATATCAAACGTCCTCAAAAATATTTGGTCTAGACAAATGTAGGCCATTACGATAGGTATATATTTTCACATAAATTATGATGTGTAAAAAAATGTCACATTTTCGTGTCCAATTATGGGTAAAAATCAAATACAAATTTGAATTTTACAACAGTTGAAGACAGTCTGGAACCATAAGTTTATATTATGTATTATATGGCTATATGAAGTACCACACACTAGTAAAACTTTCCCATCAAGTAAACGGAATACACTTTTGCATACAAATAAAAATAACATTAAAAAATCTCTCCAGTATCATATTTTTATACATATTGAAGGTGAGTCCCATCGGGAGTCCCATTGAACTGGATTGGTGACCTGCCTTCGTGGTGGTGCAGTTATATGCACTACATTCATCTCTGAGAAGACTTGTTAAAGTTCATTAATGAACTTATAATTAGTTATAATAATAATAATAATAATAATAATAATCCTTTATTCGTCCCACAACGGGGAAATTTGCAGGGTTACAGTAGCAAAATGAATAGCAAAAATAAATAAGCGTTCATTAAAAAATAAAATAACGGTAATTATCTTTATTTACTGGACTTAAATGATTTAAACTCAACTTAAATGATTTAAACTTGGTTTAGAATTCAAGTGTTATTTTTCAGATACTGCAAAATAGGCATAATGTAGTTAGGTTCTTGAACGAGCTAGACCTTGATGGCTGGCACTTGCTGGTTTGAGAATGTTGAAGTGATTCAGTGCATTTTTGTTGAGGTCATGTTAAAACTTTCACCTGATGGTAAATATTTTTCAAGGGAAATATCTTAAACCTTGCGCCTGTCAGGTTCTATTATTTCCACACTTTGTAGATTCCTTCTCTCCCGAGATGCTGCCTGACCTGCTGAGTTACTCCAGCATTTTGTGAATAAATCGATTTGTACCAGCATTTGCAGTTATTTTCTTATATTGTAGATTCACAGAATGGCTCAAGCAGAGAAGGAGACCGATCAACCCACTGAGTCCAAACTGGCTTCAAATTTGAACAATACAGCCCTCAAAGATTGCCCTTCAAATTATATTCTTTTAAATATTTCTCCTGCTTCCTTTTGTAAGTTACAATGGAATCTGCCTTCACTATTATCCCTGGCACTGCATTCCAAACCAACCCGGATCGTGGGTAAAATAGGTGGATCTTTTGCTGGTGGCCTTCATTCTTTGTCCACTAGTTCTCGATTCTTCTGCCAATGGGAACATTTCCTCTCTATTTAGTTTTCCTTATGCACTCAATGCTTTTATATGCATATCACTCTCTTTGATCTCCTGCCAATCTCTAACTAAAGACCCTAGAATCATTAGTGGGATTATTTCGGCAAATCCATTCCTCAGTTTCAATGTCACCTTCACATTTTTACAAAAATGTGGCACCCAGAACTGAATTCAGTCTGAAGAAGGGTCTCGACCCGAACGTCACCCATTCCGTCTCTCCAAAGGTGCTGCCTGTCTCACTGTTACTCCAGCATTTTGTGTCTATTTTCACTGAACTCAGTTCTCCAGCTGTGGCCAAACCTGTGTTTTACGAAGGCTCATAATGACTTCCTCTTGCATTTTATGTTCTATTTATAAAATAAAGCCAAGGATACTATGTGCTTTATTAATCTTTTATTTCAACCTCCCCTGCAGATTTCTCTGTTCTTCTAACCCTTTTATAATTATTCTCTCTGATTTGCAGTTCTTTTTACAGTCTAAACCAAAGTGTAGCAACTTGCATTAAATTTAATCTACCATCTATCCATTCATTTCACCATCCTGTCTGTACCTTCTTGAAATCTAGAACTATCCCCCTTCTCGGCTTTCAAATTTTGTATCATCTGCACATTTAAAAATTGCCTATTTTGTAGCCAAATTATTTATACTGAATGTAATGAAAACAAACTGCAGATGCTGGTTTATACCAAAGATAGACACAAAATGGTGGACTATCTCAGTAGGTCAGGCAGCATCTGTGGAGAAGATCAATAACTGATATTTCGGGTCGGGACCCTTCTTCAGACTGATCATTCATGTATACTGCACTGGATACTTCTCTCCATTTGTAAAATAATCTTTCACTCCAGCTCTCTGTTCCTGTTACTTGGTCAATTTTCCATCCATGATGTCACAGCTCCTTATATCTTGATTGCAAGACAATTACGTTTTATCTCAACCAATGCAAATCAACCCTTTTCACACAAAGGGTAGTGGGTGTATGGAACAAGCTGCCAGAGGAGGTAGTTGAGGCTGGGACTATCTAAACGTTTAAGAAACAGTTCAACAGGTACTTGAATAGGGCAGGTTTGGAGGGACATGGACCAAATGCAGGCTGGTGGGACCAGCGTAGCTGGGACATGTTGGCAAGTTGGGCCAAAGGGCCTGTTTCCACACTGTATCACTCTGTGACTATGCCTTTTGGAAGTGCACGTATACCGATCAGCCAAAACATTATGACTACTGACAGGCGAAGTGAATAACATTGATTATCTTGTTACAATGGCACCTGTCAAGGGGTGGGGATATATTCGGCAGAAACTGAACAGTCAGTTCTTGAAGTTGTTATGTTGGATGTAGGAGAAATGTGCAGGAGTAAAGACCTGAGCGATTTTGACAAGGGCCAAATTGTTATGGCCAGCCGACTGGGTCAGAGCATCTCTGAAACAGCAAGGCTTGTGGAGTGCTCCCAGTCAGCAGTGGTGAGTACCTACGGTCAGTGGTCCGAAGGGGGACAAACCACAAACCGGCGACAGGGTTTTGGGCGCCCAAGGCTCGTCGATGCGCGAGGGCAACGAAGGCTATCCCATCTGGTCCGAACCGACAGAAGGTCTACTGTGGCACAAGTCACAGAAAATTGTAATGGTGGTCACGGGAGGAATGTGTCACAGTACACAGTGCATCGCACCCTGCTGCGTATGGGGCTGCACACGGAGGACCATCAGAATATTAGGCAGGTGTCATAATGTTTTGGCTCATCAGGTCATAATGTTTTGGCTGGTCGGTGTATTCCACATCAGCCACATTTCATTTGTCAACCCTTTCCACTATTTCACTCAAAATCTTCACCAAGCTCGTTGAGAATGTCTTGTCTTTAACAAGTTTATGCTGGCTTTCTTTAATCAATGTGTAGTCATTCAAGTGACCACTAATTCTGTTCCTGACTATTTTTCTAGAATTTATCCCATTGCAGTTAAACTAATGAGTCAGTAATTAACTTGAATTTTCCTGCATTCTGTTTTTAAACAAGGATGCAATTTTCCAATTCTGAGGTAATACCCTTGAATCAATAAATGTTTTGACGGTTTGTGTCCAGGACTCTACTTCCTTCAGCAGCTTAGGATGCAGGCCATCTAGCTAGGTGAGTTAGCCACTTGAAACGCAACTAGTTTTTCTAGTTCCTCTTCATTATCAAGTTTTACCCCATCTAGGATCTCAAATGCTTCCTCTGCTGAGATTTCAGCAAATACTTCTTCCTTGCTGAAGACTGATATAAGGTCTTCATTTGGTTCCTCTGCCATGCCCTCTTCCTTGATGAATAAATTTCCTTTTTGGCCTCTGGCCAGCCCAGCCCCACTTTTTACAACCCCTTTCTTCTCTTCGTTGCAGCATCCTTTCATGTTCATTGAATTTTTCACTTCCCCTCTGATCATTCTGTAATTAGCCTGGTTTGCATGTGTTAGCATATGGCATCTGTCAAATGCATTTCTTTTTAGCTCATTTTTACTCTGCCTTGTTTGTCATTATGAAGCTCCGACTTTAGTTTTTTACCCTTCTCTCTTTATGCTGTTCTTCATTTTAGAAAATAATTTGACTACTATCAGTGTCAGATTGACTATCTTGTGGTTCGTCTATCCCTTTCTCCCTTATTAAATAATGGTCCTGTATCAATATATTATCAATCCTTCAGCTCTGTACTTCATTCTGCAGCTGAAAAGCATTGAAAATTATACACTCTCAGAGATGTTTCCTTCCTTGCTTTTACATTTTATTCGCCTGGCAACTTACACTCTTTTAAACATGCCAGATCCCTCAATACCTCTTTCTGTGTATCACTTCTAATACTTACCATTCTCCTTCAGTGTCAATGCTAATGTCAACTCCTGCTTCATAAAAACTGATGCAAAATATTACTTGATGATGTTCACATTCCTTCTTTCTCCAAACTCAGTTTGTCCTTTCAATCTTTAAGGGACTAATGCTTTCCATTCGAATCGTCTATCCCTTTAAATATTAGTCAAACAACTTAAGGCTTTCCTTTATTTTATTTGCAATTTGTTTTTGTTGCCATACATCGCCTTTGGTTTCCAAATTTTATCTTTATTTTCACTCCTACACCTTGTATACTAGGACAAGCTTTCCATGGTGTTAAACTTTCAACATTGGTTAAAGGCTTGCTTTTCTGATTCATCCTGTTGTGTATGACATTCATGTAGCTCTCTAATTGGAGAGCTTTTTTCCTTTAATGAGTACATATGTGTTCTTAACCCTCATTATCCCCATTAATGCCTTGCATGCTCTCAAGGTTTTGTCAGTGTGTTAAATTCTCGTTTCTCCTTCTTGCTTCTTCATTGTCTGCTTGCGCTATTTACAAGATGCTGCCTTTGCTTGTTGCATTCTGCTGTATCTTTGGAATTAACTACCCAGGAGGGCTACAATTGATTGATATATTTTCTGGATATTAGAGATGTCCAGGGATGTGGGGACATGGCAGGGAAATGATCTTGCAGTAGAAGGTCAGCCATGGTCTCATTAAATGGAGGAGCAGATTTGAAGGGCCAATTGACTTCCTGCTATTTTTTTAAATATTCTTAAATACATACATTGCTGTTTTATTTTCTGTATAGAAATTGTTCACAGCTGTGTTATGTTGTGGGAGTGGAACACAGATGCAACAGATGTAATTTATTTAAGGTTCATGAGTTGGTGACTGGCACTGCAAGTGAAAAACATATATTTAGAAAATCTTGGAATCTAATCTCTGGGAAAATACGCAGTGAAGTTCATTCTGTGCACTCATTATGTAAAGCATTGAGGTTTATTTATCCAAAGGAAATTGTGTGTGGATGTAACTGAGTGTGGGATACGCTCTTCATGATTATCAGGAACAAATGTAATTTGAATATAAGCTAAACATAGTTGATGCCAAATCTGGAAATTCAAAGATAAAATATAAATTCAGGATTTGATTGAAAAGAGCAGCATTTAAGGCACTTTCATAGAGATAAGCAGAAATCGCCCAACATGGCCGACTTTGCTTTCATTTTGATCATGCTTTTCTGGTACCAAATCCACCTCTTACTTGAAACCCTTGTCTCTTGATTAGGTTAATCCACATTCAGAAATTCATTCATTTCTGTTTTGAGGATGCTTTCTGACTGCTTTCTACACTCTTTTGGTTTGGAGCATAAAAAGGTTCCTTATTTCAAAATAAAACGGTCAAACCCATCTTCTCAGTACATATTCTTTCATTTAGGGTAATCTGGGTTGAATAAATAGCTTCTCAGCATCCACCATGTCAATTCCTTTGCAATTGAGATCACCACATTACTCCTGTGAGTGTAAATCCATCTTGCTTCCTTTCTCCTTATGGGACAAACCCCACAGACCAGGGACAGGAACATACCCCTCTGTGTGTATGATGAACATATGCACAAAGAAGCATGATACGGAGTGAAGTAGTACTTCCTTCTCTCCATTCCTTTTCAATAATGGATAATATTCCACATTCTTTCCAAATTGTTTGCTGAACCTGGATGATAACTTTAAAAAAACAGAAAATGCTGGAAATATTCAACAGATCAGGTTGCATCCGTGGGAAGAGAAACAAAGCTATCGTTTCAGTGAAAAGATGCTAGGTTCAAACTGAAATAGCGTGTGGATGATGTTGAAATAATGGAGGGTCTTCGACCTGAAATGTTAGCTCTGTACCCTTCCTGCAGGTATGGCCTGACCTGCTGAGTATTTTGTATTTACTATTTTTATTGTAGATTTACAGGATCTGAATTTTTTTTTTCACTGCTTATTAATTTTCTGTTTAGATACAAAATGCTGGAATAACTCAGCGGGACAGGCAACATCTCTGGAAAGAAGGAATGGGTGACATTTTGGCTCGAGACCCTTCTTCAGACATATTAATTTTCTGTTTCATGCACAAGCCAATAGCATTCATTTGTACACCCACACCAACTAGTTTTTGTTTAAAAAAAATTGTTTATCTCTTTTGCGATAATACTTCACATTTTTTATGATGCCCCATTTGCCACCTTTTTATCCATTCTGCGTCCCCCTCTTACCTCAATTTTCTCATCAACTTATTATCATTGATCTTGGATATATTGCAAGGAAAACAATGGTTTGATGACTTTCAAATGTTGTTTGAAGATTTTCTAATTAATTGTTCTTTCTTTGAAGTGATCCAGCAAAAGTGTGGTGAACTTGGCAACGCTACTTAAATAGTTGATCGTAAAGTATGTTATCTCTTTTCCCCAAACAAATTAACTGGATAGCTGCCCGATTTAAGGTGGCTTTATGGTACAGTTTAGCTGTAATCTAATTAATTATACACACTTGAGGGGTTGAATGCTACTTCAGTTTGTGTTGCTTGGGGAAAATAGGTGGGTTGACATTTCTTGCTTCATTCTAAGGATCTACACCCAATAATTAATGTCAGCACTTCTCTGGTAAATATAAAGAGCGTAGGTGTTAAATAATTTTCTCCTTTGCACAAGTTCAGGTCAGTTACAATGCTTAAAGCCATCTGAAAGAGTTGTTATTTTCAGTCGTTAATTATGTTAACTGATCTACAGCCTGAAATTTGTTATATTTATCTGACCTTTCTTGAAGTGTAGATTTAAAACTGCAGCTCTCTGGTGGCTTATTTCCACCTTCCAGTGTTTTTTTTTAATGCACTTTCTCTTGAAATGTTCTTGATCCCCATGGGGCTGTTGATAAGTTGCTTGGTTCAGTGAGAGGATTATAAGTGTATGCATTTTGTCTCTGCACTATTTTGGAGCAGGGAGACAGATGGTTTACTTAAGATGGTTAAATAACAGTTGGCAGTATGTTTGCCAAGAGTTATTTTGCAAATTCAACACTGTGGAGATGGGAGGGGTCTTGTGGGATGCGAGCGAGAGGTAGAGGGTGGTTGCAGCTTTTATTTCTGAATAATTTAAGTTCACTTTTAAAAATATATATTGTTTCCAAGCAGCCTGGTATAATTTGTTTCTTAAATTTTCATTTAGTGCCTTAACACACATCTTACGTGTGTGATAATCATTGCTGACTCCATGAAGTATTCTGTAATATAAGTATCTCCTGGCACCTGGGCCTACAAGCAGAACATTTCAACATTGATTTATGTGTTGTAACCTCATTGCTTCCCATTTTAGATTCAGAAGCTTTAAGAAAGTTGACATCTGTATAATATTCACTGTATATGATCTAGTTTTTAATGCATACTCATTTGTGGTGCCTTCAGGAATGTGACAAACTGATCTTTGCTTGAATCATGTAATTGCACTCATTTAATATGCAGCAGTGTGATGAAACCATAATATCTAAGGAGCAGTTTTCCTTTCATTTATTCTTTTTAGATATACCAATTTGTTTTAGATTGATCTCTGAATGCTATTTAGTATCCTAATTGATAAATTCATTTTTTATGTGGAAACTTTAATGTAGCAAAATAACCCACGTTGTTTTACAGTGGTGTGAACAAAGCTGTTTTGATCCTGATAAAAGGAGAATTCATTTGGATGATCAAACAAATATCAAGGTGAATCTTTTCGAAGAAAAGCAAGGTGAGGAGGTAGAAAGACGAGGAAAGGAATTCTGGAGCTTTGAGGTGTTGATTTCTGGAGATACAAAAGGCAGTTGCTGGAAGACTTAAGTATGAGAGGGCAGAATTTGATTATTTTATCAATCTTGAAGGGTCGAGAGAGAAATAAAATTTAAAGATAGGGAGAGACAAAACAATGGAAGAGTGGTGGTGGGGGGGTGGGGGGGGGTGGGGGTGGGGGGGGGGGGGGGGGGTAGGGATGGGATGAGTATTGTAAATTGGAACCATTTCTTATCAATACAGACTACTAGTAATGAAAGCCCAAGAGTAATCGATGATCGAGATTTGATACGAGGGAGTATGGGACACAGAGTTTACAATTTGAGGATTGAATGAAGTAGGCTGGACAGGTATGTATTGGAATGCCAGGGATGGCGGGACCGTCATATGAGGAAAGATTGAAAAGACTAGGCTTGTATTCACTGGAAGTTTAGAAGGATGAGAGGGGATCTTATAGAGACATATAAAATTATAAAAGGACTGAACAAGCTAGATGCAAGAAAAATGTTCCCAATGTTGGGCGAGTCCAGAACCAGGGGCCACAGTCTTGGAATAAAGGGGAGGCCATTTAAAACTGAGGTGAGAAGGAACTTTTTCACCCAGAGAGTTGTGAATTTGTGGAATTCTCTGCCACAGAGGGCAGTGGAGGCCAAATCACTGGATGGATTTAAGAGAGAGTTAGATACTCTAGGGGCTAGTGGAATCAAGGGATATGGGGAGAAGGCAGGCACGGGTTATTAATTGTGGATGATCTGCCATGATCACAATGAATGGCGGTGCTGGCTCAATGGGCCAAATGGCCTCCTCCTGCACCTATTTTCAATGTTTCTATCTATGTTTCTATGGAATAGGCATAGCCAAGTCTAGGCATATATGATAAGCGTACATGATGATAATTTTAGCAGCAAACTAATGGAGATTGATGTTGTGGAGATAATAGTAAGCTTTATGGCTGGGTATTCTAAATCTCATTGAAGGGTCGGATGTGACAGCAAAGTTCAAGCAGTCCTGTTCGGTTTTAGACATACCACAGAGATGAAATGGGGATATGGTTAGGGAAGAAAGTTTTTGATGGCATGGGAAGACTTTGCTTTGGGCCTTCTAGTTTTAAATTGGAGCAAATATCTATTCATCCAGTACCACTTGTCAAAATGGTGCCAATTTTGTGAGAGGGGACAGATAAAGAAATATGGAGTTGCCTGTCATCAGCATACTTGCAGAAATTGGTGCTGTGTTGTCAGATTTAATTGTTCTTTCACTTCCAATTTTAGGAGACAAATGTTTTATTTGTGATTTTCATATAATTACCATTCCCCTGTTTATCACAGAATAGCTCTTAATTTCGTTGCTGTTGAAAATCAGTTACACATTTTACAGGGCCATAATGTTTGGGTCAAAGACAAATTTATTTATTTGCTTCTGTACTCCACAATTTGTCATAGAAAAAATCAAATGTGGTTAAAGTGCACATTGTCAGATTTTAATTAAGGCCATTTTTATACATTTTGGTTTCACCAAGTAGAAATCACACCAGTATTTATACATAGTCCCCCCATTTCAGGGCACCATAATGTTTGGGACACAGCAATGTCATGTAAATGAAAGTAGTCATGTTTAGTATTTTGTTGCATGTCCTTTGCATGCAATGACTGCTTGAAGTCTGCGATTCATGGACATCACCAGTTGCTGGGTGTCCTCTGGTGATGCTCTGCCAGGCCTGTATTGCAGCCATGTTTAGCTTATGCTTGTTTTCGGGGCTAGTTCCCTTCAGTTTTCTCCAGCATTTAAAAGGCATGCTCAATTGGGTTCAGATCAGGTGATTGACGTGGCCACTCAAGAATTGACCATTTTTTACCTTTGAACAACTCCTTTGTTGCTTCAGCAGTATGTTTGGGATCATTGTCTTGCTGTAGAATGAACCGCCAGCCAATGAGTTTTGAGGCATTTGTTTGAACTTGAGCAGATAGGATGTGTCTATACACTTCAGATTTCATTATGCTACTACCATCAGCAGTTGTATCATCAATGAAGATAAGTGAGCCAGTACCTTCAGCAGCCATACATGCCCAGGCCAAAACACCCCCACCACCGTGCTTCACAGATGAGGTGGTATGCTTTGGATCTTGGGCAGTTCCTTCGCTCCTCCATACTTTGCTCTTGCCATCATTCTGATAAAAGTTAATCTTCGTCTCATCTGTCCACAAGACCTTTTTCCAGAAATGTGGTTGCTCTTTTAAGTACTTCTTGGCAAACTGTAACTCGGCCATTCTATTTTTGCGGTTAACCAGTGGTTTGCATCTTGCAGTGTAGCCTCTGTATTTCTGTTCATGAAGTCTTCTGTGGACAGTCGTCATTGACAAATCCACACCTGACTCCTGAAGAGTGTTTGTGATCTGTCGGACAGGTGTTTGGGGATTTTTCTTTATTATAGAGGAAATTCTTCTGTCATCAGCTGTGGAGGTCTTCCTTGGCCTGCCAGTCCCTTTGTGATTAGTAAGTTCACCAGTGCTCTTTTTCTTCTTAATGATGTTCCAAACAGTTGATTTTGGTAAGCCTAATGTTTGGCTGATGTCTCTAACAGTTTTATTCTTGTTTCTCAGTCTCATAATGGCTTCTTTGACTTTCATTGGCATAACTTTGGTCCTCATGTTGATAATCAGCAATAAAAGTTTCCAAAGGTGATGGAAAGACTGGAGGAAAGACTAGGTGCTGAGAACTCTCTGGGACCTGCATTAAGGAGGCAATTAAACACACATGAGCAATTACAAACGCCTGTGAGGCCATGTGTCCCAAACATTATGGTGCCCTGAAATGGGGGGACTAAGTATAAACTAAGTATAATTTCTAAATGTAATTTCTACATGGTAAAACCAAAATGGATAAAAATACCCTTTAATAAAATCTGACAATGTGCACTTTAACCACATGTGATTTTTAAAATTACAAATCTCAAATTGTGGAGTGCAGAGGTACATAAATAAATGATGGGTCTTTGTCCCAAACATTATGGAGGGCACTGTATTACATAAAAAGCAAGAACTCTCATCTGAATCCTTGGCTTTAGTATCCTGCTATATTCTGTTGCAAAATATTATATGTTATTGTAAAATCTGATTAAATTGATTTTGGCATGAAGATCTTATTTAAATGGGGATTGAGCAAAAAAGGATTTGCTGGCATTGATGGACAAGATTTCAATTTCACTGTACATTTGGTAATACCAGATCGTTCTTCCCTTTCTGTTGTGCTCCTGGAAATTGTCTGTAGATGAAACTGTTGAAAAGCAGTTTACATTTTTAACTGAAGGTAAGTGTTTATTAGTTGCAACAGGGGTTGTGGAGAGACAGATTTAATTTCAGACTGTGTGTCAGGAGAATGGCTGGGAGATGAAAAAGCTGTAAAGATAAATTAGGTTGATGGCACAATTCCAAAGCAGGTCTTTTTCAGTTTTCAAATGGAGTCACTTCATTTCTTTTTTTTTCGCTGCTTAGGTCACTATCTGCAGAAAAGCACACATGTATTTAGTGGGTGGCAAATTTTCTGCTTGCAGGGTTTTGCTTTGATTATAATTGCGTTTGCAGCTTTTACGTGATTTTTCTGTATTTCCTGCTTGGACTTTCATTTTGGCTCATATGACTTGCCGTAATAGCATGCTAATACATCGAGAAACAAGGGACTGCAGATGCTGGTTTACAAAAATGACACAAAGTCCTGGAGTAGCTCAGCGGGTCAGGCAGGACTTCTGGAGACCATGGATAAGTGAGGTTTCGGGTCAGAAGCCTTCTTCAGACTGATTGTAGATAGAAACATAGAAACATAGAAAATTGGTGCAGGAGTAGTCCATTCGGTCCAGCACCGCCATTCAATATGATCATGGCTGATCATCCAAAATCAGTACCCCATTCCTGCTTTTTCTCCATATCCCTTGATTCCGTTAGCCCTAAGAGCTAAATCTAACTCTCTTGGAAACATCCAGTGAATTGGCGTCCACTGCCTTCTGTGGCAAAGAATTCCACAGATTTACAACTCTCTGGGAGAAAAGGAATAGGGGGTGAGAGGGAAAAACGCTGGAAGGCAGGAGGGACAGGACAAAACCTGGCAGGTAATAGATGGATACAGGTGAGGGTTTTTCATCTCTGATAAAGGCCAGAGATGAAAAGACAGGATTGAAAAGTTGCTAATTTTGAAGCATTGTGAATTAAAACAAATGCTTCAGGGCTGCTTCCTGCACCCGTGTAGAACTCGTTGATTTCAGTAACTTTACCTCTAACTTCCACCCTGCCCTTAAATTCACTTAGTCTATTGCAGACACTTCTCTCCCCTTTCTTGATCTCTCTGTCTCCATCACGAGGGGCAGACTATTGACATATCAACTACAAACCTGCAGACACCCACAGTTATCTGGACGACACTTCTTCCCTCTTGCACAGACGCTATTCATTACCCTCAATTTCTCCATCCTCACTACATCTGCTCACATGATGAGGCTTTCAATTCTAGAATATCCGACATGTCCTCCTTATTTAGTAAACATGGTTTCCCCGCTGCTGTCATAGATGGGTCCCTGATCCATGTCTCCTCTGTGTTCTGTAGTACGACACTTGCTCTCCCTCCCCCTAGACAGAGCAAGAATAGAGTTCCCCTGGTCCTCACCTTTCACCTCACTAGCCTCTGCATGCAACACATCATCCTCCGACATTTCCGTTGCCTCCACCGACACATCTTCCCATTCCCATCTTTTTCTGCAGAGACCACTCCCTCCGCAACTCCTTGGTTCACTCATTCCTTCTACCCAAACCATCCCCTCCCCAGGCTACAGAAGATGTAACACCTGTCCATATACCTCCTCCCTCATATCCATGCAGGGATCCCAGCAGTCCTTCCAGGTGAGACAGAGGTTCACGTGCATCTCCTCTAAACCCATCTCCTGCATCAGGTGTTCCTGATGTGGCCTCCTGTCCATGAGTGAGACCAAGTGCAGACTTGGTAACGGTTTTGATCGGCACTTGCACTTGGACCACCAAGCCCTACTGGATCTCCTGGTTGCGGGCCATTTTGGCTCTTCCATTCCCATGCTGATCTTTCTGTCCTTGGTTTCTTCCATTGCCCGACTGAGGCCACATGCCGACTGGAAGAGCGGCACCTTATGATATGCTTGAGTATCTTAAAACCCCACACTGTGAACATTGAATTATCCAATTTTAGGTGACCCTCCTTCTCCCCTTACACCTGCATTCCTTCCTCTATCTTCACAGATGGTGACTTTCCTCCGTTAGTCTCACACCTTTTTTCTTATCTCTGGTATTTGTCCAGCAAAATCTATCCCCCCCCCCCCCCCCCCACACACACACACATGCATCCACGTACCACTTGTCTGGCTTCCAGCTTTCTTACCCTCTCCACAATCGGTCAGTCTGAAGAAGGGTCCCTAAACCCCTGATGTACTCCACCACATTGTGTCTTTCGATGCCCATCCTTCTCTTGTGTTGAAACGAAAAGGCTTTTGTACCTGGTCCAGATTGATTGATCAGTATAAAGAAGATTAATCATGAGACGTAACCCCTTGTAATATAGTGCAATACCACCCGAGTGTGCTTGGTATCCACTCTAGCTGCACAGAAAGATTGTGATTCACTGTTCAGTTCCATCTGTGATGAGCAGATGGGAGCTGTATTTGCTCCAGCGGGGTATTTTGGCCACAGATTAACATTTCTCACATGTTGAAGTATCTGAAGCATGAAATTGATCTGTTGAAACTGCATCTGTTAGATGACAAACTGGAAAATGCTCTTCACACACTTGCTAGCAAAAAATGAGTGATTACATATTATTTTAAACCGATGTTCTTTACAATATTGTGTTGCGAGGGTACTTCCGTTGGTTTTGATTGATAGGTAAATGCATTTGCATTGTTGGCCTTGACATCATATAACTGTGAATTTAAGTTTAAATTGTTTGGATGGGTTCCCATTCTCAGGCAAATGAACCACCATACCTGCTAGTTGCCAATTTTTAACTGATAATGGGAGGAGACATTTATTGGGATGGCAAGGGATAGTTAATACGGTGGAGTGTGAATATATAACTAAGTGCAGTTTCATTAAATTGAGATAATTAAGGTTTAAGGAGATATCTTTTTACAAAAGTGTGGGTAATCTGTAGTTGTTTTGACTTTAAAATAGAAAAATAGGTTGTGGGCTGAGGATTTGTTTGTTTTGTTTTATCTGGAGGAGAATGTAACAGGTCAAATTAATGTGTTTCTTCAGATATTGTTTGAATGTTTCAGCACATGGGACCAGACAATCTGATCTGCTGTCCACAGGCTGCTTTCCGTAATAGGGGCTACGACCTTTGCTGTCCTGCTGGTGTCATCACGTGCTGATAGGGTCTTTGTGCGCACAATTAAGTCAAAGTGTGTGCGTGAGAATCCTCACAATTACCAGCACAATGCTGATTTAAGTATTTTATGTTTTCCTCATGAGAGCTCACACATACATTAATAGGAATCATTTACAAAGAGGTGTTATAGACAGCAAAACTGTGCGTTCTGTTTGAGATTCACTCATAATGCGTTTATCCCGCTATTAGTGGCTTCCGTTGCTCAATAAAAGCCATTTGGATGGCTGCAGTCTGTATGCAAAAATATTAACTGTACCCGAGTGACTTTAATAAGCTGCATTTTGACTTTGGATTCTAGCATTTGGCAGCTTTTGGGGCATGGTGTCCTGAATTTCTCTCCATCTTTGGAACAACAGTGGTCAATGAAAAGTCTTATTTGTTAAAATAAGACTTTCCAATGACCACGTGAAATATGGTTTCTACTTTGATTTGCAGCTATTCTTGGAGTTCTTCAAGTCCCAAATGTATCAACAGACTTACGTGAAATTGTTTTTGGAAATCTTAGGAAATTTTAAGCATAAATCCACATAGAAACTAAGGAAACATTTACAAATAGTTCTTAGTTCTGCAGCTGTGATTCAGGTTGCATCCAGTCAAAACCATGTTCACATTGACTGTCTGGGATTTAAAGTTGCCAAGAGGGCTGTGTGCACAGCTTGGTACAAATGAGGCCCCATCCTTCCGCAAACAGGTTAAAATATTATACACATTCAGATGGCAGAATACAATCCTCTGAAATGGGGCTTGCTACATTTACATTGTACCCTCGAGGTTAAGTTGGTCCATTGAACACTTTGTAAGCTGCACATTGAATATCATGTCAAGTGCAGCCTTCAAAGTATTGTGAGGCTTCCCCTTCAAGGAGTCATGAAGTATTTCAGTTGAAGTAATTGATTTTTGACTTTGAATTCAAAAGGATTTCACACTAGGGCAGAGATGTCCTCATTCTTCAGGAAACGGGGCTTCCCCTCTTCCATTATAGATGAGGCTCTCACTAGGGTCTCTTCTACATCCCGCAACAAGGACAGAATCCCCCTCGTTCTCACCTTCCACCCCACCAGCCAGCGGATCCAACAAATCATCCGCCAACATTTCCGTCACCTACAACGGGACCCCACCACTGGCCATATCATCCCATCCCCTCCCCTTTCTGCGTTCCGCAGAGATCGTTCCCTCCGTAACTCCCTGGTCCACTCGTCCCTTCCTACCCAAACCACCCCATCCCCGGGCACTTTCCCCTGCAACACCTGTCCCTTTACCTCCCCACTCAACTCCATCCAAGGACCCAAACAGTCTTTCCAGGTGAGACAGAGGTTCACCTGCACCTCCTCCAACCTCATCTATTGCATCCGCTGCTCCAGATGTCAACTCATTTACATCGGCGAAACCAAACGCAGGCTCGGCGATCGCTTCGCTCAACACTAGATAGATAGCTAGATAGATAGAGAGCTAGATAGAGCTCTTAAGGATAGCGGAGTCAGGGGGTATGGGGAGAAGGCAGGAACGGGGTACTGATTGAGAATGATCAGCCATGATCACATTGAATGGTGGTGCTGGCTCGAAGAGCCGAATGGCCTACTCCTGCACCTATTGTCTATTGGCTTGTAGCATAGATAAGTGGGCAATATTTCCCGTGGCTAAGGAATCTAGAAGTAGGAGTTTTGGTCATTAAATGTTTAGGCCATCTAGGATTAAAATTAAGAGAAATTATTTGATGAGACATTGGGAATCTTTGGAATTCTGTACTTGGAGAGCTGTTGAGGCTAAGTCGTTGATTGCATTCAAAACAGAAATCAATGTATTTCTGGATATTGGATGAATCAGGGGCATGGCAAGAAGTTGTTGCTGAGATTGAAGCTCACCTCTCAACTTGTTAAATGTTAGAACAGGCTCAAGTTGTGGTTGGCCTTTATGATTCATGGCCTCTTATATTACCAACACTTGAGGACAAGAGGGGTTTCTATACCTGAAGAAATTGCAGAATCAGACTGACCTGTGTGCATCCTGCATCTCCTTTCTTGCTCAATTTGTGGCATGCAGGTTTTGCTGTCAAGGCCAACATTTATTATCTAACCCTAATTGTTCTTGAAACGTTGGTGGTGAGCTGTCATTGTCAATAAATGTAGTACTTCTGATGAAGTTACTTTTTCAAAGTTGTCAAGGAGCTCTAAGAATTAGACCCAGTAAAGCTGAAAGAGAGACCGTACGTTTCCAAGTGTGTGATTTGGAGGAGATCCTGTTTGTGTTTGTGTTCCTATCCCCATATCCCCACTGTCCTTTTTTTGTGGTGGACATCACTGTTTTGGAAGATCAATGGATCTGACTCAGGAGTAGCTGCAGTACATTTTGCAAATGGTACACAATGCATCATGTGCAATGGTATAGGTCCAATGGGCTGATTTGTCCTGAATGTAGTTGTACATTGTTTTTTCTGGGAGCTGCACTCTTCTATTGCACACCTAAATTTTGGCCTGTAAATAATGCCAGGTGATAAGTCGCCCACTGCAGGGTACCCATCCTCTCATTCGCTCTTGTGACCATAGTACTTATTTGTTTTGTCTTGTTGAGTATCAGGCCACTCATGACCCATGTAATGTTGATCGTGGATACTTGGCAATGGAAATGTCATTGGTTGTAGATTTTCTCTGTTGAAGATCGCCATTGCTTGATATTTTTGTGATGTAAATATTACTTGGCAATTATTAGCCTTTGCCTGAAAGGTATGTAGGTATTGCTGGTCGCAGACATAACTTGTTCCATTTTGGGGGGGATTGCAAATAAAATTGAACATTATATAACTATCAGAGGACATCTATACTTCTGATTTTATTGTGGAAGAAAGCAGCTGAAAGTGGTTATCTTGTTCCCTCAAGATACTGCCCTGAGAAAATTCTACAGCACATGATATGGCTGGGATGATTCATCTCCAGCAACGAGAACCACATCTTTGTGTGACATTTGACCTCAACTGAAGTGTTATTGAACCCTCAACGTCCACTGACTAAGGTTTAACCACACTCCTTGATGCCACCTTTGATTGAATGCTGACTCGATTCAAGGGCATTCAGTCTCACCTCACTGCTGGTATTCAGCTCTTTGGTCCATAGTTTGACAATGACTATGATGAGATTTAAAAGTGTTCTGTTCATAATTAAACTGAACATCGGAGAGCAGATTAAAGGGAAGTCCCAATTGAAAGCACGGTTGATGGCGCCTTTCATCTTTTTGCAGAAGCTTGAGAGTAGAATCATGGGGAATGTTAGAAGTATCATCAAAGATGCCTGCCATCTTGGCCATTCCCTTTTCTCTCTTCTATCCTCTTGGAGAAGATACGGAAGCTTGAAAGCCTGAACATCCAGAACTGAGAATAGCTTTCTCATTCTCGAACCAATCGCACCTTTCACACCCCCCCACCCCAAAGGTGCTGCCACATATTCTCACTCTTAACTCTAGCTGATTTAGTTATTCCATTATTGCACCTTTAATTTTGCATTATTTCAGATTGCACTAGAATTAGATTGCACCATTCTGCTGTCTTGCATGTGCTGTTGTATTTTTAGATGTATCTATCATTATTACCCCGTGTACTATTTGCTCAATGAGGTTTATGCAAACAAGGAATTTCATTGCACCCTGGTGTTTATGACATTAAACTAAATTAAATAATTAGCTGAAATAGATTTATTCATTGCTTTGTGGGCAGGGTATCCATAGATAATTATTGGGTAGATAAATATTTTAACTGTGTTAGAGCATTTTGGCTAAAAGTAAATCTTGTTCTTGAGCACAAGCTTTCAATGTCATCGCCTGGATGTTGTATGCAGCCTTTGCTATATTGCTCACGTTTTTTTTCTTGAGATCAGGCGGAGTCTGTCTTAGCACAAAATAGTTCTGCCATGCTTATGGTGGTGCCCTTTGTAAAGATCAATTTCATTATCTACCAGTTCTTTCATGGGCAGATGCACCTGCAATTGACAGTGAACAAGGTTAAATAGATCAACACGTGTGTTTGTTTGCTCGTTGCCTACTGCAGTCACAATCTGGCAGATATATCCATCAGCATTCAGCCAGCTTGTTCACTGGCCATTGACATTATCCAATGCAGAATCTGTTATGTACCCTGCTACTTTCAATGTTTTTCTAAGTGGTGTTGAACATGAAGAAGGATTCATCAGCATGAGGGTGGACACAGATGTGATGCTGTAAAGCATCAAGGTATGGAGTCAAATGTTGACATTTCGCAGGTCCACTTCATACCCGTATCCCTGTCAATGGGACCAGATGTATCTAGGCATTGGTGGAGTCAGGCCTGTTGTCTGTAAGATATGATATTCTCAGGATAATTATATCAGGATGTTGCTTGACTAATCTCTGGAATACCAGTTGCTAAATGTTTATGAAGAGGATTTTGCAAGTTCAACTGGGCTGAACTAGCCTAAGTCAATGCAGGATGTTTTCTTGGTTTTATTCTTATTTTCATTTTAACATTATTATTCTTCATCAATGGGTCAGTAGTGGAAAGAGTCAACAATTTCAAGTCCCTGGACACGCATATCTTGGTAGATTTGTCGTGGACCCAGCACATTGATGCAATCATAAAGAAAGCCCATTAATGCCTCTTCTCCTTAGTTGATTGAGGAGGTTCCGTATGTCGACGAATACTGTCTTGAAATTCTACAGGTGTTTAATAGAGAGCATATTGACTGGTTGCATAATGGCCAGGTTTGGCAACTCAAATGTCCAGGAATGAAGGAGATTACAAATAGTGGTGAACACTGACCAGTCTATTACGAATACTGACATCCCCACTATCGAAGGAATCTATAGGAGGCACTGTCTCAAAAAGGCAGCCAACATCATCAAGGACCCACACCAACCTGGCCATGCTCTCATTTCATTCCTGCCATCGGGAAGAAGATATAGGGGTCTGAAAACTGTACATCTATGTTCAGGAACAGCTTCTTCCCAACGACATTGGGCTATTAAACACAACATTCTCTAACTAAACTATGACCTGCCTGAGTTGCATGAGGAACTTCGGGTTTTGTTATGTTTTTTGTATTATATTGAATTTTTAAAGTTTATTGAACTTATTTTATGTTTGTTTATTATATCTATTGAGCATTGTGTTTACAAACCTGTTGTGCTACGATAAGTAAGAATGCGATTGTTCCGTTTCAGTACATATGACGATAAAACACTCTTGACTCTATACATCTGAGTGGTTTGCGAGGCCATTTCAATGGGATATTAAAAGTTGACTGCATTGCTGTGTGTCTAGAGTCACACACTGGCCAGAATAAGTAAAGGCAGCAGATTTATTTCCAGATGGGTTTTATCATAATCCAGTAGTTTCATGACCACCATTAGTAAGACTTGTTTTTTGTTTTGTTTTTAAATTCCAGGTTATTTTTAACTGAATTTAAGTTCCACAGATGCCATGTGGGATTTGAGCTCATTTCTCTGGATTGTTAGTGTAGCCCTCTGGATATTAATCCAGTAATTTAACCACTGAACAAACACTGTTCCTTTTTAAAAATGTTTGTGGTCCATTGTGACGAAGGAAGATCCATGTATATTGCAGCTAGTCATAGCAGTAGGAAACATCTTAAAAGGTTACACATGAACTGATTTCAGATTCTCTGATGTTTGTTTCCCATAAAAAACAGAAAATTATGCAAACTATAGGAGCACCTAATCAAAAATGAAATGTTTCCTTGGCTCCTTCATATTTCACACATGTCATGGTGTTGGTTATTTTTAGCAGATAGCTGGTCAGAATTTGATCAGTTTATTCACATTTTTCATATATATATATATATATCTTTGCTTCTATAAGCTGTATGAAGGCACTTGGTTATCTGGTTTTTTTTGCAGTGCAAATTAATGTCAGGATTTTGTATCAACATAACAAACGTCGATAGACTTGTATCTCTTAGAAAAAGCTCAGCCAGGAAGGCCTAGAACTAGATATTTGTTTTCCCATGTTTAGTGTTTCTTCCAAGTTAGGGCAAAGTGTTGTACTACCAAAAGAACCATTTAAAGCCAAAACTTGATTTGCATCAGACATGTTAATGAGCAATTTCTCCTGAAGGAGTAATTATGCCCTTTAACGATGGCAGCAGACACATTAATATTGTGATTCATTTACTGAATCACTCTGATTTTTTTCATTTGGTAATAGTCTGCAAGCCAATTTAGTTTGGTGTTATTTCTTGTTTCATTTAATGAACATCTTATTAATTGGTAATTTCACTGTTAAATGGAAGGATACAAAAGAACGGTGATATACAGCAAGCATTTTGTATTCTAAACCAGTCCCTCGTTTGTCATTTCTCACTATGTGGAGTGCAAAATGGACTTTAAAAAGATTCTTCAAAAGAGAAAAGGCATAATACCAGTTTTTTAAAAATCCCCTTCTCTATACATTGCCGTTTGACAATTGATCAGAACACTCTCACACTTGATTTTACAATGGTGTAATTAATTGCATTGAAATGAGTTGGACCTCAGTTAGTTTCCTCAATGGACCTTTTAAGTTTATTCAATATCAGTTATAATGTAAAAGTTAAACAATGCCACTTTAAAAGAGGAAATTGTCTTTTTTTAAAAGATCTTTCTGACTTTAGGATTATCATCAGCTTGGAATTTAAAAATGACCATTGAACCTTCGGCTTTATTCAGTGAATCAGATAATGTTGCTTGATAAAATTGTGGAAAAATAAACTATTCAAATAATTATGTCTTTAATGGATCACCTTGATAAAAATGGTTAAAAGATAGGGGGCAACTATTTTAGACACTTGCAAAGTGATGCATACAGATGAGAAAGTTAACTTTCTGCAATGAACACCAAATGCAATACAATCAAGGGGATTTCAGAACATACCATTTGGTTGTCGACAACCCAGGCAGAATATAAGGTGGTGTTCATCTAGTTCGCATTGGGCCTCATCTTGGCAGTGTAAAAGGCCGCTGTGGAAAGGTGGGTGTGGGAATGGAAAAAACAAGTTGAAATGGCATACAACTGTGAGCACATGATGGCCATTGTGGGCAGAGCACAGATGCACTGCAACTGGATCCTTGCCTGCGTTTGCTCCTGCCAGTGTTGAGGAGGCCACATTGGGAGCACCAAATGCAGTCGACAAAGTGGATGAGGTGCACATGAATATTTTCCCTCACCAGAAAGGGCTGTTTAGTCCCCAGGCTGATGGTGTGGGAGCAGGCATAGGAACAGCGTTGCCACTGCTATTATTGCAAGGGAATGTGCCAGGGGTCATGGAGCAGTGATAAGGAAAGGATGAGTGGACCCAGGAGTCAAAGAGCAAGTGTTCCCTGTTGAAAGCAAAGATGTGGCGAGTGAAGGGATATTTTTATAGGTGGTGAAAGGTCAGGACTAGGAGAACACCATCTCTGTTTTGCAGGAAGGTGGGGGATGTGTGGGTAAGAAAGGGGGATAGGGAGTCAGGAAATTGAGTTAACCAAGTGGATCCATATATCCTTTGGAATGCAAACCATGTTTTTCTTCAAGTTTAGAGTAATTCTCCTTCGCCTCATCTGAAGCACCAGGGTTGGGGCGTATGCATAGATTATTGTTGTGCTTTGGTTCTGTGGTAGATTAAGCAGAAGGGTCATAAGAAGTTTAATACTTCCATTCGGAGAGTTGTTGAGATGCTGGTAGCTTCACCATTAATGATGAAGCTTCCTTTTTAAAGACCCTGTTCTGGTTTTTCGCAACAGATGAAGGTTCTTTAAAGTCACCATCTCCTGCCCATTGTGCTTCATTTGCCATGCAGCAATGTGAAAAGTAGCAAAGCACCCGAGTTTCCATGCTATGAAAGCAGAGCGTTATTGGGATGGAGGTGTTTTCTAATTCCTTGCTAATCAGCAGTTACTGATCTAACAATCTTAACAAATGGGAGTTTTCCATATTTTAAGGAAGTAGTGTCAAATGAATGAAGTTTTTCCAGTGTATTTGTTGAGAATGCTGTCAGGCAATGTTTGAGGCGGGCAGTGTGCGCGCAATTGGGCTCACTGCAACAGAGTAATGCAACAAATATATTTCATTTATTTTAAAAACAGTCTATCAAAGAAAAAGGGAAACATAAAATTTGACAGAGACCACGAATAAGAAATAACAGCAAAGTAATTTTTCCAAAAAACTCTGAGTTGAAGATAATTACAAACGATGTATGTTCATTGAGTCATTCCGTTTAATCACGTATAACAATCTGATCACCAGGCTTGAAAGACAAGATATTGCACAATTCGGTGACGCAATCACCAACATTTGAGATGGAAATGCACTCTCAAGTACACCTGGTACTGTAGCAAGGGATGTGGGCTTTGCAGGCTGAGCCAGCATGTAACTGCCTATCCGTAATTGCTCTAGGCATGGTGATCGTGAGCTTCCTTCTTCAATCACTGCGATCATTGAGATATGGATGTACCCTCAAAGCTATTGAAAGTTCCAGTATTTTGACTCCATGAAGGAATGACGATATATTTCTAAATCAGGATGCTGATCAAGGTTATGGTTTGGAAGGTGCTGTGTGAGGATTGGTGGTGAGTTGCAGCAGTGTATTCTGTAGATAGTACAAACTGCTGATACTGTGTGTCAATGGTGGAGTGAATGTTTATTTGTAAATGATGTGTCTATCAAGTGGTCTGCGTAGTGTTGAGCTCTATTGAAGCTGCATTGATTTAGGCAAGTGGAGAGTATTCCATCACACTTTTGATGTCAGCCTTGTAAATGGAGGACAGGATTTGGGGAGTTAGGAGGTGAGTTACTCGCCACAAGATTCATGATGTTTGACCTGTGTTTGTCTATGGTATCTAGCAAATCTTGATCAGATTCTGGTCAATGGTAACTCATGAGCAAAAGCGCCCAACCACAAGACTCCCGGATGGACACTTTGGAAAAGAAACTCTGATTTTCTTGCTCTACTCACAACATCCATTCTGATATTCAAGCTTCATTTTTTTGGATGTCAAGAATGTTCAAAATAGTTAGCCTCCATAATGTGGAAAATATTAACTCAGAATTTATTTCCAGTGCGTGTACTGTTAACTGTTATGTGTTCATTTGTAACCATAGATGAATAAGGGGGAAATGTAAAGACTGCTTCATTACTGATGGTCCAGGATAGTTTTACTTCGAGTTTATTATCAAAATAAAATAATAATGTAAAAAAAACAAGTTTGTTTCTCTGCCCTGCTGTGCATTTGAGAATTATTCTTAGTTTGTTTTGCAAATTGACTGAGTGATACGTGGAGATGAAAACGGAATCAAAATTGATGTTACATGTCATCTGTTATTTTTTAATATAAATCTGATAAAATGATGAAATGATACAAATTGATGTAAAAATCAATTCATGTTTTCTAGAGATGTTGCGTGGCTCGCTGAGTTACTCCAGCACTGTGTCTTTTTTTGGAAACCAGCATCTGCAGTTCCTTGTGTCTCTGCCATCTTTCCCCTTGCCTGTGGATTTTGTACATACAATAAATGGGGAAACCCTCAGGTTGGACAGCAGGGTCAATTGACTCAGGGGTGACCCATGTTTTAATGAAACAAAGAACATAGCAGTCTCCACATGAAACTAGTCTTGCTGTAAATTCTTCGTTTGTTCTTGCTGATTGAACGGTAGTTGGAAGTTCCCTGTTTTGTTAGTATTTGCAGCTCTGCTTGTAATGCAGGATCAAATAGATTGGTAGTTCTGAGAGTCCCTTTGAAATAGCTAAAATTGACAAACGACTTTTAGTGCTGGAGCTAATGAGTTTCCCAATGCTGAAACAGATAGCTAATAAGGAAAACTGTGGACTTTTTGCGTTTGAGGCAACAGAAATTATGTAACTCCCTCCAGGCGCTGTAGCCAGTGCAATGTGCTGTTGTCGAGGGCCATGAGGTCTACCCCTCCACCAGGGGGACGGAGGTAGCCCACGACAAGTTCCATATCCGCCGAGAGCACATCCTCAACATTTGACCAACTCTTGTCATCTGCGTATCCATATTGGCACGAGGTCGTGCGTGGCAGATCGCTGATATAGAGATTGAAGAGCATGGGGGCCAGTACCGAGCCTTGGGGGACTCCGTTTCTTAGGCATCGCAGTCGGCTAGATTGTCCGTCGCTGGTCTTGAGTACAAAACTGCGGTTGGCAAGGATGTTGGCAAGGAACCGCACTCAATGACGGTCAGGGATGGCACAGGAGAGTAGCAATACTGTACGGTATTGATGGTAAGGAAAACTGTGCAACATTTTTAAAAAAATGGAACTGGTAAATGGATTGTACAGGTTTAAAGGAATATAGGCCAAATGCAGCCAGGTGGCTGCCAGGTCAGCATGGGCAAATTGGGCCTGTTTCCATACTGTGTGACTGTGACTTTCTGACAATGATTCTATAATCATACAAGGCTGTTTTAACTTTATTTATAGGAGCTTCTTGTACAGTATTGCTACTCTCCTGTGCCATCTTATGAAAGCAGAAAAGAGTAAGTTTATTGGACCAGGAATGGATGGGTTGCCTTATGAGACATGGTTGGAGAGGTTTTAAGTTGGTTGGTTTTCAAGGCAGAGTTAGACAAGGGAGTGAATGGTTTTTGGGGGTAGGGGGTAGGGGGTATGTGCTGTTGAGTGCACAGTCAATTGAACCATGATCGATTGAAAAGTGGAGCAGACTGGTTGGATTGAGTACCTTCTGCTCCCAGTTTGTATGTACTTCAAAATTTCTGCCTATTTGCCTTAAATTCTGCGTTTTCATTTTTGACTAATACTTTCCTGTTTGCAACTATTTAGAATAACATCTGCATATCCACCCAGTTATTATCCGTTCAAACCCTGATGCTGCAGTAAATGAATTAAAGAGGCATGACTTTTATAAATTTCTATCCTCTTCAATATAATCCCCTCCTCAACATTTAAGCTTACTCTTCCAACTCCACCAATATCTGTTCCCATGCAACTTGGGAAATACAACATGTGTTCTTTTACCTCTTCCTTTCTTATCATCCAGGGACTCAGAAACAGTGAACAGGCATGTGAATTTTCCGCGTTTCCATAGATTTCGGTGTTTTTAAAATCAATTTTCCGAGTTTTTGCATGATTTCCGCGTTTTTCACTTTGCCAAATAAATGGAGAAATCGGATTGAAAAAAATAAAGGAAAAAAAATAAAATGAAGGATGTGTAGACTTGTCATGAACAATAGGATTCTGCTAGAGATCGCTAGGGTTTCTGCGCGAAATTCCCCACGCCCTGGAAGTCTCCCCGAAAATGTGGCACCTAGGCTGGGCAAGGCAGTCAATCTCGACCTCATGGTGACTTCCACGGCCGATTGGTGGGTTGAATTTGCAATCTGTGGCCGGGGCTCTGGAACTCCAGCCCAGCAGGAGCCAGCACATCTATCCCTATAGCCGACTTCCTTGGCCGGTTGGATAAACCAGCAAAGCTCTGGAACCAAGAGTCCCAGAAAATCTGTGGTGGAACTGTAATGAGTAAATATTAAATTTAAGTGCAAGATTATATAACTAAATTACTTAAAATAATAAAAATGTTATTAGTATACAATGACATATTCACGTTATTTTGTCAGGTCCGTTTTTACTTTGAAATGCACCAAAAGAGGTTTGAAACTGGTAATTTTGTGAATAAATTTTCAAAAATGTTCAATTTATTGACCCCTGCTGTACGCCTCACGCAAGCGCTCGGCTCTTTTCCTTTTTTTTTATACCTCACTCTCATGCCTGCAGTGAAACAATGATTCATTTGTACCTCTTCCAATTTAGTAAACTGCATTCAGTGCAATCTCCTCTGTGCTGGCGAAACCAAATACCGATTGAGTGACTGCACTGCCGAATACCTCCATTGTCTGCAAGGAGGACTGAGTTTCCTGTTGGCCTTTAGTTTAATTCCACATCTTTCACCTCGGGCCTCTCTGTTGTCTGCCTTTGCATTGTTATAGCAAAGCGTATGGAAGGTCAAAGATCAGTACGGCATCTTCTGCTTTGGCACTTTGAAGTCCTCAGGATTTAACGTTGAATTCAACAATTTCAGATTTAACTCATTTCTAGATTGTATCAAAAACTGGCCAGTCTAATTAAAGGCTATCAACCTAAACATTAACTCTGGTTCTCAACTCTTAGATGCTGTCTGACTGCCTGAGTATTTTCACTATTCTGTTTTTATTTCAGATTTCCAGCATTTGCTGGGCTTGATTCACTAGCTGCTTCTGCATCCCACTGTCAAATCTACTGCATCTCGTGTTCCTGATGTGGTCTCCTGTACATTGGTGTAACCAATAATAGACTGTTTCAGTCATCTGCCAAGGCCAACCTAGTTAAACTGATCTCATCTGCCTGTACCTCATCTATATCCCTCCATTCCTTGCACTTCCACATGCTTATCTAAACACCACTTAAGTCACTTAAACGCCGCTATTGTGCCTGCCACTACCGCCACCCTGCCAATGCGTTCCAGACTCCCACCACTCTTTACATCAGCTTCATTAAACTTTCCCCTTTCACCTTATAGCTATGCCCTCTAGTGTTAAGCATTTCCACCCTGGGAAAAGGGTTGTGACTGCCTATCCTACCCTAATATTTGCAGACATTTGCAACTGTAATAGTAGTCCAAGTTTAGAAATGTTCTTCGCTCCTGTGGATAAGTAAGAAAGAGGTTCTGCTGCTGATATGTTTCAATTCCTGCCACAACTTGGTGAGTTGTAAATGGGAACAGATTGAGTTCAAACCTTCAGCTCTTCTGCATGAAGGCCATTTGGCTGAGATATTGGATGGCTGCTGATGTGTTTGAAAATTTGATGTCTTCAGAATAGCAAGCAGTAAAATGAGAAGAAAGTGGTTTGCTGTGGAAAAAACAGGAAAACAAACAAGCAGAGGACGTGCAATACGGTACCAAACATGCCTCCCATTATAACAGTAGTAAAAGGCCAGGTAAATAAAATTTAGATTTAGATTTTAGAGATACAGCGTGGAAACAGGCCCTTCGGCCCATCGAGTCTGCACCGACTGCCGATCAGCCCATACGCTAGCACACCTACACACTCAGCACAATTTACTATTTTACAGAAGCCAATTGACCTACAAACTGCATGTCTTTGGAGTGTGGGAGGAAACCGGAACACCTGGTGAAAACCCACACAGTCACAGGAAGAATGTACAAACTCTGTACAGACAACACCCATAGTCAGGATCAAACCCGGGTCTGAGGCAGCAACATTGCCACTGTGTCACTGTGCCACCAAGAATTCTCAAGTCTCAGGTGATTCACTGCGCTCTGCATCACCAGGAACTTGTGGCTACAATGTGGGTGCTGTAGACTCTTCCACTAAAATGGTGGGAGGTTCCTAATGGGGTGTAATAAACAGGAACTGCAGATGCTGGTTTATACCAAAGATAGACACAAAATACTGGTGTAACTTTGTGGATGTAGCAGCGTCTCTGGAGAATTTCTCCATTTTCTCCAGAGATGCTGACTGACCCACTGAGTTCCACCAGTCTATCGCTCATGAGGTTGGTAATTCATCAGTTGATGCATTCCTTCTGTTGTTTACTCAAATACCCAAAAAGCTTAGCAAAAGAGGATTACTGAATGTAACATGTTGTCATAGTCCAACAGAACTTTCTAGGTAGTGTATCGGAGTCTGTTACCCGAGGCAAATCTGCATGCAGGGATTCATTAGGCTTAATTTTCAGGCTCAAAGCAGAGCCCAAAGAGACCTTTAAAGCGATTCCAGGTCATAAATGGGAGAAAAAGAAGTTGGACTGCAGAAGGGTCCCGACCCAAAATGTTACTTATTCATTTTCTGCAGAGATGCTGCCTGACCCAGTTACTCCAGCATTTTGTGCATTGGTATAAACCAGCATCTGCAGTTCCTTTTTATTACATTAGTACGTTGTCTAGGTTAGATTTCTTTGGTTTGATTGTGTGTATTCCCATTAATTTCTTTCTTCCACCTAAAACTGTTGGTTTTTGACAAATTGATTCCTTCTGAGCTTTGCATCCTTTCCCACTGATATACCCCTTTAACCTTAAGGATAGGATTTGATATTTGCCTTGAAATTGGCATGCTGATTTGAGGTTGGTTGATTACGTAAAGTGACTTTAAAATTAAAAGACCTTGATATTTAGTCAAGCTTAAAGTCCGAGGTGCAAATGTAAGACCCTTTGTTTCCAATTGGATGGAGAGAGCTACAGCCAGGACATGGATTTCTGTAACTGGGAAGATCATATTTGATAGTTAGCACATCTCGGTAATTACATACTGCAGACACTTTCTGGGATGAGATGTATTTGATCGGAATGTTTATTGTGGCTCTTGGGCTGGAGACGGTTTAAGATGTATTTGCACTGCAAGGATATTGCAGGCTGCAGTTTGTGCATTCTTGTCGCACACAAAGTTGTGCGTCTTGAGATTCTGTGATGTAGTGCTTTTGAAAAGAGGAGGGGGCAGTCGCTTTGTTTAGTTCTATGCCAGGAACTGTACTGCAGTATTTCTGATTGCAGAGAAATGAATGAGTTCACTTAAGCTGAGAAGATGTAGAATCTGTGTGAGATGGGAGTTATGTGAGATGAAAACTGATTTGTTCATTGCTGTGGAGTGGAGCATTGGTCCGTGTACCCTTTTCTGCAGCAAAGTTGTTTCTTATAAGAATTAAAAGGGACATCTGCATGTGCCCAAGATATTGACAAATCGGGTTGCAATTTCTGATGGATCGAATGCGTCTGAAAAGACGGTTGCTGTACATCTGTTCAAAATCGTGTACATCTGAGATTTCAGGTAAAGTGGAGCTAGGATTTGTGTTGGTTTTGCAGTATGACAGTTGGCATTTGTAATGTATAACGATGGGTGGTTAATACCTCAAATAAACAAAACTTAACCTAAAACTTTTGATGGGACAGAAACCATGCAAACTAAAATATAACTGATGCAGTTTGCAAAAATTGTATAACCTGAGAAGCAGCACAGCTTGAATGGCAATGTTGGAAATGGTTTGTTTTATCCAGTTCAGAGAACTGATTAATTCATGAAGCACCAATTTGTTATCTGTATGAGCTGTTCTAATAATTTTTTGGAGCTTGAATTCCAATTGCTTATGCTTAGATTTGTAATATTTGCTTGTATCATTTGTTCGATTAGTAAGAGGCTCTGGATATTATCTTTGTAGGTCAAATTCACCATTTGATTCCTTTGATAGATTTCATATTGATAATGACAGCATCTTTTGGACAATAACACAGACAGATTCAAAGTCACAACTTGCTGCTCACTGCTTTTCCTTTGAGATTTTTTTCCATCAAGGTTATCCCAGTCATGTCACTGGTTGCAATGATCTTTTGACAAATCCACAAACACATGATTGATCCTCCGATCCGTATGTACAAAATATCATCATTTCTAAAGATGCATTCCTGCAGCAAAAATACCATGGTTGATAGATTAAAATATATTGCCAAAGGAGAGATTTATTGACATGAAAAAAACATGAAATTCCTAAATTAATCTTTGGAAAATTATTTTGGGATTATTATTTATTAAAACTGAAATTCCAAGCCTCAAATATATATATTTATCAGGTTCAGAATGGCGCATTAAAACCAATGAGGTAACACGGTTCTGCTTTCATGATTTCCAGGTGCAGTCATGTTTGAAATTTTCTTCTATGTAAATGACAGCAGTATATTTTAAGAGGCAAGAGAGTTTGATAACATTTTTTAACTGGTTTGGAAGGAGTTGGAAAGACCAAGGCCTATCTGATTAATCTCATCAATCTGGAATACCACAATGTAAAATCATTTGTTTTATGTATTTTCTAGTTAATTGCAATATTTTGAAGATAGAGTCCCATTAATTCTGTTTTATGTTTCCCAATAATAATTTTTTGTTCAATTAATTTGAAATAATTTAAATTCCATTAAAAATAAACCTTGAGGTGATGTTGCTGTAAAACACCACACTCATAACATGCATGCTTATTTGGACAATGATACCATATTTCAAAACCTTCCTTTTCATTGGATTCCAGAATCCAGATTCCTGTTGGAAAGCTTCCAAGACAATGAAAGTAACTAACTTAATATTTGGAAAGAACACAATAAGTTCATAAGTGATAGGATAATTAGGCCATTTGGCCCATCAAGGCTACTTCGCCATTCAATCACGGCTGATCTATCTCTCCCTCCTAACCCCATTCTCCTGCCTTCTCCCCATAACCCCCGAAACCCATACTAAGAAATGTATTAGTTATTAATATTTGTTGTGGGTTTAATATGTGTCGTGGGTTTAATATTTGTTGTTTTCTGTCAGGTCTATTTAAATAATGGAGAAAGGATGCACTTAAGGGAGAAAGGGTACCTCATTTCATTGTGAGCATTGATGATGTGTTGGAATTTCACTTGAGCACATTATTTTTGTTCTTAATTCAAGTTTATTTTATAATCTGAAGATAAGGCCCTACACAGGAGAGCTTTTGATAAGGTCCCACAAAGAAGATTGGTGGGCAAAATTAGAGCACATGATATTGGGGGGTAGGGTATTGACATGATAGAGAATTGGTTGGCAGACAGGAAGCAAAAAGTAGGAATAAACAGGTCCTTTTCAAGCATGGCAGGCAGTGGCGAGTGGAGTGCCGCAAGGCTCAGTGCTGGGGCCGCAACTATTAATGATTTGGATGATGGAATTAGAAGTAGCACTAGCAAGTTTGCAGATGACACAAAGCTGGGTGGTAGTGTGAACTGTGAAGAGGATGTTAGGAGGTTGCAGGGTGACTTGGACAGGTTGAGTGAGTGGCTGATACATGGCAGATGCAGTATAATATAGATAAATGTGAGGTTATCCACTTTGGTGCAATGAGACCTGGGTGTCCTTGTACACCAGTCACTGAAGTCACTGAAAGTAAGTGTGCAGATACAGCAGGCAGTAAAGATAGCTAATGGCATGTTGGCCTTCATATCGAGAGGATTTGAGTATAGGAGTAAAGAGGTCCTTCTGCAGTTGTACAGGGTCCTGGTGAGACCACATCTGGAGTATTGTGTGCAGTTTTGATCTCCTAATTTGAGGAAGGACATCCTTGCTATTGAGGCAGTGTAGCGTAGATTCACGAGGTTAATCCCCGGGATGGCGGGACTATCATATGAGGAAAGACTGGGCTTGTATTCACCCCTTCCCTCCCCCCCACTCCCCTCCCGGTTACAATGGAAACCCTACGAGGACGGGCCCAACGGGCACACTTGTGCTAGTATATTACTAAAACTCTCAGCTTGTATGTATGTATGCTCCCGAAATACAGCCAAAACGGTACACGATAGCGCAACTATTTTAGGCCCACCTTACTCACCATTCGCCTGCGGTGTGCAGTATCAAGTTTTGTTATATTTTAAAAGTTATTCACTTTATAAGCTGTAATAAACTTTATACTGTGAATGAGACAAGTCATTTTGATCTAATACTTCCGTGTTCGACATCACAATGGGAACCCAACGGGTCATATATGAGATCGCCATTTTGAGATTGTCATTTTGATTTAATATGGCGTCACAACGGGAGAGGGTTGCTGTGCCCGGCGGCGGCGCACCTGCGCAGCAGCGCCGGGAGGACCGGCGCCCGTCCCGGCGTGTCCCCCGCCTGACTTCCCGTGGTGCAGTGTGGCGGAAGAGAGAAGGTCAAAGAAGATGGCCGCCGGCAGGACGAACTTGGCGCAACGCCTTGCGGCCACTCTCCTACTGCTGGCTACCGCGATGGCCGCCCGGGGCTGGGGTGAGTGCCTCCCTCTCCCCCCTCGCCTGCCCCTGGACCTGGGGGAGTTTCAAAGGCCCGGCAGCCGCGTCTGCGCAGTGAGCTCCCACTTGCCGGGCCAGGCAGCTCCGCCTGCACAGTTGGGGGAGGGTTGCTGGGCCTGGCGGCGGACGCCCAGAGAACTTTTAGTAACAACGGGACCCAATGGGTCCACAGGTCGTCTAGTAATCCATATAAATGATTTGTATGGTGGACATGGAGCCTATGTATGATTAATGAATGCTGTAAGAGCGGTGGCAATGTGGGCTGTGTGGATAAATGCAGAGAAGCTTCAGGCACAGTGAAGGACATTACAGATGGCATATAATGAGAAAAACGTAAACCCATTTACTTTGGTAGAGCAAATGGAAAGAGAGATATTTCGTAAATGGTAAGAGATTGAAAGGTGTAGGCATTTAAAGGGAGGAAGACTGTATATTTGCCTCTATTGCAAAAGGATTTGAGTACTGGACTAGAGATGAGTTAGTTGTTCTAGTTATATACAACTCAAATGAGAGTGCATCTGGAATGTTGTTAGATCTTCATCTGATCTTCAAACCTGATCAAGGATGTACTTTGATGGAGGGAGTTAAACAGCATTCGTCTAGTTAATTTCTGAATTGAACATGAATTTGTCATGAAAAGAGTGAGACGGAGTGAATACCTTCCAGATTTGAGAAGGATTTCGTTATAGAGTGTAATTTTTTGTAGGGGGCTCAATAGCATCGATGTGGAAATTATGTTTTGCCTGGCTGTAATATCCAGAAATAGGGGTCACTGTTTCTAAGTAAGGAGGTTAACCTTTCAGGATAGAGATGGGAAGGAGATTTGTCATCCAGGGTACTGACTCTTTTGGCTTACTTGATCAGGAGATTTAAGAGGAATATTATTTTAATATTAATGGGATGAATAGTTATAGGAGACTGTAGATGCTGAAATCCTGACCAAAAAGCAAACTGCTGGAGAAACTCAGAGTCTCAGCCAGCATCTATGAAAGGAAATCGAAAGACGATATTTCAGACCTGAAGAAGGGTCCTGATCCAAAACGTTTGTCTGCTATTTCCTTCTGCCATGATCTTACTGTATGATGAAGTATGCATGAGGGATAGAATGCCTAACTCCTGCTTCAATTTTTATTATGCTCATATATTTTGTATATCTTATCCTTCTCCCAGACAACTAAAACTAGACTTCTTCTTAATTCTCTTGGGAGTTACCAATGCATTGTTGAAGGTTTATATTCTGAAGCCGAAACAGTTTCAGATTTTTTTTCATCGAGTGGGAGAGGGGAAGTTGTTCCTCCAAGATAAATGCTGGAAATATGAAGTGTGTTTAGGCTATTTTTGAGTTAACAAGCATTTCATTCATTCTGTGTCTCTTTATTTGCAGACGTGAAAGGGCCTCCAACACACAGACTGTCATGTGGCCAGTCCCCGTATGCAGAAACAGCCTGGGATCAGAAATATTGTATGCTGACTGACAGCCAGATGATCCTTCTGAATAGGGAAGAAGAGGTAATGATCATAAACCCTGAATTACCAATAGACAAAATGAAAAACAGTTTGTGTATTGTACATGAATTGGGAGCCTTTATAGATTTAACATGTCCCATTTAAAGGCCAAATATCTCAGAACATGGCAAAAATTATTTCCTATTTAAGATTGTTTTGAAACATATTTGTATTATTTGAGTTCCTTTCACATATTATTCATCTGCAACACCCTTCCATAAACAAAACCATTTGTCAAAAACTCTTAGACGTTTTACAAAATCTAAGAGCAAATGCAAAGAGTAGGAATAAATGGGTCCTTTTCCGAATGGCAGGTAGTGGAGAGTGGAGTGCCGCAAGGCTCGGTGCGGGGGCCGCAACTATTTACAATCTATTCTAATGATTTGGATAATGGAATTAGAAGTAACACTAGCAAGTTTGCGGATGACACAAAGCTGGGTGGCAGTGTGAACTGAGAAGAGGATGTTAGGAGGTTGCAGGGTGACTTGATTGACGCATTGGTGATCATTTTCCAATGTTCTATAGATTCAGGATCAGTTCCTGTGGATTGGAGGGTAGCTAATGTTGTCCCACTTTTTAAGAAAGGAGGGAGCGAGAAAGCGGGAAATTATAGACCAGTTAGTCGGACATCAGTGGAGGGGGAAGATGCTGGAGTCAATTATAAAAGACGAAATTGCGGAGCATTTGGAGAGTAGTAACAGGATTGTTCCGAGTCAGCATGGATTTACGAAGGGGAAATCATGCTTGACTCATCTTCTGCAATTCTTTGAGAATGTAACTAGGAAAATTGACAGGGGAGAGCCGGTGGATGTGGTGTACCTTGACTTTCAGAAAGCCTTTGACAAGGTTCCACATAGGTGATTAGTGGGCAAAATTAGAGCACATGGTATTGGAGGTAGGGTACTGACATGGATAGAAAATTGGTTGACAGACAGAAAGCAAAGAGTGGGGATAAATGGGTCCCTTTCAGAATGGCAGGCAGTAACTAGTGGGATACCGCAAGGCTCGGTGCTGGGACTGCAGCTATTTACAATATACATTAATGACTTGGATGAAGGGATTAAAAGTACCATTAGCAAATTTGCAGATGATACAAAGCTGGGTGGTAGTGTGAACTGTGAGGAAGATGCTATGAGGTTGCAGGGTGACTTGGACAGGTTGTGTGAGTGGGCGGATGCATGGCAGATGCAGTTTAATGTGGATAAGTGTGAGGTTATCCACTTTGGTGGTAAGCATAGGAAGGCAGAGTATTATCTGAATGGTGTCAAGTTAGGAAAAGGGGACGCACAACGAGATCTGGGTGTCCTAGTGCATCAGTCACTGAAAGGAAGCATGCAGGTACAGCAGGCAGTGAAGAAAGCCAATGTAATGTTGGCCTTCATAACAAGAGGAGTTGTGTATAGGAGCAAAGAGGTCCTTCTGCAGTTGTACAGGGCCCTAATGAGACCGCACCTGGAGTACTGTGTGCAGTTTTGGTCTCCAAATTTGAGGAAGGATATTCTTGCTATTGAGGGCGTGCAGCGTAGGTTTACTAGGTTAATTCCCGGAATGGCGGGACTGTCATATGTTGAAAGACTGGAGCAACTAGGCTTGTATACACTGGAATTTAGAAGGACGAGAGGAGATCTTTTCTAAACATATAAGATTATTAAGGGGTTGGACACGTTAGAGGCAGGAAACATGTTCCCAATGTTGGGGGAGTCCAGAACAAGGGGCCACAGTTTAAGAATAAGGGGTAGGCCATTTAGAACTGAGATGAGGAAAAACCTTTTCATTCAGAGAGTTGTGTATCTGTGGAATTCTCTGCCTCAGAAGGCAGTGGAGGCCAATTCTCTGAATGCATTCAAGAGAGAGCTAGATAGAGCTCTTAAGGATAGCGGAGTCAGGGGGTATGGGGAGAAGGCAGGAACGGGGTACTGATTGAGAATGATCAGCCATCACATTGAATGGCGGTGCTGGCTCGAAAGGCCGAATGGCCTCCTCCTGCACCTATTGTCTATTGTCTAAGTCACATACTCTGCATCAGATGAACTCTTTTAAGAGTCTATCAGTGTATCAATGGTTCAATGGTTTTATTATCACATGTACCAAGGTATAGTGAAATTCTTTTTTTGCATACAGTTTAGTAAGATTATTGCCACACATAAATACAATCCTCAATTAAGTACAGAATGCAAATTAGCAGCCCACTGACTCCGTATGCTTTTGCGCCATTTTCAAAGTCCAAGCTGCAGCTGGCCATAAAGGCGTGCTGCAGCTGTTGTGAACATTCGAATCGTCCAGTGAACCATCGTTCCCTCTCCTTCTCTTTCCAACTTCAGCCTTTGCGTCCCAGGGGCACCTACTGCAGCTGACCTTATGTGCGCGGAAGATAAGACACCCAGTTCTTCTTGTGTAGGGAAGAACTGCAGATGCTGGTTTAAATCGAAGGTAGCCACAAAATGCTAGAGTAACTCAGCGGGAAAGGCAGCATCTCTGGAGAGAAGGATTGGGTGACGTTTCAGGTCGAGACCCTTCTTCAGATTGATGTCAGGGGAGTGGGCGAGGCAGAGATAGAATGTCGTCGGAGGCAATAAAACTGGTGGGGGAACTGGGAAGGGGAGGGGATGGAGAGAGAGGGAAAGGAAGGGCTATTTGAAGTTAGAGAAGTCAATGTTCACACTGCTGGGGTGTAAGCTACCCGAGCAAAATATGAGGTGCTGTTCCTCCAATTTGCGCTGGGCCTCACTCTGACAATGGAGGAGGCCCAGGACAGAAAGGTCAGATTGGGAATGGGAGGGGGAGTTAAAGTGTTGAGCAACCGGGAGATTAGGTAGGTTAAGGCGCCCACTCCCCTGACATCAGTCTAAAGAAGGGTCTCGACTCGAAACGTCACCCATTCCTTCTCTCCAGAGATGCTGGCTTTCCCGCTGAGTTACTCTAGCATTTTGTGTCAACCCGGTTCATCTTATTGGCCCTTTATTCTAGCGTTCGCCACCGTCGTTGACTCCCTCCACCCTCCTCTGCTTTTCCCTCAACTCGGGGATGAGGAGGAGCTGGGCTCAGTGACCACCCACTCCAGACGGGGTTCCATGGCGAGCGAGCCTGATCTGATGCCGGGGCAAGGCATTGCCGTATAGCCCGTTGGGAGCTTCTCCCTGTATCATGAATACACATTAATTCAATGACAAAAGTTACCCATATTCATTGTTCTGTTGTTTGGCAAACCTTCTCTCACTCAGGGCATTGTGGAACAGGGATAATCCTGTTAATACTGCAGAAGGTGATTCTGATTTCTGAAATCACTCAATTGACTTCTGGTCCCTGGCACTTGTGTAATCTACTGTTGCTCATCATCCCAACTTGCTTGTACCATCAATGTGAACCAGTTGACAAAATTTTGCACTACCTTTATGTCTCTGCAGGGTTGCTCCCTTTCTACTCTTGATTGTTAAGTCTGAAGCATGTTTTACCTCATTCTTCAGTGCCCATTCCATATACTGTGCTATCTTGCATAATCCCTTAAATGCCAGATAGAGCATGCCAGACCCCTTTACTTGGATTCTTACATTTCCCAGCCCATGTACATATGGTTTGATTGTAATCACGCATGGATGATTTACCTAGACGCCATGCGGAACAAAGTCTTTCACTGTATCTCATACATGTGACAAAAATAAACCAATACCAATATTACATACAAAAGATCCAAGTCAAGTCAAGTAACAAGTCAACTCGAGTTTACTATCATCTACACAACTATGGTGAGATACAGGCACAACAAAAATCTTACTGGCAGCAGCATCACAGGACATACTTAGACAATGCACAAAATCATTAATGCTAGACCTTGCAAAAGTAAAACAAGACATTTCTGCAAAAATACACAATTGGAAAAGCAAGTCTATTATAATCAAGAGGTAGTCTGTGGCAAATTAGGATCATGCAGGTTGGTTTGAGAATCTGATAGTTGTCGGAAAGTAGCTTCTCCTGAACCTGGTGGTGTAGAACATCAGGCTTTTGCACCTCCTGCTCAATGGTAGCAGCAAGAAGATGGCAAGGCACAAATGGTGGGGATCATTAATGATAGATGACGCCGCCTTAAGGCAGTATCTTGATGCTTTTGATGGAGGGGAGTGCAGTGCAATCTCTCTGCAACCTCCTTCGTTCACGTGTGTTGCAATTGCCATGGGAGGTCAAGATGCAACCAGTCAGAATACCTTTTTACAGAACCTTTGTAGAGGTTTGTTCATGTAATCCATGACGTGCCAAATATCTTTAAAGTTCTTGGAAAGGGAGGCGTGGCTGCGCCATCTAAACTGAGCATCGTCGTATCATCTTCATAATGATATGTATGTGTTGAGCCCAAAGCACCCAATCGAAGAAAGTCTGAAAGTTTGTCTTTTGACCATTATCTTTAACCTGACAAAATATTTGCCAATTGTCACATCTGACCCTTGGATGCTTGAACCAAATATGAAGGTGCTGGATTAAGATATTTTTAATCGTATCCTTATGGGATCTGGGCCATGTTTGGTGAAGCTGCTAAACTCCGGAGCAAGGTAGTATCACAATGTTTAAGAAGCATTTAGACAGTTACATGGATAAGACAGGTTTAGAGGGATGTGGGCCAAATTCAGGCAGGTGGGACTTGTATAGATTGGACATGTTGGGCGGTGTGGGCAAGTTGGGCTGAAGGGCCTGTTTCCAAGCTGCATGACTATAATTGGTATTGTTCAGACCTAATACTTGTATTATCACTATCACCTTCACATGTATGTTTGCAAAGTAACATTCGGTATTATCCCCAGGACCCCATCAAGACATTTTCTGCATGAACATCTCCACCACTCTATATACAGAGAGCAAATAGTTCTGACCACTGATATTTTCCAAGCTCATTAATGCAAATGCCATGTTCACTGCCATCAATCAGTACCGCTCTTTCTTGAGAAATCATTTTTTGTTGATCTCATGCTGGATTGCTGCTTTGCAGTTTTTGCAGCAGCAACAAGCCAGGATCATCACCAATATAATATGCATAGGCTATTCCAAAATCTTTATCAGTCAGGCAGATAAACAGGATAGAACTTCTAGATAAATGTATCTTGTTAAAGACAAGTAACACTTAACCATCAAATGGCTGATATCACAATACAGTAAAACCTTCACAATTATGGATCTCTCTATAATGGATTTGGGTTATGTTGGACCGAGGCGTCCATTTGTGGTGGCATTTGGTGGGTGGCGCACAGCGGAAAGGAGGTGATGAGGATAGAGCGAGCCGTTTGCAACGGCAGCCGTAGAGTGAGGTCCTGGGGTGTTGGTTGCAGACGCAGCGTATGTCACTGCACCTGTGCACCCTGGCCACGCGTACCTTGGTCGCATGGTAGGTTCCAGGCTCCCATTGGACAGACCCCCACTTCCACCGCTCAGGTTACCCAAAGACCTGATGCCAGGTTGCGTGCTTCCGGTTGCGGGAGTGGAGAGAGTAAGCAGCATGAGGATGGTGTGAGTACCGGGCTCCCTGGCCTGTGAATTCCTGCTATTCCTGCAGCTTCAACCAACCCCCCACCCCCACCCCCCCATCGCCATGTTTCTTCCCACCCGGAAATTAAACTAGTTAATATTTACCCCCCTCACACGGTTATAACGGACAATCGGCAATAACGGGCACCATCCCTCCCCCTGTGGTCCGTTATAGCAAAGGTTTTCTGTTTATCGAAATTCATACCACAGGATGCACACAATTCTTAGAATTCTTAGAATAACATGTACGGTACAAAGGTATGGATCACTCACCTTTGTGGAGTTTACCGCCGTTCAATATTGGAAAGGAAAATGTGTTGGTTGCACCTGCTGAGGCCATTTGTGTGGGAATGCAATCATAGCAAGTTCATGTAAATTGTAACACTTAAACATCATCATCATCATCATATATATACAGCCGGAAACAGGCCTTTTCGGCCCTCCAAGTCCGTGCCGCCCAGTGATCCCCGTACATTAACACTATCCTACACCCACTAGGGACAATTTTTACATTTACCCAGCCAATTAACCTACATACCTGTACGTCTTTGGAGTGTGGGAGGAAACCGAAGATCTCGGAGAAAACCCACGCAGGTCACGGGGAGAACGTACAAACTCCTTACAGTGCAGCACCCGTAGTCAGGATCGAACCTGAGTCTCCGGCGCTGCATTCGCTGTAAAGCAACAACTCTACCGCTGCGCTATGCAGCTTCAACTTCCATCTCACTTGTTTCAATGTGGAAAAGT
Organism: Rhinoraja longicauda; assembly: GCF_053455715.1. Classification (NCBI taxonomy): domain Eukaryota; kingdom Metazoa; phylum Chordata; class Chondrichthyes; order Rajiformes; family Arhynchobatidae; genus Rhinoraja; species Rhinoraja longicauda. The sequence goes on along the minus strand of NC_135963.1, from coordinate 38,539,527 downwards.
GTCTCAAGTTTCGATTAGTCCTGCAGCTGATGCATTTTGTTGTGGACTTGACCAGTGTCGTTTTTGTGCAGGTGAACGTCGACGTGCTACAGGACCAACAGGTGGGGTCCTCAAAAGGACGAATGCTGCGGCGCACAGTCAGCGTTCCGTCCGAGGGACAATTCCCAGATTATCAGCAGGACGGGAACGCTAAACTGGGTGAGTTTAATTAGACTGCAGCACCAGGTTATATTGGTTCGCCGATTCCCTCTGGTGTTCACATTCTTACTGTCATATTGTCTTTATTGCTGGCGCTCTCTCGTGGACAAAAATAAGAAATGTGGAGTCATTTGCAATGGGAAACTGTCTTTCCAGTGCTTCAGCTAATGCTGCCATCTCCTGGCGGCTCTGAATACTACTTGCCCAAGTTCATTACAGTTTTGGTCTCCCTGATGCTATTGTATCTTGCTTGGCAAAAAAAAAGATAAGTCCTATAATTTATACATTTTAGTCTAGCTGCACTGACATGTACCTTTTTTATGTGTGCATTATAGAAAGCTACTTGTGGCAGATATAAAATTTTCCAGTAAGCAGCCTGTATCAGCAGAGTCATTTTCCTGCACTATTTAAATATTTCCTTTTTGGGAAATATGACCTTTTTTGGGAAATTTGGCATTGGGAACACAAAATTAATTGGTTGGAATGAGCCTTCTTTGATCGAAACAAAAACCCATTTGAAGAAGTAAAATCTTGTTTATTTTTTGGCATGCATTATATCTGATTACTTGAAATTTCAAAGCAGGATGGAAAATTTTAACTGAGATTTGGAAAGCCTGGGGACAAAATTAAAACAAAGATGTCCTTTATTATGGGAAATTCCAGTGAATTTGAGAAGTAGCCTACTCTTAGGGCTGCCCGTGTCAGCGCTACTCTTAATGTTATTGAGCTTGTTTGAAAAAGATTAGATTTGCTGTTTTGACTCCGATTCCTTTTCCCGGGAAGAAAATAACCGCATTATTTTTATATGCCATCATTCCAGCAGCTTGGAGTGTCCAGTGTATTGTTGTGATCATTAACAGATCAGGTTTGTGCCACTGTAGAAAGCCACCCCTAGACTTAAGTTTAATTGTTTCTGCACTGTTAAGAAATTTCATCTGTTTTCCCTTGTATAGCCGACAGGTGAATTAATATGCATAAGAAGGAATTGCAGATGCTGGTTTAAACCGAAGATAGACACAAAAAGCTGGAGTAACTCAGCGGGGCAGGTAGCATCTCTGGAGAGAAGGAATGGGTGACGTTTCGGGTCGAGACCCTTCTTCAGACTGGTTATGGATAAGGGAAACGAGAGATATAGATGGTGATGTGGAGGGATAAAGAACAATGAATGAAAGATATGCAAAAACGTAATGATGATAAAGGAAACAGGCTATTGTTAGCTGTCTGTAGGGTGAAAATGAGAAGCTAGAGCGACTTCGGTGGGGGGGGGGGGGGGGGGAGGGATAGAGAGAGAGGGAATGCCGGGGCTACCTGAAGTGAGAGAAATCAATATTCATACCATTGGGCTGTAAGCTGCCCAAGCAAAATATGAAATGCTGTTCCTCCAATTTGCATTTAGCCTCACTCTGACAATGGAGGAGACCGAGGACCAAAACGTCTGTGGAGGAATGAGAAGGAGAATTAAAGTGTGCAGCAACCGGGAGATCAGGTTTCTGAAGAAGGGTCTTGACCCGAAGCGTCACCCATTTCTTCTCTCTAGAGGCAAATTAATATGGGTTATTTCTTGACTGGAATCATTCCTGATAGAACCTGAAACTTTTTTTGTCACCTTTACATAGGAAAAGAAAAATGGGCCCTAACGCCAATTCTTGCATCATCCCACTGACAGAGTTTCTCAGTCCAAAAATAACCAATTTATTCCTACTCTGTATTTTTCCTTTGTTAACCAATCCACAGTGTATACTTGAATTATCTTTAAAATGTCTACCGGTCTTGCTTACATATGTTTAGTGTGGCACCTTATCGAAGGGTTTCTAAATCCCCTTATCCAAATCATTGAAATAGATTGGCAGGGGCGCAGCACAAAGTCCCACTGATGCAGCCAAAATTGATCCTGCGGCCCCTGCCAATCTATATCAATGATTTGGATAAGAGAATTAAGTGTAACATATCCTCATTTGCTTATGATACAAAACAGTGTGATCTGTGAGAAGAATTGTTGGAGGGTTATTCACACATTAAATGAACGGCCAAGGGTAAGGCAGATGAAATACATTGGGAAAAAGGTCCACAGTCATAAGAAAATGAAAAATAGAGTTTTCCAAATACACCACCTTAATCGTTTTTTTCACTATCTGTTCTGCCGGTTAGAACCTCACAAAAATCCACTAACTTGTCAAATGTGATGTCCTTTTCATTGACTCTGCTCAATCCTCTTGTTATTTGCCACCTTCCAATTAGCCATCTCTTTGAAAAATTTTGAACATTTCGAACACTTAGTGACTTTCAGTCTCATTAATCTGCAATACTAGTTTTTCACTTATGTGAAGATTCTAAGCGTATTGTTGCCATGTTTGCCTTTGATTCCCAGCTGTAGGGGGAAGCCTATGGTGGGTGGATGCAAAGTTTGCAAAGGGATAATGGATTAGTTCAAGCAAATCAAAAAAAGTTGACACATACAGTATAATCTGGGGATCTATGAGGTTTTCAACTGTGGTCAGGAAAATAGAAAAGCAAAAGGTTGGTTAAATGGATAGAGAGATTGTGGTGGGCTGTTTTTGAAGAGGGATCTGGGATCTGGGAGCCCTTGTATATGAAACATTCAAAGTAAGCATGTTATTAAACGATTTACTTAGGAAAGCAAATGGGGCATTGGCCTTTATTGTGGAATATAAAAGTAGGGAAGTGCTTTTATAGTGCTACGTACAGTTCTGATCTCCATGTTATATTGCATTGAAGACAGTAAAACAATTGAGCATGTTGGGTCTATAACTAGAATTTAAATGAATGAAAGGTGAAACAAGGAAGATTATGAGGAGATATTGAGAGGAGTTTATTCTTGTGCGGAAATCCAAAACCAGGGAGTAGAGTTTGAGCTGAAGATTGTTCTGAGGCAAACTTTCTCACGAGGGTTCAGAATCTCTGCAATTGATTTTCCCACAGATCAGTGCAGTCTGAATCATTGTATGGATGTATTTATGGCTGATCTGGGCAGGTTTTGGACCAAAGGAGTTGAGGGTTTTCAGGAACTGGCAGACAGGTTAGGGTGTAACCAAGATTGGATCAGTCGTGGCTTTATTGACAGGTGAAGAATGCGCATGGGGACGATTTATTTTGTTTAAAAGTGACCAAGTTACTTGTTATCTGACAACAAACAATCTTCTGGAAGAACTTGGCAGGTCAAGCGCCATCTGTGTGTGATGAGGAATGGTTGACGGATGCAGGGTTTTGACCTGAAATGTTAGCCATTCCTTTCCACCCACAGATGCTGCTTAAGCAGATTGTTTGTTGCTCCACATTCCAGCATGTGCAGCCACTTGTGTCCCTAAATGTTGATTGAATTGCATAATGTAAGCATTACATTTTAGCTCTTTGTGAAAGTTATAAATATATCAGGTTTAATTTGATCAGTTATGAAATAAATAAGTTTATGTGAAGTGGGACAGAAACAGAAATGCTGGAAGAGCTCAGTCAGGCAAGCAGCATCTGTGGAAAATGGGAATCTTTCCACAGATGCTGTGTGATTAACTGAGTTCTTTCAGCATTTCTCTTGTCTGAGATTCCAGCATCTGCAATTTTATTTGTTTTCCAAATATGATATGGATCTGACTTAATCAGACATGTAGAGTCAAAGTCATAGGCCCTTCAATCCAACCCATCCATGCTGACTATGATGTCCCAGCTAAGCTCATCCTATTTGCCTATGTTTGGCCTGTATTTTCGACAAAAATAAACTAAATGGAGCCTGCATTTTTTCCAAAAGCATATATTTGAGATATTTCGGAGTTTGAAACTGTAGGTGTGCTTGGCATTTGTACAGAAAAGAGATAAATAATGTTTAAAACTGAAGAACCTAAAATTCCACTGCACAAATCTGGGAAATAAAAGGTGACATGCAGCTGAAAATAGGCTTGATTTAGAGAAGACCAACATTGTAGTTAGTTCTGCTATAACACATGATGAAGATGGGTAACTTCAGATAGTTCCTCTGTCCCTCTCTTTCCCCTCCCCCTTCCCAGTTCTCCCACTGTCTTCCTGTCTCCTACTACATCCTATCTTTGTCCCGCCCCCTCCGCTGACATCAGTCTGAAGAAGGGTCTGAACCCGAAACTTCACCCATTCCTTCTCTCCTGAGATGCTGCCTGACCCGCTGAGTTACTCCAGCATTTTGTGATGCACACACGCACACGGACACACATGCTAACGTACATGTACAGATATCAACACAAGATGAGAGCCTGGCCAGTTTGATGATACTAGCTGCTGCCTTGGGGCAGCATTTCCTGTAGATTCCCTTGATGGTGGAGAGGTCAATACCTGTGATGGACTGGGCAATGCCCACCACTTTCTGGTTTTCTTTGTTCTTGTGAGTTTAAGTTCCATAACCAGGCTGTTATGCAACTAGCCTGTCTGCTCTGTTAGCCACTTCCTATCCCTTACGTGGAAGAGTGCAGTACCCATGTTGGTTTGATTATTCAGAACCGAGAGTGGAAGCAGGGCACCCTCATCCCATTGCTTAATACTAACCACTTTCTTGATCTATCAATAGGTCATAAGAGTGACTCACGCTAAAATCAACGCAAGGAAAATCCATTAGCACTCTTCCGGCAATCTCATGATTTGAAAATCCGGATGTATACGGAACATTTAAAAATCTGGGTACACAAACACACCACTGTTTAAGACCATTTAATTACATTTTATTGGAGTAATTTCTTGCCCTCCGCACATCAATGCAGGTGTCTTTGGTTTTTTTGTTAATTGAACCCCGTTATTTGCAAACCCTTAATACCTTACTTTTATGTGAAAGAAAAAAATAGTATGTAGTCATTGAACTTAGAAGTAAGAGTTGAAAAGCAAGAAAGAGTTCCTCTACTTTGCTCAGGGTATAAAAAATCATTGCAAAGAATTCATTGTTTTTGTTTGGTATTCAGATGCAAATGGCAGAGGTAAAAGGAGCAACCAAACAGTCAGCATCTGAAATTGAATGGGGGTAGTCTGAATATAATAAACTATCTTCAAAGTCCAGGATAACTCAAAGCCAATAATAGCCAAGGGAAATGCTAATTTATTGGTTAAGTTGGTTGTGTTTTCTCTCTGGTTGGTTGAATTTGTTTTGATCATGGAACATGAGTTAACATTGACTGGATGCTGATGAGATAATACCAGTGGGTGGGCAATATTATAGATGGGGGGGGGGGGGGGGTTATCTTTTCAAGCCAATCGGTTATGCTGCTTCTAAAATACCCTCATGAACTGCATGGTTTGAATCTGAACCGGTCAGACAAGAAAGTCCAAATTTCCAGCTCTCAAATTTCCAGTTTCAGCGCCCGGTGCGGGGACTGTGCGGGTCGGTCGGGGACGAGCTGTCTGTCCGTGGGCGTGGGGAAGAGAGTGGAAGTTTTGTTGCCTCCATCACAGTGAGGGGGTGTTTGGAGTCACTGTGATGGACGTTTGTGTTGGGGTTATGTGTCTTGTGTTCTTTTTTTTTCTATGACTGCTATGTAGTTTCGTTCGGTACTTCGGTACCGAACGACAAATAAAGCTCTGTTATACCTGTTATACCTGTTATTTTAATTGATGTAAAAATTCTAGAGTTAGCAAAAAGGCAAATTATCTCAGGTGAGCAATTCTGGAACTGAACATTCTGATGATTGCTTTTTCTTTACAAATGTGTTCAGCTTATGTTGTACTGCCTGTGAACATTCACCGTTTTGTCTCTTCAGCTAAGACTGAAAATTGTTGGGGTATAATGTGTACATGAGATTGGTACCATTACAGTTATGTCAGAACCTTGAGTATTTAGCAATAACACTGTTGCACGCTTTTTTGGGCTCTTTTCCCAAAGCAAAAATAAGGTTTTGGGTCATTGTAAACTAGAACAGACTTCAGTTTAAAAGCAAAAGTTTTGGATCAGGTTGCTACTGAACAGATGGATGCTTTGCATGTGATCAGTGTTCCATTGTACATTGAAACTTTGTGATAAATAAGCTCTTTGCATTTGTGTCCCACAGTAGTGAAATAACTGAACAAGTGGGTGACTGGAATTATTCTATACAGGGCACTATTATTTATGAAATGACCGGAAAAGAATGGAGTGGGTTTTAATTGCATTCAACCAATTGTATGTATTCAGCATACCCTGCTGAGGCAGTCATTGGAGTAAAGAGCCCAATGATATTTCCTTGAAAAAATATGGAATTTATTCTTGGCAACCTGACTGGCCGCAGAAGGGTCATGGCTCCTGCTGGTGTCAGGAAAGCTGCACTGTCCTTTAGTTCTTGATTTATTTGACTGTGCAGCTTCTGAAGTCATCTTTAGTCAGCTGTAGTCGAATACAGAGTGTTTTATGCACTAACTGGACATTAACAGAGTGTAATGTGCCAAGAAGGTCCAAGGAAGATATGATTTATTTACCACGGTATTCGTGTGATTGGGAAAACATGGAACAGATAATCAGGATCATCAAATCTGGTGAGATGTTTGTGTGTGTACACAGTTGTTATGTAATGGCTTTAATTAATAACACTTATTCATTTCATTTTGAAATTAACACAATCCATTCCTTCCATGTTGTAGAAAAAGTTGCAATAGTCTGAAAACTGAGCATCTTTTCATGGGATGTATTGTTATCCTTTCCAACACATCTAAATCTTTGTAATTTTACAGTTGATTGGAAGGAAGGAAGGAAGGAAGGAAGGAAGGAGCATTCAATAAAGTTGTTTTGTAACTTTTGTTGAGCAGGAATTGTCAGCTTGTACCATGTTTTTCCTTTGAGGGTAAATATTAAATTAATATTTCCAAATTATTATTTCAACATTTTTCTTCGCCTTTTCAGGATATGCGGTCTAGTTCATACCCCCTGCTTTAAATAAAGATCCTCAACTCTACCCACCACCCCTCCACCTCACCCTTTCCCCTTTTCTATTGTCTAAAGTTTTCCCAAGTGCACAAAGGCCTGGAGTTAACAGGTTTATACTTGAACCTCTTTTGACTAAACTGGTTGCTACTCCTACATTCAAGGTGAATTTTAAGAAGTGTAGTCATTAATAACTTTATTTCCCTCAGTGAACATGGGTACATTTGAATTGGCCCATGTCAATTCATCGTTGAGTGGTACTAATCATCTATGTCTCTCTGGCTAATTTCTCTGCAACTTTCTCTATTGTGACATTGCCAGCATTCTCTGTTGTAAAGGCCAATGCAAAATATTTAATTTATGCTTTAATAATGCCCTTGACCTCCAAAGCAAATTTTTTTTGTTTCCACTCTTCCTCTTTATATATGTTTAGTATTAAATATTTTCTTATACACTCTTGTTGCCCCTTTATTCCTTTGCCAGGTCTGCTCTGCACATTTTATATTATGCTTGATTTGCTCTTACACACATAATAATAATAATAAATTTTATTTGTCATATGTAGGTTGGCACAGGGTTAACGGTACAATGAAATGTATTTGACTAAACAACGGGTCACCTCAGCAGCAATATTCCAAGGATAAATAAGATTTTTTTAAATGACATTGGACACTAAAAAGACAATATTAAAAATAGGTAAAAAGACAATATTAAAAATAATCAACATATATGATTTGAAATGTGTTTATGAGTTCAGAAGCCTGAGGGCCCGATGGTAGAAACTGTTCTTAAGCCTGGTGGTACGCGCAGCCATACTCCTATATTGTCTGCCTGACGGTAACCTGCCTGCGTGCTGGGTGGCTGTGGTCCTTGATGATGCTGCGTGCCGTCCGCAGGCACCGCTGGCAGAAATGCCAATGCCATAAATTTCCACTTTCCATGGTAATCAAGCATCAATTACATTCATCATCCAAGAAACAAGGAACTGCAGATGCTTGTTTGGGAAAAAGGGCACAAAGTGCTGGAGTAAATCAGCATGGAGAACATGGATAGGTCTTATTTTGGTTTGGGACCCAAGTCTGAAGACGGTCCCCGACCTGAAACATCACCTATTCATGTTCTCCAAAGATGCTGCCTGACTCGCTGAGTTACTCCAGCACTTTGTGACTTTCATCATCCTGTTGATTCAGTTCTCTTTCTCAGTGTGTGCCCGACCTTATTGCAGCCTTCATGCAAACCTGGACAAAAGAAGCTGAAATTGCTGAAATGAAAATGGTTGCCTTTGTTAGCAAGGCGCCATTTGACCAAAAAAATAACATTGAGTAGCAATAGAAAAACTGAAGTTGGTAATCAGAGATTGTGTGCAAGTGTGAATCATTGTGCTGATTACCAATGTGTATGTATTCAAAAGCATTAATTGGAAATTATTTATATCCTTTTTATATAACTGCCTTTCACACCATTGCATATGTTCACCATTTTTAGGATAGGATATGTTTAGAGGGATATGGGCCAAACACAGGCAGGTGAGAATAGTGTAGGCGGGGCATCTTGGTCAGCGTGGGCAAGTTGGGCCAAAGGGCCTGTTTCCACACTGTTTAAATCTATGACTATACTAATAAATCCCTAATGTGTTTTAATGGATTTATACCTGTTGTGTTGTGAAGTGCAAAGCAACTGAAAATGGCCAACAAAAAACTCATATTTATCTTTTGACTGTCGGAAATTGACCAGAATGTTTTACCCAATAAACTACAAAAAAAAATTTAAGATCCCTGCAGAAGCAATAATCAACAGTTTGTGGTGTTGGTTGAGGGACGGATGTTGAATAGGACATAAGTGGGGCTGCTATGGAAATTTGTCTTCTCTGAAAGTGATTCAGGGCTGAAAGCGTTACTGACACAAGTGGACAGTGCCAAGTTTTTATGCTTTAATTAGATTGTCATTGTATAATTTTGAACGGAAATCATTCTTTAAACTTTTGTTTGATGAAGACTTTTTGTTACACAATGAATTAACCTTTGTTGATTTCCATCACAAAGTATCAGTGAGAAAAGTATCAAGCTGTTGGCCAGGATTGAAAATGCTGATTTTGGTATTTCGGGACAAGGTCACTTCTGTTGGTGGAATATAAACCACATTGCTTGATTATTGCAATGTGATATCTCAGATCATTTGTTCAGGATTAAATGTTTTAAATTGGGAAACTTTTATCACTTTCCTCAGTTCAGATATTTTGATGGAGATTTTGGCACAGTGATGTAATGCATTTTGTAGATTGCATAAATGCTGCAGACACAGTGTGCTGCGGTAAAGGTGAACATTTAGATTGGTTATGTCGCAATCACACAAAGAAGAGCAGAAAATGCTGGCAATACTCAGCGGGTCATTCACCATCTGTGAGAAGCAGAGTCAACATCAGTTTCGTTAGAAGTGGATATTAGCTTTGAAATGTTAACTCTGTTTCTCGCTCCCTCAATGTTGCCTGATCTGAGTAGTATCAGCATTTTTTCATTTCAGATTTCTGGTATTTATATTTATATTGTAGTGAGTCCAAACGAGCGATATTATCCAAAGACTTTATTGTCGATAAAACCCGTGACAAACGCAACGTACTTACTCTTGGACTAACACTAACTTCGCTCGCTAATCTAATCTCTAACTCTAGTTTGGCGCCAGGCACTCAAATACCTCGCGCTCCCGCACCACGTGACCCGTAAACCAATCCGAGGGTTCTAGACTACCTGGCCAATCCGTATGTCCCTACAATATATGTTTTTTATGTTATACAAGTTCACAGCTCTCTGAAAGTAGCAACACAAGTAGATATAGTGGTAAAGAAGACGTAGTGTATACTTACCTTCATTGATTGGGGAGGTTAGTATAAGAGTCAGAAAGCCATAATGCACGTTTACAGAAGTTGATGATCAGCACCTCAGAGAGAGTCTATGTCTATGTTGCAGAAACAAAGAACTGCAGATGCTGGTTTATGCTCAAGGTAGACACAAAGTGCTGGAGTAACTCAGTGGGTCAGGCAACATCTCTGGAGAAAAAGGCTAGATGGTATTTTGGATCAGGACCCTTCTTCCCAGGTCCCAGACTGAAGAAGGGTCCCAACCCCATATATCACCTATCCTTTTCCTCCAGAGATGCTTCCTGATCTGCTGAGTTACTCCAGCACTTTGTGTCTATCGATGTCTATGTTGTGTTGAATTCTGTTGATTGTTTTTCCTCACTGGTACATTTACAAATGTGGAAATTGTACCCTTACATAGCTGAGTCTTTGTCACTAATTTATATCAAATAAAAGCAGTAGTCCCTGCACTGACCCATGGAATGAAGACTTTCAGGCATCCTCCAGTCTGGAAAACAACTGTTTCGTTCTGTATGACGCTATGAGGGATTGAATGAAAACGTGTACAAATGGGCCAAATGTAGATGGGCATCTACTTTGGCATGGACAGTTTTGATGAAAATCAGAAAAAAATTGCCACAGTGCTTTGTTGATCACTGTGACTGTTATACGAGAATTTTGCCCGAATAGTCTGTGGCCATAGCGTTATGTTTAAAGCCCATAGCGCTGTAGCCGACAGCTCTTTGTTTAAATCCCCATGCCCTAAGCTGACAGCGCTCTGTTTAAACCTTTGCCGCCAAACTGGCAGCGCTGTGTGTATTGCTTTACGCGCCAAGTCTGTAGCGCTGTGTGTTGCTTTACTCGCTAGTCTGTGGCTGATAGCGCTTTGTTCCAAAAGGGGGGGGGGGGCGGGGGCCCTCGCTCGGATGCAGTCCCCTGCCATTGGTTATAGTTTGAATTCGTGAGCAGCGCCAGACCTCCCAACCATTCTGAATTTGGCGGAAAGTTTCCGCTTTCTTATTTCATTTCCGCCATTCCGATTTCGCCTCACATTTTCCGCAAAACACACGCCTCGCTGCTCGCCCTGCCCCTCGCCCCGCGTCGCCGCTGCCCTCGCCTCGCCATTGGCCTCGCCTCGCCGCTGGCCTGACTTCGCCACACTGCTCGCCGCTGGCCTGACCTCGCCACACTGCTCGCCGCTGGCCTGACCTCGCCAGGCTGCTCGCCGCTGGCCTCGCCTTGCCGCTCGTCCGGCCTCGCTAGCCGCTGGCCCGGCCTCGCCTCGCTGCTGGCCTGGCCTCGCCGCTGCCCCGGCCTCGCCTCACCGCTGGCCCGGCCTCGCCGCTGCCCCAGCCTCGCTACCAGCCTGTCCTTACCGCTGGCCTGGCCTCGCCGCTGGCCCGGCCTCGTCTCGCCGCTGGCCTGGCCTCGCTGCGTAGCTTGAGGCCTGTTGATGTTGAGAGGGGGAGGGGGGGATGGGGGGGGAGTGGGGGTCAGGGGGGGTGGGGGCGGAGGAAGGGAAGGGGAGTGGGGTTGGGAGGGGAGTGGGGTTGGGGGAGGAGGGGGGTGGGGGTGGGGGAGGGGGGTGGGGGAGAGGGAGGAGTAGAGATGGGGGAAAGGAGGAGGGGAGTAGGGGGGAGGAGTGGAGGTAGAGTGGGAGTGGCAGGGAGGAGGGTGGGGGAGAAGGTAGTGGGGAGGGGTGGGGAGGGGGGTTGGGGGGGACATGGACCACTGTGATTTGTTTTTGACGACCACTGAAGCAAGTGTGTCTTCAATAAAATTAGGTATGTGCAGTTTTAAATGAAACTATTTCTTCATAACTTAGACATACATTTTATGACCATTGTTCTTTCATTCAATACCAAGAGAATTGGGATGTGTAAGGAAAAAGCAAAATAGAAAAAACAAAACAAAATAATTTTTTCTTTGTGTTGTAAAAAGTATTTCTGTTCAATAACCTTTCTATAAATAGCAGAATATACTCATGATAGGCCTGACAATGTACATGTAGTCGAAGAACTACAGACTTGGAAATAATAGTATTTTTTCACACGTGAATGTAGCGCAACGAGTTTGCGCATTTGGCGTGCATACATTTTTTTTGCTGAAAAGTTGCATTACGCGCCATATTATGAATTTTGTTGTAAAATTCTGATTTTTGGACATCAAAATTATGAATTTGTAAAATCAAATGTTGGTTGGTCTGCAGCACTATTGGCTAGGACTTACCGGTGGTTATTTCAACGGCTGATTTCTTACCGGTATAAAGGCAAGCGCCAGTAAGCCAGAAGTTGGTTCATGTACGAGAGGGATTCACCGACGGGCTGAGTCGCGATCAGCGCCGTGGAATGGAGGCAGAGAGAGAGGGAGGTATGCTGCTGTAAAACGGATGGCATGTCAGCAATGTAAGTCGCGCATCCCAAGACAAGTATTGTTATTGTTCTCTCTCTTGCCAATAAAACTGATTTGTAACTAAACAGACGAGTGAGCCCTTTTTCGCTTCTACTAGTCAGATCCTTGAACCTGTTCCCTTGGAACAGTGACTAAAATCTCCCTTCTATCGACACCTGCTTCTGTCAGGCATAAGTTCAGAGAACTTCCTGACAGCTGAGATGCTGTTAAGTGGGCAAATCACATCAAAGAGTTCCTATTCAGAAACCATGGTATAGTTTTTATTAAAGTCTGCCAGAGATCTAAACAAAAGAAGGATTGGAAAACATCACCTATCCCCGTTTATACTGATACTAGTATCAAATTACCTGTAACTAGGGTGATTGATGGTCGGCAAGGACTTGGTGGGCAAAAGGACCTATTTCCATGTTGTATCTCTAAACTAAATTAAACTTGCTAAATTTGAAGTTGCAGTAGATTTCTTCTTGTACTCATATTGTCTCCCTCGCTGACATCTATCCAGACACTAATTTAAATTGAAGTCAAATATCTTCAGAGCCACGTGAATGTACGGCATATCAGAGTTCAAATAAAGTTTATAACTGGGAGTGGCCGGGCAAACCTTGGGGCGATCTCGAAGTCAAGTAGAATTTATCAATACACAGCTGTTAGGAGCTGAATGGCAATAGCAAAAACCTAAAACATGCTCAAATGGAAGTACATAAAGCATAATAGCCACAAAATCACAGATCGTCTGCCCCTGTGCCTCATTGCCAATTCCAGCATGGGAAATCAACAAATTCTGAAGTAAAAGCACAAAATTCTGGATAACTGCAGGTCAGGCAGCATCTGTAGAATGAGAAACTGCTAACATTTCAGCTCAGGGACCCTTCATCAGAACTGAGAAAGAGAGTCATAAATCAGCTCAATTAACAGAGAAGCAATTAAGCTTCATTGTCTTTTTAATGTGTTGCTAATGTTGTAAAGTCAGTTGTAAATCTGAAGGATATGCCCAGAAGGCCTGATTTCGAGGGATATTTGTCGGATGTGGGCAAATTGTGATTAGTTTAGATGGGCATCTTGGTCGGCATGGAAGAGTTGGGCCAAAGGACCTTTTTTCCTCCGCTGTGAGACTCTGACTCACAGTAAATGCAGCAAGTCACCTTTTGTCTCTCTTGGTTTCAATGTTTAAGTCCAAAGTGTTTATAGAATTTGTTCATCAAGTCCAAGAGTTGGAGTGATTGGGCAGATGTTGCTAAATTGAAATTGTGTTTCAGTTCATACTATATACGAAATTAACTTGAAATTTTTAATTTCATCAACACCTCACTGTCACACAGCACAGAAATAGATCCTCCATCCCATCTAATGATGCTGATTCTTTATACGTCTCTTCACTCTGTTTACTTTCCCCATCAACATCTCTTCCTCTTCCATTCTCCACTTTATACCTGTTAATATTCCATTTAATTGCATCTCTGCTAGATGGCAAGTTCCACTTTTTCTTCAGTACTGTTTTTAATTGCACTGTCATTAAATTCCATTAAAGAAATTGTGCAGGAAGGAACTGCAGATGCTGGTTTAAACCGACGATAGACACAAAATGCTGGAGTAACTCAGCGGGTCAGGCAGCATCTCGGAGAGAGGGAATGGATGACATTTTGGGTCGAGACCCTTCTTCAGTCTGATGAAGGGTCTCGACCAACATCACCCATTCCTTCTCCAGAAATGCTGCCTGTCCCATGGAGTTACTCCAGCATTTTGTGTCTATCTTCCATTAAAAAATTGCCAGGTTAACATAAAAAATCATTTAGTTCACCAATATCCTACACAGGTGGGAATGTCATAATCACTTAGGCTGACCTATAAGCAGATATCCTTTTTAGTGCTACCCAAAGTGCACAGATTTGTTATAGTGCTCTTGGTGGTGCAGCCCAATCACAGACCCATCGAAGTAATATGCGGAAGCTTCCCACAACCACTGTGGATGTTGTGGGTATGGAGAGAGAGGACGACAGCAGCTTACATTGCATTCCACAGATGGTGTTCAGTGATACCAAAGGATTTATTCAGCCTGCCAGCACATGGAACAGCTGCTGCCAATCCCCTACATCGATCTACATTCACGTTCATTGTTGACCAAGGTGCTGCCCTGAGCCTGCATCTCAGCATTGAACAGCCATGCAACTTTCCCCAGCCCACCCAACCTCAGCCCTCACAAGTAGCCAATGCAAACTGCCCCTTTGCCTCCCTCGACACTGAGGTTACATCAAGTATGTCATTGCAGTGGGAACAGCAAGCTGATCCTTCATTCCGGTTCTTGGCACAGCAATGCCATCAGTAACTTATCCCTCTATGTATAATATTAGAGTCACAGAGTCAAACAGCACAGAAACAGGCCCTTCAGCCCAACTTGGCTATCCCGACCAAGCTGTCCCATACACACTTGTCCCACTCACCTGCATTTTGTTCATATCCCTCTAAACCTTTCCTGCCCATGTACCTGTCCAAATGTCTTTCAAAAATTCCTTTTGAGAATTGATTCCATTTGTGTCATCTTGTGTCATCCAGTTCGTATAGGAGGGTATGTAATTCCAGAGCCATCCAATGTGATTGACTCTTAAATGTTTTGTGATGTGACCTAGCCAGCCAATCAGTTGTGCCATTACCTTCAAAGAAGGAAAGAATAATCTTGATTGGGCCATCTGCTATTAATCTAGACATCAAATTCATACATGGCAACAGCAAAGTCATTCCTTGCAATATTGCATTAAGAGTAGTGAAGCAGAAAATGTGAGATTCTTAGCAGGTCAAACAGCACCAATTGAGAGAGAAACCATTATTGTTTCTTCATAGATTCTGCCTTACTGCTGAGTACCTCTACCAATTCCTATTTGTTTAAGAATTCTAGTTACTGCAGTTAATGTGTGCATTTCTATTACACGAGGTGTATTCATTTGCCAAATTTGGAGATATTGTATTCATTTGTCTGAAAAGTGTACACAGTTCACTGTCATTTCTATGCAAATGCTCAAGCAGTGGAGGGGGAGGGTGGTATCAAACCATTTCCTCCTGAAGTCGCCACTCCTGTGCTCAGTCAGAACAAGCTTAATCTTGAGGCGAGTATAGAAACTGACCTTCATTTGAGATTTTGTTGATTTGGTTTGTGAAATCAAGAGGAATGGAAAAGTTTCTGGAACAGGCTTTCCTGCATGCTTCTGTGCATTCCTTTCAGCTGATTGAAAATGAGTAGTTCTTTCTTATTTTGTTCAGTGCAGAAGAAGCTTGAAAGGGAACTCTGACCATGCAGTTCACAGGTGAGTTTCACACTGAATAACTTTTGAGACTTGGGTACGTTAAATAAGGGATATTTTGGGGATTTGTCTGTTACTTTATCCATTTATTCTCTCTTTCCCTTTTGACGTACACCATAAACTGTGTTGCCAGAATTTTTATGTACTACACTTCAGAATCAGTTAGGTGCCTTTTCTTTAAAAGCTCATCAGTCATCGTAAAAGCTTTACTGAATTTCCATTTTATGCCAGTCGCCAAACTAAAAGTTTACAATTTTAATTGTCGTCGTTATATAGAATGAAATGTGTGATGTAGGGTAGATTTAGCAATTAACAGAGGAAGGTGTATTGATATGTAAAAGATGAGAGAGTCAGGGGTCATTAGCAAGGCCAGGAAAGAGTGGCGCTGTCTTCCTTTTCCAACAAAGGAGACTCTGTAATGCGATGGAGACATCACTCAGCTTGGAATTAAATTGCAGGCCAAGCCGGCTAAAAATAGTGAACCTTTCAACATGGATCATATCACTGAGCTGTGGCTACCCATGATTTAAACTCTCAATGACAAATAAAGAACCAGCTCCTTACTGCTGTTAGAATTAAAAGAACTATGGTGCCAAGCAGAACAATTAATTTTAAACAAAGCTATACAAAGTTTTCAACATTCAATATAACCATATTTTTTTCTGAAAAGTTGTAGCAGCTAGTTTGTTCTTAATTTGTACAAGAACCTTCCCCTCCCTTTCTTCCCAGTCCTTCCCAATTACAGTTGTCTTCTTTGGGGTGTCAGTCAACCAAAGAACCATAGAAATGTATGGCCCAGAATCAATTTATTTGGCACCTCATTTTCATACAAGCCATCAAAAGTTATTTAGGTTGAGAAAAGATTTGCTCAATCCGCTTCTTGTCCTTTCACCAATTAACGTCCACTAAAGGAAATAGATCCTTCCTGATCACCTACTTTAGGCCTTTTCTAATTTTATTTATCTCTTAATTTTCCCTCAGTCTCCTTTATTCTAAAATAAATTACACCAGCTAAATTAAAATACTCTAGCTTTCATAATTTTCTTGTGAACGTCTTCAGCAACTTCACTGATCATATCAATGTAACAACATGCAGTATAGTTGTTGTCGCCATATCATTCTAGCATTCCTGCACTCCAAGGTTTCCCTGCAGTACCCTACAATATATTGTTTGTATTTAAAATCAAAAGACACAAAGTACTGGAGTAACTCAGTGGGTCAGGCAGCATCTCTGGAGAGCATGGATAGGCAGTGTTTCGGGTTGGGACCCTTCTTCAGATCCGTATTGTTTTCTGATATCTTACTTGACCTTCCCAAATACATTTCATTTTAGTTTAAATTTAATTCGTCACTCATATGGCTACTTGAATCTATAGATAATTCCAGAAGCCTACAATTTCCTTTATCATGATCAAGCAGACTGCTATTTTTTGTGAATAGTCCCCAAACTTCTTTGACATGGTTCCAACATTTAAATACAAATCAGTGATACCAATTTACTATGAAAATCAATTAATCCTTACAGCCATTCATTCATTGAAACTCTTACCCAAACAAACTATGACCCTTTGCTCCCGATCACTATGTGTGGGTCCATTGCCATTTCCCCTTGGATCCTAGGGGAAAAAAACTGCAGATGCTGGTTTAAATCAAAAGTAGACACAAAATGCTGGAGTAACTCAGCGGGTCAGGCAGCATCTCGGGAGAGAAGGAATGGGTGACGTTTTGGGTCGAGACCCTTCTTCAGACTGATCAGACTTCAGTATGAAGAAGGGTCTCGACCCCGAAACGTTACCCATTCCTTCTCTCCCGAGATGCTGCCTGACTCACTGAGTTACTCCAGCATTTTGTGTCTACATTCCCTTGGATCCTGTTTGCTTTTATCTAATTTGTCGCCATAGACCCACAGAAGCAAGCTCTTCAATCCACCTTGTCCATGCTGACCGGGATAGTGGGGAGGTCCCATTTTCCTGCATCCCTACCTGTCCATATATCCAGCCAAATGACTTTAAAAAATCGTAATTGTATTTACTTATCTATAGCTTCCCCCAGCAAGGTCTGTGTGGGACCTTGTTTAATATTTTGCTAAATTCTTTCCAAAGGTATCAAATATACTACCTTCATCAGCCGTCCATGTTATCTCTTCAAAGAGTTACAACGCCCATGTGAACTGGGATAAATGATTGTCAGACAAATTGTAACTGAACAATGCAAGACCTTTAAAGTGTAGATGTTTCAGCCACAGTCTAGGTTTGATCTCTTGAGGGAGAAGGGTAAAAAAAATAACGCCAGAGCTCCAGTGATGACAAAAAGGAGCTGAAAGGAAGAGCACATGACAGATGCCACATGTTAATACATGGAAATTGGGCAGATTACAGAAAGTTCAGATGAGAAGTGAAATAGTAACCGAATAAGTAAAGCAAAGAAATCCTGAGTATAAATACTGGCAGTAAACTGAAAGGACCCTCTGAACAAGAGAGCAGGGAAATGGAGACACGAGACTGCAGATGGGGGAATCTGAAACAAAAAAACAAGCCTCTTGAGCAACTCACTGGGTCATGCAGGTTCTTTGAAGGAAAAGGGCTGGGTTGAGACCATTCGTCAGAAGCTCCTTGATTCACTGATCTTCCAGCGGTTTGTAAGATGTCAGATGAAAAGTGGCACTAACCAGCGGCCAAAGGAAATTTATTCGTGAAGGCGGCAGGCATGGCAGAAATATGAATTGACTACTTTGCATCAGTCTTCACCAAGAACTAAGATGCTGCTTGAAACTCTGCAAAGAAAGATATCATTGAGATTCTGGATGGGCTTAAAATGAATGATGATTGAAAATAGAAAACGGGTGCAGTAGTAGGCCATTCGGCCCTTCGAGCCAGCACCGCCATTCAATATGATCATGGCAGATCATCCAAAATCAATACCCCGTTCCTGATTTTCCCCATATCCCTTGATTCCGTTAGCCAAGAAACTATATCTAACTCTCTCTTGAAAACATCCAGTGAATTGGCCTCCACTGCCTTCTGTGGCAGAGAATTCCACAGATGCCCAACTGTCTGGGTGAAAAGATTTTTCCTCGTCTCTGTCCTAAATGGCCTACCCCTTATTCTTAAACTGCGTTCCCTGGTTCTGGACTCCCTCAACATCGGGAACATTTTTCCTGCATCTAGGTTGTTCAATCCCTTAAGAATTTTATATGTTTCTATATGATCCCCTCTCATCCTTCTAAATTCCAGCGAATAAAAGACCAGTCGATCCATTCTTTCATCATATGTCAGTCCCGCCATCCCGGGAATTAACCTGGTGAACCTACGCTGCACTCCCTCAATAGCAAGAATGTCCTTCTTCAAATTAGGAGACCAAAACTGCACACAATATTCCAGGTGCGGACTCACCAAGGCTCTGTACAACTGCAGTAGTACCTCCTTGTTCCTATACTCAAATCCTCTCCATATGAAGGCCGTTTGCTTTCTTCACTGCCTACTGTACCTGCATGCTTTCCTTCAGCGACTGATGTACAAGGACACCCAGGTCTCGTTGCACCTCCCCTTTTCCTAATCTGACACCATTCAGATAATAATCTCTTCTTGTTCTTGCCACCAAAGTGGCACATTTATCCACATTATACTGCATCTACCATGCATCTGCCCAGTCACCCAACCTATCCAAGTCACCCTGCAGTCCTCATCGCAGTTCGCACTGCCACCCAGCTTTGTGTCATCTGCAAACTTGGAGATGTTACATTTAATTCCTTCGTCTAAATCGTTAATATATATTGTAAATAACTGGGATCCCAGTAATGAGCCTTGCGGCACTCCACTAGTCACTGCCTGCCATTCTGAAAAGGACCCGTTAATTCCTACTATTTGCTTCCTGTCTGCCAACCAGTTCTATATCCATGTCAATACCCTACCCCCAATACCATGTGCTCTAATTTTACACACTAATCTCTTGTGTGGGACCTTTTGAAAGTCCATGATGATGAGGAGGACGTACTAGAAAGTTTATCTTTACGATAGATACAATGATAGAACTTTATCCCAGGAGGGAAATTGATCTGCCAACAGTCATAAAAACACAAAATACATGAAACATTTCATGAAATACATTTACTTAATGGATAAATCCCCTGATCCAGATGGTCAGCATCTTAGGTTGCCGAAGAAAGTAAGAGAGGAAGTTATCCAGGTTTTGGCCATAATCTGCCAAAACCTTCAAATTCAGGGGTTGTGTCTGAGGATTGAAAATTACAAATGTTACACCTTCATTCAAAACAAGATGCGGGGGGTAAACCGAGTTACAACAGACTCATGCGGCACGGTGACGCAGCGGTAGCGTTGCTGCCTTGCAGCGCCGGAGACCCGGGTTCGATCCTGACTATGGGTGCTGTCTGTATGGAGTTTGTATGTTCTCCCCGTGACTGCATGGGTTTTCTCCAAGATCGGTTTCCTTCCACACTCCAAATACGTACAAGTATGCAGCTTAATTGGCTTGGTAAATGTAAAAATGTCCTTAGTGTGTGGAGGATAATGTTAATATGCGGGGATCGGTGGTCGGCGTGGACTCGGTGCGGCGAAGGGCCTGTTTCCACGCTGTATCTCTAAACCGCTGGTGCGGCTCGGCCGCTGGACTTAACATCGCCCGGTGCGGCTCGGCCGTGGGACTTAGCTGCGCAAGGCTCGGGCGCGGAGCCTTCCATCGCCCGGCTCGGCCGCGAGACGTTTCAGCGCCCGGTGCGACTCGGCCGCGGGGACTTCCACCCCCTTGCGGGGACTGTGCGGGTCGGTCGGGGACGAGCTGTCTGACCGTGGGCATGGGGAAGAGAGTGGAAGTTTTGTTGCCTCCATCACAGTGAGGGGGTGTTTGGAGTCACTGTGATGGACGTTTGTGTTGGGGTTATGTGTCTTGTGTTCTTTTCTGTGTGACTGCT
Organism: Rhinoraja longicauda; assembly: GCF_053455715.1. NCBI lineage: Eukaryota > Metazoa > Chordata > Chondrichthyes > Rajiformes > Arhynchobatidae > Rhinoraja > Rhinoraja longicauda. The sequence continues at coordinate 38,518,987 of NC_135963.1, read as the reverse complement.
ATATAGTTTCGTTCGGTACCTTGGTACCGAATGACAAATAAAGCTCTGTTGAACTGTTGAACTGTTGAAACTGAACTAAACAGGTCAGTTTTACCTCAGTGACATTGAATTCGAGATATCAACGACAGACATTTATAGACACTTAAATGGATTGATTATAGAAGTACATGTTTTATTTTAAACAAAACATACCTAACTAACATACATTTATTCTGCATGTGGTACAGAGGGGTGATGTGGAAATGTGGGTGCTATGTTATATATGAACTTCCAAAAGCAGTGAATTAGATTGCACATAATTGTTTTTAATCAAAATTGAAACCAATGGAGGAATACAGTAAGAAACGGTTACTATTGGAACTGTTATTCATGGAAAGGATGTAGAATAAAAATAATTGACTAAAGAAGCAAAAATGACATAAGGAAATATTATTTTGTGGAGCAAGTGATTGAAGTTTGCAATGCATGCCATGAGCACTTGTCGAGACAGATTCGCTTGTATCTGAAAGGAAAGAATTTGAAGGTGCCAATGGAGAAAGGGCAACAAATGGGAATAGCTGGTTTGTTTTTGCATTCAACCAGTGTGGACTTGATGGGCAAATTGCTTCCTCCTAGCTGCAATCACTTTGTGATTCCGTGAATATCAGTGACAAGCTGTCTGGCTTGTTAATTACTTGGTCTATCCCTTTTGCTATGCCGATGACACTCAGCTTTACCTCCCCCTGAAACCCAACAACCAGTCAAATTTAAACAGCCTCTTACACTGCCTTGAGGACATAAAATGTTGGATGGCACAGAACTTCCTCCAATTAAATGAGAGCAAGTCTGAGGTCATCCTATTCGGCCCCCCCGACTCCATCAAATCGATAACAGCCAGTCTTGGAAGTCTATCCTGCCTAGTCAAACCGCATGTCAAAAACCTCGGCATGATATTTGACTCTGCATTAAAATTTGATAAGCAAGTCAACGCTGTGGTAAAAGCCAGCTTCTTCCAACTTCGAACCATAGCTAAAATCAAACCTTTCCTCCAATTCGATGACACAGAAAAAATCATTCACGCTTTCATTTCCTCCCGCCTAGACTACTGCAACTCCCTATACACTGGGATCAGCCAATCTTCCCTGTCCCGCCTGCAACTGGTCCAAAACGCCGCAGCGAGACTCCTGACGGGTACCCGTAAAAGGGACCACATCACCCCGATTCTGGCCTCTCTCCACTGGCTCCCTGTACGGTACAGAATCAACTTCAAGCTCCTCTTATTCACGTATAAAGCCCTAAATGGACATTCCCCCCCCGACATCAAAAATCTTCTAACCCACCTCTCTAACTCCAGGTCCCTCAGGTCGGCCGACTTGGGGCTACTCACTATCCCGCAGTCTAGGCTTAAGCTCAGGGGTGACCGCGCTTTTGCGGTTGCAGCTCCTAGACTGTGGAACAGCATCCCTCTCCCCATCAGAACTGCCCCCTCCATCGACTCCTTTAAGTCCAGGCTCAAAACCTATTTCTACTCCCTAGCGTTTGAGGCTCATTGAGGAGGCGCTGTGAACTGTTTGCGTGCTACTGTATGTTTCATTTTTTTCCTTAGTACCTAATCAGATGTACAGCACTTTGGTCAACGTGGGTTGTTTTTAAATGTGCTATACAAATAAAATTGACTTGACTTGACTTTTGTTTCTTATGAGCAATGGTAACACTTATCATATCATATCATATCATATATATACAGCCGGAAACAGGCCTTTTCGGCCCTCCAAGTCCGTGCCGCCCAGTGATCCCCGTACATTAACACTATCCTACACCCACTAGGGACAATTTTTACATTTACCCAGCCAATTAACCTACATACCTGTACGTCTTTGGAGTACTTGAATAATCTCCCTGTCCCCCAGCTCCATGGCAACTTTGTTTCTTAACTTCCTTAACTTCTTTGAACTGCCTGATATGGAGGTTACCTAGGCCAGATGACTTCTCTACTTTTGAGAGCTGGAACCTTTAATATTTCTCTCTTTCTGTTTTTATTCTGCTTAATATTTCACATGTCTCTTTGACTTCATTATTTGGCTCATCTCCCTCTACTATAAAGTTAACAGTGGGAGGTTTCAAATGCTGTTGGTAAAAACCCATGCTTCTGGGTTAAATGCCAGCCTTCAGAGAATACAGTGAGGACAGTAAGATGGTTTATTGCGGCTTTGCTTATTTACACTGCAGTGCAGCATCCTGGAGTGTCATGCTGTCCTGTAAATGTTAGCAATTTTTTTTAAAGTAAACATTACCTTGACCATCAAAAGGAAATTTGGAGACATTGAGAAACCAGAAAAAAATTCAGAGGAATGTAAAACCGGTGAACGGATAAATTATAAATGAAAAAACGAGGCAGTGACAATTTATTTTACTATCAGTTTATCTTTGAGCAGTATATCTGTACAGCAGTATATCCGTTAGAATAAAAACAAAAATGAACCATGAGCTTTTTTTACAGAGCACTGCTAAAATGGTTAAATCTGCAAAGAGGTACACTCTGGACTTTTTGCTATGCAGGCCATTTTTAAAATTTAATGTTCTGGGAATGGAAATTTTTTATCACTTTTTTTCTAAATGGCTAACTGGATTTCAAGAAAGTGATGCAGTAACTGTGAGATTGGCATTCAAGCACGGAAGTGCAAACAAGCTGGCTGCTCATAGTTTATGAGAGAAATTCATAGCATTCATTAAATGAGCAACCAGAACAGCATTCCAATGCTGATTAAACCAGACTTCATCAGAAATGCTTATGGACATATGACTTGGCATTTGTGGCTAAACACTAAAAGACTAGAGTATATAAAGGAATTAAAACCCCTCATATACAGTGGATTTTTTTCAATCAAAAATTGTGGCGGCATTTTTAAAGAGTAGTTTGATTAAAATTGCTCCTCACGTATTGATGTCTGTGCGAATGAAGCTTGCTGCAAAAGGCTCTCTCGCTGGTGTTTGATGCCTCTTGCCTTCTCATATCAAATGTTAACATTTTTGTCAATTTTTTACAATCAATTCTGATTTCTGTGATCCAATCTATGGATCACGGAATAATTGCTTGCATTAAAAGGATTATTGATCTGGATTGTAACAAAAGGATGTTATTGAGGGGAGTGACTTGAAATCTCTATAGAACCTACTTGTTAGGATAAGAATTTTTAAAAGATGAGACTTCGCATTGAAATCAATCATTCTGTTGAGATCATGGAAAAGAATCTTTTCCGAGCCAAGTAGTGAAAACAACTTAGATGAGGAAAGAATTTCAGCAGCAGGCTAACAAGAACTACGCAGAAGACAGATGGGGGTGAAAAGGTTGATGTGGAAATTATTGATGTGTGACTGGGCATTGATTGCCATGAACTGAGACGGAAGTTGTTTTCTAACAATAATATTGCACAGCATACATGCTGAGACCAATAATGATGGAGGGATCCAATTCTAAAATATCAGGGTTTTTCATAATGAGGGCCATACTTGTGTGGAGGCACGGCTTGAACATGAGGAACACCAAGGTGCAGTGTCCTTGAATGAAAATCTATCCCTGTGGGTGTTTTACATAAGTATATTGAAAAAAAGGCAAGTAAATCACCGGTATAAGCAAAAACAACCGTGTATTATACTATGGTTTAGATTTGTTATGTCATATGTTAAGAGATATTGTGAAAAGCTTTATTTGCATGCTATCCAGACAGATCAGATATACCATACATAAATACAATCAAATCAAACCTATGTACACGAAATACACCAAAGTGGAAGAAACAGAGTGCAGAATATAGTTCTCAGCCTTTTAGCGCGTCAGTTCCATATCCTCAGTGGAGTAACAGTGAATCAGACAGTACCCCAGCTTATGGAAGGATCGTTCAGAGATCTGATGACAGAGGGGAAGAAGCTGTTCCTGACTGTGGTTCTGCGCGCTTTCAAGCTTCTGTATGTTCTGCCGCACGGGGCCAGGGAGAGGAAGGACTGACAATTCTTTGGCAGGTGAAGTGCAGATGGAGTCAATGGTGGGAAGTCTGATCTGTGAGATGAACTGGGCTATATTTACAACTCTGCAATTTCTTGTGGTCTTCAGCAGAGATGTTCCCAAGCCCAGCTGTGATGCAACTCAATGGCAGGCTTTCTACAGTGCATAGTGAGGAAATAATGAATTACATTTTTCATGAAACATTTACTTCCATGTTGCTTCATTATGGCTATATCTCTGTATGGGACCAATATCAAAGTTTTCAGTGCAGTTTCTTTGAGACATTGGTCTTCATCAGTCAAGGTATTGAGTATAGAGGTTGGGATGTTATGTTGCAGTTGATAAGTCTTCTTGAGTACATTGGGCTTCATTAGTTCAGGGTATTCAGTATAGAGGTTGGAATGTTATGTTACAATTGAACAAAATGTTGGTGAGGCCACATTTGGAGTATTGTGTTCAGGTTTGGTCTCCCTACTATAGGAAGGATGTTAAGTTAGCGAGACTGCAGAGACAATTTACGAGGATGTTGCCAGGGCATGAGGGGCTAAGCTGTTGGAAGAGGTTGGGCAGGTTAGGACTTTATTCATTGGAGCACAGGAGGCTGATGGGTGATCATAGTGGAGTATAAGATCATGAGGAGAATTGATGGGGTGAGTGCACAGTCTTTTACCCAGAGCAGAGCAGCGGATCTCCGACAACGATGAGAAGGCCTACCGGGAGGAGGTGGCTGATCTGGCACTCTGGTGTCGGGACAATAGCCTCCTCTTGAATGTCCAAAAAACTAAGAAGCTGATTGTGGACTTTAGAAGGGCTCAACATCCAAGGACATACACGCCACTGGAAATAAACGGGTCTACTGTGGATAGGGTGAGCAGCTTTAAATACCTGGGAGTCCACATCAAAGAGGATCTAACATGGACAACAGACATTGCCACACTGGTGGGTAAGGCAAATCAGCGCCTTTACCACCTTAGACAGCTGAGGAAATTCAGTGTCTCTGAGGATCCTTCAATGCTTCTACTCTGGGGCTGTAGAGAGCATCCTGTCCGGCAATATAACAGTCTGGTTTGGGAACAGCTCTGCCCAGGACAGGAAGGCCCTGCAGAGAGTAGTACGTTCGGCAGAACGTACCATGGGAACTACACTCACCACCCTCCTATACATCAGGAGGTGCAGATCAAGAGCAAGCAAGATTATGAGGGACCCCTACCACCCCAGCAACGGACTGTTCCAGCTGCTAGGGTCAGGCAAATGCCTCCGCTGTCACGCTGTGAAAATGGAGAGGATGAGATGGACTTTCTTCCCACAGGCCATCAGGACTGTTAACTATTATAACTCCAGGGACTAAATTTTATTTTCTGTATTAATTTTAATTTGTATGCTGTAATTGTAACTTTTTTTTGCACAATCCGCAGGCATTGCCACTTTCATTTCACTGCACATCGTGTTTGTGTATGTGACAAATAGACTTGACTTGACACAGGTTTAAGGTGAGAGAGGAAAGATTTAATAAGAGCCTGAGGGGAAATTGTTGCACACAGAGGGTGGTGGGTATATGGAATGAGCTGCCACAGGAGGTAGTTGAATACAACATTTAATATACATTTGGACAGATACATGGATAGGAAAGGTTTAGAGGGATATGGGCCAAATGCCGGCAAAATGGGACTAGTGTCGATTGGGCATCTTGGTCGGCATGGGCAAGATGGACCAAAGGGGCTGTTTTTGTGCTGATTGTATGAACAGAAATTTGAAATACATTTGGCACAAGTTGTGTGTTATATTAATCGCTACATGGCTGCAATTTTATGTGTAATATTAATCATTTTTAAAAATAAAATGAGATAGACAGCTGAGTGGGAGACACCTGTAGTGAATATTGGCTATAATTGTCATGCTAATATTGGATGGCTTAATTTCAATGTCACTGGAACAGTGAGTATCTTGAATTAATGACCAGCTTGGCACTGTGTCATGCTACGTGAATTTAAATACATCTGCGTTTACACCAGGCAATTTACAAATCAAATGCCCAATTTCTTCAACCCGCCTAATTATTTTGCTCCAGGTGAGGTTATAGTTACAAGACTAAGAACAAAAATGCCTTTGTCTGGCTGACATTTGTTCACTTGCATGGAATGGAGCCCAAGATGGCCTTCATCTCAGCTATCTGCAATTTGAGAGGTCTTATCTTCAAACTGCGCTATTGCTGCTTTTATTCAGCTGAATGGGAGAGATAAATTCAAAATCTGTGGCATATTCTCAATAAAAAATGGCATTTGGAGGCACAATGACTTCCAAATTAGTTGAAGAATAAGTGTTTCCCTTGTTTGACTGTGTGCTGCTGATGGTGATGCTGACAGAGATGAGACTAGTAGTGATGAGAGTGGAAGTATCAAGTGACCACATTAAACAAGAGTCAGGCACCTGTAACGGAGAAACGAGGGGTGATTGAAAATAGAGAAAAATACTTGGTCAGAGAGGAAATAGTAGAATTGCTGTGATCTTGTATCTGTAAAAATGACCTATAGTCATTTAATTTCTGCCTGGTTGTGGCTGAAATCCACCTAACATTCTTTCTTCAATATTTGATACCAGCTGATGATACCAGTTGGTGACATGATTACTTTAGATCTTATGGCATGATTTTCTGCAGTGAAGGGTTTAATTGCTACTGAGGAGAACAGCAATGCCAGCTGTGACAAATTAGTGCCACATTATAGAACTGCAGATGCTGATTTACACCGAAGATAGACACAAAATGCTGGAGTAACTCAGCGGGACAGGCAGCATTTCTGAAGAAAGGAATGGGTGATGTTTCAGGACAAGACCCTTCAGACTAGGAGTCGGGAGACTAGAGATATGGAAGGGTAAGGTGTGAAAACGACAGATCAAAGCAGACAACGATAAAGGAAATGTAGAATGGTTCATTGTTCGCTGAGGGGAAGGTGACAAAGAGTAAAGAGGGGAAGGTGACTATCAGTAAAATTAATCAGGAGGACAATGAAACTAGCTGGGGAACGGGTGGGGGAGGGAAGAGAGAGCGGGAAAGCAAGGGTTACCTGAAGCTTGAGTGTGATATGCTGGCGGAACAAGGAAGTAGATCAGTTGCGTCGTTCTTGCTTCTTAAGATTTTGTTTAGCAATAACTACATTTACCTTGTGGTAAGATAGGTTTTGCTCACTGTTAGTTGACTCTTAATTGAAACGGCCAAGCATTAGTTATAAAAATCCAAAATAAGCATTATCTGATATCAACCCAAGGCATTCGATTCAAGCACAGCCAACCCAGTAAACTCTGCAAGAACCTCTTTGTTAATATCTGTGGCCGGTAGACAGTTGTGTCAGCTGACCCACAGACTGGTCAAGAGACAGTCACATGTGGTCATAGGCTTGGGTTAATGGAATGTTTCAATCGAGATTCAAAGTCTCTACTGTGAAACATCTTGCTCAGTAGTAATAGAGTCCCATGAGCCAAAGGGTGTAAAGTTAGGAGGAAGAAATCCTCTGAAATATTGCACATTGATGCTTTATGTTTTCTCATGACGTTGGGATAAGAATGGTCCTGCTGATAATCTGCTTTCCTCAGTTGATTATGTCATGTCACTCAATATTGAACATGAAATAGTAATTCTTAAGAGCAATACTGGCCTTGCCAGTGCAACTAGATCCCAGAAATTCAATAAACCTTTCTTGTAAATCTTCTCTGTACCCGTTTCAACTTGACAACATCTTTCCTATAACACGATGCCCAGAACTGAACACTTTACTCTAAATGTGGCCTCACCTACGTCTTATACAACTGCAACATGACCTCCCAACTTATATACTCAACATGGAGAAAGAAGGGTCTCGACCCGAAGCGTCACCCATTCCTTCTCTCCAGAGATGCTGCCTGAACCGCTGAGTTACTCTAGCATTTTGTGTCTGCCTTATGTATAAGAAGGAACTGCAGATGCTGATTTAAACACATAAAGCTGGAGTAACTCAGTGGGACAGGCAGCATCTCTGGAGAGAAGGAATGGGTGACGTTTCGGGTCAGAAGAAGGGTCTCGACCCAAAATGTCACCCATTCCTTCTCTCCAGAGATGCTGCCTGTCCCGCTGAGTTACTCCAGTGTTTTATGTTTATATACTCAATTCTCTGACAGATGAAGGCCTATGGCCAAAAGCCTTTTTGACCACCTGATCTACCTGCGACTCCACCTTCAGGGAACTATGCACCTGCAATCCAAGATCCCTATGCTCTACAACACTACCAAGTGCACTACCATTGACTGTGTAGGTCCTGCCCTTGTTAGACTTCCCAAAATGCAACACCTCATATTTTTCTGCATTAAACTCCATCAACCATTCCTCAGCCCACTTGGCCAGTTGATTAAGATTCTGCTGCAATTTTTCACAACCATCTTCACTATCTGCAAAACCACCCACTTTTGTCTCATCTGCAAACTTGCTAATCTTGCCTTGTATGTTCTCATCCAAATCATTGATGCCGATTTCTACTGTTAGACAATCTGTGATATACACTTTCCAACTTATATGTGAATAAATGCTCGCACAGTCGGAACGTCTTCGCCAGAAAATCTGTAGTGATTAAAAAGAAATCCAATGAACGTCACCTTCTTGAGGGCAACGAGAGATAAACAATAAATGTTGGCCTTGCCAGTGCAACTAGATCCCAGAAACTCAATAAACCTTTCTTGGCGAAAGTAATTAGAAGACTGTTGCTAGTCTTCATTATGTATACCAGTACACATGATTCTGTCCTGGAAGGTTTGGGATGGAGAATAATAGAGCAGATCTTCTGTTGCCCTGAAATTTCTGGTGAGACCAGAGTTTTCTGCTTGGAGTCTAGTTCTCACCATTGCAATGTAATGGAGTACAGCAGAGGGGCATGTGGCAGTGCAGTCTGTCTCTGTGTCTGCAGAATGGTTTTGAGAATCAATCAGTCACCGACCAATGAATGAGCTGTTGAGTCTGTCCCAATACTTAGGACATTTGAATGTTTGTGAGTATGTTTTATTGGATGTATGCGAGTATCACGGTTGGAAGTTGATTAAAACATAACATCCAGTGACTTTTGAAGCATGTTTAAAACCAAAACAAATTGTTTATTTTAAATAAGCTGGGAAGCCTGTGAATGTTACCAGATTAGATTTGATGAGGAGTTCATTTTGTGCAAAATCAGAAAAGCTGTTTATTCTATCGTGTTTTTGAGCTCATCCAGATGACTTGTAAAACGTCCATCATTTAGGTTTTGTCGTAGAGAAAATTTGAAAATGGTCTAATCAGTTTTCCTCTGCTATAAGCATCATTGATTGATGCATCACTGTTTCCTGTGGTCTACATAAAAAGGGCTCTTCTTCCACTGAAACATATTGCTGCTTTTGAATTCTTTATTTAGCAGTTTACCAATAGATTTACTCGTAGTTCCTTTACTAATGGATATTAATTAAAACATTTGGATAGATTCGGGCTCATTTATGTTGGTACCCTAGTATTCCTGTGCTTTGCATTGTGTTGGTGCGACTGGGACACTTTTTAGGTGTGGTATCGATACTCGTGAACTAGTTTGGCACAATATGAATACTTCGGTAAAAATATGTTTGCATTGCTTTAATTCTTGGCATTGGTGGAATGTGCAAACTCATGAAAATGGTCGACAGTTTCATCGTAGTTTCACCTTGTTGCAAATAATGTTATAATAGCATTTTGCATTGTATCTTGGAAAAATATTTCAAATTGGTTATGGTATGTTACAGTTGGTGGATGTTCAAGCGAAGGGTTAGATGTATGGATAAAGCAGTATGATTGAATTTTTCTGATCAGGAAGTTTTTGACTTTATTATGTACTGAAATGGAAGCACTCCCCCTCTTGATGAACAATTACTACAATTTTATGTGTCATTTTTAGGTGTAAGAAAAGTTTACACCTGCCTTTTCTGAGATGATCTCTAAATGCCTCTTTTGTTTGGTGGACTATTTTTATTATCTGGTGATTAGATCACACTTTTATTGTCTACCAGCTTCTGGAACTTCCAGTACAGTGTTTACGGTTACAAGATACACTTATGGAATAGGAACTTAAGCAGGAGAGGCCTTGCTCTACCATTCATTCTGATCATGTTTGATCGTCTACCCCTGTGTCATTCCCTGCATGAAGCTCACAGCCCTTGATTTCACTAATATTTGAAAATCGATTAGATCTCTATCTTGAAAATAGTTGTTGACTAAGTCAGCACTTTTGGATTCTGGAGGTTCTGCCTCCTTTGGTTGAAGAATTTTTTTCTCGTCTCTGCCCTCAATTGCCATGTACTTATTTTGAGACCGAGCCCTGGTTCTAGGTTCTCCAGCCACTGAAAATGTAAACTCTGATTTTACCTTGCCCAAGCCTTATGCATTTTGTACAGTTCAATGTAATCATCACTCATTCTTCTAAACTCAAGATGTATAGACCGTGTCTGCTTAATCTCTCACTTGAGAAAGGCCCTGTCCCAGGAATCAAACTGGAGAGCTTTTGTTACATTACTTCAGTTGTGAGTATACCCTTTCTTTGCTGGGGAGATCTGTACACAATTTTGCTGAATCAGTCTCACAAAATCTTTTATAAATGATAATTTCCTGTTCTCAAAAGATCTGTTTTATTTCTACTGTGTCTTCTGTCTGTTAAGAATATTACCATCAAAACTGCATTCTAATTTTGTTTAATAATCTCTTATGTGACATTTTATTCTCAAAGGCCAAATACATCATATCAACTGGCTCACCTATTATCTATTTTCCTTTTAAACCATTAAAAATTCCAATTGTTTTGGCATATATAGTTTACTTGTCATAATGTTTGCTCTACTTTGTGCTATTATTATTTTCCAAATGCTATGCCACCACTCTCTTAATAATAAAATCCACTACTTTTCTCACCACTGATGTCAGGCTAATTGGTCTTTAGTTCACCATTTTTACTCTCTCCTTGCTTAAATAGAGGAGTTACATTTGCTATTTTTCAATTATGAACTACCCTTCAGCCCACTGGGTCAATGCCAGGCATCAAACTGCCATTTACACTCATCCAACATGAATCTCATTTTTTACTCTCCCCACATTCTCGTCAACTCCCCATTGATTTAACCATCCATTTTTCCACTTGGGGCAATTTGCGGTAGCTAAGGGGCTTGTCCCACTTAGGCGTTTTTTTAGGCGACTGCAATAGTGGTAGCAGTTTGCCAAAAACTCGGCGACTGGACCCCCCTACGGCAATGTCTACGACAAGCTACAACAACCTACCACCTAGTCGAAATCAAGCTACAGCAAGCTACCGACACCTGGCGACCCAATCGTCGAGACTTAGGACGTCCACCTACGACAACCTACGACCACACAGGCGGCAACCTACGATAACCGAAGTCAACCTACTTCTACCCGCAACAAGCTACGACCATGTCGGCGGCAACTGAAGACAATTCACGTCATTTTGGCCTCCGGTTTTGACGCCGGTACCTGTAGCCGGTTGATGTAGGTAATCGCCAATGGAATTCAACGAAGTCAGCACCGGCGACAACCTACGTCACCTGGCGACAACGTGGCGACAACCTACGACAGCGCCTACATCAGGAGACGTCAAGCTATGATCATTGGTGTCAAACCAACAGTCGGCAATTTTTTAAAAACATTTCAAAATCCAGCGGCGACCAGAAAAACGCTACGACTCTTTGGAGACTACTCACAACCATACAGGCGATAACCCGGCGACAGTGTGGCGACAGCCTAATCGCCTGTAGTCACCTAAAAAATCGCCTAAGTGGGACAGGGGTTTAACTAACCTACCAATCAGTGGGAAACCAGTGCACTTCCTTTGATCAAAGGGAGAACGTGCAAACTCCACACAGATAACTTCCAAACTCCCTAGTGTCTAGCAATGTGCAGTGCCACCACTGACAAAATCTCTCAATGCTGGTGTAAGATCCTGGAGATTTCTTGTCTTTAAATCCTATTCATTACATGGTTTTACATTCTTGCCTACAGCTTTGATGCCTTTTAGGAAATTAATTTGTAAACTTTCCCATTTGTCCAGCAGTAGAAAGAGGTGATTCAGTAGTCATTTAATTTGGGAACTTTCTTTGGAATGCTCTTTGCTCTAATGAGTCAGCACACTCTGAGAAACTTTACAAATCATGTGTGTTTGAGCTCTGATCCCTTTCATGTTTCTACTCATTACGTAGTTACATTACATGCCTGTAATGCATAACTATCCTCGATGGGTATTTTTGAAATTGTCCCAGACAAATTCCAGATGTTTATTTCCAGTTTGATGTTGTAGTCGGATGGAGAAATTAAGATTAAAAGAGCAAAAATTAATGATTTGAATTGTTCCAAAGGACAGAAAACAGAATGAAAGTGTTGAAGCAATAATTTTATTATCACTTGCCTGGGTATCGTTAATGTGTTTGTAATGCCGTAGACATTGACAGTCATTATACAAACCCTCTGGGCTACATGTTATAAAAAGCAGGCTGTCCCCAGTTAATGAACGGTTTCTGTTCAGTCAGATGTCATGTTGATTTTGTCCTAAAGTCTAAACATAAATGAAAAACTGCTCAGTATGGTAATCAAAGCTCCGTGATATTGTAATGAATGACTTCAAAAATGCATATGACTGGTAAGAAAGAACAATTGCTAAAAGTGGAGAGAGTGAGACATAAGAGAGACATTTCACTCATTGAAATTTTTGAATTTATTAATTTAATGGGAGGTTACAGTATGTATGTATGTCTGTACGTATTGCCAAAGATGGCCAGTACAGCATATCCACTTTTCCTCTGCTTGGATCTTTTATCTTAAACCTAGATGTGACGTAAATTGACGCCTTATCCAATAACCAAATATTCTTGGGATGTTAGATCAGCTTTGATCTGTGGATTCTCTGTCGATGTGTACATCTGTCCTGTCCCTCTCATTAGTTGGAGATAGATGTGGTAAGGATTTTGTTCAATATTCCCCCTCCAAACCATGAGATCAATAGGCAGTTTAAGTGCACTTTTTTGTTCTACTCTTCAAATAACTAATAATGAGCCTTTACACAGTGCTTGCCTGATACAGAAAACAATTTGATCATGAAGCTTAACATCAAGAGGCTGTATTATTTCCAATGCAGCCGACATGCTGTCAATCACAGCTGGCACTGCCAAACAGAAAAGCTGATACCATTGTAGTACACATTGAATACTGGGAGCAAATATTTGTAATGTAAAGTTAATTTGTAACCAGGCGGTGTCTGGTTTCTGTCTGATGCCTTCATTTTCATTCGTTGAACTGTGGATGGTTAAAGTCTCTCTGCATGCAGTAAGTCATATTTATAGCATGAAATCCAGCGAAAAGCAGAAATCATATTCTAAATGAATTTGCAGCATAATCGGTCAGCAGGAGGTGTAGATAATTGGCTTTATTGTTCTTTCCTGGCCATGAATCTGCTTGTGAAAATTTTAAAAAGTCTTTATTTTGCAACATGGGTGTCATTAAAAGGCACAACAGGAATCAAAGTGTTATTGAATACCACTGAAAATATGGAACGTTCACTGCTGAACAGCTGAACAGACAAGAGAGAGATATTTATCTCTGGGATCTTCATTCGAGCTCAGCAGGTGTTTGAGTGGTGTTGTCTGAAAGATTTGGGGCCGTGGTTTTTGATCCCTTGTGGCCGTGGTTTTTGATCCCTTGTGGCCATAACCTTGCCTAGTTGTGACTAATCCTTAAGGCATGCAGGGAGCATACATGCAGTTGAGTGACTTAAGACATTCAGGAACACAGAGCAATACAATGGAGTGTCTGCCTTCTTTCTGCCAGTGAGGTACGTGAAGAATTTCAACAGCCGACCCGCCTTCCTTCAATACATTCAGTCATGAGCTGAAGGCGGTGTGGTGAGATCTACAACATTAAAGCAGTCATAATAATGTGATGTTGCTGCACTTTCTAAAGTATGAGATGCAAGTTGTTCCACCAGAAGTGCAAATCAACGCACGGTATTGATACTGTAAAAAAAAGACAATAGGCATGAGAGTGGACTGTTGAACTACTGCCAATGATGAGAACTAGCCTCATCCACCCATAGCTGCTTTCTTTTCAAATCTGAGGGCTATTGAGTGTCGCGTCCGTTGCAAGGAAATTCCTACTCCATTGATGCTTGTGCTGGAAAAAAACCTCATTGAATCCAAGCAGAATCTGGGTTTTGAAGCAATTACAGAAAATACTTTCTGATCAATTTCATTTTTCTGTTTTTGATACTAAAGTTTTAAATATTTTGTGCATTAGACCTGATTGATGTGGAATTTGCATTACAACACAGTAGGTGGTGTTGTAGCTCATTTGGGCATTCCGTCCCCAAACACAGCAATCCCATCAGTTCCATTCCTGCTCATATTTCCTCGTAAAGTCATCATTCTCACACGCCCACTAACTTCTCTTTGATTCTGCTGTTATTTATCTCCACTCAGAGGTATTTTACATAATAAACGTATCAATTAACCTATGAGCTTGGAAAAGGAAATTGGACTATCCAGGCTGCCACAGTGAGAATGTGCAAACTTTACATCGATGGCATCAAGGTATGAATCCAGCATGGGTGACTGGAGATATCAGGCAGCAGCATTTCACCTGCTGCTTCAAAGCACTCCATTTAGACTCCAACATTAGAGCATAGTCAGGGAGTCACCAGTGACGTTGCCTGAATTTACTGACATCAGAGAGGTAGGTAGTGGGGGTGATCGATGAGAGGGGAAGATGGGGTGATATGATGTGGTGTTGAATTTTGCAGCTGAATAATTGTTACTTGATCGCAGAACTGCAGGCATTTCCAAGAAATTTCCAGTATGTCAGTGAATGAAGAAAGTAACAAAAAGAACACTTTCTAATGAAAATGGATTTTGTATTTAGATTATTTTATAATGTTTATTGATATTTTCATTTTTAATATAAACTTGCAATATCCTCTCAGGGGTTATTTTATATCTGTGGCTGTTTTGCTGAAAAAAATTAATACGAAGAATAATTTACTTCCGATTTACACATCATTATTTATAAATCGTAATCAATCTGTTTTCTGGATTATGATTACATACTGAATGCAAAAGCCAAGTGATTTACCACCCTGGGGGTGTAGGGTTTACCCAAGAGGTTATGATTTAAATTATTGTTTTGAGGAAAATTCCTATGAATTGTATTGTTTAAGCCATGGTTCTTGCAAAAGTCACTCACAATGACAGGCATTACATTTTGCTGTTAAGCTGCACTTAATTTAGTTGAGCTTATAGGACTCTACAAGGTGCTACATAAATGGAGCACCTTGTGGTTCTTATTTGTTGAATGAAGAGAATTCCTATTATCTGCGAATGTTCTCTACCAATGTTCTCTATTAATTTTCACTGCAGCTCCAGCAGAGAGAGCACAAGTCGTCCTTTTATTTTCTTTCCAGAAGATATTTATTCGTGGATCATTCACTTTGCATTCACCCTTACAATTTCTGGAACTATTGTTTGCTTCCTGCAGCTTTGTTGGCCATGAAGGCATTGAAAAACACAACATACTGAGGGGCGAGGGGTGGGGGAAGGTGGGGCAACAGTCACACTGTCTCCATTCCACACATCCCTGAAGCAGGGGGATATGTGCACAGACATGTTCTTATGTCACTCTTTAAAGCAATGGATTTCCTTGCACGGAGTTTCTGTGAATAACAGTGGTCTGTGGTCTTTTCATTTTACTCACCACCTCTCCAGATGTACTCTTGAATCAGCACATTCCTGGCGAACAGGCAATTTGAGTGATTTCCATCAGTCGCCTCCGTAGGTCTGGAAGCCCAGGCCGAATTACACTTGGGATGTAGCTTCTCCTGCTTGTTCGGGGAAGATGGTTGGGTTCTGGTGCGTGAGCTAGTTCTGGTGGTCTGCCATCGTCAGCACTCATCTTACTGAAATCACTATCATCCAGTGAAACCTCTGCCAAGATGGAACAAAATGTACATATGTATAGGCGGCAAAGACAAAGGTGTGTAAAATTGATTAATATAGTCTCCAATTTCACAAAGTTAAATCACCTGGTAATCACTGCCTTTGGAGTACTACCAGTGTCCTTGACAGAAATGGGAAACAAGGGGATTAGATGGGGGAGGGGAATTTGAAGTGCTACACAATGAAGTTGCCTTTCTATTTCCTTTTTATACCAACTTCAAAGAGGACCTAATTAGGGCAGCCTTAATCCATCTGCGGTAAACTGGTGACAGCTGACTTGTCTCTCTAAAAAAGAATGCTCTTGCTATTTTGATAAATTATCTCAGTGTGTGTGATTAATTTGTTGATAAACATTTCTGGCTTTTCTAGTTGGGCAACCTAAGTGGATCAGAGTTTCTTACAAACTGTTACCTAACACTGAAACTGCAAAATGTACTGATTAGTTTAAAATTATATTTATGTGCTGCTCTTCTGTGAACCTGGGACAATAAAAGGATTATGGAAAGTTCTCTGCAAATTAACTGATGTTGCATCCGTGAGCAAAGAATATGTAAAATTCTGTCGTGGAAAACTGGGCCATTCATCATTGGAATTGGTCTCCCAATGAGTCATCTGTTTATGAATGGTGAGCATAGTAATTATCCTTGTCTTTCTTGATATCAGGTGTTTTTCTCTCCAGATATTTTTCTGAGGTAATCTGACTCACTTTTAAAAATATCTTTATTTAATTTGTTGTTTAATTCAGTTTGACATGTTTGAGATTGCTTTCGAGCGTGTTCATTGAAAAACAACACAAGACTCTAAAGTCTTTCTGTATCCTTTTTTCTGAGCCCTGAATCTCTCAAATTGT
This sequence comes from Rhinoraja longicauda, assembly GCF_053455715.1. Classification (NCBI taxonomy): domain Eukaryota; kingdom Metazoa; phylum Chordata; class Chondrichthyes; order Rajiformes; family Arhynchobatidae; genus Rhinoraja; species Rhinoraja longicauda. Next base: position 38,502,158 of record NC_135963.1, on the reverse strand, counting down.
TGTCTGCTTTTGTCAGGTACTTGACTGACCTTTAAATGCAGAATTTTATAAAACCCTTGGGAAGGTCGAATATCCTTGCCAAATGCTTTTGTTTCTTCTCTGCATAATCATGGTAGTTATGCATTAAACAGTAGACGTGGCTCTCTGAATCATATGTTTATTTTGTTTTAGAACGCAGAATAAGAATAGCATAAGAATAGGCCCTTTGGCTCACAATGTCTGTGCAGGACATGACGCCAAGACCAGCACTTATTTGTCTGCACAAAATCCATATCCAATTTCTATTCAGCATTATTCCAATTTGTCATGAAGCATATTGTACTAAATTGGCTCCTCATCTGGGTGGGCTTCATTTTTTGTATAATTTGTGTTGGATTAGTTGTCCAATTGCAAGATCCACATTTAACAAGGCATGAATTTAGAAAGATTTATTTCTCTATGCTCCTAATAAATTTTTAACATTCAGATTACAATTGTCTTGGTTCTCTATATATGAGAATTGTGATTGCTAGACTCGGTTTAGTCTGAAGTAATACACTGCAACTTCTGGTGGCAATTTTTAAAGTTAATCAATGTTTTTTCCGTCTCCCCAAGGTGGCTGAGTGAAGCACATAGATCAATTACCTTTAGCATAATACATCTGTACACAATGCAATATTTAATGATCAATTCAGAATAGCCAAAAACAACAATGTAGAACTATTATTTATACTACTGGGATGTAAAGGACAAGGTCGACTGAAGAGGTGATGATCTTAATCAGGTAGGAGACCAAATATGGAGAGGTCAGATTGGAACTGAGGCACACAATTAAAATGATAAGAAATCTGAAATACAGGGATGAATTGTAGTTTAAATGAGGGTAGTCCACAAACATCATGTGAAATGGACCAAATGCTGGCAGGTAGGACTAGTGTAGCTGGGACATGTTGGCCGGTGTGGGCAAGTTGGGCCGAAGAACCTGTTTCCACTCTGTATCACTCTATGACTCTATCACCCAATCTGTGTTTGCTCTGCTTGTGCATAAAAATTTCTTTGTGAGCAGTGAATACTGACAGAATCACAACTATTTCAAAAGGAAAGAATATTTGGGCTTCTGGCATTGGGAAGGCAAGAAGTAAATGGGATAGTTTTGCATCTCATCATGTGCACCAACAGTGCCATAAGAAGGAAATGGGCAGCTGCAGATGAAGGGAGAGGAGGTTTGGAGAGTGATTAGACAGGGAGATGTTTCTGGCAATGGTGTTGAGTTGGATGTTATGGAATTGACAGGTTACATCAGCTGAAGATAGAGGATGAGGGATTGAAAGGGAGTATAAGAAGATGCCTTTCATGTTTCTGGGAAGGGAGGGAAAGGCCAGAGACAGGAATGTGCCTACATATTTTCACATGCTTTTTGATTGGGTGTCTGTTCAAAGAAGGAACGGGGCATTGTCAGAACAAATGGTGTGGAGGTAGAAAAGCTGGGAGGATGGTTCTTACAGAGAGCATTGGAGAAAGAAGTGCTTTCAAGGTATTTGTGGGAGTTGGAATTACAGTGGGCTTGGTTGGCGGTCTATTACTCTTGATGAAGATAGAATAATTGAGGAAAGGAGCATGTAAAAGCAAGATTTCATTTTAGAGATATAGTGCGGAAACAGGCCCTTTGGCCCACCGAGTCCACGTCAACCAGTGATCCCCGCATACTAACACTATCCTACACACCAGAGGCAATTTACAATCTTTTTTTGACCGAAGCCAATTAACTTACAAACCTGTACATCTTTGGAGTGTGGGAGGTAACCGGAGCATCCGGGCAAAACCCACGCGGTCACAGGGAGAATGTACAAACTCCGAAAAGACAGCACCCAACAGGACCTTGCCTGAATTGTGGTTTACTCAATATTAGGTCTCTACTGCGATATTTAGGTCTTTGTCATCATTGCCTAGTGCTGTCCCATTCATTCTCTCAAACACTCTTTTCTTTATCCCCCTCAATGACTCTTTCTGTTCCGGATGTTTGGCCCAGCAAAAAGAGAAGCAGTTTGTCGAAGGCAACAGCACAAAAAAGAAGGGTGCACACCCAAATCAGTAACCATCAGAGAGATAGAAATGTGTACTCTCTGGAGAGGTTTCAGGGCAGTCGGACAGTCAGTGTGGACCTGCTCTGGGGCTGTATCAAGGCATGTGTTAAGACCATGTCTCCCATGACCTGGCTGTGAGAAGGAGTGAAGCAATCTCAACCACAAGTGTAGAGTTCTGCTCCACTTGATTTATGAAGTATGATGGTTCAGAAGGGGCAAAACTGCTCCAGGATTCAGGATTCAGGATATCTTTATTTGTCATCCAAAAAAGATATTTGGACGAGATTTCGTCACCCACAGTCCAACAATAAGAGCAATAAAATAAGCAAATTACACAACCCCAACCAACACAAAACACAAAAAAAAACAACAAAAAAACATCCATCACAGTGAGTCTCCTCCAGTCCCCTCCTCACTGTGATGGAAGGCCAGAATGTCTTTTCTCTTCCCCTTCCGTCAGGCTGTTGAGGTTGCCACATTCCAGGCCGCGCCGGACGGTGAAAGGTCCGCAGTGGGCCGACCCCAGCCCCGCGATCCGGGGCGGGTGAAGACGCTGCCGCTGCTGCTGCAGGTCGGGGCGGTCGTGGCTCCCGACATTGAAGCCCCCGCCAAGCAGAGAAAAATCCCGCGGCCTATTTCAGGCGGCGCTGGACGGTGAAATGTCCACGGTGGGTCGACCCAAGCCCCACGATCCAGGGTGGGCGAAGACGCTGCCACTGCCGGAGCTCCCGATGTTGGCATCCACGTGGCCCGAGCCGAAGGCGAGTCGCAGAGCCACAGGATATACTTTGCTCTCCACTACCAAGAGCCACAAGATACTTTGCTCTCAACCCTGAGCCAGGCAGTAGAAAGCTGGCCACCCATCTTTCACATGTACTTCTCTGATATCAGTTGGAGGCTGTTAGGGAAACCTTAGTTTCCCCTCCCCCACCCCCCCATACCTTGCTGTGTGCTAGTGCATTATATTCATGTACTTGCATTAGTTGTGATTTTTAATTATTTGTATTTCATTAGAGGCAAAACCAGAATCTGCAATATTTTCTGCCTGGTATAAATAGGCCCTTATTCCTTTAGTTATAGAATAAGTACCATATAAACTTGCCACTTATTAATCTAATTTTATCTTGGATTGGTTATAGTAACTTGATGGAATTTATCCACAAGTGCGGTAAACTCTGGACTGAAATATTGTTTTGATTATTGTTCTCAGTCTTTTTCATTATTTTCTTTGGTGCTTACTTTTACATGGACAAACAGTTTCTCGTGGGGGTGATTTTCTTCACCATAATTCCTTTGTGATGTCTGTATAGTAATGCAAGTTATAGATTGAGATTCAATTCTATGTGTAGTGCTTAGTAGACTGGGAATTGATTCATCTGCTGCATTGCTGACAATTGACGAGTTTATATGACCATGGAACAGTACAGCACAGGAACAGGCCCTTTGGCCACAACATATTTGCCGAACATGTTGCTAAGTCCATGTTTGTTTTTTCCTACTCCATTAACTCCATCTACGCTTCCTTCTTACCCCCAAAAATAGATTAGTCACGGAATAATGGCAGACATTTAGACTCAAGTATTTATCTCAGATCTCAGACACGTTTTTGATACACTTGGGGACTTATTTAGTATTTCTCATAAGGTTGTAGTGTGTAAGTTCCACAGGTAATTCCTCTTTTACCTGAAAAAATACATTTTTTTCAAAAACTAGGATTTTGTTTATTCCATATCTGTCTCTTTAGCCCTTTCTGCTTTTCTTTCTGGCTCTCTTTCCATCTCTGAGTTTCCTTTCCATGATTGTCAACAATATAATGCATATAATCCGTGATTAGTTAGGGCTATTTGAACTATTATTCAAATTGAACTATTATGAACTATTTGAAATACTCAGGCGAAATTGATTGTAACAGAATTTTGATCGGGAACTGAAGAACCACGTAAAAGTTACCTTGGAAATTGGCAAGTGGGAAAAAAAGTTGCCTTTGCAAAAAACAGTCCAGAGGGAGAAATCTGTTTCCATGGAACCGCCCTGCAGTAATCAGCAAAGATACTAGAGGAGCAAAATGAACCACTCCGTCGCAAACGCCTATACTGAAGTGTAGTACGCAAAGGAGCATAACACCCGCCATTTTAGTAAGCAAAACCCGCTGTTCGCTATGCTTCTCGCAGGGTTTGGGGGAACAGTCTGTGTGATGATATCATAAAAATGTAGAATATATCTCATCTATCAATTCACAGATTTTTGTTATTTTTCTTTTTAAATGTTTCTGCCTACTAAAATGGCGCCATGACATACTACGGTTCTTAGGGTCGAGTGGTCTATCTTGCTCTGCTCTATTTTTGGTAATCAGACACCATTGTTGCTTAACGCAGCGGCTACTTTAACTGTGGGTGGCCACTGAAATTGACAAGCAGTTGCTTCCACTGACACTTGCACAATGATACTCTGTTAAACAAGGTAACATGTAGCCTTTAGTATTTTTAGCTTGCAGTAATAAAAAAATCCTACTGCTACAGCTAATGGAGGTACAGTGGCGCAGTGATAGATTTGCTGCCTTACCACACCAGATTCTGGGGTCGACCCTGATTATAGGTGCTTTCTGAATGGAGTTTGCACATTCTCCATGACCGTGTGTTACAAGGGAACAGGTTTAAGGATCTGACTAGTAGAACAGAAAAAGGCTCACTCGTCTGTTTAGTTACAAGTCGGTTTTATTGGCAAGAGAGAACAAAACATTACTTGTCTTGGTATGCGTGGGGTCCGTTTTACAGCAGCACACCTCTCTCTCTACCTCCGTCCGCGCGCTGATCGCGACTCAGCCCTTCGGTGAACTCCTCGTATATAAACTCACTTACGGCTTCCTGGCGCCTACCTTTGTACAGGTAATGAAATAACCGCCGGAAAGTCCTGTCCAATAGCGCTGCTCCCGGATTCAAACTATAACCAATGGCAGGGGACTGCATCCGAGCGAGCCCCCCCCCCCCCCCCCCCCGGAAACAAAGCGTGATCAGCCACAGACTGGCGCGTAAAGCAATACACAGCGTTGCAGACTTGGTGCGCAAATCAATGCACACAGTGCAACAGACTTGGCGCGCAAAGCAATACACACAGCGCTGCCAGTTTCACGCACAAATGTTTAAACAGAGCTCTGTCGGCTTAGCGCGTGGAGATTTAAACAGAGCTGTCGGCTGCAGCTCTATGGGCTCTAAATGTAGCGCTAATGGCCGCAGCGCTATGAGGTTTAAATATAGCGCTACCGGCCACAGCGCTATGGGTCACAGACTCTTCGGGCAAAATTCTCATATAACATTCCACCCCTCGAACAGTCTGGTTACCATCACATCTGCCCCGCAGGCGTTACTTCGTTACATCCGGCCCACAGGCTGTAGTAAAGTTCACGCGGTCATGATGCCAATCCGCACATACAATGTCGTAATATTATGGCCAACAAGATTGTCCCAATGGTCAGTCCCCAGTGCACCACTATTGACCGCCATCCGCCCGAGGGATTGTAATCGTGGTACCCTTCTCCGACCGTTCGAATCTTCTCTACGGCTTCCTGGATGTGGTCAGCGAGGTTGGTGATGTTCTCTTTTCCCCCACTCGGGGGCTAACCAGTCACCGAGTCTGGATGACCACGCACGGTACAAATTAACTGGTTTTGTCGAAGGTCCCAAACCTTAATGCCGTCGTCAATACCACCAGAGATAATCTGATCGCTTGTGTCATTAAACGCTGCTGCCAGTACTTGGTACATTTTTTGAAACGTATGGATTGGAGCCTTCTTCTGAATGTCCCATAGCTTCACTGCTTCATCGTCGCTTCCTGTACAGACCAACTGTGGTCCCCGTCAGGCTGGGTAACATGAATTCACAAAGGATGTGCGACCTTTATAATTATCACAGTTGCCATAGATATTCAATAACAATAGGAGTCGATCAAATCCTGCAGATGCCAGTGTTAATCTATTCGAATGAAATTTACAACAATAAACTTTTCCCTCGTGATCCGTTAAAAGCATTAGAGGAGCTTGAAGACTCGAGGTTCTTGGTCCCACCTGCAGCACGGCCTGCTGCGGGCTCCCCTGCACTGAGGGCAGCAGTTTGTTGGGGGGGGGGGGGGGGTGCTTGGCCTGCACCAGCGCCATCTCGTTTGCTATTTTTACCAAACATTTTCTATTCTTTTCGTCAGATCCTGCCGACTATGCCAAATGTTACAAGGATCTGACTAGTAGAACAGAAAAAGGCTCACTCGTCTGTTTAGTTACAAATCAGTTTTATTGGCAAGAGAGAACAATAACAATACTTGTCTTGGTATGCGCGGGGTTCGTTTTACAGCAGCACACTTCTCTCTCTCTCTGTCTCCGTCCGCAGCGCTGATCGCGACTCAGCCCATCGGTGAACCCCTCGTACATGAACACATCAGATTTATTGGCAAGAGAGAGAACAAAAAGAATACTTGTCTTGGAATGCGCGGGGTCCGTTTTACAGCAGCACACTTCTCTCTCTCTAGCGATACGACCGGTAGCGCTATCGGCTTTAAAGATATCGCTATGCGCTTTAAACTATGGGTCAGACTGTTCGGGCAAAATTCTCATTTAACATCGTGTGGGTTTTCCCCGGGTGCTCCAGTTTCCTCCCACACTCCAAAGACGTACAGGTTTGTATGTTAATTGGCTTTGGCAAGTTATAAAATTGTCCCTAGTGTGTAGGATAGTGTTAGTGTATGGAGTGATCTCTGGTCAGCATGGACTCAGTGGGCCAAAAAGCCTGTGTCCATGCTCTATCTCTAAAGTCTAAAATGTTTATTGAAAAGACCTTTATTTTTGAAAATATTGCAGGAAACCTAACTGTTACTGTGAGTCTTATACGCTCGAGCAACAACCCTTTCCCCATTAACACATTTGTTTTTATAACACAATTTTCTAATTTGGAACGCAACTATCCCGTTATTGCAGAGCGACCTATAGAATGGCAGAGAATAGAGATCTTTAAAAAAATCAAAAAATAGTTCCGATGAAAGTTCATCAACCTGAAACAATAGTTCTCTTTTTCTCTTCATAGATATAGCCCAACCTCCTTTGTATTTACAGCATTTTCTGTTTTTATTGTTTCATCTTAAATTGGGCAATACTTTTCTTAGGATATCATTTGTATTCATTTCAGACAATTTGCAGAGATGCCAGGATGAGATGAGATAATTCCCCGAAGGATGCAACTATATTCTTTATAGGGATATCTATATAGGATAAAACCGGGAGGAACTCAGCGGGACAGGCAGCATCTCTGGAGAGAAGGAATGGATGACGTTTTGGGTCGAGACCCTTCTTCAGATTATCCCATATTTTTTGGGATAGTTCTGCCCTTGGCAGGTGGTCTCATTGCAGGTCAGACAGGGACTTGGGTGAACATGGCCTACTATGTTTTCACCTTATTAGTAGGTGCAATGCAATGTCATGATAATACTGATAGTGCTGATAATATATTAAAAGTATACTTTTGCAGAATCCTGCTTTCCTGTTAATAATAATGTGAAAATGATCACTTCTTGGGTTTCTTGAAAATAAAATGGTATTAGAAAACAAACCACGATGATCAAATGTTACTACTGATTTATATTTTGTTTGATAGTGATAACATTCCTTAAAAAAAAATTGCTGTGTAAAATCAGCTGGTGATCGGTAACATTGCTGACTGCAGATGCAGGGGCACAGAAAGTACCTTATCCAGGAAATGCACTAAAAGCTTTAATGCCTCCCTTGGCAGCTTTTAAATAATCCATTAAATCCATCAATATGAGCTGTGTTGTGCTCCAATGAGAGAGGCCTGTGATCAATAAAACACTTTGCATACCCATTTATTGGAGGGGTGCCTCTATTCTAATTTATGAGAAAGGATAATAGAGCTGTATGAAAGGTGTTGGTATATTCCGTGCAGCCGTTGTGGCCAGTGTCCAGATTCTGTGGACAGACAATGAGTTCCTTCCTCCATGGTAGAGCAGAGTGGTCAAACTGCATTGAAGATGAGGAACAGCTTCTTTTGTTGCTCGGTAGAAAGCAGCCTTTACCTGACCCCTAAACCCCTGGCAAGGTCTTTTGTCTTGTGTGGATTTGATCAAAGTGGCAGTTAACAGTGGGTGATGCAGGCTAATTGGGATGTTGAAGCTTGTTTGGGTGAGAGGCATTGTGTCGGATCGGTTTATGAGAATTGCATGGGGATTCAGGTGCTGCTTGTCATTGTCAGCCTCCGCTCTGATGCTTTGCTGATTCGCACACTGTAACGGTGCTACTGGGTGTGCATGTTTGCTTCAAAGATTTTCTCCTAAAATAGAGATGAAGGAATTGTGAATAAAGTTTTCCGATTGCCAGTTGGTGCTATTATCAGGCCTCTTTTTTCAGCATGTGAAGATGGAGCATTTTATTTGTGGTATATTTTATAGCTGGGCAGGAAACTGCTTCATTTGATGTTTAAAAAAAATCCAAATCCAATTTTTTTCTGTGAAATATGTAGTGCAGAATTCCATAACCAAGCATAATCAGGCTAATCAGAATAACAGTGTGAGGAATAGCGTTGTCTAAAGTTGAAAGTGCTGAGTTTCTGCAAAAGAGATGCTGATCTGAAACAGTTTAGAATATTTGTACAGTGTGAATAAACTGCAGACAAAGGAGTTTCTGATTTCATAAGTATTCAAAAAAATGTTTTTTAAGCATTTGAATGTGGTTGTGTTTATAGCAAAACGGGAACATTTTGATATGTCCAGTTTACAGTAAGAAAGCAGCATTGGAATTTAATTCTACAAAACAGGACTGTTTATTTGTAAAATACAACCCTGCTGGACTTCAGTATAATTGTATTAACTCAGAATTGTTGCTTGATAACTGGAGATTGCAGAACAAAGGCATGTTTGTGTGTATGTGTGTGAAGGTGCTTTGCCTATTTGCGGCAGCAGAGTGCAATATTGCATACATTAAGAGGACTTAAGGGTAGGGGGTACAATCAGAGCAAAGACTTGGTTTCTTCTACCTTGTTTTCCTAAAACAAGAATATGCTTCTGATGATCACAAGCTTGTATGATCACTTTTAATTTGATGGTATCTGCAAGATTTGCTATTTTATTCATTGATGGAGCAGAGAAGATCTTGAGTAAAGGAAGGGATATTTACTGGGCTAATTAATATAAGTGCTCTGCATAAATATTGTGATGGATTTTCTTGGCTTATTTGAAGTTCAGGAGAAAAACAGCATCAGCTATTGGGAGAATCAGAATTAATTACAAGCGATCAATTTTCTAATTAGATTAACTGACAGCATGCATAATGTTAGTGCAGTTTTTTCTGACTGTGTACAGGGAGTGGTGTGGAGATCATGCAGTATTTTGTGGATTTACATTTTTTTTACACTTACCCTTAAGACCATTTGATATAATCTGGTCTCCTTTTAAAAAATATATTTTGTTATTCTTTGAAGAGGAGTTAAAACTTGTTTTTAATGGGCATCACAGTTAAGGTTATAAATTGCTAGACTTGCAACTGCTTCTTTTGCATTGCTTCTTATTTGTGAATATATTGTTCTGTTTAGACAGAAACCCACACTACCTGTATGCATTATAACAAAGCAAGTTAACGTTGAATGTGCTCAACTGGTCAGCCAGTATTTGTGCTGAGAGAAAGGTAGAATTAATTCTGACTTTTGTCAGACTAGCAGAGGTCTATTGTGCTTGATAAGATCTTCAAAACGAATTTTGATATTCTTGAATGTTTAATGGTGGTGGCAGATATGTATGCTGGTTTGTATGTGTGGGAATGGAATTAGCATAAATATTAGTCAGTTTTTGTCTTTTATTTAAATGGCAAATTGTCACAATTGAGGTAGAACGACTATTAGCTCTGGGCCTTGAATTTTAATCTGCGATGCACGTCTTTTTGTGTCTCACTAGTTAGGTTGGTAAATGCACTGTCTGGTTTTATTATGAGGCTATTGCTGGAAAATGAAGCTGTGTGTATGAATGCTGAGTGGGGTCCAGATCGGGCATTGTAAGGTTGAATGGTCTGTCTCACTTTTTAAGCTCTCAGATGAAAAAACACTTTGGATTAATTAAAACAAGCAATAGTCTTGAGGCTAAAAATTGTACTTTGTTTGAGACTATGGTTGGCTTGAAAGAAAATAGGCAGATTCTTGACTGTTAAAGCTTCCTGATAAATTGCATGGCTGAACTATGATCCTAGAAATGTAATTTGACCAATCTTTGAATGTGTGGGAACACAAGGCAAATTTGATCATAGCCTGAAGCAGAAGTCAGCATCTTCAAAGTGGGAGGTACCTGAAGAGATACAAGTGAAAAATTGAAAATGGCAGATTTTTGTTTTACATGTGTTGATCCACCTTTTATTTTGACAATTAAAAATAAATTGTCGGTTTATGTAGGTGGAGTTGCTGGTTTAGCTTCATGTTTTAGATGTATCCAATCACTCAATAGAAATAATATAATCAGACCTTCTGAGATTTGTATTACTAAGAAATGAATTGAAGGAGATGAACTAAATGTTTTTCTTTCCTTCTTTCCGCTTGATAAAGACAGTGGATTGTTAACAAAATGGTGCAGATCTGCATAACCGTCTGTGGTTCTGAAGAGAACAGATTTTCAGTAATGACGGTTTGGTATTTGTACAAAACCATCAATAAGCTGATTCATCATTGCTTGGAAGAAGAACCTAAATCTCAAATGCCTAATACTCTACCATGTACTGTACTTTGTCACATCACAGTGGTTGTAACTTGCATTTATTTGCATCACCAGCCACTCTTTGCATCGGCGGGCCAGCCTCACCTTTGTGCCAACTCGGTGCCAATGCAGTCATGCTCGATAACATCTCCCTTGTCAACGCTGCTGTTTTCATTTTGTCACCAATGTACAGTGCAGTCTTCCGGCGAGTATGGCTGTCTCGGAGATCAGCCAAGTCCCAGCTCTCTTTTCAGTACTAATGGTAAGTTGGTGGAGTTTCGCAAGTTTGCGTTGCAAAGCTTACATGTTCAGTGTCTCAAACACATTGCTTGACTATAGATACAAAATGCTGGAGTAACTCAGCGGGTCAGGCAGCATCTCTGGAGAAAAAAAATAGGTGACGTGTCGGGTTGAGACCCTTCTTCAGACTGAGAGTCGAGGGAGAGGGAAACTAGAGGTATGAAAAAGTACAGAACAAATCAGAGCTGGTGCGGATGACAAAGGAAAGGTGGAGCCCACAATGGTCCATTGTTGGCTGTGGAAGAGGTGATAATGAAGGGATATGATGGTGATACAAGCAGGATGTTTAGGATGGGGGAGGGATTTTTTTTCTCCAGAGATGTCTGACCCGCTGAGTTACTCCAGCATTATGTGTTTATCATCAGTGTAAACCAGCATCTGCAGTTCCTTCCTACACACATTGCTTGACTAGTAGGGTTGTTGCAGTGTAACAATTCCTTGCACTCCAGTTGCTCATGCTTTCCAAAGTATTTCCTTGGTAGAAAATGTTGGAGATGAGAGAGGTTGTAATTGCAATAGGTCACTTGATTGTGCAATGGATATTTAGTGAGAGATTTGATGTTTGTTGAGTAGCGGTTCGGGTTAACCACTGGCAACTGGTCCAAATCAAGATAGAAATGGATGGCATAGGCAGATAAAAAGAATCATGATTTAAATTCTTTCACTCATTTTAAAATGCAAGATTTTTGTTTAACATGCGCTATTTTATTTTGATGTTTTAAAAAAAACTTTTGTATCATTAATATTTGAACCAAAGCATCCTGAACTTGTGGGGAAATACAAACCTTGTTTGATCGTCTGGATTTCATCCATTCAGTTCTGGATTGCCAATTCAGAAACTTCAATTCCCAGTTCAAAACCAAACTGTTGGTTTACCCTTGGAGTTTGTAATGACTTCTGCAAAATGCCCAGAATTCACTTATCAGTGTGAGTAATGTGTGAATGTCTCAACTGCAGTCAGATGTTAAGATTTCTATTAAGACGACTGATGAGTGCTTCCCTGTATACCTCCACCCTCATCCCTCCCTCTGAAGAAGGGTCTCGACCCAAAACATCTCCCATTCCTGCTCTCCAGAGATGCTGCCTGCCTGCTGAGTTAATCCAGCATTTTGTGTCTACCTCCCTCCCACAAGTTCTCTGGTTCCATTCAATTTCAGTTTTAACGTCTAAAGATACAGATTGTGAATTGCCTGAGCTACATTTTATTAAGCCATTTAATACAGGTTACTTTGTCAAATCCAGTTCATCTTGAGCTTATCCTGGGCACCAAATGTGCATGTACATTTCAGAAATCAAAAAGGCATGAAATGCATAGCCATGTGTCCTAAGCATGGACACACTGCGGCAGGTATATTCAATGATGATCTACATGCATTGAACTCATCTAACAGCAGTCTAAACAATTTGATTACAATGACCCATGTACTTATTGATTTACTGGCGTGTTCAGTTTGAATCCCTGAGATGGGAGATTATTGTCACTACTGGGTAAAGAAAGGAGAATATGCATTTTCACAGAATCCGAATTATAAAAGTTATAAATTGACAGCCAGAATGCAACATAATTTTACATCTGCAACTTAAAATGTTTACAGATTAATAGAATTGTTGAATTTCAACTATCCCTGACACAAATTGGGTCTTGCTGAATTCTAATTTGTTCTATACTTGCTGCACATACACAAGAAAGCTGTTTATTATTCCTATATCTGACTAATATAAGCCACTCAGTCTGGCCATTTCCTGCGATGGTCACTGAATTGTATTAGCAGTGAAAGATTAGCAAGGAAATGTAATGTAGTTTATTCATTATAAAAACAAAAGGTTTGATGTTTTGTTTAAGGCCAGTGACTTTGCACCAGAAACTGAGCCTGAACTATAGTGACCTGAAATTTTAATTTTGTTCCTCTCTGCACAGACAGCGCTTGCCCTGGTGAATATTTCCGGCAGTTTCTGGTTTTATTTCAGATTTCCAGCAATTGTAGTATATTTTACTTTTAGGGATTTCGATGATTTTAATTTAAATTTATTGAAAATTATATTGGGTTATTAATTATGCGTAACTATGTTGGCAGTTGAGGTCTTATTAATAGAATTAACAGTGATTTATATGCATAACTTATTGAATTATATTCTGACAGCTACATTAGCTAAGTTATGTTGGTATGCTGTGGATGTAGAACAGGGGCCTTCAAACTTTTCAGCATGAGGGCCACATTCTATATTTGGCACATTTTTGTGGGCCGTAGGAAAAAATAAAGAAGTGTGAGTTTTATAAATTTAATGAACTCAAAAAAGTTTAGACTAGGTTATGTTCGATTAGATTAGGAAAGGTTAAACTAGGTTATGTTAGATTAGGTTAGTTTACGTTAGGTTTATATGGCAACAAATAAATATTATTCAATTTTTAAAAAGAGCTTGAAATATTTGAATATGTATAGACAGTAGGTATACAGTTATTTATAAAACAGAAGAAAAAAAAAGTGACCACCACTGGGGGAGAGAGGAGAGAGAGAGAGAGGGGTGGGGTGGGGTGGGGTGGGGGAGAGAGTGTGGGGGGGGGGAGAGAGAGAGTGGGGGGGAGGGAGAGAGTGGGGGGGGGGTGAGAGTGGTGAGGGACAGAGTGGGGGGGGTGAGAGTGGTGGGGTAGAGAGTGGGGGGGAGAGTCGGGGTAGAGGGAGCAGCGGGTGAGAGCGGGAGTGCGGGGAGGGGGTGGCTGTCTGAGGGTTCGGTGAAGGAGTGCCGCCGCTTGCGGGGGCTGCTCCCTCCCTCCCTCTCTCTCCCCTCTCCCTCTCTCCTAGAGCCAGTGAGATCTGCGCCGCTGCTCCACTCACTTCCCCGACCCCGTCTCCCTCTAACGCAGCGAAATAAGAACAAACACAAGTGTAGTTGTTGTTCAGAAGCCCCGCATCCCCGGGGTGAGCGGCGGCGGTGAGGAGGGAAGTTTCACTTGTGTTTGTTCTTATTTTGCTGCGCTAGAGGGAAACTGGGCTGGGGAAGAGAGTGGAGCAGCAGTGCAGATCTCGCTGACGTTGGGAGAGGGGAGAGAGGGAGAGAGAGGGAGCAGCCCCCGCGAGTGGCGGCGCTCCTGCTCTCACCCGCTGCTCCCTCTACCCCGTCTCTCCCTCCCCCCCCCCCCCCCCCCACTCTCTCCCAGGAACGAGTGGCAGAAGCGGCAAGGAGGGAAGTTTCCCTGGGTTTGTTGTTTGTGAGGGGGCGCTGCGATCTCTCGCCTTGTCCCGGCTCTGGGTCGGTGGCGATCTGCTCTCCGGCGAACCTTCACCGGCAGCTTCTGCCTCCAGTCCCCGCCCCCTAAGAGCTTGCTGTGGGCCGGATAAAATCTCATGGCAGGCCAGATGTGGCCCGCGGGCCATAGTTTGGAGTTCCCTGATGTAGAAGATCTGAAAAGGGCCACGATGGGAAGGGAATTGTGTGAGATATTAGAGGCAGCTGGAAAGGCTGCAATGGGGGCCTGGGGAGAAGGTGTGGACCTAAGGTATTGTTTTGAATAGGAGGCACAACTTGTGGGGGCTGGGAGGGAGGGAGGTTTCCGTGGGACCAGTATGCCACGGACTGAACAATCGGGCTATAAAGGGGCAGGAGTTGGAGGATGTAGAACCTAGACTTGTTCATTCATTTGTTGTACTCTTGCAGTGAGGCTTATTAATAGAATTAACATCTCTTAGAATTCTAATTACCAGTTTCTTGTCATTTGCCTCCAGGAAATGAGCTTGTTCTGTTCCCCATATATATTGATGTAACTTTGAACATAGCCTTAAATATATTATAATAACCATTTTTAAATAAAATATTAAAACAATAAACTATGTTTAACCTATTCAGAGGCTGGCTGATTACCACTTAAGACAAAAGTCTTAATAAAATGACAACCTGTAAAATAATAACCCTGAGAAATACCAATATTTATAGCATTTTATCTTTGCAACAATCCAGTACCTTGTTCTGTCACTCAAACCTCATTGTCGTCGTAATGAACATTGAACCATGGTTTACACATTGCTTATGGTTTAATTGTAAAGTAATCTTTGTGCTTTCCTCAAGATTCCAGCTTTTGCAGTTCCTTGTGTCTTAAGACTAATTTCTTTGATTGTCCTAATTGCATAGAATTGATGGAGAGATTCACTAGAGTCTTAGAAAGTGACAAATAAGTTGGTATCAAGCTCATGATGTATTGAATCTTGGCTGGAAATACATTTCAGTCAGCACTGGTTCCTGAGCCATTTGTCTGACCCATCGACTTCAGGGAACAGTGAGCAATTACTCGTTCGTAATCAGCTGTGAGTAATGGTAGTTTGTTGGGAGATAAAAGCCATTAATTGAATAAATCGGATTCAGACATTACACTCACCTGGAAATGGCAGACTGAACCGTTGAGATAGCAATATTGGCTCAGATAATGCTGTTGTGTTCCAGCTCCATTAAGGCTATTTGTTCAGTCTGAAGAAGGGTCTCGACCCGAAATGTCACCTATTCCTTCTCTCCCGAGATGCTGCCCGACCTGCTGAGTTACTCCAGCACTTTGTGAATAAAAGGCAATATGTAAACTCTTTTTGCACTATTATACTCGGGTATGGTTTGATTGTGCTCATACATGATACGATTTGCCGGATGGAATGGAAAACAAAGTTTTGCAATTATATGTTGGTACACTTGACAATAATAAACCAATATCAATACCAGTCAATGTGATTTTATTTGTAATAAAATACATTAACCCCAATCACAATTATTTTCAGAACTTCACTTTAAAAAATGAATAAAAATCTCGACTGAGCAAATGTAGATTGAGCATGAGCAAAAGGTGCAGCTCAAACTGACAAAAGACTATGGCAATAAAAGTGACATGTTCAAATTAAGTGACATTTTCAATTTTTGTAAGTGGCAGACAGACAACTGATGTGGCTGTAAGTACAGTTGGGACAACTGACGAAGGGTTTCAACCTGAAATGCCATCGGTCCATTTCCTTCCACATATGCTGCTCAACCTGCTGAGTTCCTATCACTGTTTATTTATTGCTCCAAATTCCAGCAATCTGCAGTGTTTTGCAGTGTGTCTCTAAATTTTCCAGACTATTGGATGTCATGTCTATTAATATCCAAACATTTTTTTACACATTGCATGTACTAAATTTTGAAGTAAACTCAAAGTAAGCATGATGAGCTTGGACCTTGGCTCTAGCCATAATCCTGTTCATGATCCCATCACTAGTTCTGGCCACACACCCAGAGCTTGCCACATCCAGGTTCTTGACTCGCATTGTATAGTAATGAGTCAGAAGTTCATAAGTAGGGGACGCTATAGGCTATTCGGCCCATCAAGTCCACTTTGCCATTCTTTCATGGATGATCTATCTTTCCCTCTCCACCCCAATCTCTTGCCTTCTCCCCATAGCCCCTGACACCCTTACTAATCAAGAATCTGTCAATCTCCACCTTAAAGATACCCAATGAGTTGGCCTCCACAGATGCAGAATCAACCAGATTCTGGTCCACCAGGACAACTGAATAATTGGAATTTTACTATGTTTTGTAAATTTGGTCTGGGAATTGATAAACAGTATGTAAAACGTCACCACAGTTTTTCAAGTAAATATTTCGTAGATTTTCTCATTAAAAAAAATACATCGGTTTGGCCATAGGACTCTATAAATGCAGGAAAATGGGACTGGTGTAGATGGGTCTTCTTGGACTGCATGGACGAGTTGCACTAAAGGGCATGTGTCTGTGCTGTGTGGCTCGATGACCCTGTGATTCAATGTTCATTGTTCAACTATTTAAACTTGTATTCAATTTGTGTGGTGGATTGAGATGCAGGTTCAGTGGCTATTCATGAGGCAATGGCAGCTAACATCCTTATTACTGGGGAAATGAAATGTTTTGCATTGAATTAAGGTCTTCTTGCAACTATTTGGTACAAACAAGATATTATTGAATATTTTAACATTTTTATTCCAGTTTCCTAATCTGGAAAATCAATTGTCAGAAATTCCATACTTCCTCTTCTCACCCTGTTCCATTGTCACAATGCACTTTCCTCTACTCTTCCCAATCACAATTCTATTGCAGTCGTTATTCCTGTAGAGTTGCAGGCAGCTGTCCTACCTAACATATTCACAGATCAGCTCAAACAACCACGAACATATGAATGGGCTTTTGAGAATTCATATCATATCATATATATACAGCCGGAAACAGGCCTTTTCGGCCCTCCAAGTCCGTGCCGCCCAGTGATCCCCGCACATTAACACTATCCTACACCCACTAGGGACAATTTTCACATTTACCCAGCCAATTAACCTACATACCTGTACGTCTTTGGAGTGTGGGAGGAAACCGAAGCTCTCGGAGAAAACCCACGCAGGTCACGGGGAGAACGTACAAACTCCTTACAGTGCAGCACCCGTAGTCAGGATCGAACCTGAGTCTCCGGCGCTGCATTCGCTGTAAAGCAGCAACTCTACCGCTGCGCTACCGTGCCGCCCATGTCCCACCTTGATCTGTTCACAATATCTGCAATTGATTTACACCTTTTGTATATTCTTTATTCCACATTGTGTGTCCACGCGCACACTCACACACAGAATCCCTACCTTCAGAATTCCCTTCCATTTTATTTAATTTTATTTAATTTTGTCATAAAATTCGGACAATGCTGGTCAGACAATATATTTTTGCCTATTTGCCATGTTGTTCTTGTGAAGTTAGTAAGATCAGCTGCTATCTTGAATTGCTGCAGTCCTTGTGGTGTTGTAAAGAAATAAATTCAACGATTTTAATCCAATGTTGATAAAGGAAGGATTATATGTGTCTCAGGGAGGGATGGTGACTGATCTGGAGGAGAACTTTAAGGTGGTTTTGTTACATTTCCCAGAGTGTGAAGTGCTATCCAAAAACATCAAGAGTCTTAATAATGTGATAAATTGGAATTTGGAGTTCCTTAGATTTTGCACAATGTGTATATATTTTTAAATGAAGATCACTGATATTTACCATATAGAAAATGAATTATGCTTCCTTTTTGTAGTGCTGCCTATACTGGTCTTTTTGGCATGATGGCAAAAAGGTGCAGGATATTACCAAGGTGTTAAAGATTAGGTGGGTCTGGCTAGGTAGGCACAGTAACTAGGCTTGGTGCAGCACCAATCGAGCATCATATGTGATAATCTGTCTGGTGCATTGCCAAGCATTTGCAGCTGGCTGAATTGTCCTCTGCATTTCAAAATAAATTGGAATATTTTTGGGTTATTTCAGATTTTGGGCAGCCAGATCTGCCACATAATTAGGTGCTGGAAATCTGAAATTAAATTAAGATGCTGAAACACGTAGCAGGTCAGCAACATCTGTGGAGAAGGAAAAAGAATTAATATTTCAGATGAAGGGTCTTGGAATTGAATACTAACTCTGATTTTTAATTAGAATCTTATGTTGCTTGACTTGCTGCTGTCTCTGGCAATTTCTGTTTGTATCTAAAAGGAGCAACCTGGCGTTTCTCTGAACACCTTTGTTCAATCCACCTACGCGATCTCCCAGTTGCTGAACACTTTAACTTCCCTTCCCATTCTCATACTGACCTTTCTGTCCACTGTCAGAGTGAGGCCAAATGCAAATTGGAGGAACAGCATTTCATATTTTGCTTCGGCAGTTTACAACCCAGTGGTATGAATATTGATTTCGCTAACTTCAAGAAACCTTTGCTTTCCCTCTCTTTCCGTCCCGCTCCCACCCTAGTTCTCCGACTAGTTTCACTGTTCTCATTAATTTTACTGTTTGTAGGCCTCGTTGTTACCTTCCCTCAGCCAACAATTCACCATTGAACATTTCCTTGATCTGACCTTTTCACACGTGACATGTTCTTTGTACCCTTCCACATCTCTAGTTTCCCTCTCCCCTGACTCTCAGTCTGAAGAAGGGTCTCGACCGGAAACGACACCTATTCCTTCTCTCCAGAGATGCTGCCTGTCCCGCTGAGTTACTCCAGCATTTTGTGTCTAGCCTGATATAATGGGAATCTGAGAACTTATCACATTTTTAATAATATTTTAATAAAATATGTGCAATATTTTTCATAATATCCAACATGAGTCTGAGCACTTGTAGTTTTTAAAAAACCCATTCGAACAAAATCCAACTTGTATGACAATGATCTGTCCAACTCGACATTATCCTCAGTTGTTGTGATGGTGGCCCATCTCCTCAGACTGGGAATCAAGAAATTTGATTGAATAAATATGTAATATAGTATCAACAGAATTAATTCTACAAAAAGGTATTTTGGCTGCCTTTCCAGCCATTCATTATACATGTATTTATTGAAAGTAGAATTGATTAAAGGTTGCTGACACAATCTTGGTTTTAATATAATTAGTAATATCCTTGCCAAGCACTTTTAAAATATTGCTTTTAGAGCCTTGGCAAGTTTCCCGGTGATGTCAGAATGAGCAGTATTAGAGTGACCTCAGCGGAGGGTTTGGCCGGGTAGACATTTTCTTAAAATCTCAGAGTCGATTGTTATGAATGCGGAGGATCAGGTAGATAACTCTCCCTTAGTTTGTGAAGAGGGAAGAGGATAATAAAATGTTTCATCAAAAAGGGGGAAAAAGGCAAATGGTTCAGAATAAAAAATTTAATAGGTCTATAGTGGAATTTCAACGGGTGGTGCTAATTTCTAATGGATGTTGGTAAAATAATTATTATCTGCATGAATGTACAACAATAAAGAATGCCTCCACAAAAAAAATCGTATTTATTTAAATATTTTCTGTAACATTATAGCAACACTCAGGTGGTTTGAAGTGGGAAGTTTATCTTTCTAATTGATGTAACATGCTCTCATTCTGGTCACTGCTCCTTGCTGCCTGTTCCACTTCTTAAATGACATATTATTTGCCTCCTTTCATTGAATCTAAGCTTACAATGCCAGCAACCTTCACTGATTTGATTTGTTCTTTCATTCTGCCGTATGTATAAATGTGGAGTATTAAATTCCTTTTGTAGATTGTCCCATATTTCCCTCCATTGTGCTGTGATTTTATCTCTGCCATTTGAAGTTGGCAGGAGAGAAAAAATGCCAGTGTTGTCTGATTTACTTTTCAACAAACAGGTGAAAAAAATCTGTAGCGAATATCTGTGAAGAATCAGGAAGATTAGGGCCTGACATCAGTCTGAAAAAGGGTCTCGACCCAAAACGTCACCCATTCCGTCTCTCCAGAGATGCTGCCTGTCCCACTGAGTTACTCCAGCATTTTGTGTCTACCCTCGATTTAAACCAGCATCTGCAGTTCTTTCCTACACAGGATGTTTAGGGGATATGGCGTAGAGGTAAACAAACATGGTTCCTGTGTGGCCAACATATATAACTCCATTGAATAAAGTAAGTCTATTCACTGAAAAGATTGAAAACATGATTATTTGAATTGCAGAATTATGTTAAGTTATGAATAATGGGGCGAATAAAGCTCCATGTTTTATTCCCTGTGAACTGTCTCGCCTTGGTTGAAAAGGCCTATGACAGTGAGCTTAATAGAGCGACCATTCTAGATAGCATACAATCACAACTCATTGGCCAGTAACATGGCCAGAGGAGGTGGTCCAAAAGCAAAGTAAAAACTGTTTTTCAACACTCTTTCCTGGGCAAATCAATAAACTCTTGGTCTCCAGTTATTCTGTGACTAATGTTCCTTCCCACAACCTGCTGTAATTTAGTCTATGTTACAAAATGCATTTCAAAGCAATGATACCTTTGGCGAAAGAGTTTACAGTATTTGCGCCTGCTGTGTGTGCTACTCCCCTTTATCCAGTGAGCATTTGGAGAATTGGTTCTTACAAATATTAAGGGTACAGCAAAAGCAGACTTAATTTCTGTGTATCTAGCACAGTGCTATGCTTAAATGAATGAAAAGCTGACTTTGAACACTTGTTTGTTGCAGAGCCACCTGGAGACCGCTCTCCCCGTCGCAGGAGCATATCAGGGCCAGGATCATCCGATAAAGCAAATGGGATGGAAGACTCCACATCCCCTTTCAAGGTGGGGTTTCCTCGAGTCAAAGATACATGCTTTTTCTTCCCCATATATGCTACAATAAACACACAATCCATTAACTGTAACCAAACAGATTTGATGCACAATAATCCATAATTATGCCACAAACAATTAGTTAATTTCCATTCAGACCGACCAGCTGCATATTTCCAGAAGAAGGCTGGTGAGCAAGCTGAGAAAATTATTTCAATGTTTCATGATCATTTCTCAATTTAGCTGACCCTAAGATAAATGAGCAGAGCATTGTTTGGTCACATACAAAAACACTTCCTTTTTGTAAAACTATAAATAAGTTATTATTAATTCAACGCTTGAATTACATTACAAGTGTAATTGTCGAAATATGCCACTTTTAAAAATAGAGGATTAATTTTGAAATAATCTGATTATGCTATGGTTCTCTGTTGGATTTTCATCGAGAATTGCTTGTTTCTTGACCCAGCATAAAGGGAAACCGTGAAGACAACATAACAATAATGATTTCATTATTTAGAAGCTGTGATCATTAAACAAAGTATAACTGACCTGGTGTCTGGCAGATTGTGAAATATTTTAACGTCATTCGACATCCTTTCCTTATTGCACTTATCTCCTTGTATTCAGTAGCCATCTTCCAGTAGACCTCTTGCTTGACTTGATGGTGACCAAACTTGAAAGAAGGTTGCTATGCATTGATAGCCAATGTTTTATAAGGTGCCATCAAACTAAGGCAACAAATTGATTTATTTGAGCCACACAAATGATATCCAGTTGGTGCACATTGGGAATTTCCTGTCTGGGGCGTCTCATCTCTCCAGCCCACAACATTTGGCATAACTGTGTTTTCTTTTGAAGGGAGTTGAACAAGCAGCAGCTTGACACCGTAAGGACAATGAATAATGACAGACTAATTTACCATTAGAGTTATCCCACCTCAGTCCATACTTGTCTTCATCGAAGCACCAAAGCATGCCATATCTTTCCCCTTGGCCCCCAAATATTCTTGTGTAGGAAAGAACTGCAGATGCTGGTTTAAATTGAAGGTAGATGCAAAATGCTGGAGTAACTCAGCGGGACAGGCAGCATCTCTGGAGAGAATGAATGGATGACGTTTCGGGTCGAGAGTCTGAAGAAGGGTCTCGACCCGAAACGTCACCCATTCCTTCTCTCCAGAGATGTTGCCTGTCCCACTGAGTTACCCCAACATTTTATATCTACCCCAAATATTCTTCATACATTAAGTTCCACTTGTAAAAGATGGAATATTGATCTGGGCTCCTTTAAATGCTTTACCAAGATGACTCATTGACTTTTATAAAGGAGTAGACTGGGGAATATCAAGGCATAATTCCTAAGATGATTTGGTGTCCAGGTATTAGTATCATTGAATGAGGGTCGAAGCACATTGTGGTACTGACAAATGGGTTAGATTTACTGGAAATTTAGTTAACTTTTAATTTTTAATTTTGGATTGTTACCTTTGAAAGCAAGAATGGATATGGGATCAGTTGTACAGTCGCCAGCTGTTACTGAAAGTATTTGTTCTGTAACTGTGAACTCAATTAAGTACTATGTATTGTCAGAAAGTGCTGGAATAACTCAGCGAGTCAGGTAGACCCGCTGAGTTACTCCAGCATTTTGTATCTTTTGCAGTAAATCAGTATCTGCAGTTCCTTGCATCTACCAAGTATTGTCACACTGGGGAGTCCATTGCAGTCAAATCCAGTTCTGCCTTTTGCTGATTGTTCAATTAAATCTAGATACATGTAGGATACAGATGGATTATTGAAAATCTGGATGTTTTATTCTTTATTCTTTATCCCTTTTCAACAGAATCAAAGTTGCATTTTAGCTAAGCGTTTCTTTGGATGAGATTAGCTGGTGCAAGACAGGCCAGGGGTTATCATTGGAATTATGTTTGGAAGTTATGTAAATATTGCTTCAGAAAAACGCAGGGCAGGAACAGGGTACTGATTGTGAATGATCAGCCATAATCACATTGAATGGCGGTGCTGGCTCGAAGGGCCGAATGGCCTCCTCCTGCACCTATTGTCTATTGTCTATTGATTGTATATTTGCAGTCATCTTCACTTCTCCAAAATAATGAGCCTTGTATATTGGCAGAATTCCATGCATCAAATTGCTTGGTGTTTGGGAAAATAAGTTTTAGTTCCAATGGAAGGTCCCTCATTTGCTGACACCATCTAAGTTCCCTAGAAGACATAAGACACCGCAGATTGCTAGAAATTTGAGCAAAACTCTTCAGAGTCGGCGCCTGAAGAAGGGTCCCAACATGAAGCATCACCTGTCCATTCCCTTTACTGATGCTGCCTGACCCGTTGAATTCTTCCAGCGATTTGTGATTTGCTCAAGATCCCAGCACCTTGTCCACCACTACCACAAAACTATTCCATGTTCCGACATTGCATAAGCATATTCCATTCTAAATATTTTGAAAAATAATTTGAGTCTGCAAACGTTTGCCTCACAAAAGTAAGTTCCAAACAAGAAAGAAATAACATAAGGATGCACCTTTCACCAATAATAATGTCAGTGTATTGTGTCAATTCAACCGTGTCATTCGATAGAGAGATCAGATTTCACAGAATTTCTTTGAGTGGAACTTCTGTTGTGTGTTAAATCATATGATACTCCTGTACTAAAAGTGTATCATCTAAATTCTTGTGAGCTACATTACGGGTAGTTGTTCTTTATCATATTGCATTAAAAAAATGAATCCCCTTTGTGATAGTGAGAATCAATCTAGGCACATATATTTTCTGTGTTTTAGACATATTAATATTTATCTGAATTGCCATACTATACATCATAAACGTGTGGTAAATCTGTTTGTTTTTCATGCAGATTACTGATTTTAAATGCCCTCTGTGCTGAGTTGCAAGACTGATCTGAGTTAGTTACTTAGAAGTGCTAATTACTATTGAATGGAAATCACTTAGACACAGTTGCAGGATACTGCTCTCATTCTGTCAATACATACACGTTTAATTATGTTTTTAACAGACAAACGTTGCTTAATGAGAAGTAAAGGTAAAAATTGCTGTAAACTAGGATTGTTGGTTAATGTGCTCAATTTATTGGGGTTGCAAAATAACCATTGCCCTTAATATTTCATCACAGCTCTTGCCATCATCCTTATGCACCTATTGCCTTCAATCTCTATGCACCTATTACCTTCCCCAGACAACTATCCTCACTGCCACCCCACTCCAAATAAACAAGCACAGGGTGCTTGCCTGTGTGCAGGCTGAGTCTACAATCGACACTCTAAATTTCAAAACCCATAAGTCAGATTCCCATGGTGGCAAATTGTGACTGTTCAGATAATGTAGCCACATTCACGGAAACTACATTTTATGCTTGTCTCTCTTGCAGGAATGCGTATCAGTGCTTGTGGCACTTTACCTGTATGGGATTAGTGCAGCTCCATTTCTTTACCTTCCTTGAGAAAGTAAAACAAAGGAAATGGTTTGTTTTATTTACTTTGTGTAAGTTTGAATTGCAGGTGCAGAAATAGAGCTGGCCACCTTTTCCATGCTGGAGTGCATGGGCATCAGGCTCTTTGGAAAGTGTTATGTAAGCTGGACTCCCCATGTTTCTCATCGTGTCTCACAGACTGAGAGAGCTGTTAATGCATCAAGCATTCATTTTCCATCCTAACCAGCTTTCAGTACTGGAAAACTAAGTAGGACAGGCATCCACTGTGAAGAGAGACAAAAATTTTGGCCAATAATCTTTCATTAGAATTAGAAACATAGAAACATTATTACCAACACAGTAAGTGCAGTAATTGTAAGCGTGGAACTTTAGAGTCGTACAGCACAGAAACATAGAAAGTAAGGTGCAGGAGGGGGCCATGCAGCCCTTCGAGCTAGCACCGCCATTCAATATGATCATGGCTCATCATCCAGAATCACTACCCTGTTCCTGCTTTTTCCCCTTATCCCTTGATTCCTTTAGCCCTAAGAGCTAAATCTAACTCTCTCTTGAAAACATCCAGTGAATTGGCCTCCACTGCCTTCTGTGGCAGAGAATTCCACAGATTCACAACTCTCTGGGTGAAAAAGATTTTCCTCATCTCAGTCCGAAATGGCCTACCCCTTATCCTTAAACTGTGATCCCTGGTTCTGGACTCCCCCAACATCAGGAACATTTTACCTGCATCTTTTAATCCTTTAAGATTTTATATGTTTCTATAAGATCCCCTCTCATCCTTCTAAAGTCCAGTGAATACAAGCCCAGTCGATTCATTCTTTCATCATATGTCAGGCCCGCCATCCCGGGAATTAACCTGGTGAACCTTTGCTGCACTCCCTCAATAGCAAGAATGTCCTTCCTCAGGTTAGGAGACCAAAATCGCACACAATACTCCAGAGCCCTGCACAACTGCAGTAGGACCTTCTTGCTCCTAAACTCAAATCCTCTTGCAATGGCCAACATGCCATTAGCTCTCTTCACTCCCTGCGGTACCTGCATGCTTACTTTCAGTGACTGATGTACAAGCACACCCAGATCTCGTTGCACCTCCCCTTTTCCTAATCTGACACAATTCAGATAATAATCTGCCTTCCTGTTCTTGCCACCAAAGTGGATCTCACATTTATCCAAATTATACGGCATCTGCCCACTCACCCAACCACTCACTGCAAGTCACCCTGCAGACTCATAGCATCCTCATTGCAGCTCACACTGTCACCCAGCTTTGTGTCATCTGCAAACGTGAAGATGTCACATTTAATTCCCTCGTCTAAATCGTTATATAGGCAAGGCCAGGCAAGGCAAGTTTATTTATATAGCACATTTCATACAGCAATGGCAATTCAAAGTGCTTTACACAGAGCATAAAAAATATAGAACAAGGAGAAAAGGTAGGAAAATACAAATAATAATAATAAGATAAATAAATAATAGTTATAAGTAAGATTGATAGAGTAATAGGGGATCATGACAGAAGCCTCCTCGTGGCGATCCCCCGGAAAAGACGACGCGATGCACTCTGTGATGCGTCGGGCGACCAATTCTGTCAACGTGCTGGACGACGACAGAAGCCAATAGCGAGCTAACGTCGTCTGACACACGAGCGAACGATAGAGTAATAAAATTAGATAAAA
Organism: Rhinoraja longicauda; assembly: GCF_053455715.1. Classification (NCBI taxonomy): domain Eukaryota; kingdom Metazoa; phylum Chordata; class Chondrichthyes; order Rajiformes; family Arhynchobatidae; genus Rhinoraja; species Rhinoraja longicauda. Next base: position 38,475,900 of record NC_135963.1, on the reverse strand, counting down.
AGTAATAAGATATAAAAAGTAATAAGAATAGACCAAAAGTAAGATATATAGAGTAGCAAGAATCAAAGTGCTAGTCATAGACACTGCAGAACATGAAGGTTTTAAGCCTAGTTTTGAATATATTTAGAGTTTGGGCCTGTTTGAGTTCTTTGGGGAGTTAATTCATGATGCACGAAGCAGAGTGACTAAAAGCTGCTTCACCGGGTTTTGTGTTTACTCTTGGAGTGTTTAATACACTGGTCCCAGCTGACCTAAGGGGTCTAGCTGGAATGTAAGGTGAGAGAAGGTCTGATATGTATTTTGGTCCAAGACCATTAAGTGATTTGTAGACAATTAGGAGTACTTTGAATTCGATTCTTTGACTGACTGGTAGCGAGTGTAGAGATCTGAGAATTGGTGTAATGTATTCAAATTTTTTAGCTTTTGTTAAGACTCTAGCAGCGGCGTTTTGGATGAGCTGCGACTTGCGAACAGCCCCTTTAGATAGGCCTGTCAGAAGACCATAACAATAATAAGTCTATTCGAAATAAATGTGCGGATGAGCTTTTCAAGGTCTTGTTTAGACATGAAACCTCTAACTCTTGCAATGTTTTTCAGGTGATAGTAGGCTGATTTAGTTATTCAGTTTATGTGGCTGTTGAAGTTTTGATCGGAGTCTAGAATTACACCAAGATTTCTGACCTGGTTTTTAGTCTGAAGAGAGAGAGAATCAAGGTGGACACTGACTATCGATCTTTTGTCATGTGCACCGAAGACAATTATCTCGGTTGTATCTTTGTTTAGCTGGAGAAAATTGTGTCTCATCCAGCTGTTTATCTGTTCAATACATTGATGGAGACTATCGATGGGACTATAGTCATTTGGAGAGATGGCTATGTAAATTTGAGTGTCATCCGCATAGTTATGGTAGGCAATTTAGTTGTTTTTTAAGATGTGTCCTAATGGAAGCATGTAGAGATTGAATAAAAGAGAGCCAAGGATTGATCCTTGGGGAACTCCATTAGTCATTTTAACTTGATCGGATACAAAGTTGCCAATGGAGATATAGTAGTTTCTGTCCTGCAGGGAGGATCTAAACCAATTTAAGACAGTGCCTGAAAGTCCAAACCAATTTTCTAGTCTGTCTATTAAAATGTTATGGTCTACAGTGTCAAAGGCAGTACTAAGATCAAGAAATACTAAAACTGAAAATTTTCCGGAATCGGTATTTAAACGGATGTCATTTAAGACCTTGATCAGGGCCGTCTCAGTGCTATCTATGTAAGGGGCGAAAGCCTGATTGAAAGTTGTCAAAGAGGTCATTTAAAGTCAAATAGTTGCTAAGTTGTTGGTGGACAGCTTTTTCAATTATTTTACCCATAAAGGGTAAGTTTGGTATGGGTCTGTAATTGTTGAGTAACAATGGGTCTAGGCTACTCTTTTTTAATAGAGGCTTAATAACTGCAGTTTTTAGAGTTTCTGGGAAATTTCCTGATGGAAGGGAATTGTTGATTATTTGTATTAATTCACTCGCCAAGCAGCTGAAAATGTTTTTAAAAAAAGCTCGTGGGTAGAACATCGAGGGCACAGGTAGATGGTTTAAGATGAGACATGATTTCATCGAGAGTCGTGTAGTCGACGGTGTTAAACTGTGTCATAGTTGTTATATTATCCTTATCTGGGAGTACAGGTGACGTGTTTTTTATGCCTGACATAGAGGAGCTAATGACTTGTCTAATGCCTTCTATTTTATTATTAAAGAAGGATGCAAACTCATTGCATTTACTGGTAGAGACGAGTTCCTGAGGAACGGATGCTGGTGGATTTGTTGGCTTATCAACGGTGTTAAAAAGGATGCGTGCGTTATTGATGTTATAGTTTATAATCTTAGAGAAGAAGGACTCTCTGGCACTTCTTATTTCTGTATTATAGATTTGAAGATTCTCTTGTAAAAAACTGAGCCTTGTGGCACCCATTCTCCAGATACCCATTCACCCACTCTCACTAGCTGCCATTCTGAAAAGGACCCATTAATTCCTCCTCTTTGTTTCCTGTCTGCCAAACAGTTCTCTATCCATGTCAATACCCTACCCCCAAGACCATGTGCTCTAATTTTGCATACTAATCTTTTGTGTGGGACCTTGTCAAAAGCTTTTTGAAAGTCCAGATACACCACATCCACTAGCTCTCCCTTATCCATTCTACTTGTTACATTCTCAAAAAATTCCAGAAGATTAGTCAAGCATGATTTCCCCTTCATAAATCCATGCTGACTTTGACTTTGACTCTGACTTTGGCTCTCCAAATGTGCTGCTATAACATTTTTAACAATCGATTCCAGCATCTTCCCCACTACCGATGTAAGGCTAACTGGTCTATAATTCCCCGTTTTCTCTCTCCCTCCTTTCTTAAAAAGTGGGGTTACATTGGCTACCCTCCAGTCCACAGGAACTGATCCAGAATCGAGAGAACGTTGGAAAATGATCACCAATGCATCCACGATTTCTAGGGCCACCTCATTGGGAACTCTGGGATGCAGACCATCAAGCCCTGGGGATTTATTTGCCTTCGGTCGCAACAGTTTACCTAACACCATTTCCTGACTAATGTGGATTCCTTTCAGTTCCTCCCTCCCACTAGATCCTCAGTCCCCTAGTATTTCTGGGAGATTGTTTGTGTCTTCCTTAGAGAAGACAGAACCAAACTACTTGTTAAACTGTTCTGCCAGTTCCTTGTTTCCCATTATAAATTCACCTGTCTCTGATTGTAAGGGACCTACATTTGTCTTCACTAATCTTTTCCTTGTTACATATCTAAACAAGCTTTTAGAGTCAGTTTTTATATTCCCCGCAAGCTTTCTTTCATGCTCTTTTATCCCCCTCTTAATAAACCCCTTTGTCCTCTGTTGAGTTCTAAATTTCTCCCAGTCTTTTGGTTTGCTGCTTCCTCTGGCTAATTTATATGCCTTTTCCTTGGATTTAACACTATCCTTGATTTCCCTCGTTAGCCACGGTTGAGCCGCATTCCCCGTTTTATTTTTTCGCTCGACAGGGATGAACAATTTTTGGAGTTCATCCATGCAGTCTTTAAATCTTTGCTATTGCATCTCCATCGTCAACCCTTGAAGTATAATTTGCCAGCCTATCCTAGCCAATTCCTGTCTCATATCTTCAAATTCTCCTTTCTTTAAGTTCAGGACTCTAGTCCCTGAATTAACCGTGTCACTTTCCATCCTAATGCAGAATTCAACCATATAATGGTCACTGTTGCTCAAGGGGCTTTGCACAACAAGATCGCTAAAGGGCCTGTCCCACTTAGGCGATTTTTTTGGCGACTGCCGGCGACTGTCAAAGTCGGAGCAGATTGCCGAAATTTTCTTTTACCCGACGACAATGACCACGACAATGCCGAGTCAGGTCGAGATTACACCGTCTTCGGAAACATCGCAAAATTCTCATGCTGTCAATGCTTCTCCGGCGTCCTAATTTTCACTGACAAGTCGTTAAATACTTGAGAGTTTTGAACTATAACATCTTGTATGGGTTACTTAAAAACCAGTATTATAAAAATTATTTTTAAAAGTGGTTAAGTGGATTTTTGTGTAAAGTGTGTGGGCATTCTTTGAAAATGTACTGGAGATGCATATCTGGTTTCTGGGTTGCATATCTGGGTTGGGCGCCCACTTTAAATGTATTGGCTGATGGCTATAAACATCGTGAAAATTCCCACGCTTACCTGACCGTCAAACTGTTGCCTCCAATCTACCTGTCAAATGTCCTGACGGTAAGTAAATTGGTTAAACACAAGTATTTTATGGTATTTTGAAATGACTTTACTTATTGTAATATTATGTGCTTCTAAATGCATCAAAGAGAACCTGTCAAACCTGGGGACAGCCTGCGACAGCGCCCGCAATAAGCAACGATACCTGCCGACAAGCCAGCTGTCGCCGAGGAATTTCAAACCGGATGATTTCTCAGCGACGCGCTGAGATCCACTATGATTTTTGGAAGACTCCTCACGATCAGGCCCACGACACCCCGGCGAACTGTCGGTGACAGCCTAGTCGCCTAAGCGGGACGGTCCCTTAACTAATCCTTCCTCATTACACAATACCCAGTCTCGGATGGCCTATCCTCTAGTCGGTTTAAAAAAACATCCTGTATACATCAATCCTTTAAGAAGCACAGGGATGCTTTGATCACCACTTATTTGAATCATGTAAGCTGCTCACAAAATGGTGTCTCCTGGACATATGCTAAGGTCTGCAATAATACATTTAGTCAGGTTGTTGTCTGAATGTTATGTATATCCAATACTTGGTCATCCTTGCGCACATTTTACTGTGCTATTTAGTTTACTCCCCATTAAATCATTGAAAAGCAATAATGGCTTATGCCACTTCTGGTTTATAAGATGGGGTTTTGGTCAACTACTTCAATAGTCTAGACTCCTTATTCTGAATAGACAGCCAATTTAACAAGTTAATACAATGTGATGTGAAAGATACATCCTCTGGATGCGCTGGGATGCATCTTCAGTGATGTGACCTGGGGTCATCAGGTGTTTCGGGTCTCACAACATCAGACACCCTCGCCCAGGCGACCCAGCCGGGGTTGATCAGGCCCCGACTTGCTTCCCAGCAGCAACTGCCCACGGATCAGCCCTCTTAATAACTACTCTGCAGGGGTTGGGAGACTCTGGTGCGTGGAGGGACTGGGCTCTGTGGGGTGAGTCCTGGCCGGGCTCCTCCTGCATCTCACCAGGTTCAAGGCCTGTGCGCTGCACCTCTTTCTCCTTCTCCGAGCATTTCATTCTTGCCTGATGGCATAAGACCTTTCCGTAGCTTATTGGGTTACTTTCTCACGAAAGACACAGACTGCGGTGCCAACACATCCTGTCTCGGGTGCCGTCTTTCCGTGCCGTCAACTGTCTCTCCAGTAGTAAATAATTTAAAATATTGTTTTAAAACATTGCGATTTAAATGGGAGAAATGCCAGGATCTAATTGTTAACTGTAAGCCACATTCTCCATTATTGAGTTAAAGGACCTAAACGAGTTATTATGTAAATGGAAATGTGACCCAAATCGATTGCTCCGTGGACAGATGAGTGTTGGAATGTAGAACATAGAAAAGTGCAGAACAAGAACAGGCCTTTCGGTCTACAATGTCCATGCTGAACATGATGCCACCTGAAACTAATCTCCTCTATCTGCATGTGATCCATATCCCTCTATTCCCTACATATCCATGTGCCAATCTAAAAGCCTCTTCAATGCGACTATTATATCCGTCTCCATCACCAGACGTGGTTTCCCTATCATTGATGTGAGGGTCACCAGCCTATAATTTCCTGGATTCTCTCTAATTCCCATCTTAAACAATGTAACAGCATTAGCCACTCTCCTGTCCTCCAGGATCTCATCTGTGGCTACTGATGATACAAAGATCTTCGTCAAGACCCCTGAAATCTCCTCTCTTGACTCTCTCTATAATCTGGGATAGATCCCATAAGGTCCCTGGGGATTTATCCACCGTTACGCTCTGTAAGAGCCCCAACACCACTACCTCCTTGATCTCATACTGCCCTAGCGCAGTCATGATCCTCACACTGATTTCACTGTTCTTCATATTCTTCTCCTTAGTGAATACAAATGCAAAGTACTAATTTAGTATCTTGACTGCATCCTTTGACTTCAAGCATTAATTCTGCTCCGTCATCTTTGAGCAGTCTTGCCCTCTTCCAGGTCACTCTCTTTTTTTTAATGTACACATAAAAAGCATGGGATTTTCTTTAAGCCGACTAGCCAATGATATTTCATGGACCCTTCTAGCCCTTTTGTTCTGAAAACTTCAACTTAAACACATCACCCATCCAGGCTAGTTTCCCAATAGAAGTCCTGGTATGGCCTCTCCTCAAGTTGGACTATCCACATACCGTTTCAGGAAACCTTCTTGGATATACCTAATAAATTCTGCTCCAAGTAAGATATATGTACTGAGTCGCAATTGATCTTGGAGAAATTGGTTGCCCACTACAACAACCCTGCTGATTTTGCATCTTTCTGTAACCTGTCTACATATCTGTTTCTCTATCTCTCTCTGGCTATTGGGAGGTCTTTAGTATAATGCCATTAGTGTCATTACACCTTTCTTATCTTTGAGCTCTACCTGTGTTGCCTCAGTTGACAAACCTTCCAGTGTGTCCTCTCTGAGTGCTACCGTTACATTCTCCCTGATTAGTATAGACACTCCTCCACCTCTTTTACTTCCCTCTCCATCACATCTGAAACAAGAAAATCCTGGAACGTTAAACTGTCAGTCCTGTCTCTGTCGTAACCTAATCTTCGTAGTAGCTACAACATCAAAGTTCCAAGCGCTGATTCAGGCTCTGCTCGTCTGCTTTACCCATCATACTTCTTGTGTTATAGACAATAGACAATAGGTGCAGGAGTAGGCCATTCAGCCCTTCGAGCCAGCACCGCCATTCAATGCGATCATGGCTGATCACTCTCAATCAGTACCCCGTTCCTGCCTTCTCCCCATACCCCCTCACTCCGCTATCCTTAAGAGCTCTATCCAGCTCTCTCTTGAAAGCATCCAACGAACTGGCCTCCACTGCCTTCTGAGGCAGAGAATTCCACACCTTCACCACTCTCTGACTGAAAAAGTTCTTCCTCATCTCCGTTCTAAATGGCCTACCCCTTATTCTTAAACTGTGGCCCCTTGTTCTGGACTCCCCCAACATTGGGAACATGTTTCCTGCCTCTAATGTGTCCAATCCCCTAATTATCTTATATGTTTCAATAAGATCCCCCCTCATCCTTCTAAATTCCAGTGTATACAAGCCTAATTGCTCCAGCCTTTCAACATACGACAGTCCCGCCATTCCGGGAATTAACCTAGTGAACCTACGCTGCACGCCCTCAATAGCAAGAATATCCTTCCTCAAATTTGGAGACCAAAACTGCACACAGTACTCCAGGTGCGGTCTCACCAGGGCACGGTACAACTGTAGAAGGACCTCTTTGCTCCTATACTCAACTCCTCTTGTTATGAAGGCCAACATTCCATTGGCTTTCTTCACTGCCTGCTGTACCTGCATGCTTCCTTTCAGTGACTGATGCACTAGGACACCCAGATCTCGTTGAACATCCCCTCTTCCTAACTTGACACCATTCAGATAATAATCTGCCTTTCTATTCTTACTTCCAAAGTGAATAACCTCACACTTATCTACATTAAACTGCATCTGCCATGTATCCGCCCACTTACACAACCTGTCCAAGTCACCCTGCAGCCTTATTGCATCTTCCTCACAATTCACACTACCCCCCAGCTTAGTACCATCTGCAAATTTGCTAATGGTACTTTTAATCCCTTCATCTAAGTCATTAATGTATATCGTAAATAGCTGGGGTCCCAGCACCGAACCTTGCGGTACCCCACTGGTCACTGCCTGCCATTCCGAAAGGGACCCATTTATCCCCACTCTTTGCTTTCTGTCTGTCAACCAATTTTCTATCCATGTCAGTACCCTACCCCCAATACCATGTGCTCTAATTTTGCCCACTAATCTCCTATGTGGGACCTTGTCGAAGGCTTTCTGAAAGTCGAGGTACACCACATCCACTGGCTCTCCCCTGTCAATTTTCCTAGTTACATCCTCAAAAAATTCCAGTAGATTTGTCAAGCATGATTTCCCCTTCGTAAATCCATGCTGACTCGGAATGATCCTGTTACTGCTATCCAAATGCTCAGCAATTTCGTCTTTTATAATTGACTCCAGCAACTTCCCCACCACTGATGTCAGACTAACTGGTCTATAATTACCCGTTTTCTCTCTCCCTCCTTTCTTAAAAAGTGGGATAACATTTGCTATCCTCCAATCCACAGGAACTGATCCTGAATCTATAGAACATTGAAAAATGATCTCCAATGCTTCCACTATTTCTAGAGCCACCTCCTTAAGTACCCTGGGATGCAGACCATCAGGCCCTGGGGATTTATCAGCCTTCAGTCCCATCAGTCTACCCAAAACCATTTCCTGCCTAATGTGGATTTCCTTCAGTTCCTCCATCACCCTAGGTTCTCCGGCCCCTAGAACATTTGGGAGATTGTGTGTATCTTCCTCATTGAAGACAGATCCAAAGTAACTTGTTGAAATAAACACACTTGGTTTTGCCATGTTCATTAACCTTTCTCTGTGTGTCCTTTGAGAATTACTAATCATAACCTCTTCCTTCCATTTGCTGACTTTCTGCTCTGGTTCCCAACCTCCTGCCACTAAAGTTTAAATCCTCCCTGCAAGATATTGGTCCCCCTTCAGTTCATATGCAAATCTGTTCCTTTAGTACACTTCTGCCGTAGAACCCTGCTGATGTGATTACTCAACCACAGCAAAGATTATTCCTGAGATCAATGAAGCACAGAAAACACATCATTCACTTACTTGATAGTTCCTCTCAAAGGTCAATGGGAATAAGAAAGATTGAATGCAATTCCTTGCATTTTGTCTGGAAAATATTGTGCAAGTCCATCCTTCTGAACATCCCCTAAAGCCTAGAGTCTCGTTTGTTTTACTGGAATTGATTGAATTGCTGCTGTAATTGAAACATATAGATTGAAGAAAGGATTAGTTTTCCAAAGTTCTTTTAAAATTAACTTGTTTTCTGAGATGCTTAGGAATGTAAGAACAGAACAAATAAAAGGCCATTGAATCCCCTTTCACCTGAGACACCTTATATTAAAAGAATAGCTGATCTTTAATCTTGACACTACTTTCCAATGTTAACGCCACATAACCCGATTCTCATAATATCCGAAAATCTTTACATTTTCTATCTTGTTAAAATTTGATGACAGAGTTTTGTCTGCCCTCTAGAGGAGGGAATTACAAAAAAATGCTTGACTTTAGGTAAAGAAGTTTCTTCACATCATGCTCCTGAATGACTGACACTTTACTTTGAGTTGATGGCACCTGGTTCTCATCACATCAGCTGGAGGAAGTATCAAATCTGCATCGACCGTATGAAGCGCTGAAATTAAATTTAAAAAAAAAGAAAACGATTGAAATTACATCGAAAGTTGATCAGTATGTATGGATTAAGAAACAGAGTTGATGTTTCGGACAAATCTTTCTTCAGAGCTAGGAAAAGTTAAGAAAAGATGCATGTTTTAAGAAACAACAAACAATGTGCTGGAGGAACAGGAATGGAATGGTTGCCATTTTGGACTGAAACCCTATATCGGGATCCTGCATAAGGGTACCTTTCTACAAACAAATGCTGCTCGACCTGCTGAGTTCCTCCAGCAAATGGTTTGATGCTCCAGATTCCAGCTTCTGCATTCTCTTGTGTCTGCATATTTCAAGAAAGCCGGGTCTTTTTGTGCTACTTTTGGGTCTATGCCCATTCTTTGGACAGAAGTCTTCAGTCCAGAATGTGGGGTGCTGTTCATCAATCCTCAGAATTATTGATCCACCTGGACCTCTCAACCTGGTCTCTTCTCTGGATTCATCATTAATTGCTGCCATGACATTGAACATCTTAACTTGTACTCATCTTAATCTAACCCCTCTGAACTTTCAGTTCTTCATTTACTAAGGACCCAACCCCAACATTGTCATTAAACGTATAGATAAGGATATTTTCCCCCAAGATTCACTGGCGAATCTTTATTGCACCCCCTCCATCCCAAGGGCGGCACGGTAGCGCAGCGGTAGAGTTGCTGCTTTACAGCGAATGCAGCGCTGGAGACTCAGGTTCGATCCTGACTATGGGTGCTGCACTGTAAGGAGTTTGTACGTTCTCCCCGTGACCTGCGTGGGTTTTCTCCGAGATCTTCGGTTTCCTCCCACACTCCAAAGACGTACAGGTATGTAGGTTAATTGGCGGGTAAATGTAAAAATTGTCCCTAGTGGGTGTAGGATAGTGTTAATGTATGGGGATCACTGGGCGGCACGGACTTGGAGGGCCGAAAAGGCCTGTTTCCGGCTGTATATATATGATATATGATATAAGTAGGAAGGGACACTGGATTTGTATACAACTCTCAAGGTGCAGGTCCGGCCTGGGTTAAGGCAGAATTCTATTCCCGAGAACTGTTCATGACCCAAACACGTTGGAAATGTGGTCACAAACTGAGTTCCCACTTGGCAGAAGATACCTGCAAGGTTGTGTTGCCTCAGAGGAATAGATAGTATGGAGAAGCATTTTAAATCTTGTTTTGCCATTTTTAATAATAAACCTGATGTTAACAAATTTAGCTGGAGCCTGTGCTGGGTGATTAATGATATTATTTAAAAGATTTTACAGCAGAGGTTTTAAGTGCTATGAAGGTTTTAGAAAGGATTTTGCTGTTGGCTGGATTGTGTATCTCTAGATAGGATTCATAAAATGGATATAAATGTGTTAACTGGAATGTATTCTTCCTGGGCTCGATGTGGCAACATTCTAGCCGGTATCACGAACAGTTGTCTGCAGCCCTGCAGCGGCCGGCAAATTGCCCCAGTCTCCCCCATCCTTACGGGATGTTCATAAGTCAGGTGTTTGTAAACTGTAGACAAGCTGTACATGTTTTGAAAAAATGAATTTCTTACTCCTTATAATTGAAAATGTCCTTTGTTTATTGAACATGATAGCTGCTTTCAAATAATTCAGTTAATATCAATGTGTTCATTTGGGTGTTGTTCCTTACATTTACAATGATAACATTTATTTCCATTTGAAGATGAGAATTTTATCATTTGCTCTATTTCTTTCCCCCTCTACATAAAAATTTAAGATAATTCCAATTGCATTGTCTCTGCTTCTTGCTTCTCCACCTGACCATCTTTTGGCTGCCATGGTGTACATGTTGACTTTGCATCTTTCTTTAAAATCAGGACATTTCTGAGTGCATTATCTATCACTAACTACCTCTGGCATTTTGCGTGAGTTTGCCTTATTTGTACCTGAAGTTTGATGGTGATTTATGACCAACTATCCAATCTTGGATATTACAGAGCCCAACCCATACTCTCTCACATTTAATTAAAATGCATTTGTATTTGAAATATCAATAAGGGTTCGGGACTTATCTTAATTTTTCAACTTGTCAGTACCACTGGTATTCTGTCAAAAGGCAGGTAATATCACAGGCTTGTAAGAGAAAACTGAAAATGTCCTTGACTATCAAGTTTACTATTTAATTTTGCTGAGTGGTTGTTGCAATAAAGACTGTAATATATAGAGAATCATATTCTGAATTAGAGACGAGACATTGTGACTTGAACTAGACCCTAAGTTTTCAGCTTAGTGTTCCTTTTTCTTGCTGAGATGGCAGATTCTTCTTTGAGTTTGTTGAGAACTGGCAGATATTAATTGTGGTAGACGCAAAATGCTGGAGTAACTCAGCGGGACAGGCAGCATCTCTGGAGAGAAGGAATGGTTGACATTTCAGGTCAAGACCCAGTTCTTTCCTACAGATATTAACTGTGTTTGGCATCACAACAAAGACCAGGCTTGTCCTCCTCATCCTGGAGGAATGCATCACTACTAACTCTAAGAGGTGAAATAATTGAGCACAGAACAAGGAATGGACCTTGGTCAAAGTCCTTCAGATCCATTTTGGGCAACTAATTTATGTGTGATACAATGCCCAATCAAAGGATGAAAATTAAGGACATTTGCATGCACATGATTATTTACCCCAATGATTCTATAAAATCCAGAATCATAATTTCATTGTGGATTGTGAGACGGCGGGGGGGTGGTGGGTGAGGAGCGTAGCAGGTCGAGCAGCACTCATGAGGAGTTAACATTTCAGGACATTGATCATTGTCATGAAAATATATCTTCCTCTCACGTCCAATGCTGCCTGATGTACAGAGTGTATTCATTCCATTTTACTGGCAACTGTTGGTGATTTAGTAGTAACTTGGTCATGTGGGTTTATAGCTGGTTTACTGGTAGAAGACAGAGGGTTGTGTTGGCAGGACAATATTCAGGCTGGTGGTCCGTAATTGGTGGAGTTCTGCAGGAATCAGTGCTTGGACCTCTGCTGTTTGATAAAATCATTGATATATAACATTGATATGTATTTATATAATTTACATATAATTGATATATATTTAATTTATATATAAATATATATGTTTATATGGAGAAAATAATTAGTATAGATATCTATATAATTTATATATGTAGAAAGGTATGTTGACATATATAAATACTTGGATGTAAACATAGAATGGTTGGTTAGTATGTTTGCAGGCAAAATCAGGATTGCTGGGGTCATGGACTGTGAGTAAGGCTGTAAAAAAAAGCACGAAAGAGTTCAGCTCCAAAAATGGCAGGACGGGTTTAATCCGAGCAAGTGTGAAATGTTGCATTGTAGGGGGTCGAATGTAAGTGGAAAATATACAATTTATGGCAAGACCCTTAACGGCATTGTTGTACAGGGGGGATCTTGGGGTTCAAGTCCATAACTCCCTGAAAGTGGCAACACTAGTAGATACAGTGGCCAAGAAGGCATATGGCATGCTTGCCCTCACTGGCCAGGACATTGAGTACAAGAGTGAAGAAGTCATTATGTAGCTTTATGGGACTATGATTATGCCTCATTTGGAGCACATGTAGTCTGGTCACCCCAAAGTAGGAAGGATGTGGAGGCTTTGGAAAGGGTGCAGAGGTGGTTTGCCGGAATTATGCCTAGATTAGGGGACATTAACTATAGGGAGAGTTTGGATAAAATTGGAATTGTTTGCTCTGGAATGCCGGAGGTTGAGGAGAGACCTGATAGAAGTATATAAAATAATGAGATAAGGTAGACAGTTGGAATCGTTTTCCCAGGATGAAATATCAATAATAATAATAATAATAATAATAATATTCATTTATTGTCATTGCAACGAGTACAACAAAATTAAAAAATAGCCAATCCTGACGGTGCGTACAAACATATATGCAATAAATGCAAAAACAAATAAATACATAAATACAATTATATTAAGTACAAGATTTTTTAACGGTGTTGCCTAGTGCAAAGGTAGTGTTCAGTTCTCGTATGGCCCTGGGGTAAAAACTGTTCTTAAGTCTGTTTGTTCGGGATTTGATCGACCTGAAACGTCGACCAGAGGGCAGATGAACAAACAGACGGTGGCCGGGGTGGGATGGATCTTTTATTATTTTATTATTTTGCCTGCTCTACTGAGGCAGCGTAGGCTGAACAGGTGCTCCAGGGAGGGCAGTGAGCAGCCGATGATCTTCTGGGCCGTCGTGATGACCTTCTGAAGGGCCTTCCTGTCCTTTTCTGAGCAGCTGGCATACCATGTGGTTATACAGTATGCCAGCACACTCTCGATGGAGCAGCGATAGAAGGACAACATGAACTTCTCCTGCAGGTTGGTTTTCCTGAGGATCCTCAGGGAGTGGAGTCTCTGCTGTGCTTTCTTTACTGTGGTGATGGTGTGGGTAGACCAGGTAAGATCCCTTTCCACACAGACCCCATTGATGTAGAGTGGGTCGTATTCTACACTGGTTTTTCTAAAGTCAATTATAAGTTCCTTTGTTTTGGAGGAGTTCAGGACCAGATTGTTCACTGAACACCATGCTGCCAGCCTTTGGATTTCATCCCTATAGGCTGTCTCATCTCCTCCTGAGATGAGTCCAACCACAGTCGTGTCATCCGCGAACTTGATGATGGTGTTGGTGGGATGGGTGGGGGCGCAGTCGTGAGTGTAGAGGGAGTAAAGGATGGGGCTCAACACACAGCCCTGTGGTGAGCCGGTGCTCAGTGTAATGGTGGAGGAGAGGTGAGGGCCTATTTTGACAGTCTGGGGGCGGTTGGTCAGGAAGTCCTTGATCCATTGGCAGATGGTTTGGGAAAATCCAAGGTCGGAAAGTTTGGTGACCAGTCTGCTCGGGATGACCGTGTTAAAGGCAGAGCTGAAGTCGAGGAAGAGCATCCTCACATAGCTCCCCTGGTGTTCAAGGTGGGTCAGTGCAGTGTGAAGAGCAGTGTCGATGGCATCCCCTGTAGACCTATTTGCTCTGTAGGCAAACTGGTGTGGGTCGAAGGTGGGTGGGAGGCTGGCTTTGATGTGCTGCAGGACCAGTCTCTCGAAGCACTTTGTGATGACCGGTGTGAGTGCTACCGGACGGTAGTCGTTAAGGCCGCTGATGACAGACTTTTTCGGCAGTGGGATGATTGTGGCGGACTTCAGGCAGGGAGGGATGGTGGATTTTAAAAGGGACAGGTTGAAGATTTTTGTGAAGACCTCAGATAATTGGTCTGCACATTCCCTCAGCACTCTGCCCGTCACACCATCGGGGCCTGCAGCTTTCCTGGGATTCACTGCTCTGAGCACGCGCTTAACATCATACTCCTGCACAGTGAAGGTGTTGCTGTCAGGTGCTGGAGAGGGTGTTATGTCTGCCACTGTAGCTTTCACCTCGAAACGAGCAAAGAAACAGTTAAGTTCCTCTGCCAGCGAGGCGTCGCCGTCGTCAGTCGTGCGGTTGCTGGTCTTGTAGTTGGTGATGTGCTGGATGCCTTGCCATACCCGCCGTGGGTCATTGTTGGTAAAGTGGTCCTCAATCTTCCTCTTGTAGGACGCTTTGGCATCCTTGATGCCTCTCTTCAGGTTGGTTCTAGCAGCACTGTATAGAGCTCTATCACTAGACCTGAAGGCGGTGTTACGGTCCTTGAGGAGAGACCTGACATCCTTTGTCATCCAGGGTTTCTGATTGGGATACAACCGGATGCGTTTGTCGACGGTGACATTGTCAACACAGTTTTGGATGTAGCAAAGTACAGTTGATGTGTACTCCTCCAAGTCCTGATCCTCAAAAATACTAGAGGGTACAGCTTTATGAGGACTGGGGCAAAGGTTGAAGGAGATGTACAGGGCCATTTTTTTTACTGAGAGGGTGGTGGCTGGAATGTGCCACGGGGGACGATGGTGCAGCCAAAAACAATTTAAGAGACTTTTGTAGAAGCACATGCAGGGAATGGATGGAGATATACATGAAATGCCGGCAGTTAAGAGTTGGTCTTGGCATCATGATCGGCATAGACATTGTGTCTGTTCCTGTGCTGTACTGTTCTATGTTCTGTGTTCTAATTTAATTAAACTATATTGTCTTTGCAGGTTTTAAATTCCACATTTTCACATAAGGTTTGTTTTACTGGAAATTTTTCGTTTAAAATGAGGAAATGAATCGTCCAAACCATATCAAAATAATGACAAAGAACAAGTAGCATCTAAATATCCTGCTTTTCTTTCTATTTGTTTCAGTGAATGGTTCTCGACCCGATTACATTTTCTTAGGACACCGCACAAAATTAATCCAGAGTCAAGAACTATGAATATTATTTTGACATTAAAATTTAAAGCACACTTTTATTTTCCTATTATTTTGGGGCCATAGCTTTCAGTTTGTTTTATAATACAACAGTTAACCTGGATTTGTTTTCTATGTCTGTGAGTCACGGTCGAAATTCATACCTGAGGCTTGTTTTAAGAGAAGCATAGTTGGGTAAATAGTTAACTTGAAATTCAACACTGGCTGTGCATGAATGAGCTGCTGGAGGGTTAAGGTGGATAGCAGCAATTGTATGGTTCAAGCCTGCCCATTTAATCTACACAATAATCATTTAAAGCAGTTGTATTTTTTACTAGTGTGTTCATTATTTTATCCAGCTATTGAATATAGAACTAGCTTCCTCATTGATTTGGAAAGGATTTTAAAACTGGTTGGTCTCTTTAAAAGAATGGAGGTGATTTTTGGTTTCTCTGTGAATGTGGAATTCCCTCTTCAGTTACACTGGGAAGCTGTCAGGAGGAATTGGGCACCTGGTTCGACCTTAAAAAATTGCACTGATAGGCTCCATATGGAAAATGCTTGTTGCTAAGGAGGGGTCCCCAGCCATGGCAACATCTGAGAGAGAGATTTTTATCTGTTTAAATGAATAGACTTGTAGACTTGAGTGTAACTGAGAGTGGCAAAGTGAAGGGGAAAAATTGATCAGATGACTTGTGACTTTCGACCTTCCCCAGTGGACACAGTGAAATTCTTGTTGAAGGTGTGGGTTTTCATTTAGAAATCTCATCTGATGTGCGATTCGGTAAAATGTGGCTGAGAAAGCATGCATTTACATGCTTCTTTGTTACCAAACCAAACCAGATAGCTGGTTAAATCATACTTTGCATAATTACACCAGTCCATACAATAAGGATTGACGTCTTTGTTTTTCCTGTTCAGGTAACGATTTTGTACTTATCCCTACAAGTGTGTGTTGCTTTACATTGTTTGCAGCCTTTCCTGAATGTACATTTCTTTACAGTTTTTCAGAGTTTTCATTTGAATCAGTTGAATTTATTTGTTTGTAAAAATAGATGTAAAGTCAGGGAAGAGGGAAAAAGCTTGAACTCATCAGCCTTGCAATCAGATGGATGAGTAGTATATATCATGGTAAGAATATGATTTTGTGAGGTGTTCAGTGGCAGGTGCAGCAGAAGGGAATGAGAGGAACACTAAATATGTGGTGAAGGTACAAAATAATGTTGTGGACTGCTGGGAAAGTGTTTAAATGAAGTAGCCCTCTGAAATGAGTCAAATGATTTGATAACATGGAGCTTCTGCAACATATCTAATGTTTATAGAACTTTGGTTGCATTGGAGTATTGCATTTAGTTTTGGCTGTTCCATTACAGGAACCATGTGGAGGCTTTCTAAAGGATGCAGAAAAGGTTGACCAGAATGATGTGTGGTTTAAGGGGTAATAGCCACATGGCAAACTTGGACAGACTTGATTGTTTTCTCTGGAAAGCCAGAGGTTGTGGGGAGATCTGACAGAAGAATACAAAGTTATGAAAGGCATTGGGTGGAGACAGTCAGAACCTTTTTCCCAGCATGGAAAAATCAAATACTAGAGGACACAGCTTTAAGGTGAGAGAGGCAAAGTTTAAAGGTGATTTGTGGGGCAACATTGTTTGCACAGAGGTGGTGAGTGCCTGGAACGTACTGCCAGAGTTGGTGGTTGAGACAGATATGATAAAGGCACTTAAGAAACCTTTGGATAGACATATGAATATGCAGGGAATGGAAGGATATGGGTTATGTGCAAGCAGATAAGAGTTGGTCATGGCATCATGTTTGGCACATACATTGTGGGTGGAAGGGACTGTTATTATGCTGTACTGTTCCATGTTCTATGTTTGCTGCAAGCACTTGGCTCGCAAAGCGAATAACGTGGGAAAGTCGGTCCAAGCAGTTTCTCAAATTTAAAAGGATTCTTTTGCTGTAACATTACTTAATTTTTTAAATCCCATCTTTTATTCCAAACCAAAAGATTTATTTTATTGCATCTTTTTAGAAATGTTCAGTGATCTTGGTTCTGGCAATCCATGTCGCTGATCAGGCAAGTTGACTGATCAATCTGCCAATGATGTACCAACTGCCCCTCGACAAAACGGAAAGCAATCTTTTTCTCTCTCTCATTTGATTTTTGACCTGTCCTGTTTTAAGAGAGAGTTAGATAGAGCTCTAGGGGCTAGTGGAATCAAGGGACATGGGGAGAAGGCAGGCACGGGTTATTGATTCGGGACGATTAGCCATGATCACAATGAATGACGGTGCGGGCTCGAAGGGCCGAATGGCCTCCTCCTACACCTATTTTCTATGTTTCTATGTAAGCAGAGTTGATGTCATATATCAAAGTTTTTTAAATGTCCGTCGTTTCACAAACCAACTAAGCAAAGGCAAAGGGTCTGAACATCTACTCAGCTAATTACTGATCCTAGAACAACTGGGCTCTAGGATCTAGGAGGCGAAAACCCTCCGTGCATTAAAAAAACACTTTTGAAGAGCCTTGCCTTGTAAGAGCGGAAGAGTAGGATTAATCTTGTCATCCATTTTTCACCAGCACGGACACAAAGGGCTGTTTAATCTCTAGTGCTGTGAATTTCTGTGCTTTTCTGATACTGTGACTCATAGAGTCCAGCAGAGGAACATAAAACATGCAGGTTATCAGTAATTTAGGCTTGGAAATCTGCCTACTGAACCAGTGCGGGTTGTATAGGCCCATCAGTTACATGCAGGGGAAAAACATGCAGACATAGAAACTAAAGTATAATATAATTTACATTTTTAATTCAGTTGGGGTGATTTAAATATAATACTTTGTTTGGTTTATTTCTTATGTGATTTGGCTCTTTTAGGGAAAAAATTATTTAGTTTGCAATTGTTTTTTAATTTTTTTTATTTGGTTAGCTTTGAATATCACCAATGTTCAAACATATTCAATCTACTTGATAGCTTTGACAGCTGGTAAGCCTAGACACAGCGCTTAACTGGCTTATATATTGATTTATCCACTACAGACACATAGAAATGGTTATTCATGTCAGTTACATGTCTTTTGTTTCCATCTTTGTTTCATAATTTGCCCCATTACAAACCTTTTTGTCTTCTGGCATTATTATCTCTATTATCTAATTAGATGCTCGTATGACCATGACACAGATCTCCCTCTTTTTATTCTTTCCTGTCCACCCCTGTTCTTTCTATGAGTCAGATCTTTTGCTGACCGTGAAGTTTTGCCATACTTTTTAACCCCACTTTTTAAAGAGGGAGGGAGAGAGAAAACGGGGAATTATAGACCAGTTAGCCTAACATCGGTAGTGGGGAAAATGCTAGAGTCAGTTATTAAAGATGTGATAGCATCACATTTGGAAAGTGGTGAAATCATCGGACAAAGTCAGCATGGATTTACCAAAGGCAAATCATGTCTGACGAATCTTATAGAATTTTTCGAGGATGTAACTAGTAGAGTGGATAAGGGAGAACCAGTCGATGTGTTATATCTGGACTTTCAGAAGGCCTTCGACAAGGTCCCACATAGGAGATTGGTGTACAAACTTAAAGCACACGGTATTGAGGGTTCAGTTTTGAGGTGGATAGAAAATTGGTTGGCGGACAGGAAGCAAAGAGTAGGAATAAACGGGTCCTTTTCGGAATGGCAGGCAGTGACTAGTGAGGTACCGCAAGGCTCAGTGCTGGGACCCCAGTTATTTACAGTGTATATTAATGATTTGGACGAGGGAATTGAATGCAACATCTCTAAGTTTGCGGATGACACGAAGCTGGGTGGCAGTGTTAGCTGCGAGGAGGATGCTAGGGGGCTGCAGAGTGACTTGGATAGATTAGGTGAGTGGGCAAATGCATGGCAGATGCAATATAATGTGGATAAATGTGAGGTTATCCACTTTGGCGGCAAGAACAGGAAAGCAGAGTATTACCTGAATGGTGACCGATTGGGAGAAGGGGAGATGCAACGTGACCTGGGTGTCATGGTGCACCAATCATTGAAAGCAAGCATGCAGGTGCAGCAGGCAGTGAAGAAAGCGAATGGTATGTTGGCATTCATAGCAAGAGGATTTGAGTTTAGGAGCAGGGAGGTTCTGCTGCAGTTGTACAGGGCCTTGGTGAGACCGCACCTGGAGTATTATGTGCAGTTTTGGTCTCCTAACCTAAGGAAAGACGTTCTTGCCTTAGAGGGAGTACAGAGAAGGTTCACCAGATTAATCCCTGGGATGGCGGGACTTGCATAT
Organism: Rhinoraja longicauda; assembly: GCF_053455715.1. Taxonomy (NCBI): domain Eukaryota; kingdom Metazoa; phylum Chordata; class Chondrichthyes; order Rajiformes; family Arhynchobatidae; genus Rhinoraja; species Rhinoraja longicauda. Next base: position 38,456,323 of record NC_135963.1, on the reverse strand, counting down.
GAGGAAAGACTGGATAGACTGGGCTTGTACTCGCTGGAATTTAGAAGACTGAGGGGGGATCTTATAGAAACATAAAATTCTTAAGGGGTTGGAGAGGCTAGATGCAGGAAGATTGTTCCCGATGTTGGGGGAGTCCAGAACCAGGGGTCACAGCTTAAGGATAAGGGGGAAGTCTTTTAGGACCGAGATGAGAAAACATTTCTTCACACAGAGAGTGGTGAGACTGTGGAATTCTCTGCCACAGAAGGTAGTTGAGGCCAGTTCATTGGCTATATTTAAGAGGGAGTTAGATGTGGCCCTTTTTGCTAAAGGGATCGGGGTATGGAGAGAAGGCAGGTTCAGGCTACTGAGCTGGATGATCAGCCATGATCATATTGAATGGCGGTGCAGGCTCGAAGGGCCGAATGGCCTACTCCACCTATTTTCTATGTTTCTATGTTTCTATACCCCTGCCTTTCAGAGACAAGATCTCCAGGCAATGTTATGCTGGCAAGCCAGCTCCCAGCTGATCAGTGAGGTTTTCCAATCAAAGGTATCAGACTCTGTTTCCTGAGTACCTGAGCCAATCTAGCAAACCCCTCATCCTCCACCCCTTTCCACACACAAAGCATTTATAAAGGTTTTGACCCAAAATGTTGATCATACCTTTCCATCCATAGATGCTGCTTCATGTTCCTTCAGCAGATTGTTTGTTGCTCCAGATTCCTGCATCTGCAGTCTCTTGTGTAATAATTTATAGAGCTTCTCTAATTGCACTACTGTCAGCATACTGGGAAGCTTTAATGTGGTGAAGATACAATGTAAATGCAGTTACAGCAATAAAGATACAGATGCTGTAAATTCAAAACAATACTAGATAGTGCGAGACATATTCAGCAAGTCAACCAACATCAGTTGGAAGAGAAACAACGTTGACATTTCAGGTTAAGAACCCATCATCAGGACTAATTAAGTAAGTGGACAAATGTTTTTTTTCAATTGCAGAAAGAGGGATGAGTGCAGAAAACAAAGGGAATATCTGTGATAAGCTGCAGACCAAAGTTGGCAAACTTACAAGTGCTTAAAAGCAGGCAGTTGGAGACATTAAAGAAAAATGAAAGAAATTGGAACAGGAAGGTACTGCCATGTCCGCAGAAAGAGAGAAGTTATGTTGAACGCAACTTCCGTTACCTTCACCTCCATGCACATTTCTTTGGCTCAGAGTCTTCCTCACAGGCACTATGCCTTTTCTCTCCACGAAACCTGATCCAAGTGGACTCCTCCTCCTAGCCTCTAACCCTCTATAATGCTAATCCCAGCTTTGGATGGAGCATTGGACATCTTAGTCATTCAATTGCTTTTCCTCACTCTAACCAAAGCCCCTTTGAACCTGTTGCTCTCTGCTCAATAAAGACCAGCTCTAATATGATTATCAACCCTGCTTACAAGGTCAAGGTTGTGAGTTGGTGAACAAGCCTTTAATTTGTTGATACTAGTCTTCAGACAAGTACCTCCCACAATGTCATAACTCCACCACAGAAAACCAGGAATGAGATCAGTTATTAATCTAATTCCTCAAGAGATATTCCCTTCATTGCCTCCAGTTTAGTAGTGATGCTACCCTACACTGCTTGACCTCCAACATTTACCTCAATTCAGTTATTTCTCTCTTGTTCAGTTCCTTCCCCCTCCAACATTATTGATGCCTCTGTCTCTTTGATAATTTCTGATTTCCTGGACTCAACCAGCTTCACAATTAATATCCAATGCCTCTATATATCCATCCCACTTGAGGATGTTCAGTCTAGTTGTTCCAAAGGCCCAACCTGTCCCACCACCTCTCTTCTTCAACTGTCATTCTTTCATTCAGTAACATCTCCTTCAACTCTACTCACTTGGTCCATGGTTCAAGCTACATCAATTAATTTTGTTGGATGCATGGAGAACAGTCCATATTTCACTTCTATTCAGACTGTATCTCCTTGTTGATGTCGTCTGTCATTGTAGGCCAGAAAACTATGCCTCTTGCTCTCCGTTTGGTAGCTTCTGCACCAGGATGCCCTCTGTGCATGATGTTGATGTACTCCTTCTGTAGTGACAAAGGAATAACAGCTTTGTGACCCTTCATGATGACCCCGTCTTCAATAGTTAGTTCATCTCTGAAAAGAAAATAACGGTGAACAGCATGTGGAAGATTGTGCTGTTTTCATGTCTGATGATGGTGCTGAGTGCCTGCAGGGTTGTGTCATTTGCTATGTGTCTCTTTAACTCCTCAAAACGAGATGAGGATATGTAGTTGACTGTCATGACATCAACGCTGTCCTCCTCATCAGCATGCTGAACTGTGGAACTCCTGGGAGCTTGAGACAGAGTGTCAGCCAGGTGCATTTGCTTTCCACTTTTGAAGACGAGGGTGATGCTGTACTTTTGAAGTCTTAACATCATCCTTTGAAGTCTTGCCGGTGCTGCATGTATGGGCTTTTTTAGTATGGTGCCCAGGGGCCGTTGGTCCGTTTCTATTGTCACTGGCTTGCCATAGATGTAATCATTGAATTTGGAACATGCCAAAACCACCGGCAACAGCTCTTTTTCAATTTGAGCATATATGGTTTTGGTGTCAGTTGGCGTCCGTGAAGCATATGCTACGGGTTTTTCTTCCTGCAAACATGCTGCACCGAGTCCCTACTGTGAAGCATCACAGGTCAGTGTCACCGGCTTGCTGACGTCATGGTACCACAGAACAGGTGGACAGGTCATGTGCTGCTTTAGTGCCTCAAAAGCATTTTGCTGCTGGTTCATGCCAAGTCCATTCAGTATCTTTGTGTGTACGTTGTTGCAGTGGAGCCGTCAGCTGACTAGTTTGGAATGAATTTTCCAAGGTAATTGACCATCCCCAGAAATCTTTGCAGAGCTGGGACTTCTGCTGACACTGGCATTTCACTGATTGCTTTTGTTTTGGAAGGGTCGGCTTTGAGGCCTTCACTTGTGAAAACGTGTCCAACATAGCTGACCTGGTTTAGCCAAAACCTGCACTTGAGAGGATTGTGCCTCAAGTTCACCTCTCTGGCATGTTTGAGCACTTTTCTCAATTTCGCATCGTGTTCTTCCACGTTTTTACCTCCAATGATTATGCAGGAAAATAACTGCAGATGCTGGTACAAATCGAAGGTATTTATTCACAAAATGCTGGAGTAACTCAGCAGGCCAGGCAGCATCTCAGGAGAGAAGGAATGGGTGATGTTTCGGGTCGAGACCCTTCTTCAGACTGATGTCACCCATTCCTTCTCTCCTGAGATGATCCAATGATTATGTTGTCGACTATGATTGCACAGGGATATCCAGCGAAAATCTGTTCCACGGAGCGCTGGAACACTTCACTGGCAGAGGTGAGTCCAAATGGCATCCTTAAACCTGTAGCGACCAGAAGAAGTGCTAAAAGTTGTTAGCATTGAAGATGTGTGGTCAAGTGAAATCTGCCAAAAGGAGTTCTTAGCATCTAAGACAGAAAACACTGTTGCATTTGACATGTGTGCAGCCACTTCTTCCACAGTGCGCATAGGGTGACGTGGCCTTTTCAAAGCAGTATTCAGGTCTCTTGGATTAATGCTTATTCTGATTTCCTGTTTGCCCTTATTGTTGGTGGCAACCATAGATGACACCCAATCAGTTGGCTCAGGCACAGGAGTGATAACACCCAATTCCTGCATCCTGTCGAGCTCAGCTTTGACTCTGTCCTTCATAGCCACAGGAATGCGACGTGCAGGAAGAACAACAGGTCTCACATCCGGGTCAAGTGTCATGGAATAGGTTGCAGGCAGTTTTCCGAGCTCATCAGTGAAGAGACCGCTGTATTCTGTTTGAATTTGATGTGACAGATCATCTTCAGTGGGGCTCAACTGGTGAACATCTTTACTGAATGAGACCAGCCCCATTTGCCTGCATGCAGGTAGCCCTCGAGTGGCAGAACATCCTCTTGGACAATGTAAAATGGCAATGTGTATGGCTGTCCCTCTAGGTGGCACTACAACTTGACCATACCAACAGTTTTGATTTTACTGCCCCCATATGCAACAAGGTTTGTGGCTTTAATGCATGCTCTTTTTTGTTCTTCATCCTGTAGTTCAAATGTATATTTTGACAAAACATTACACTTGGCACCTGGTCTACTTTCATTTCAGCTGGAATCCCATTAACCTGCACAGTGACAAAAGCTTCATCGTTTTTTTTCTAACTGCATCAGTTGAATCAACAATCATTTGCAGTGTTATACCATCGACATAGAATGTTTCATCAGCACTACTGTCGTCTTGGTCAGGTTCTAGCTGGTGAACAGTCCTCCTAGGTCTCTGCCTGTTGTAGGTTTGTTGTGTGGACTTGCAGCACCTTTTAAAATGATCCCATTTTTTATAGGCATGGCACTATTGACCAAAAGCTGGACATTTGTCTCTTTTAGTTGCATGACTACTTCCACAGTTGTTGCAGTTGGCAATACACTGTGTCCCAATTTTTTCTGACTGGCTTTTAATTTTTTATCTCAGGCTTTTGTTTTCTCATGAACCTAGCCTAGACTGCATCAACATTTGTGACAGAGTGCTGTGGAGAAACCAGCGTTTTGTTGATCTCTTGAGTCACCTCATGATAGATGAGACAGCCTTAACTAATGTCAAATTACTATCATGCAGTAGCACCTTCTCAAATTGTCATTATTGATACCTCAGACCAGTCTATCTTTAATAAGCTCATGGAGATCTCCAGAATTGCAGCTTTTTGCTTTAATCCTTAAATCACTGACATATGATTCAATTGTCTCATCATCCTTTTGATTCTGTGTGTTGAACTTGTGTCTTTCCATAGTAACATTGGTTTGAGAGTTGCATAACTCCTGAAATTTCCTGTTGAGGCATCCAGGATCCTCTTTGGATTCCGCGGGAACGAGGATGTCTCCTCCCTCGCCGGGCTTCCTCACTTCGCCCGGGTACACAAAAGACCGTTCATGTTCAATGGCCTCCAGTCCCGCTAGATTGAGGAGAATGTGTGCTTGAGTGCAGGCTGGCTTGTCAGAGTGTGATGAAAATGTCATATTATTGTTCAAAAATCCGCCAGTTTTCGCCGATGTTACCGTCAAAGACGAGTGAGTCCGGCTTCCGGAATCCATCCGCCATGTTGACTGTTTAGCTGCTAGCTGTGCCGTCTAGCAGGTTTAGTTAGTTGTCTTCACTTGAAAAAAACTAATCCCGGTCGCAGTCACCCCAACCTATGCTACCACCGGAACCTCGCTGAGTAACACGCATGCGCAGGATAACTTTCCTCCAGGTACGGCATCTCCAATAGCTCAACATAGACTCTGAACACCGTGACTGATCTACACTCATCTCAGTCCTAAATGGCCTACCCCTTATTCTTAAACTGTGACCCCCCTGGTTCTGGACTCCCCCAACATCTGGAACATTTTTCCTGCATCTACCCTGTCCAATCCTAGAATTTTATATGTTTGCTTTGTGTTTTGCTTTGTGCAAATAAGCTTTATTTTTTCTTTCAGGTACTCCAACTGATTGTAAAAGTTGCTTATATAAGGACATTTATTTTGTTTTTGCTGTATCTTTAGTTATGAATCATTCAGTTACGATACTGAAATGTCCATTTGTATTAGTGGTTGACAATCATAGTACCACTTTTCAATGTGGAGCTACTTGTAGTTGCAATACATTTTAAAATATATTCTTTCCCATCAATAATGGAAGACTTATGAATTAATAAGTAGTCCCACTTCGGTCCAAGGATGGTAGCTGAGGTATGACTTGATATTCCAGTAAATCAATACATGGATATGTATACTTTTGATACGTCTGCAAAAGTAGATATATGTTGTAATGCAGGCCAATGGAAGCGGGTCTTTAAATTGTTTTTTTTTAATAGAGAAACATCTTCATCTGTAAAAGTGTGTATGAATGCTGTCACTTTAAGTGATGCATAGAAAATAAGTGATTTTAATTTAATAGTCCTGAATCTTATGCATTCCAGTAATTAATTTTGCTTGTTTGCTAGACATATCACAGATCCATTGACGGCATTTGAGGAGCTTCACTATAATTTCAATAAAGGCAGCAAAATTAATTTAAATTCAGTGATAAAATTAATAATAAAATTCACCTGCACACTTCTAATTTTCTGCTTTCGTAACATTTGTTTTCCACTGTGTGAATTAATGAGAAGGTCAAAAAGAATGCAGAATTATCGAATAAGTAGAAAAATATCTGAAACAAGGAGAAGTGCCTGATAAATTGAGAGGTAGTATCTGCAGTGTGTAAATGTTAAGCTATTTCATTTTATCTGTGTATTTAAAGTCTCCAACTTGGTATCATTTTGTCCTTTGCTCTATATCTTATAACCTCATCTAAGGCAAGGCAATATTGGATCATTGGTCAATTTGGGGCAGATTGTTAATTGTGCTCATTAAAAAGGATTGAAAGTAGTTCACAAGTGATATACTTTGTAATATTTTCCCATTTATTTCTCTGACTTTCCACCGCCTGCAGGATTAGACTGAGATTTGACCATTCCCCCATTTGACCTTCCCCTTCTCACTGTCTTGTGCTTTGCTTGTTTTCATTGCTGCCATCACATCAAACCAAGTATTGGATTTAATACCTTGTTTATGTCTACCTTTGAACAGTATCATAAAGTCGGTGCCTGGGTTGCCAGGCTATCAAGGAAAGGGGAATTTGTCAACAGAGGAATTATAAATTAAAAACATCACTGTCAATCTGTTTCTTGTTGGTTTTTTAACAACAGATTAAATGAAGAGAACAATGTTCGGGAAAAAAAAGAGAAATAGGTGCAAATGGAACTGCATGACTTTGTAGATACTGTATGGTGACATAAAGATTAAGATAAAGTACAAAAAACATATCCTTAATTTTGATGTCAATAGTACTCACCCCTGTCATCAATAACAATGGGTATATATCTTTAGCCAGTTAAAATTATCTGGATGGGAACCTGCCCTTTATCTGTTCTTGAGTTCTCATTGCGTTAGGCTAGCGGCTACATTGTGCTATTAATTGTCCTTTTTGGCCAGTGCAGAATACGTTGTTTCTTTTCATCTGGTACTTCTGTCATGTGAAGTGATCACTGCAATTGGTGATGTAGCATTTTGAGAAATGATTGATAATTATTCATTTTCTTTGGTTATTCTTTATCTCTCCCAAAATGTTTCAGTGCCTAGACTGCATGGAAGTAGATCCTTCAGCCCACTGAGTCCAAGCACACAAATCCCAGTTTTATTAGTGATACAATGTGGAAACAGGCCCTTCGGCCTAACTTGCACACACCGGCCAATATGTCCCAGCTACATTAGTCCCAGGTGCCTGCATTTGGTCTATATCCTTCCAAACCTGTCCTATCCAAGTACCTGTCTAACTGTTCCTTAATGTTGGGATAGTCCCTGCCTCAACTCCCTCCTCTTGCAGCTTGTTCCATATACCCACCACCCTTTGTGTGGAAAAAGTTACTCCTCAGATTCCTATTAAATCTTTTCCCCTTCACCTTAAACCTATGTCCTCTGGTCTACGATTCACCTACCCTGGGCAAGAGACTCTGTGTCTACCCGATTTATTCCTCTCATGATTTTATATACCTCTATCAGATCACCCCTCATCCTCCTGCGTTCCAAGTCGCAGCCTACTCTCCCGAACGCTCAGATCCCCTTGTCCTGGCAACATCCTCGTAAATTTTCTTTGTACCCCTTTGAGCTTGACAAAATGTTTCCCGTAGCATGGTGTCCAGAATGAACACAATACTCGAAATGTGGCCTCACCAACTTCTTGTACAACTGCAACATGACCTCCCAACTTCCATACTAAATACTCTGACTGATGAAGGCCAATGTGCCAAAATGTGACTGATGAAGGCCAATGTGCCAAAAGCAATGTGCCAAAAGCAATGTGCCAAAAGCATCTACCTGCGACTCCACCTTCAAGGAACCATACACCTGCACTCCTAGATCCCTCTGCTCTACAACACTCCCCAGAGCCCTACCATTCACTGTGTAGGTCCTGCCCATGTTAGACATTCCCAAAATGCAACACCTCACATTTCCCTGTATTAAATTCCATCAAACATTCCGTAGCCCACCTGGCTAATCGATCAAGATCCTGATGCACCATCTTCACTATCTGAAACACCACCCACTTTTGTAACATCTGCAAACAGGTTTTGAGCCTGGACTTAAAGGAGTCGATGGAGCCAATTGCAGAGGAAAATGCAGGTGATCCTCACGATCTGGGCCAACGTCTCTTCTGAAAGTTCTCATCTTGAATTCTTGAAAATGCAGTCGCCTTTCTCCTCAGGGGCCACCAATAGTAATTTGGAGGTTTGAGTATTATTACAGAAATAACGTTGTTTTTCCTGTGGAAGGGAGACCTATTGACGTCTTGTCTCCCAATGCAGATATATAGCTGCAATTGAGGCAGCAAACAAAGGTTCACGAGATTGATTCAGAAAATGGCAGATTTATCATATGAGGTTAGAATAGGCTGGATTGTTCCAACCTTATAGTTGGAAGAGATCTCATTGAAATATACAAAATTCTTATGCAGCTAAATGCAAATATGATATCTATGTGGCAGTGGTTTGGTTTATTGAACACGTTCTCTGCCTATGAAGCCTGCTGCATCTCCCAGTTGCTAACTATTTTCACTTCCCATTCCCATACCAACCTTTCCACTGGTAGCTGTAAATTTTGACCTTTGAAATTCTACTCTTAATTTGGCGCCTAGTTCCTCCTGAATGTGCCAAATCTGTTCTTTGTTCTACCAATATCTTTGGTACCTACACATATCGCAATGACTGGATCATTCTGATCCCATTGTTAACATTCTCTCTAGTACTGACACTGAGTAGACAACTAGGCCACATGGACTTTAACAGCAGAGAACAATGTTAATCACCCCCACTTTTATGTCCCCCGACCAGCACATTATTCTTCTATGATCCTCTCACCTTTTAGCATAGAACAAAGAGCATTATAGCACAGGAACAGGCCTTTGGCCCACGGCGTCTGTGCTGATCATGATGTCAAGACCAAGTTTATCTGTCCACACATAATCCATATCCCTCCATTCCATGCATATCCATGTGCCCATCCAAATATCTTTTAAACGCCATTATCATGTCTGCTTCCACCATCACCCCTGGCAGTGCCCTTTATCGCACTGTCATAATTATTTAGCTCATCCGTCCTACAACCACCACTTTCATTCCAACAGGCCTGAAAGACCTCATACACAATGGACAATTGTGAATGCTGAGGCTCCTGCACTCGTGCTCTCCAGGTTCCCTTATCTACCTCTAATGAAATCACACTCCACTGTCTTTGACCATTAACTTTAACCAGTAGATCTTATCTTCTGGATTGTGACCCTGAGCTGAAACTCTTCTTACTGCAAGTACTGAATGCAGTGCCCTGGATCACACTAGTATTCAGGCAAAGTATGCTTCAAATGTAGAAAGTGCTGACTGTTAACTTTATTGCAATTTTTGCTCCCTTTGTTGTACATTACACTAATAGTATAAGTTTGAGAGATTGGATTGCATTAAATTTTGAGTGTGGTTTTTAATCAGATGCATTATTTAGGCCTGACCACTTTTTCACTTAAATTCGACAGCTGGAAGAATTTATTCTGCCGTTACAAGGATGATGTGATTCTTTTGTGAGCAAATGAGTTCTTAATTTTGGATATTGGCTTTCAGGTTTTGTGATTAGTTAGCTACCCTAGATTCAAAGAGCATTTTATATAGTTCTCAGCAGACCATCAAAATGTGCAAACAAGCCTGCTTTGCAGTATCAACAGTTTATTGCAAAATATTAATAATCTCTGCACCAAAGCTTTCTAATGGTATTTCTCAGATAGAGAATAGCAATAAGAATAAGTTGCTACACCACCATGCTTTGATTCTGAACAACCATTTTGTTTATTGCTGCCATCCATTCTTATTAGGTGGAAACAGTGTCAGGGGTCTTAGGTTACTCTGCAGCTAATCCCAAAGAACTGTAAATCAACAACTGGGGTTGGTGACTTGCTGTTTGGCTAAGTTAATGGCTTATTTTCTAACTCTGGAAGTATTCAGTCTTCCCTGCATGGATATGACCAACAGATAAGCAGCTACAGCAACAAAAAAAACCTGCTGATGCTGAAAACCCACAGCAAAATATAGAACACTGAAAGCAGTCAACAGGTCAAGCACCATCTTTAGGGAGAGAAATGCAATGAACATTTCAGGCCAAAGACCAGTCATCTGAACACGAAAAATAAGAAAACCATTGTTATAGATCGCAGTGAGGGAGCGGATGGAGAGTACAGAGGAAATGACCGATTGATGTAGGCCAAGGTTGTCCAGGTAATAATTTAAAAACCAACAGTGAAAGGCAGAAGAGATTAAATATCCAAATTGATTAGTAAGGTACAGGTACAACTGTGGGGAGGAAAGTAAACTTACCTGGGATCTGCAATAAGCCCAAATGAAATTGATGAGCAGCTAGTGTCAAATACTTAATGGTCCTCACCTTTTGGAGACAGAACTTAATTAGGTCAAGGTCTTGATGTTGATTCTGTGCTACTTTGGTTATGGAATTTCTGCCTCACATGGGTTTTTTTGCTATTAATATTTTTAAGCCATTTCCTCTTTCAGAATGGACTGCTTTGGATTATAATAAATGTTAGCAAAGATCAAGCTTGACTCAGGAACTCATGATTTGATCGTGGGACTGCATTAAGTTTGCTGCTCAAGCAGGAATCGTTCATCTTTTTGTCTGGGAGAGGTGGGGTGTTTGGTTATTAAAAAGCTTCCCTGCAGCTGCACTACCATCAGTTCACTCATTGAGTCAATGCACAATCAGTTCTCTCATTGAGTCAATGCTGTCTTACAGCATTCTGTCATCATGCTGTCTGAAGAAGGGTCTCGACCCGAAACGTCACCCATTCCTTCTCTCCCGAGATGCTGCCTGACCCGCTGGAGTTTCTCCAGCATTTTGTGTCTACCTGTCTTACAGAACATGCCCATCAGTCCCATCCTCCACATATTTCACTGAAACCTTTTTCACATGTCCATCAACTTCATCTTGATTCACACACAAATTCAGTCACCAATTAATCTACCAACATGTCTGGGATGTGGGAAGAAACTGAACATCAAGGGGAAACCTGTCTAATCACAAAGAATCTCAAAGAAAAAAAGCCATACAGATACCATTGAAAGTCAATTTTGAATGTGGGTTGTTGGAGATGTGAGAAAGCTGTGCTAACTGCTTCACCACCCTGCCCCCCCCCCCCCCCCCATTAAGTAATCCTGTCCAGAGTATCTCTGAATTTAACTTGTTATTGTAATGTAATTTTTTCTAATGTTTCAGTTTGCCCAAAACTAAGTTGACGGCTAACATTGCTGATACTGTTTCGCTTGGATATCAGAAAACACCCACCACTTATGGCACCATGGTGTGTGGGTGCGAATGAGGTGTGGCTGTGTGTTTACAATATTGGCTAAAGAAAAAATATTGCAATTAGAAAAAATGTGGGTAAAATGTCATCCACTGATGTCATCCACTGATCCACTGAAAAAGTTTTAAAGAAGTGATTTTTTTGTGTTGAGATATTGAAAATTGTAGATGCTTTGAAGATCCTCAGTGTTCTTATATACAGATGATGTAAAATTAGGAAGGCAAATTGCATATTGGCCATTATTACAAGAGCACTTGAGTACTCAAGTAAAGGTACCTCACTGAAAGTACTTTGTTCTGTGGTGAGACCTAGAACACTGTTTACAGGTACTTCTAGCTAAGGAGTATTATGCTTACTTTGGAAGGAATGCAACGAAGGTTTCCTGATTGATTGCTGGGATGGGGAAGAGAGATGCAGCCTGGGCCTAGGCCCTCTCCTTTTTGGAGGAATGAGAGGTAATCTCTTTGAAACATATATAATTCTTACAAAGGTTGACAGAACAGATGCAGAGATTATGTTTCCTATGACTTACTTGTCTAGAACCAGAGGCCACAATCTCAAAATACAGAGTGGACCATTCAGGACTGAGAAGAGATTTCTGCACCTCAAGCGCAATAAATCTTTGGAACTCTCAACCCGAGAGGACTACGCCACTCAGTCACAAAGTTTATTCAAGACAGAGATGGGTAGGATTTAGTATATTGGGGAATTGAAGAATATGGGATTGGCACAGGAAAGTGGTGCTGAAATGAAAGTCCAACCATGTTGGACTGTGGGTGACTGAATTTCGTCCAATATTGGATGACAAATAAAGCTATCTTGAATCTTGAATCTTGAATCTTGAATGATGTTATTTAATGGTGGAACAGGCACAAGAGGTCAAATGGCTGACTCCTGCATTTATTTCTTGTATTATGAAATGGAAGACAAGAATTGGAGGTAGTTTTTCAGATTCTTCTTGTTTCTTTAGTTGGTCTTCAGTGCCTTCACTGAAGTTCCCTGGGTTTTGAAGTGACACAGGAGAGCACTGTGCTGTATGTGGGGCTGGCTGCACGTTCATGGCGGAGTTGACTGGTGGAAATGGGGAGGTGGTGTGCTCTTTCCATCATGTATTGCATGCTCCCAATGCATGGCTTGTGCTCGGTGCCATTCTGATGATCCTTCTGCACTTTCAACAGCTGTGTGCCATTGATTGTCAGATGTTATGGGGAATTATGCAGTTTTTCAAGGTGGTTTTGAGAATAGCCTTCAATCCTTTCTTCCGCCACTTTCAAACCCCATCTTGGTGATCAAGGTTATATGTACAGTGCATTCAAAAAGTATTCAGACACCTTCACTTTTTCCACATTTTGTTACGTTACAGCCTTATTTTAAAATGGATTAAACTCTTTTTTTTTCATTATCAATCTACACACAAATACTCCATAATAAAAAAAGCGAAAACAGGTGTGTAGAAATTTTTGCAACGTCATTATAAAGAAATAACTGAAATATCACATTTACATAAGTATTCAGACCCTTTACTCAGTACTTTGTTGAGGCACCTTTGGCAGCAATTACAGCCTCAAGTCTTCTTGGGTATGACGCTACAAGCTTGGCACACCTGTATTTGGGTCATTTCTCCCATTCTTCTCTGCAGATCCTCTCAAGCTCTGTCAGGTTGGATGGGGAGCGTCGATGCACAGCTATTTTCAGATCCCTCCAGAGAAGTTTGATCGGGTTCAAGTCCGGACTCTGGTTGGGCCACTCAAGGACATTCACAGACTTTGAGTGTCATAGCAAAGGGTCTGAATGCTAACGTAAATGTGTGATATTTTAGTTATTTCTTTTTAATTACTTTGCAAAAATTTCTAAACATCTGTTTTCGCTTCTTCATTCTGGGGTATTGTGTGTAGATTGATGATTTAAAATTATTATTTTTTAATCCATTTTAAAATATGGCTGTAACGTAACAAAATGTGGAAGAAGTGAAGGGGTCTGAATACTTTCTGAATGCACTGTAAATCTGTAAAGACTATTGGCAAAACAGACAGGAATTGGCAAGTAGGGAATGAGTAGCACTTTTAACTTAATAACCTATAAGCAGTGGAACAGCACAGGTAACAGGCATCGGTACTGGGAACACAACTATTTACAATGCATACTAATGACTTGGAAGAATGAAGCAAATGTACAACAGCTAAATTTGCAGACACTCAAAAATAGGTGGGAAGGCAAATTAGTTGACAGGTAGATATTGATAGGTTAAGTCATTGGGCAAAAATTGAGTATAATGTTGATATCTGTGGTTGTTTATTTTTCAAAGAAGAATAAAAAAGCATCGTACTTAAACAGAGAAAAAAAGCAGAAGGCTGCAGAACAACAGGATTTGGAAGTTGTATGAAACACTGAAAACTAGTATGTAACTGCAACAGTTGGTAAGGAGGCAAATTGAAAGTTGCCCTGTATTTCAAGGATGGGGAACTAGGAGTACACAAGAAGGGAAGTCTCCCTGTAATTGTACAAGCCACTAATAAGATCGTATCTTGCAAATTGTGATAAAATTTGTTGCCTCTATTTAAGAAAATATATTACTTCATTGGAGGTGGTTCAGAGAATGTTCACTTAAATGATCCTGGAAATGGAGTAGTTGTACCAAAAGATTAAATCAGTTGGGTGTTTACTCACTGGGGTTCAGAAAAATATGATCTTTTTGAATGTCAGAGTTTGGAGCAAGACACATTCTAACTGCTGAGAGGATATTTCCTTTCAAGGTAGAGCCTATGGTTTCAGAATCAGGAGCACCTTTGAAGAGTGAGATAAAGAAGGATTTATTTTCTCAGAAGGTTATGTCTTTAGAATTCATTGCTGCAGAAAGCTGATGGAGACTATATATTTAAGCCTTGGATAGATCGATTGAGAGTGAGAGGGTGAGAGGGTTCAGGGAGATGGGGAAAGAGCAGGAATGTGGACATGAGGAATTCAGATCAGCCATGATTTGATTGAATTTTTAAAAAGGCTTGTTGGGTTGCATGGTCTACTGCAGTTCCTGCTTGTTGTCTGAGGGCACATACTCAAATCAGCCTCAGGAAATCACTGCTGTAGTTGTTCAAGACCGAATCTTGGGCCCAGCTATCTTCAACTTTAATTTTTTTTTAAATGTTCCATTAGATTTATAGGGTGTAGACATTGCAGATGAGCCCAGTGCTCCTCAATTGTCTACTGAGGTATCATAGAATCATAAAATCTATAGCACAGAAACAGTCATTTAAACCCCCCTCACAAATGCTAACTATAATGCCTCTCTGTGCTAGTCCTATTTACCTCCAATTGCTGTCCAAACACTAATTAGCTGTCCAAACACCTTTTAAATATCATAATTGTATCTGCCTCCACTACCTCTTCTGGCAGCCCATTCCAGATATTCACCACCCTCTCTACCAAGTTTAGATTCAGCCACATTGCTGAGCTGCATATAGACCAGGTAAAGGTCGTAGATTTCTTTCTCTTGAGGACATGAATTACATAGGATGCCTTTATTATAATTCAATATGTTTATTAATAGTTGTATATTACAACTATATTTAAATACGAATTTGAAGTCCCTGGTTGCCATGGGGGATACAAATTCATGTCTTCTAATTATAATTTCTGCCTGTGGATACTACAGACTATGTGGAAAGTGCAGGATAGTGGAATGAGGAATCTTGGATTAGCCATGATCCGATTGAATGACAGAGCTCTTGATCTTATTTATAGTCTGGTGTTGTGTACTCTCATCGGTAATTTATAATTTAAAAGCAAGGTATTCATTTTATATGCTTTCATAGCTTTGAACCCTGTTAACTATGCATTTTTTTTGACCCTACCGGTGTGGGAATCACTTCATGGGCAGGGATGTTCTGGAAGTGCAGGAACATTCATTTCCTGGCAATGAGGAATTTAAGCATGGAGCTGTTTTCCTCTGCACCTGCAAACTGATCAATTTACTCCATGATCCATGCTACCACTGTAATAATAAGTATCCTAATGCACTGTCCGTATAGGTCTATGTAGTTTAGTTTATTGTCACGTGTGCCAGACTCAGTGAAAAGCTTTTGTTGCGTGCTAACCAGTCGGCGGAAAGACAATACCTGATTACAATCGAGCCTTCCACAGTGTATATATACTTTTTTTAAGGCATTTTGAGTGCAAAATAAAGTGCAGAAATGCCCGATAAAGATCATCTAAGTATCGCCAATGAGATAGATAGTAGTTCAGGACTGCTCTCTAATTGCTGATAGAATGGTTCATTTGCCTGATAATTTGCTCATTATTATCCAGTATGGATTAACTGCTCACTGTTGAGAATGTACAGTGCCCTCCATAATGTTTGGGACAAAGACCCATCATTTATTTATTTGCTTCTGTACTCCACAATTTGAGATTTGTAATAGAAAAAAATCACTTGTGGTTAAAGTGCACATTGTCAGATTTTATTAAAGGCCATTTTTATACATTTTGGTTTGACCATGTAGAAATTACAGCTGTGTTTATACATAGTCCCCCCATTTCAGGACACCATAATGTTTGGGACAGGTGGCTTCACAGGTGTTTGAAATTGCTCAGGTGTGTTTAATTGCCTCCTTAATGCAGGTATAAGAGAGCTCTCAGCACCTAGTCTGTCTTCCATTCTTTCCATCACCCTTGGAAGCTTTTTTTGCTATTTATCACCATGAGGACCAAAGTTGTGCCAATGAAAGTCAAAGAAGCCATAACGAGACTGAGAAAACAAGAATAAAACTGTTAGAGACATCAGCCAAACCTGAGGCTTACCAAAATCAACTGTTTGGAACACTTTTAAGAAGAAAGAGAGCACTGGTGAGCTTACTAATCGCAAAGGGACTGGCAGGCCAAGGAAGACCTCCGCAGCTGATGACAGAATTCTCTCTATAATAAAGAAAAATTCCCAAACACCTGTCCGACGGATCAGAAACACACTTCAGGAGTCAGGTGTGGATTTGTCAATGACCACTGTCCACAGAAGACATGAACAGAAATATAGAGGCTACACTGCAAGATGCAAACCACTGGTTAACCACAAAAATAGGATGGCCAGGTTACAGTTTGCCAAGAAGTACTTAAAAGAACAATCACAGTTCTGGATAAAGGTCTTGTGGAAAGATGAGACGAAGATTAAGTTATACCAGAGTGATGGCAAGGGCAAAGTAGGGAGGAGAGAAGGAACTGCCCAAGATCCAAAGCATACCACCTATTCTGTGAAGCACGGTGGTGGTGGTGTTATGGCCTGGGCAAGTATGGCTGCTGAAGGTACTGGCTCACTTATCTTCATTGATGATACAACTGCTGATGGTAGTAGCATAATGAATTCTGAAGTTTATCAACATATCCTATCTGCTCAAGTTCAAACAAATGCCTCAAATCTCATTGGCCGGCGGTTCATTCTACAGCATGATAATGATCCCAAACATACTGCTAAAGCAACAAAGAAGTTTTTCAAAGCTAAAAAATGGTCAATTCTTGAGTGGCCAAGTCAATCACCTGATCTGAACCCAATTGAACATGCCTTTTAAATGCTGAAGAGAAAATTGAAGGTGATTAGCCCCCAAAACAAGCGTAAGTTAAAGATGGCTGCAATCCTGGCCTGGCAGGACATCACCAGAGAAGACACCCAGCAACTGGTGATGTCCACAAATCGCAGACTTCAAGCAGTCGTTGCATCTAAAGGATATGCAACAAATACTAAACATGATTACTTTCATTTACATGACATTGCTGTGTCCCAAACATTATGGTGCCCTGAAATAAGGGGACTATGTATAAACACTGCTGTAATTTCTACATGGTGAAACTAAAATGTATAAAAATGGCCTTCATTAAAATCTGACAATGCGCACTTTAACCTAATGTGATTTTTTTTCTATTACAAATCTAAAATTGTGGAGTACAGAGGCTTAATAAATAAATGATGGGTCTTTGTCCCAAACATTATGGAGGGCACTGTACCTGGTCAGCTGCTCTTTTGATATTGGTGCTAGTCCCTGCAATCCACCTACAACCAGCTTTGTAGCTTTGCACTGCATGTGCAAATACCACAAAGAAAACGACATGGACCCACACTCCACACGTGCACAATTTTAAATTCAACCTCTGCAATCGTACATACACATGTTGAGGACATTAGTACATGCATGACCCTTGAGGATGAACATTTTTGCATGGAAATGCATATTTCTATATTTAGACAATCACTGGAGGCTGTTCTGTGATCATAGTACTATCGTAGCTTTCCGCAACCTAGTTATTTTGCTATCTGTACAAAGTATGTTATATCATCCCAGAAGATTACTCCCAGCATTGCTGTTTATGTTAAGTATTTGTAACTTTTAAAATATAAATATTTACTACTTTTTGGGCTTTTGCACAAATGCTGTTAACTACCTTACATTGGAAAAGTCATGCATTTTTAATTCAGCACATACAAATGTGATCACATCCAGGAGTCAGGCAGTGTTTGATGCAGGTGAATGCTAGTAGCCTTGACTAGAAGAATGAATGGAAAGTATTCCATGTTGGGAACAAATGCAACATATTGTATTTTCCTATTTTTAACAACTAATATTCCAGATAATAATTTCCTCAGCTTCATTTTGACTTTCAGAGATCATGTTAGACTTACCTGAAGCACTAATTGTATTTTATTCTATCTTTTGTTGCAGGGATTTTTCAGTAAAAGGTTAAAAGGCTCTATCAAACGAACCAAGAGCCAGCCAAAACTTGACCGCAACACCAGCTTCCGTCAGATACTGCCATCATTGAGAAACTCGGAGAGTGAACGGTAAAACATTATCAGTTTACTTATCCCCAATTTAAGTATTAAAGTGGTTAAATATAAAATGCTGTATATAAGTTAAAAATTCTGGCCCTCAGTTAAGGTGTCCTATCCCTTGTGGATGTGCAATGTATCTACACGTCACTCTGTGGGCTGCACATGCACTGTGTGTGCGTGTGTGCGTGCGCATGTTTTTTTACTTGTCTATTAATTGTGGTTGAATTCATGTCATGAATTAAGGGCATTGTTGGAAGATTTATTTTATTTTCCAAGACAATGCGATTTGACAACATTTATTCTGTTGTGCCACAGAGAGCCATATTCTATAGTGTGGTTTAATTGTCATCTTCACACTGAATATCACAGTGGAAGAAGAAACACAGATTCTAATTATTAACTGTTTTTGCTTTGTGTTAATTGTATAATAATATAGTGCAGAAATAAGTAAATATGCCTCTAAATTCTGCACTAGCGAAGCTCTAATTAGCTCATTCCAAGAAATCAGTTAATTCCACATTCCTGCTTTTCCTGTATTCCTCAACATTTTTTCTCTCTTTAGTCTTTAACTGATTATCTTTTGAAATTGTAGCTACCGTGCTAGCCACTTAGTAAATAAAAATATATTTTCCTTGTGTTTCTGATACTTGTGGTAATAGCTTGCATCTGGTTCTTCGATCACTGAAAATAGTAACTCTTTATTTACTCTTTAAACCATTCATGCCTTTATTCCTCTCCACCTCTTAATACATGTCTTTCTGCTGTAAAGTGTGCAGCCCAACCTTCTCCCGAGTATCTATGCAATCCCTGAAACCATTTCACAAAATAGCTTACATATCCTCCCCAAAGCCACCACAATCTTCCAAAACTTGGATTCCAAGAATTGCAAACAACTTTCCACTGAAATGCCAACTGGTTAGTGCTTTACCTCATTGATGAACTTTCAGCCTCTGTTTATAAAGTTCAGTGATTCATATTTTCAGTGACTGCTTTGTAAGCTGTCCTATCCCTTGCAAAGATTTGTGCAACAAATACTTTTAGTCTGATTGTTTGTGCAGTTTAAAATTGCATCATTGATGTATTGTCTCCCTTTATTTTTTCCACATTATTTATGCAAACATTTGTCAATGTTAAAATTAATCTCCCATTTGTTCATTCTTTACACTTGATCTTCAAATCTATTCCCTTCTCTTCCCTTGTTTGCTTTTCAGTCATGTGTCATTTACAGATTTTGAAATTGTGCCCGAGTCCAAGTCATTAATGTATATTGGGGAATGTCACTGTGAACGTTCCTCGGTAGCACACAGAACCTTCCCCATGTGTCCATTCTTACCCCTTCTGCAGTTTTATAATAATTCTGCCATTGCCCATTTTATCACACGGGTTTCAAGTTTTACTCAAGAGCCTGATACTTTATCAATCACTTTTTAAATGTCATAGTTGTAAATTTGAGTTCTACTTTGCCTGTTAGCTTTTTATTGTCGAGATAAGATTTCATTGAATTAGTGTCTAGAATGTGGAACAAAAAAGACTTCAGGATTGAGTGCTGCTTCCCTTGTGCCATGGTTCAGGATGTCTCTGAGCAACTACAGAACATTCTCAAGGGGGAGTCTGAGCAACTGGAGGCACATTGATACCATAATATCGGTATGAAAAGTGATGAGGTCCTGTGGATTGAATATATGAGGTTAGGAAAGAGGTTAAAAAGCAGGATCTTGAGGGTGGTAATCCCTGGACTACTCTCAATGCCAGGTGCTAGGCTGGACAGGAATGGAAGGATGGGCCATGTGAATAGATGGCTGAGGAGTTGGTTTTTGTGCATTGCTTGTACAGTGGCTCAGATGGTAGGGTGCTGAGGCTTTATAAGGCACTGGTCAGACCGCATTTGGAGTATTGTGAGCTGTTTTGGGTCCCATATCTGAGGAAGGATGTGCTGGCAATGGAGAGGGTCCAGAGAAGATTTATGAGAACAATCCCAGGAATGATTCGGTTGACATATGATGAGCGTTTGCAGGCACTGGGCCTGTACTCGCTGGAGTTTAGAAGGATGAGAGGAGGACCTAATTGAAACTTACCGAATAGTGAAAGGCCTGGATAGAGTGAATGTGGAGAGGATGTTTCAACTAGTGGGAATTTCTTTAGTCAGAGGGTGGTGAATCTGTGGGATTCATTGCCACAGACTGTTTGGAGGCAAAGTCAATGGATATTTTTAAGGCAGAGATTAACAGATTCTTGATTAGTAAAGGGTTATGGGTGAAGGCAGGATAATTGGATTGAGAGGGAATGACAGATCAGCCATGATTGAATGGTGGAGTAGACCTGATGGGCCGAATGGCCTAATTCTGCTCCGAGAACTTATGAAGCCCCCTTTTTGGAATGAGCAATTTTAAAAAATCAACTTTTATCGCATTACATGTTCAGTTTGAAAAAGGCTGGAATAAAGACAACAGATTTTCTGAATAAACTTTCTTTTATAGCTTAAATTTTCTTACATTCTTCAAGTAGCAGTGGGGAATATTTTTGATGTCTCATTTAAACCATGTTATTTTGTGAATACTTTAAAATGTTTTCATGTTGATTGGCCTGGTGAGTTTGAAATGAACAGTGTCATAAAAACAAAATGACAGCAAGCTTATCCGTTGTGCTGCTGTTTTTAATTTCAATAAGCACTTGAATCTTTTGGTGTGTGAAATGCATTGGGAATTATGTTCGAAAAATCATTGGATAACATGAAGGATTTTTGAATTACATGGCGTGTTTTTATATAATTGTGTCTCTGGATTATCAGAGGAAGGGCAGTCATCTGCATTACTTTATTGTCTTAAATTATGTAAAGGCAGAAATATAATGGCTGCTAATGTGTATCTGTCTTTCTCTATATCCTCTTTTGGTTATTGCTTCTTGTGTAAGTGCCTCGCTGTCCCTGAGAATGTTAATCAATTCTTAGAATCATAGGTACGGCAAAGGTTGTGATAAAATTGTGGTAGAAGATAAAAGAGGCACATTGTACAGGGCACATTGTAAGGGCAATTTGATGAAATTCCATTTCTCTGTCACCACTTTGGGAGTAAATTTTCAGAAGCCACTGGCCACAGTTATTAGCTATTCTGTTCTCGGGATGTTCTCAGATTTCAATGGCAAAAGAACAAGAGGGATGACTTCTCTTCAAAGTATTTCATGTTATGCCACAAATTGGATGAAATCAATTTACCTATGAGGAGAATTGAACTTATTGTACATTCTTTGAGTAATTAAAGCAGGGTTGCACTTGAAGAAAAAAATACAGTGATGGCTAGTGAATCTGAGTAAAGATGGTAAATCTGAGGAAAGGTGGAGTAAAACATCTTTGTGAATTGCTGCTTTGTGAATGGTAGAGCTACCTTCACCCACTCTGCTCCCTGGTTTACCCCTGAACTCCGCATGATGAAAACTCATGCCCGCCAACTTGAAAGACTCCGCAACAAAACAGGTCTCACAATTCACTCCCAAGCCTACAAAGACCACATGCAGCACTACAAAGATGCCCTCTCCCGCGCCCACTCCACCTACTACTCTCAAATAATTCACTCTGGCTCCGGAAACCCAAAAACACTCTTCTCTACAATAAACAAACTCCTCAGCCCCCTGGACACCATCTCCCAATCATTCACAGTTGACAAATGCACCACTTTCCTTTCATTCTTCCAAAGCAAAATAGACAACATCTACAGCACCTTAACCACCAACGCACCTGCTCCCCCTCAAACCACCTGCCCCCCCTTATCCTGTCAACCCCTGCCTCAGTTCTCCCCAATCTCCACCACCGACCTCTCTGACCTCTTCACAGGAATAAAAACTGCCACCTGCTCTCTGGACCCCATCCCCTCCAGCTTTGTCAAGGCCTGCCTTCCTGCTCTCTCTCCACTTATCACTGCAACAATAAACTCCTCCCTGTCCACTGGCATCGTCCCGCCATCCCTCAAAATCGCTGCTGTCACCCCCATTCTGAAAAAACCTGGTCTAAACCCTGACACCCCAAACAACTTCAGACCAATCTCCAACCTACCCTTTCTGTCCTCCATAGCCCTCCATAACCTGGCTAACATAATTCAGCAGTTTTATTGGAATAAAGATGGTGTAGCTGCAATGTGAGTGCTGTAGCTTCCCAACTCAAATACCACCTCTCTACCAATAACCTGTATGAAACTTTCCAATCCGGATTCCGCTCCAACCACTGTACTGAAACTGCGCTCCTCAAAATTACAAACGACATTCTCCTCTCCTCCGACGCTGGCAACCTCAACATCCTCATCCTACTTGACCTCAGCGCCGCCTTTGACACCATAAATCACTCCATTCTCCTCACCCGACTTAAAACCTCCCTTAACATCACCGGCACAGCCCTATCCTGGTTCAAATCTTACCTCTCTGACAGACACCAGTTCATCTCCATTAACAACTGTAAATCCCCCACCGCTCCCCTCCCCCAAGGTGTCCCCCAAGGCTCAGTCCTTGGCCCCCTCCTCTTCATCCTCTACCTGTTCCCCCTTGGTCAATTAATCCGCCGTCATGGTCTCAACTTCCACTGCTTCGCCGATGATATCCAGCTCCTCATCTCCACCAAGTCAATCTCCCCCACCACACACTCTACACTGACAAACTGCATCACTGAAATAAAATCTTGGCTTCAATCAAATTTCCTCAAACTCAATTGCAACAAATCTGAAATCATCATCATTGGTCCAAAAACGCTCACCAAATCCACCCAAAACTTCATCCTCAACATTGATGGTCTCCCAGTATCCACCTCCCCTCACATCCGGAATCTTGGAATCATCTTTGATCAAACCCTCTCCTTCGACAAACACATCAAACACATCACAAAGACAGCCTTCTTCCACCTCAAAAACATTGCCCGTCTCCGTCCATCCCTCTCCTCCACAGCTGCAGAAACCCTCATCCACGCCTTCATCACCTCCCGTCTGGACTACTGCAACAGCCTCCTCTATGGCGCACCCTCAAAAATCATCAGTAAACTTCAATACATTCAAAACTCCGCTGCCCGTCTACTCACCCACACCCCGATCCGTGACCATATCACCCCCGTCCTTTACAAACTCCACTGGCTCCCCATCCCCCAGAGAATCCAGTACAAAATCCTCCTCATAACCTACAAAGCCCTCCATAACCTGGCCCCGTCCTACCTGGCCGACCTCCTCCACAGGCACACTCCCACCTGCACCCTCCGCTCTGCTGCTGCCAATCTCCTATCCCCCCACATCCGGACCAAACTCAGATCCTGGGGGGACAGGGCTTCCTCCATCGCTGCTCCCACCCTATGGAACTCACTACCCCAAACCGTTAGAGACTCCCCCACACTCACCACATTCAAAACATCGCTGAAGTCCCACCTGTTCAGTACTGCCTTCAACCACTGAAGGTCACCTCACCTTCTGTCTCCTTTCTCTGTTCGTTTACTTATTTACTTATTTATCTATTTATTCATTTCCCTATGTTCTCTAAATCTCTGTAAAGCGTCTTTGAGTATATGAAAAGCGCTATATAAATAAAATGCATTATTATTATTATTATTACTACCTCACAGAGCCAGAGATCCAGGTTCGATCCTTTCCAGTGCATGGGAATGCTTTTTCTCTGGGTACTCCACTTCCCTCCCACATTCCAAAGGCAGACAGGTTTGTAAGTTAATGGACTTCAGTAAATTGCCCCTAGTGTGTATGATAGAACGTAGATACGGAGGGGGATCATTGGTAAGCGTGGACTCAGTGGGCCAAAGGGGCTGGTTTCCATGCATTGCCTCCAAGTTAAACATGAGCCTAACATAATTCAGCAGTTTTATTGGAATAAAGATGGTGTAGCTGCAATGTGAGTGGGAAATAGATGGGAGAGAATGATAAATAGAATTAGGATTTGGATAGCAATTAAACACTTAAGGCACAGGGAAATATGGAAATATGGCAGACGAAAGGTTCAAAAAGGTTCAAAGGTCTGTTTATTGTCATGCGTTCCAATTAAGGTACAGTGAAACTCGAATTACCATACATCCATACTAAAACTAGCAACAAGACACACAACTGCATAAAAGTTAATATAAATATCCACCACAGCGTATTCCCCACATTCCTCTGTGATGGAAGGCAATAAAGTCTAAACTTCTTCCTCTTTATTCTCCCACGATCGGGGCAGTCGAAACATCCGCAGTCGGTGCGAATGCAGCTCCCACAGCCGGCCATCGAAGCTCCCGCGTCGGGGCGATGGAAGCTCCCGCGTCGAGCGATCGAAGCCCCTGCGTCAGGGCGATCGAAGCTCCCGCGTCGAGCGATCGAAGCCCCCGCCTTGGGGCGATCGAAGCTCCCACATCGGGGCGATCGAAACTCCCACATCGGGGTGGTCCAAACTCCTGTGGTTTGGAGCTCCTGAAGTCGGTCTCTAATGAGCTCCCCGATGTTAAAGTCGCAGGTTCCCATGGTTGGAGCTCCGAGAGCGATCCCCGACATTGATCGCCAGCTCCATGATGTTAAGTCCTGCAGGCTCCCGCGTCCCGAAACAGTCTTTTTGGTCATGGACAGAAAATAAATTTCCAGCATTAGCTGATAAGAGAGTAGATATTGATGTTAATATCTCAGTTCCATGTGGGTTTGAGGCATAGACATTTTGACTGAGGAAGGGTATGGAGGTTTCCAGGAACGAGTAAGTCACAGTGGAGTGGGTAGGGGAATGGGCTCCAAAATGAAGGGAAGGGTTATGTGGCAGGCTGCTCTGTTGGGTATTGGGCAGATCTGTAAATTACAAACCCTCTTCATTGTAGATATAATCAAAGGTGCTCTTAAGTCATTGATGTTTAAAGGTCTTTGCCAGTTTGTTTTTGAGAATTATTGGGACGTCTGTGTTAGTTTCCCAGCATGGCAAAACAAACTGTTAGCTTCATTTCTCTCCACAAATGCCTATTCTAAAATAGTTCTTTCTCTTGTGTTGAATTATTGTTTGGTCAAAGTCAGCATATTGTTCAATATTGTTCCAAACTCGACACTTAATGCAGTTATCAATCATTCATGACAGGTTGCTTATCCCTCTGTGGTGCCCAAGTGTCTGCCCAGTTGGTCAAAGTTAGATGTTCTCTGAAGGCAGTACAAAACTGATACATATTTGGAATATTTGTGCAACTTTCTAATAGTCTGTCTATGCTTTACCAACTCGGAAGGCTATTTTTACAATTCATTAATCTCATTTTAATCATGAGCTGGTGGGGATGACTCTTTTCTTTGGCACCAACTATTATTTGCAGTGTATGCAGATCCCCCAAAAATGAGATAAAGAATCAAAGGATGTCCACTTTATTGCACTTCCATTTGACACTGTAACAAAGCTCTCTAATGCTGGACACCGTTTGTTGTTTCCTCCACTATTTGCTTAGACAGTGAGATAAATTCTAGGGTTACTTTTTCTATTTTGAATTTATTGCTCTTAACTCTTTGGTGATCTTTGTCATTTGGAGACATGGTTCATGTTAGTCGAGGATAGCAGACTCAGAAATAGGCTGCTGTGGACAGCTGGAGCTTGGATTAAAGAACACAATTAAACTTTATGGTCTTTGGACGCCACAGCTGATCCGCCTCGCTGAAGAATTATGGAAATGTTGTGATCGGAGGAAAGAAGGCTTTACAGTGTTAGAGGAGGCTGATTGTGAATGAGCAAGAAACTTGTCATCTGCAGTCAGCATGAAGGAACTTTAACTATGTGTTTTGTTAAGCAAGGTCTGATCACTTCCTTTACCAGCAGTACAGATTTAATATACATCCAGCATCTAGTATTGACAAATACAAGATCAGAGCAGCTATGGGTTCTTGTAAATTATTTTAAAAATAAATTGTATCCAGCATGCATGTGTGATGAAAAGGACATTCTATTTTTTAAACTGGATTTGACCTTGATTCTCCTTTTGCATGGAGGAAAGCCATGGGATATTAAAGTCATCATGTGGTTAGAATGCTTCTTGTTATTGTGTAATGAAAAAGATAATCTGAATAAGCCATAGACATTTCAAGTACATAGACTTTCCTTTATCATAGGGGAATCACAGTAAAAGCAAATTGGAAATGGGGTGTTTCTAAACACTGTTTTCTTCCCGAGGAAAATGCCAGGTTTTATGGATGTTTCCATCGTATATTGTTATCTGTAACAAGCCATCTGTATAAAGCTGGCAATTTGCTATCTCTAGTGAAGATATTTATTTACGTTAAGCTGTAGGCAAGTGACCAATTTCACATTTTGCTCTTGGTTCAAGCTGAAAAAATGCAATTACGGATTTATTTTTGAATTGGTGGAAGATACCTTAGATTTCCATTATGGCAGGTGAGTGAGAATGAGAAACCGTGTATTTATGGGCAATAAACAAAAAGCTGGAGTAACTCAGCAGATGAGGCAGGTCTGTCAAGGGAATGGACAGTAATATCAGTGCGAAGAAAGGCACCAACTCAAAGTCTGTTCTCTCCACAGACCCACTGAATTCCTCCAGCCTTTTATTTGTCTCAAGATTATAACATCTGCAGTTTTTCTCGTGTCTACAGTATGTCAATTGAATTATGGTGGCTGGGGGGGGGGGGGGGGGGGTTGCAGCAGTCAGACATTGTAGTGACTGTATTAGTATTGTTCTTTGGAAGGAGGTATAAGACATTCCCTGCAGAGCCATTATCCTTGATTGTTGATTTGAAGTCTGCAGTTTTGCAATTGGAATACTGCTTTCAACAAACAGGTGAAACTACCAGTGGATTTGAAAAGTGAAACTGTGATGAAGTGTCATCACAAGCACAATTTTCCCGTGTGGAACATTGAGCTGTATTCATCATTAGGATCCCAAGTATAATTCCTGCCCATTGCTGAGTTTGTCTCTGATGGGGCAAAGACTAACCCAGCAAACGCACAACTAATAAGGGAAAATTGTGATAGATTTGCTTCTCCTGATTAATTATTGATGCTAGAAAATGTGTGTTTCTGAACACGGATAAGCAGTGGAAAGTCTCTGGTTTACGAAAGATTAAAAAAATTATCAGGGATCATCCTGATTGTCGTTTATCAAACCCATGCTGGAGATGCTGATTTATGTGAACAAATTGATTGAGCTTGGCCCTGTTGACCTTTAGATAATTATTCTGATCTAACTATTCCCACTCATATATGGTGTGTCTTCAAAAAAGACGTTTCAGTCGTAAACAAATAGCCCTTAAGTAGATTTCCTCCAAATTCCCCTCTTTCTGTTTAACAATTGGAGTTGTAATGTTTGATAGTCTCTACTTGTAATTCACAACTATTTATCTCCATAATTAAGATGGTTAGTTCTGTATGCGCATCAGAGGTAGAGATTCGTTCCGATTATCCTCGTAACCTGTGTAGTCAAGCTGCTACATTCGATTCATTCCAATCTATGAGCATAGGGAAGGAGTGATGTATTTATTATTTAAAGATATCGATCTAATTGGACAGAGAAAAATTGTTGTCATAAAATCCCATTTATCTAGCACAAGGTTGTGAATTTTCAGTGTTGCAGACATTGACGTGTACTGATTTCCTTGCATCTTCAATCCCCAGTTTAACACAGTTACACCAATGTTCCTTCTGCTAATCTCTTAATGTTCATTAGTTGGCACATTTTGTTATATGAAGCATCAACAATTTCTCTTCCCTACCTCTGCTGTTTAGATTTCCTCTTTAGCAACCTGATAGAAATCAAATATCTTTGACTTCAAGTAGAAAGCTTTGATTGATATTTTCTCCTGACTATTTCAGAGGCTATTTCAGCGATACATTGTCCCACAGGCTTCTGTAGTAAATGTACATTGAAGTAGATCAGTGTAGCTGTTTTCAATATCTGATTGAATATAATTTTGTTA
The DNA here is from genome assembly GCF_053455715.1 of Rhinoraja longicauda. NCBI lineage: Eukaryota > Metazoa > Chordata > Chondrichthyes > Rajiformes > Arhynchobatidae > Rhinoraja > Rhinoraja longicauda. The sequence goes on along the minus strand of NC_135963.1, from coordinate 38,428,154 downwards.
GTTCTGGTTGTCCTCTGGCTTTTTACCCAAGCAAATACTTTGTTACTTGAACTTGGCTGATCCTTCACCCAATATTCACGTGTCAACCTTTTACCATGTATTACTGAAACCACTCAACAGCAGCATATTTCTTTCTCTTGCTCCAGACTACATTTATGGAGGCTAATTGTGGATGATTTGTACCATCTAGGACACAGACAAATTTGGGCTCATAGTGGTCTTCATTCCATGTTACTGATCTTGTTGAATAACTGATATGTAAGTTTAAAATAGACAATAGGTGCAGGAGGAGGCCATTCGGCCCTTTGAGCCAGCACCGCCATTCAATGTGATCATGGCTGATCATTCTCAATCAGTACCCCGTTTCTGCCTTCTCCCCATATCCCCTGACTCCGCTATCCTTAAGAGCTCTATCTAGCTCTCTCTTGAATGCATTCAGAGAATTGGTCTCCACTGCCTTCTGAGGCAGAGAATTCCACAGATTCACAACTCTCTGACTGAAAAAGTTTTTCCTCATCTCAGTTCTAAATGGTCTACCCCTTATTCTTAAACTGTGGCCCCTTGTTCTGGACTCCCCCAACATTGGGAACATGTTTCCTGCCTCTAACGTGTCCAACCCCTTAATAATCTTATACGTTTCGATAAGATCCCCTCTCATCCTTCTAAATTCCAGTGTATACAAGCCTAGTCGCTCCAGTCTTTCAACATATGACAGTCCCGCCATTCCGGGAATTAACCTAGTAAACCTACGCTGCATGCCCTCAATAGCAAGAATATCCTTCCTCAAATTTGGAGACCAAAACTGCACACAGTACTCCAGGTGCGGTCTCACTAGGGCCCTGCACAACTGCAGAAGGACCTCTTTGCTCCATACTCAACTCCCCTTGTTATGAAGGCCAACATTCCATTGGCTTTCTTCACTGCCTGCTGTACCTGCATGCTTCCTTTCAGTGACTGATGCACTAGGACACCCAGATCTCGTTGTACGTCCCCTTTTCCTAACTTGACACCATTCAGATAATACTCTGCCTTCCTATTCTTACCACCAAAGTGGATAACCTCACACTTATCCACATTAAACTGCATCTGCCATGCATCTGCCCACTCACACAACCTGTCCAAGCCACCCTGCAACCTCATAGGATCTTCCTCACAGTTCACACTACCACCCAGTTTTGTATCATCTGCAAATTTGCTAATAGTACTTTTAATCCTTTCATCCAAGTCATTCATGTATATTGTAAATAGCTGCGGTCCCAGCACCGAGCCTTGCGGTACCCCACTAGTTACTGCCTGCCATTCTGAAAGGGACCCATTTATCCCCACTCTTTGCTTTCTGTCGGTCAACCAATTTTCTATCCATGCCAGTACCCTACCTCCAATACCATGTGCTCTAATTTTGCCCACTAATCTCCTATGTGGAACCTTGTCGAAGGCTTTCTCAAAGTCAAGGCACACCACATCCACCGGCTCTCCCCTGTCAATTTTCCTAGTTACATCCTCAAAGAATTCCAGAAGATTAGTCAAGGATGATTTCCCCTTCGTAAATCCATGCTGACTCGGAATAATCCTGTTACTACTATCCAAATGCTCCGCAATTTTGTCTTTTATAATTGACTCCAGCATCTTCCCCACCACTGATGTAAGGCTAACCGATGTGGGCTCTTGTACAAAATATGGACTCGGCGACTGT